>NC_132844.1:11450000-12680000 GCF_048164855.1 Canis lupus baileyi | reverse complement strand
GCCAAAAGATGTGTTATCTTACTGCACCAGTGATTGTTTGAAAGATATGGCCATAAAACAAATCAGCAAATACAGTCCATCTTTGCTTCATTCCATTTTACTCGAACCCTATTCAAAATTAAGTAATTTGTAGCCAATGCTTTCTTGACTATAGATTCAAAATGATTAAAAGTGTTTAGCAATATATTACATATATCTATAAATTTAGTATACTTTTCTTATTAAAAAAATCACAATGCTGATATGTATTCATCTCAACATTAAGATTGTAAATGGTATGTATAATGTAAACAATGTGGTAAAACTGTAAGTCTTGATTTTAAAATTGTTAGGATCTTATTTTGTAATCTAAATTAATTAAAATTCACTATAATCAAAAGTAAAATAGAATCCTCAGATCCCATTGTCTTATTAATACCATGAGCAGGCAACTCCAGCCATGTTTGTATTATATTTATGAAATACTTATATATATATATGTAAAAATAAATTTGTGGCTACTTAACTCTATATTCTTATCCTGATTCTCTCGTGGAGACTAACTATAGTGATGGGAGACATTTGTTTATACAAAAGGAAATAATATACTACCTTATTTTAAAATAAACCTGAGAACTAAAACCCCATATCTCAAGGAATGTATAATTGAAATGTATTTTTATAAAACATAACTTTTTTAAAATGGCAAGATAGACAAAATTTATGAGCTTTCATGCACATGAAAAATGAAACTTTACATAAACCTTGTTAAGAAATGAATTTGAACATATTTTAAATCATTTCTTCTAAAACTGAAGTAACTAACAAGAATATGAAAAACTGTACAAGTAGTTTATAGAGAGATTTTTCTCTCTTCCAATGTTATTTTTATAAAGGTTATAACTAATTAATTTGTACTGTCTCAGGTAGAACTCGAGTCTCCTGTCACTATACTTAGAGTGTCCTAAGAGACTTTTATTATCTGAAATAAGTCTCTGCTCTCCCAATGGTTGTGGCTTGCTTACTAAAGCAAAATGTGAACCTGTGATTTAAGCTTTTATTACACAGTGATTCCCTTCTGCCACTGTGACCAAAAGTACCTGACTGCTGATCAAATTCTCTGTATTCGTTTCACCTTTTCCCCCCAATCTCTGTTAGGTTCTGAGCTCATGCCCAAAGCGCTCTCCACCAGGATAGTGGGAGGCATTTGGTGGTTTTTCACACTTATCATCATTTCTTCGTATACTGCTAACTTAGCCGCCTTTCTGACAGTGGAACGCATGGAATCCCCTATTGATTCTGCTGATGATTTAGCTAAACAAACCAAGATAGAGTACGGTGCTGTGGAGGACGGTGCAACCATGACGTTTTTCAAGGTAAGTCCTTCTCATTTCTACAATTTTACATATTAAAATGATAGAGTGCAAACAAACCTTTCTCTCGTAATGAATATAAGTGTATAGCCACACTGTTACTTGTGCAGAATAATCAATCGAGTACTTCAGAGAGTGGAGAAATCTATAACTAAATTCAAGGTAAACCATTTTAATACTTGCAAGTGGCAAGGAGTCTCTGCTTTACAAGGATTCCCTTTTTGTTCGAAGGAAAATCTGCCCACAGGTAACATTTTGTCTGAACAAGGTTTTATCTTTGTAAATATATATATATAAATATAAAAATATATAGCATATACTAATATATGATAAATGAGTATGTTAATATAGTGTATTAGTTCTATATTAATATATTTACTGATATATATATTAAATACTAGTAGATTCAGACTCCACAAGGCTTAGCCCTTCCAGAAGAATAGAATAATTACATGTAAGAATATTTCTCATACATACATTTCTTTCTGTTAAGGTGAGACAAGTTTCACTTGTTCAGAAGCCTATAGAAAAGGAAGGAGAGCAAATGATAGAAAAAAACAGGAACAATTCTTGTTATCCGTATATTCATCCATCTAATATTTTGTAAAGCAGAGTCTGAAAATGGGCTACTGAGCTTAAAATGGTTTCCAGAAGGACAGCCCTGTGGCATTTAAATGGAAACGCAAAATGTGCTTGTACTGACGTCCAGGCATATATAATGCCTTCCCCTCCTCTTTTTTATTCCTTTCTTCTTACTCCAGCTCTTCTCACTGTGCCAAAGTAGTTCAAATGGGGACATTTCACTTTCTGGAGTCAGACTTACTTCATATCTTTTTTATATTTTACCAAGTCTTTTAAATTTCTTTGTAGGTCAGGAAAAATTTTAAGCGTTGGCATTTTCCTTCACCGTTGATACAAATGTAATTGGCAGTTTAAGTATGCCGAAGTGAGATTTTTTTTTAATAAGTGACTCAAGCTATAAAATAAATTTTTTCATCAAACATTCATCCAGTACCTGTTGAGTACCAGAAATTGCACTACACGTTGGTATTCTAGAGCAAATAACATCTATTTCTCACTTTAAAGGAGATTCTAGTTTAGTTGGAGACACAGAGGACTAAATCAACAATCATGGAACTGGGTTTTAAGCAATTTAAAATACCTCTGCCAAAGAAATATGTAGTTTTCACTGTAAAAGTTCTTACAGAACTAAATCAGCTCTTATTTTAGAGTTCTGGAGGACATTAAACATCTAAAGAGTAAGATAGATTGAATGATTAATCAAATCTATGTATAGGAATCTATGTAATTCTTATAATTTAATTATTTTCAAAGTGAATTTCTCCTGTGGCTAGATGAAAGCTTGAATGTATATTTTACATTTAATTGGAAAATCATTATTATTTAATCAAATTTATTGATGACCGAATATGAGCAAAGTATTATGAACAGGATAGGGCTATTTGACTATATTAATTGCAATTGATCAATTTTTCCCCAATTGAATATTCAGAATTAATAGAAATAGCTTTTCTTATACAGTTTTTTTTTTTCAAAAGGAAATCAGCTGTTGAAAATACTAAATGCACATTGTCAGTGTCATTAACTCTGTAGGGAGTGAATATGCATTATTATGCATTTAAATTACTATAGTATCCAAGAGAGTTTTGAAGAAGAGTTTGTCAAATAATACAAAGTGCCTAAAGCAAGTGATTTGATACCAGAATTATTTCTGCTTCAAAAATACATCAGAGTTTTCATTTCATTTTTATTTTCCAGAAGAAATATTTTAAGTTTCAAAGCTCTTTTATACTATGATCAAGGTTTATCTCTGAAAAATCATTTTGAAAAAAAAAATTCTTTTTTCTTATCTTTAGGCTTATTTTCTCCCTTTTTTGTCTTTTTGATTTTCTCTTCTTTCTTTTTAAAATTTAATTATTTTTTTAATTTTATTTTTTTTAGCTCAATTACTCTGCAGTGTTAGTGTCATTTTCCCCCATTTTCACTCTTCATTGCCACTGACTTTTCTTTTTTGTCTTTCATCTCTTGTTTTCACTCTTACATGCAGGCTTACCACTAGCACTAAGAGAAAATTGGCATAGGACAATTTTCTGTTTCCAACAGTACAGACTTCCTTTCTGTAGAATTAGGGCCTTCTGGAATCTACACTAGTCGCAATAAAAACCACACAGTGATTATCATTAAACTGACCATTACCTTAGGTCAGTAACTTGATCACATACTGAATTCTTACTGTTGATATTAGGAAAGAATTAGAATTTAAAGAATCATTAAATCTTAATTTTTCTTTAGTTATTTTAGTGTACCCCTAAATGATACTAATTTCAACCTCATATTTTAGCTTGTTAAACTATACACTTACACCAGTCGGGTATTTTAATTTTTTTTTAAATAAAAAAAAATATTCCCTAGCAATCTGGAATTGAAGTAATTGCATGCTCATTTTGAATATCTGCAATGAACCAGGGAGTAGTGTGTGTATCTTATTTACATTTGATACCATTCTTTTATTTCTTAATTAACAGCAATGCATACAAACACTCTAGGAAGCACCCTTAAGGCACTGATTTCTAAAGGAATTTCCATCTTGTTTTTACAAATTTAACAAGACCCTGCTGTTAGTTAATTGTTCTGGAATGCTCGGTTCCAGAAAATTATTTTAAAGAATGGTATAGTTTTGTTACTACAAGCAAGAAGAGCTGGCTCAAGATACCTGGCCTTAAAGGGGTAAGTTCTCAATATTGCAAAAACGGAGAGTTATGCCATTCTGCAACATTAAATATGTATTTTTCCAAAGAACATGCTTGACTTTGTTTATTGAGCTTACTGTGTATATTGTCTTCAAAAAGAGTTCTTTCTTCTTATATCCATTACACTTCACATACATTCTCTCCAAGGATAAATGTAAAGCCATGACCAGTAAAATAACTCAAAATTGAGTGTATGGTAGTCTTCAGGGTTATTCCATGTAAACAATAGAAAACTGTATGACATCCCCAATATGTTCTTAATCATATGTAAAGGATAAAATAGCTGAAGGCCCAGAGATTTTATTGAGAAATAATAAAGGAGTTGTCAAAACTTCCTTCTCGGAATCTGGAAACTTGGTGTAATACAACTGAAGTCTGATCCCAGGGCTGAACACTACAGAATGTTACTGAGCAACAAGCACATTCTTTTCTCCCTGAAGAATAAAGATTAGAAGAATGAATGCATATAGATGACATGTTCAAAAATAACTCAGCTAGAGCCTGTAGGTGTTATGGTTTCTTTTGAGAATCCTTGGATTTTCAAAGTGAGTCATATTTTACAAAATGATGCCGAATCACCTATATTTCTGTGTAACCCATGACTCAGGTTTTCTGATTTCTACAAATTCTCTCTCTAGGTTTGGTTTACCTGAAACCTCTGGCTTGCTGCATCTATTAATACAGTCTATTCTTCCCAAAAAAAAAATAGTATCAAAGGAGATACATGTTCTCTTTTGTGGTTATTTTAAAAAGTTCTTCCACATATTAAAAGGATATTTAAATAGTATGAAATATCTAATATAATCATGTAATACTTCTAAAAATATAAAGGCTACAATTTAGAATAGTTGTTAACAATGGGGAGAAAAAACTATGAAATCAGAGAAACTGGAGCTTAATTCCTGGCTCTACCACCTGATGGCTGTGTTTTGATAGAACACTGTTCCTTATAAACCTCTGACTCCTCATCTCTGAACTGGAATGACTAACAAGACCATTCTCACAGTATTTTTTGAATATCAAATGAAAGCTCTGCATGATATGCTAACCATTTAGCAAAGCTTGACAGATGTTATATATTAGCATTACTAGAAAACGTGACTAATTAAAAATACTCAGAATTTAGGATGATTTTAAACATAGTCAAGTAAATTATGTGACCTACAGCAGGATAAATCATTTCAAAATAGATTTAAAAAGAAATCAAATCATGTTTATCTAATTGAAATTGCTTCAGTCTTCTGACTGTTGTTGTCATGAAGAAGATGTAATTTGATAAGTGAAATAGAAAGAAACTATGAAAGCTTTTTCCTAGACTGTGTATTTTGGAATGGTATATTGAGGTTCATTTAGCAATTCTTTGGGGGAATTTATTGAAAATTATTGGTAAAGGAAGATATAAAATATTTAATATAAAATGTGTTTATCCGTAATTTTAACTATTTTTTTTAAACCAATGATCAAGATGTCCTACTTTAGCCAGTATCGCCACACATCTTATGTTCTCAGTTATATGATATGGATGCTCATTTATAAGATACCAAGTTTTTATTCAAGAAGTATTTACTAATCATTCATCTTTTACATGGTAAGAATTGTGTTAAATCTTAGACATGTATCCTGCATCTCCATGCATTTCCCTACACCTGTCTGTTCAATCTCCTACATGTCCATTTCCTTCATTGCTATCCTGGTTCAGGACTGATGTCATCTCTGACCAGGGCTTTGTAGAACCATTTAACTTTTCTTTTTCTCAATTTGTTCCTATTGTTGTCTGTGCAGTTACTAGAGTGACTTAAAGTCCTCCAAAATTACCCTCTCCCTTTTGCTTTAGGATATAAACCTAGCTCCTCAGTGTGTTTACAAGGTATGTCATGGACTCACTTCTTATTTCATAGCCACTTGCTCTTGCACTTCAAACTATAGTCAAACTGCTTCATGTTGAGCCCCGGGTTGTGCCACAGTACATGGTGCACCTCCTTCTCCAATGCCTGTTATGCATTTTTTTTTCATTCTTGTCCTTCCTATCAACCTAATTGACTATATTCTCTTTATTCCTTAAGCCCTAATTCATACTTCACTTATCCCAGGCAAATTTTCCTGATCCTTCCCCTCCCCAAATCTACCCAGTTCTAGAAAGGTACTCCTCCTTTCTATCCTCTGAGCACTTTTTACTTCAGTTCTCACTAAACTTTTAACCCTAGCTATCAGCTTGGTTCCTCTGTTTCTACACTATACAGCATAGCATGAGGGTGGGGGAGCAGGGATTGAATCTGTATCATTCTCATTTGGATCTCTGGTTCCCTACAGAGGCCTTGCAGGTGGTTTGGGCTTTATTAGTTAACAATTGACGCCTCAAGTCGCTTAACAAGCAATGAAAAACTCTTAGTGGCATGTAACATAAACCTTTATTTAGCTTACAAGTCAGTAGGTCCTATTTTAGAAGCGTGGAAGTTCAGAGACTTTAGTACCTTTTGAACAGAATTATGAAAACAATAACCTACGGACTCATAGTACCAACAATTAAAGTAATAGCTAAAGATACCATGGCATAACCACCATTACTCAGAAGAGCTAAGTGTATTACTCATTTTGGCTCACCCACATGACCTCAACTGTTTGATCATATTAAATTTCTAAAACATTTGCTTTAAGCCATTGGGGCAGTTATAGTTATCACATGTTCTTGATAATCTGCTACTTTTTCTGAGCTTATCAGTTCTTTGGTCTTCTAAAATTAAATTATTTTACACCAGGGTGACAGAGCTTTTGCCAATACCATTTCTGCTAAACGTTTGTGGACTTTAAATGTATCCAGTTGAATCCATTTATAATCTAAAACCCACACCCTCTGTTCTTTTTAAAATGTGCCTCTCCCGACTAATTGTTGCTTTGGGATAGAAACTCTTTAATGGAGGAGAAAATCTACAAGGCTTTGCCCTGACTTTTTTCAGAGATCTTAACGAAGCATCTCCAGCAACATGCTTAATTTGTACTTTAATTAAGGCCTGGTGCCATGTCAAAATAATCTAGAGAAATTTTACTGGCTTGAGACATTGAAGATTACAAACACTTAAAATCACCCAACCATGCAAATTCCAACTCTACTTTATCACTGCTAAGTACTATTTGCAAACATCTCAGTTATTTTAAATTATTTCTTTCCCCCTTATTTCTTTCCTCCTCATCCTTCTCTTTGTTTTTCTTATGATTGTTAATATTCCGTATCTTTCTTATACTACCTTATTCTATGTAGCTAAATGTAACTAACTGATACCTTGAATATATTGTAATTTTGTCTAGAATTTCTTTGGCTGAGTCCAAAAGATTATTAGTGCATTTCAATCTTCCAATTTACTATAGGGTACACTTTAAAAATATTATTTCTCCCTACATTCACAGATTCACTTTTCCCTATTTTCTTCTAATGATTTCAATGTAATCTATCATGTGACCCTAAATCAGTGTTACATATTTAAGTTATTTTTATGGAAGCAACTTATTTATTTTACCTAATTCTGTGAAGTTACCCTTGGCACAATGACTATCACATTCGTTGATGGAAAACCTATGACAAAGGGTTTTAGGTAGAGTGTGTGAGTATCTTGAAAAGTTTGACAGAGGGTTTTAGGTAGAGTGTGTAATTATCTTGAAAAGTTTGCTAATCTATAGAGAACTGAAAAGGTTTTTTCAAAATACGTATCCCTTTATGGCATTTCCATTCTAACTCTGCATAAAATGTCAATTTATTTGGAAGTGTAGGTTATAATGTTAGGAATGCAAGCAAGTGGATTGATCCATCTGGAGGGAAAATTTTATCTTTTGGTACTTACCCACAGAGAAGGTTTTGTTTTATTTTTCTCTGTTCATAATCTCCCTTTTTAGAAGAACTCAAAGTACATTCTAAATGCCAGGTTATTAATCTTTACCACAACCCCTAAGGAAGGTAGGAAGCAATTATCATTATGCTCATTTAACAGATGAGGAAACTGGGCCATGGTGAGGTTAAGTGACTTATTAATTATGAAAGCTATAACCAAGGGACTCATAGTATCAACAATAAAAGTAATAGCTAAAGATATCATGGCATAACCACCATTACTCAGAAGAGCTAAGTGCATTACTCATTTTGGCTCACCCATATGACCTCAACTACTTGATCATATTAAATTTCTAAAACATTTGCTTTAAGCCATTGGGGCAGTTATAGCTATCACATGTTCTTGATAATCTGCTTCTTATTCTGAGCTTATCAGTTCAATGGTCTTTTAAAATTAAATTATGCTAGGGTGACAGTATAGGTTTTTAAGCCTGAATTGCTTGTGTGGCATGCCTGTAATGATTTTTTGAAAGCTCGAGTGATTTTTGCTTCTTAAATGCCAAAAGAACGTAAGTAATTTTTGAGTTGAGAGATAGAATGTAAAAAAATTGGCAGTTTCCTGCATATACATAATAAATGGATTTAGAAACATATACCATTCATTAGATATTTCTCATGTTTTTTCCTTATTTATGTGAAACATAATTTTTGTTTGTTGTTTTTATTTAGAAGAACAGTAGTCCTGAAGGTATGATATATTTACTATGAAGAGACTTACACATTGGAGAAGTAAATTTTCAGAATGGCAACTATAGTTTTCACATTGAAAAAGGATTTTCCAAAACGAGTGTTTAGTTTCCTCTTCCTATATTGGTGGTAAAACATTTTGAAAGTTTCATTTGTGTATACATAAAATTGGCCTAAAATAGTTTGCAAAGATGAGAAAGATAATCTGAACTGACTTTTGAACTCCTTTTATTTCTTTTAATTGAAATATTGACATATCAACTTGTGTAAGTTTAGGGGTACATGCTGATTTGATAAATGTATATATTGCAATATGATTGTCACTGTAGCATTAGCTAACCCCTCCATCACATCACATAATTATCATTTCCTTTTTGTAGTAAGAACAATTAAAATCTAGTCTCTTAGTGACTGACGTTTATAATACAGTATTGCTGACTACAATCACAATGCTGTACATTAGATCTCCAGAAATTATTATTTAAATGCCTTTGATATTCTATGTGGCAAATCCCCAGTTAAGTAAGGTCATCATAAAGAAAGGGTTTAATAACTATTTATCTGCACATGGATAGAAATTGGGTATGTCTTTCGTTGTGTACCCAATTTACTATTATATTTCTATTCATTTTCTGCTACAATCCAGGCAGGATTCTTTGACAATATAATAATTAGAAATTCGTTATGCTACCTCAGTAATTACAGAGATTCTTTCTTAAATAATTGCTTGTATAAGAGTCACTGTGTTTAACTTGCCATAAAGTTTTGCTTTCAAGTCATTTTTATTTATTCGGAGTCAATTTATGCTCAGTAATTACACTGACCTTTTCTCCTCAGTAATTTAGATCTCAGATTTCAGCTTTGAGTCTCACCTGGCAGGTATTGTCTCTACCCAGAAACTAATTGAAAAATTGAAGAGTAATATGTATATTGGTGTCAAAATTTTGTGACTAAAATCTTTTATTTGTTGATAGGTTGTACCTCTCTATGTATGCATCATAAATTCTAGACTATAGCTCAGCAAAGTTACTGATACTATTTTATCAGTGAAAGCACTACTTCAACTTATGGGGCCAGTCTTTTATGCATCAAAATAGTAGATTGTGGGTATGCTGCAACCAGTGGGACTGGATAGCATGGATGTTATATGGGAATATGGTCTTGTCTGACAAGCAAGAAGATAGTCTTGTTTTTGCATCAGTTTTTCTTTCTCAAGGGATAGAGACATTATTTTGTCCTATTTGGTATATCATCCAGTAAATTTTTAAAATCTTTAAAATATCCATTTCTTTAAATCAGTAGTTTCAACCTGTATGCACATTAGAACGTTAAAAATCACTTGAGGGCTTTGAGAGAATACTGAGGCCCAGACGCCTCTCTAGGCTAAGTAATTAAAAATATCTTCAGGTGGGATTCTAGGCGTCTGAGGGTTTTTTTTTTTTTTAATATAACCTCTTCTGGTGATCCCAGTGTGCAGGAAGAATTAAATTAATTTGAAATATAAACAATCCTTCATTATTGCCATCAATCGTTAATAAATAATTTGATTTCTTTTTCCTTCATATTAATTCGGAGTTCTTCTCTGAAACCCAGACTTTACAAAATATCAGACAGAGGTCTAAAATGATGATAAATCTGTTGACCATACCCCTACTCCTTTCAAATTATTTACCTGGGTTGTGTTTAAAGCCTTTTTTCAAAAGAGATCTGCTGAAAGTGAATAATCTAATTAAATCTTCATTTCTGACACCATTCCTGGAAGTCTCCAGTTGTTGGGCATGAGAATTGCCAAGTAGCAGAATGAAAGCTTTCTCCTTTCTCAGGGAATTATAGGGTGTGGGGGCAGTTAATCCTGATTTTTGTATCTCCAAGTAAATGTTGAGAAAATATATATTCTATGGGACCTAGGGAATGGATACATTCACCTTTTCTTTGTAAGCCTTTATTGCAGGTGCTTCTACCATGGTGGAAAGAGGAGAAATTAGAGACCCATTAAGCAGGCATATTAAAGTCTTGGAAGGATTGTATATATGACTTCTGTGTTTACATTTTGAGGACCAGATTAAGAAGAAATGAAGTACCTTATTCTATACTTATATATATATCGAGTTAGATTCTGCTCAACAGATTGGGATTTGGACTCATGTAGTTTCCAGAGCTTAGTGACTGTTCTGTAGTATTTGGTGAACTACTGCCACTTTTTCCTCGTGGAAAGAAAATGCACCTATAATAACTGATGGAAAAAATTATCATACAATTCTAATTGATATCTTTTTCGAGTTAATTTGTAATTCCTCATTATCCCTCTGTGTATCTAAACTGAAACCATATGCTCCTCAAACATGGCATTCTGCTCTAATGTGGGTGATGGAAAACCTGATATACTTGAGCTTCCAAGCCAGAAACTGTTCTTGCTAACTTGTTTGCAAGTTACTACGTAATAACTCAGTGCTTATATAGAATAAATAGAAACTTTATTTTGATTTTTTTTTGTTTCATATATTCGTTTGTGTACAATCTGGTTTATTGTTTTGATTTTTCTGCATACTTGAATGAAACAAAACCTAAAAGTTTTATGTGATTGGACACCAGTGTACCTGGTTTAGATTAGTGATTAATACTGTTACTGAAATTTTCATCTGTCCAAGTTGATGTTTTCTTCATTTTTCACTAAACAGCTTTTTTAGAAATCAAAAGTACCTCAGCAAAGATTTTTGTAGCCATTCTCTTTTTCTCCCAAGTATTTTTTTTCTTCATTAACAGTTTTAAGATATTGGTTGTAGGTAATGGATTAATGTTGACATTAGGTTAAGCAGCAATGTGTTTTATTCAATAAAATAAGGTTGGTGTTTTAAAGTATTATATTTTTATTAGTATCTAATATGGTTTTTATATTAGTCATGTTTGAAGCGAATGTTTAAGCCAATTATTTATAATGCATTTAATTTATTGGCATATTAAGGGGGTTATTTTCACTCAAGGAGATTGTCTCCCTCCCACATTCTCATCTAACACACAATTTATTGTATGTGAGGCCTGATCCTATGTTTATTACAGGGATTTGCATAAGGCCTACAGGAAACCAACACCATTTTACTATGTTCCCATTGCAAGAAATAAAATGGTGCCTTTGAGTAAAGTTGCTTCAGCAGACACTAGTTTAGCATGCCAAGTTACAGCTATCAATGGTGAAACAGCAGATGTGAAGGCTAGTTGGCATCAAAGCATATGAGTCAAAGACTTTCCTATGGGAAAGAAAGTGCTTCATTACACTTTATCTATACTAAGAACATTGGTTCTATCAAGCTGTCTGAAAATTAGACTATGATGGGTTTTATTACCTTAGCTCTGCCAGAGTGAATTCAATAGTTAAAAAGTAAGCGATAACACCATTTTGGGAATTATAAGAAGTGATTAGAATTTTAACGTATTTAAACTTGGAAAGAGCAGCAACTTTAATCTTAGCTTCTCTAAAATATCTGAGGGACAAAAGTTTAATCCCTCTCTAATTTTCAATATGTACCAATGAACCTTTGGGGCACTTTAATTGAAGAAAGAAGTTTTGTGTTTGAGTGAAGTGTAAAATCTGGGAAACAATGTTTTAATTGCCTTGAAAGGCAAGTGCATGAGGCTGTTGTCATCCCAGGATACACTGTGGTTCTGTCTCTCTTTTTCCTTCCCTCCTCCACTCTATGCAGGAACCACTCTTGCTGTTTGTCAAGTCAGCATGGCAGCTCAAACACCACGTTGCACCTCATCAATCTTAGGAGAGAGGGCCCCACAGGGAGTGAGAAAACTCAAAAGTCAGTTAATATAGCAATGTTGAGCTGGCATGTCAAGTACTGGATAATGGATAATAGTTGTCACTGTAAGAGTTTATAGCCACTGGTTAGGCAACAATTTGAAAGGGATTTGAGAAAGGCATATTTTTGAACATAAAAATATGGGCTAAGATAAATATAAAAATTGTTATTTAAAACTTGTAATGTTTTATTTCTCAGATAAAAAATAATAAAAATGAAAATTCCTCTTTTCTTATATAAATTGTAATATAAAAGTATCGTTTGGTATTTCTAAAACAAATGTAAAAACAAAAAAACCTAGCTTTTCTGCTTTGTAAATTCTTTGAGAAAATTCTGTTACTTGGCATTGTGGCTGAGAAATCTCTATTAATCATGCTTAGTGGAGTTTTTTTGGTTGGGGGGGGAATCCAACTTTAGATTATCAACAAAAGCATATTATCTTTTTAGGTTGTCAATTAATTACAGATTGAATACTGTGAAGCTTGTATTTAATCCAGAACATCCTTGGCAGTTAACGTTCCTAATTTTTCATGCACCATTATGCTTTTATGGGGGAGGAGCTATTTTTTTGTTGTTCCGAATGCACTTTCAACTAATTAGCATCTTTGGTCAGCTGAATATTCTTTTGTTCATTTGTTTTCCTATTCCTTTTCCAAAAATGCTAATGGCAGTAATACCACTTTGTTCTTTAATATTAAGAGGTGATTAAACATATCATATGGTAGTTAAATTGGTTCTTTCATTATATCATAAAGCAAAGTAGGTTTACTATTACTTACTGCTGCTGCCATCCTAGATGTTTAGACTTTCATTTACAAACAGAATAGTTTTTCCCCCTTGACAGCAAGCAAAATGTAGGGCCATTGGCCCTTCTAATAGTCAGTGATCTTATTACTTCATCATACATATTCACAAGTAGCAAACAGAACTCATAAAGCATCCTTTCTTTTTTATACCCTTCCCCTGCCTGACATAGATTGGAAAAAAAGACAAAGTAAACTTTAGAGTTTGCTCATAGGTGTTGATAATTCCAAACTGAATATAATAGATTCTTCAAAAATATTCCTTTTAAACATATGACTAGATTAAACATTAATACTAAATGTCTTAGTCGTAAAGAGGTCATATCTAAAATAATTCAAGGTCTTTTTGCTGTGATATTATTGCCGGTGGCAGTTGGTAAATGTCTAATGCATACTGGTGAGGACTTTTATTGACCTCCTGTATTCAGAGAAATTCCTTAACAGTTTTATAAGTAAAGAACTTTCCAGATGAGTGAATGTGTTTGCATGTGTATGCACATACATGAGTGAGTGTGTCCTATAAGAAAAAGATATGTATGCTACCTTAATGGGAATTAAATTATGAATGGTTACACAATTTATTTTTCTTATACCCAGTTTCTATATTAAATCTGTTTTAGTGGAAGAATAGTGCAGGGTTGGCAATAAATTATAATTTATGTTTCCTGACAGCATTTGAATAATACTTTTGATTGTTATTAGTCTATTGTATATACCATAGCACTAGTGGAGTTCAGTGAAAAGATTTGATTATCTCTAAAGGTAGGTGTTTCCTTTATTAAATATTGTAATTACAGCTAATTAGAGGTTACACAATAAATTAGTTTCCTTTGTAGGTCCCTTGACTGTTTTCAGAACACTGTGAGTTTATGCTTCATTTTAATTGATTGCAAAAACAATTAAATAAAGACCAAATAATTAGAAAACAGCATTAATAATGGATATAAAGATTATTGAGTCAATACAATGTGGTTTAACAAAATGTTTAAATGTAAAGCTAGGTTGTGTCATGAAATCATACATCTGTAACTCACTGGGGATTTATTTAACCTCTCCACACTTCTGTCTTTTTATAAGTAAACTGAGGTGTAATTATATATCTTATAGATTGTTTACGTAAAGCACTCAACATATGATAAACTCCCAGTATGTATTTACTGCTATCCTTATTTAAGGAGTTTAATAGTTGAATTGTTAAATTCTGTAGCAGATGAAACCATTTCCTTCAATATGAACGCTTGTGTGCCTGGAAATACATCTAATGTACCTATGGTCAGTGCCAAAATCTGACACTCAATTGAATTTGTTTGATATATGATTTGATCCTGATTGTAGATTATTAAAAAGCATTCTAGGTTACTCACTTGTAGTGCTGAAAAGATAAACTGCATCATGAATCCAGTTCCACCCATATATTATATATAATCTTTTAATTAATGACCAGTTTATTAGTGGTTGTTTAATTAATGGCCTTTTTATGAACATGTGAGGTTTACTTTGACATTTTATGCTCAGAATTTATGCTTAAATAGAAGAAAAATTTCCATTTTTTAATTGTTCTTCCTCTCCATAAGTATTAACCATTGTAATTTTAGTAAGTTTTTTTCTCTTATAAAAATAATGCATATGATATGACTCATAAGAACTATAGAATTTTAGGAAAGCAAAGGGAAAAAAGCCAAAGTCCAACCTATTAAGACAAATCTTAATATCCTGTAACAAAAGCCTCCACTGTTTTCTTTACAGATATATATATATATAAATATATATACAAATAATATAAATATATATACAAATATATAAATAATATAAATATATATATTAAATCTTTTTAAATATTTGTTTATTTATTTTAGAGAGTGAGGAGTAGGGGGAAAGGCAAAGGGAATGGGAAAGAGGAAGCAGACTCCCTCCAGAGCAGGAAGCCCAACGCAGGGCTTAATCTCACAATGCTGATACCATGATCTAAACTGAAACCAAGAGTTGGTCCCTTAACCAACTGCACCACAGAGGTGCCCCCTCTCTCTATATATATACACCTGTATAGCAATGAAATCACTGATGACTTAAAAACCTAAAGATAAAAAAAAAACTAAAGATACCAAATGAGATATTAATTTTAATATTAATTACATTAAACTCTCAGAAATTTAATGCTTTAAAATATTAAATTGAATAAATGTTTTTAATCAAATCTTAAAGGAAAACTCTCAGAGAGATGATATTAAGGTTAGTTTTCCTAATACAATCTGTGTTCAAGTGAAAGAGAAAAAAAATCTGGTAATAAAAATATATAGGAGTAGTCATTAATCTTTTTCAGTTAAGCTTTATTAGTATATATTTAGAAGAATGATTATAGAAATATCTTTCTTTATCTACATGAACTGCAGTTTAGGCCTTCCATGTCTATAAATGAGAAAGAACACTTGCATGACTGTGCTCTCACAAAGAGTTGACATTTGGGTTGGAAATTCAATTTCTCAGTTATCTGGGATGCCCAAGACACACTAGTACCAGAGGACTCTACGTTAGTTCATATCCTTTAAGTATTCTTTTACAGATATTTTTATTACATCAGCCTTCTCTTCAACACTAGAAGAAAATAACCGAGCCTAACTCTAACAGGTAGAATTTGGTGGAGTGAATTAGGAATCCATATTGTCAAAATGGAAGGAAGTGACTAAATAGCCACAACTAAGAAATGAACATATTAAAAACAACCATTTTTATGTCTACCTGATACATTCTAACCTTTAGGAAGATGTTCTCTAGAGGATTCCCCAAATTTGATGATGACAATGATGTGATGATGATGATATTGTAGATGTTGATGTTCATGGAATGGTCCATGAACATTAGAATGTTCATTTCCCTGGAATCCAGGGAAAACACTAGAGCTATTCATGTCTATGAATTAAAAGCAATAGAGATGACTTTAAGAAAACCAGCACAATTTATTCTCAAGAAATCAAATAAACTAGCATTAGCAAGAGGATAGCTTCCAATGTCAGAAAGACAGCTTTATGTGAAGGTGTCTTAAAACTTAAAATTTTGTGGAAATAGGGATCCTGAGATCATGAGATGTAACCTTTGTCATAACAAAGGAGCTTGTACATAAGCATCAAGCCTGATAGTCTCTTCACTTTCAGAGCTGCTTTTCCTCTGGGGCCCAGTCATTGCAAGTTGCCACATCCATTTACTTTAAACTGATGCCATAACATGCATAATTCTTAGAATAAAACTGTTACAACTGGAAAAACAAAATTAATTGTATTTTGAAAGTAAAAATGGTCGCTAAACTCTTCCTGTATTTTTGGTGTGTGTTGTCAGTAGACAATCAATAGCTATCTTGCCATCCTTATCACCCATCCTTATTAGCAATTGTTTCTTTCCACATCTCAGGCCTAATTTACTGTACCTGCAATATCTTGAAAATAAGGTTGCAGTGATTTACTGTTACTAGCTCAAGAAACACTTGAGCATTTTGCTTGTGCTTTTTTCTTTGAACATGGGAACACTTTTAACAGTGTCAAGATCAGTAGTTTGCTACAAAACTTTTCAATGAAATTTTACTATCTCAGGCTAAGAAATAAGATTGGAGTTCTTTTCTATTATGGCTTTTAATAAAATGTACATGGCCAGTAAATACATGAAATGTGGCTGGTGCCATTTAGGAAAAAAAATCCTTTTTTTTTAAATTGGAGTATAGTTGACACACAATGTTGCAATAGTTTCAGGTGTTCAACATAGTGATTAGATAAGTCTATACATTATGCTATACTCACCACAAGTCCAACTACCATCTGTCATCATACAACACTATTATACCACCATTGACTCTATTCCCTGTGCTGTACCTTATTCATTCTGTAACCAGAACAAAATTTTGAATTGTATTTAATTGTAATTAACTTAATTGAATATTTGAACTTGAGGCAGTATAAAGACATTTCCCCATTAAACACAAAATTATATATTTATTTAAAATCTTGCATCCTGTTAAATGTTGTATTGTAGAGCATGTGATCAGTGCCTGTGTCATTTTTAGTATTACTCATAAACAAATCAGTGAAAGCAGTAGCAATAGATTGACCCAGTTCAAGTGATTTCTTCTGTGTACTGACATAATATTGTAGTGTATTTGTTTAGCAGTTTATGTGTATGACATGTTACAGTAATAACTATGTAAGCCATAACTGGCAATTAAATTTAAATATATAGTATTATTTAAACAAAACAAAATTAAATTATTTTTCTAGTTTAAAAAGTTCATATGGGCAAATTATCAAATTTAAAATGAAAGTATATTACTGAAACCTAGTTGAATAGAAATGGAGAAACTAGTACTACAACCAGAACATTTTTCATTATCAAGAAATATTCTCAGAAAATACATAGTGAATTTGATAAACAGTTTCTCTAAACAGTAGAAGAATCAATGAAATTAGTCGCCTGAAATCAGAGTCAACTGTTCTAAGAATTAAAAAATGATTTTTAATAGGATCTGGGCTTATATTTTTGGACAGCTATTGAACAACGGATTATTATTTTTTTAAGATTTTATTTATTTATTCATGAGACACACACACAGAGAGAGGCAGAGACACAGGCAGAGGAAAAAGCAGGCTCCATGCAGGGAGCCTGACACGAGACTCTATTCCAGGTCTCCAGGATCAGGCCCTGGACTCAGGTTGGCGCTAAACGGATGAGCCACCTGGGCGGTCCAAACAACATGGGTTATAAACATAGAATAAATTTAGATGGGAAGATAATAAAATATATCATTTCAAATTGTGGAAATGTTAAAAAAATAATGAAGAAAAGATTAAAAGGAATATTGTGCAATAAGTAAAAGATCTTCAATTAAGCCACCAAACAATTGCCCATAGTATTACAAGAGCTTTTTAACAATAGTAAATATTAGTTGATCTTAAACTTTAAGAATTACAGGGCAGACCAGGTGGCTCAGTGGTTTAGCACCACCTTCAGCCCAGGGCCTGATCCTGGAGACCTGGGATTGAATTCCATGTCGGGCTCCCTGCATGGAGCCTGCTTCTCCCTCTGCCTGTGTCTCTGCCTCTCTCTCTCTCTCTCTCTCTCTGTCTCATGAATAAATAAATAAAATATTTTTAAAAATTTTGAGAATTACAAGTACTTTTTGTAGATTGGATGCCTTACGCAATGTGAGAGACACTGATTAATTACTATTTTGGGTACATTTTTTTTTTCTCAAAGGATTTCCAAATATAGGAAGAAACATCAAGTTTCAAACTAAAAAAAGAACTAGTGGCATAGGCATTTTTAAATCTTTTATGGCTATGAAAGAAGAGTTTCAGCAAAAAACAGAAAATTTAGTTCCTTTCATGATGATTGATACACCAACTATGTTAGAAAAAACAACTCTGATTTATTAGAATTTTAAAGCAGAATTATTTTTTTCTTATGCTTTATGATATTAAAACTATTTGTGCTTGGTTTTGAAGCTCACTCTGACGAGTGTTATGGCACAACTGTTAATATCTTTTAGCATACATGTTTAGCTGCTATGACTCATTGCAGTTTATAGAATTGTTGAAAGAAATACAAGACAACAATTTTGTGATTTAGTGATGATTTTGCAGATTTTTGGCTAATGTTCTTTGAGTCATGGAAGTTATATAAACATGTACTGAACTGCTAAGTTCAACTCAAAATTTTCATAAAATTAATGACTGCCAGATTTTCAGTAATCAAAGATTAAGAAAATGGCAGTATGTTTTAGTTTTTTCACTAATATCTTACCTTTCAAAAACATGCTAAAATTTCCAACCTGTTTCACTTTATGAGTTTCTACCTATTTTATAAAATCTTATAGTCTCACATCGCATTGGGACTGAAGAGGGATAAGTCAGAAATATATTTTCCCCTTTGAGTTATCAAGATGATAACTCTTTTATATTGATTGATCCTACTTTGACAGTTTTGAAGATTTGATGTTAACCACAAACTAGTTGAATAAATCTTTCTATACACTACAGCTTGAAAGCAGAATTGTGTGCATAATTTGTAGTCCTATTCTGAGTATCCAAAAGGTTTTCTTTTCTTTCTTTTTTCCTTACAGAGTTCCTATGACCTTACCTAAAACAGAATGGATGTTTTCTTACCATCGGGTCTCTAGCTTTCTGATACTCTGAACAGAGAAGTAGCTCTGCCTTCTGTTTTTCTGATCTGCCCAACATTTCTATGACAAATGAAGACTACTCCACCACTCTCCCACCCCTGAACCATCTCCTGCAGATAATTCCCTCTTACCACTGCTTGTCCAGTTATTTTCCAGTATCTATAGCCCCTAAATTAACACACGAGTCCAGACAATAGTGAGACAGAAAACACACTCTACCTGTCTCAAAATTAGTATCTACAAAGGCAGACAAGGGCTACTAACTTAAGTGGTCAAAGATAATTTAAAAGGAACAGTGTACAGGTGGGAACTAGTGTGCCTGGGTCCTTTCAACCAGGCAGTAGCATTTTATTCTAACAAGGGTGGGTCACTGATTTTATTTTTAATAGCATTGAAGCATTATTACAGTCAAAATAAATCTCTCTCAGATTCCAGCAATGTCTATCCGTGCTAAGTTTCCTTGTTGTGAAAAGTCATCTTGGTGTATCTTACCATATTAATATATTATACTGTGATGTTACTAGAGAAATCATTGGGTGCAGTTATTCAACTGCTTTTTAAAACTGGAAATCCATAATCTATTTATTTTTAAATGTTATACTCTGTATATACATGAAACTGCCTTCTAAACTACATCGTTATAACCCTTGAACTGTGAAGGAAGCATTCCGCATGTCCTACCCAGTCTTCTTTAACATGATGGGCATGTGAGATATTTAAAAGTCTTGAATATATAATTGACATTGTGGTTAATAATACTGTAGTATGTAGTATTAAGGTAGAGATCTTTTATGTCCTTACCACACTTTTTGGATATATAAATAATGCTACTATGAGTATTTATATACATCTTTTTAAATGGACATAGGTTTTCATATTTCTTGGGTAGATACCTAGAAATAGAATTGCTCATACAATCAATTGATATGAGCAATCATATGATAATTCGATGTTTGACTAACTGAAGAATTCCTAGGCACATTTCCAAAAGGCTGCACAATTTGACATTACCATCAACAGTGTATAGAGGATTCTAATTTCTTCATATCCTCACCAACACTTTTTTATCATTTTGATAATAACCATTTTATTGAGATGAAGTGGTGTCTCATTGTGGTTTTGATTTGCATTTCCCTGATACTAATATAATGCGCATTTTAAATGTGCTCATTGACCATCTGTATATCTTTGCAGAAATGTCTAGTCATATTTTTTGCTCAATTTTAAATTGGGTTATTTATCCTTTTATTGAATTTTAAGAGTTCTTTACACTTTTTAGACACAAATCCCTCATCAGAAATATGATTTACAAATACTTTCATTCTTGTATTCTTTCAACTATCTTGATTATGTCCACTGATGCACAAATGTTTTTAATTTTACTAAGTTAGGATTTATATATTTTTTCTTTAGTTACCTATGACATGAGTATTACATCTAAGAAGACTTTTCCTAACTTAAAGTCCTAAAGATTTACTACTATATTTTCTTATGAAAGCTTTATAATTTTAGCTCTTATTCTTAAGTCTGTGAATCCACTTTGAGTTAATTATTCAGTATGATGGGAGGAACAGGGACAACTTTACTCCTTTGCCATGTCGATATCCAGGTGTCTCAGCACAATTTGTTAAAGAGGCTGTCCTTTCCCCCATTGAACTGTTTTGACACTCTTGTGAAAAGCAAAATGGCCATAAGCATAAGAATTTATTTCTGGAAACTTGACTCTTTTCCATTGATGTATATTTGGAAATTAGGAAGTGTGAATCATTTATTTTTTTTCTTTTCAAAATTGTTTTGACTATTCTTGGTTTCTTGTACCTCCAAATGCATTTAAGGATAACTGGTCAATTTCTTCAAAAAGCCAGGTAGAATATTAATGAAGTCTGAGTTGAATTTATATATCTATTTGGGAAGTATTGTTATCTCAGCAATATTAAGTCTTCTGATCCTTGAACATGGGATGTTTCCCCATTTATTTAGGTCTTTGATTGTCTTTAGGCAATGTATTAAAGTTTTATTATATAAATCTTGTGCTTCTTTTAAAAATGCATTCCTCTGTATTTTATTCTTTTTAATGCTATTATAAATAGAATTCTTTTTAAAATTTTATTTTCTGATTGTTCATTGCCAGTTTCCAGAAATAGAATTGATTTTTGTGTATTGATATTATATACTGAAACTTGCCTAAACTCATTTATTAGTTCTAATATTTTTAGTAGACTTCTTTGAATTTTCTGTATGTAAGATTGTGTCATCAAAAAAGAGAGATAGTTATAATTTTTCCTTTCTAATCCTAATGCCTCTTATTTTTTTTCTTGCCTTATTGACTTCACAATACAAAAAAAATCCAGTGTAATATTGACTAGAATTAGAAAGAATGAACATTTTTGTATTGTTTCTGATCTTAGGGAGAAAGCATTCAGGTTTTCACTATTGTGTTACTAGGTGGATTTTTTTTTTTTTATTTATTTTTTTTTTATTGGTGTTCAATTTACTAACATACAGAATAACACCCAGTGCCCGTCACCCATTCACTCCCACCCCCCGCCCTCCTCCCCTTCTACCACCCCTAGTTCGTTTCCCAGAGTTAGCAGTCTTTACGTTCTGTCTCCCTTTCTGATATTTCCCACACATTTCTTCTCCCTTCCCTTATTTTCCCTTTCACTATTATTTATATTTCCCAAATGAATGAGAACATATAATGTTTGTCCTTCTCCGACTGACTTACTTCACTCAGCATAATACCCTCCAGTTCCATCCACGTTGAAGCAAATGGTGGGTATTTGTCATTTCTAATAGCTGAGTAATATTCCATTGTATACATAAACCACATCTTCTTTATCCATTCATCTTTCGTTGGACACCGAGGCTCCTTCCACAGTTTGGCTATCGTGGCCATTGCTGCTAGAAACATCGGGGTGCAGGTGTCCCGGCGTTTCATTGCATTTGTATCTTTGGGGTAAATCCCCAACAGTGCAATTGCTGGGTCGTAGGGCAGGTATATTTTTAACTGTTTGAGGAACCTCCACACAGTTTTCCAGAGTGGCTGCACCAGTTCACATTCCCACCAACAGTGTAAGAGGGTTCCCTTTTCTCCGCATCCTCTCCAACATTTGTTGTTTCCTGCCTTGTTAATTTTCCCCATTCTCACTGGTGTGAGGTGGTATCTCATTGTAGTTTTGATTTGTATTTCCCTGATGGCAAGTGATGCAGAGCATTTTCTCATATGCATGTTGGCCATGTCTATGTCTTCCTCTGTGAGATTTCTGTTCATGTCTTTTGCCCATTTCATGATTGGATTGTTTGTTTCTTTGGTGTTGAGTTTAATAAGTTCTTTATAGATCTTGGAAACTAGCCCTTTATCTGATATGTCATTTGCAAATATCTTCTCCCATTCTGTAGGTTGTCTTTGAGTTTTGTTGACTGTATCCTTTGCTGTGCAAAAGCTTCTTATCTTGATGAAGTCCCAATAGTTCATTTTTGCTTTTGTTTCTTTTGCCTTCGTGGATGTATCTTGCAAGAAGTTACTATGGCCGAGTTCAAAAAGGGTGTTGCCTGTGTTCTTCTCTAGGATTTTGATGGAATCTTGTCTCACATTTAGATCTTTCATCCATTTTGAGTTTATCTTTGTGTATGGTGAAAGAGAGTGGTCTAGTTTCATTCTTCTGCATGTGGATGTCCAATTTTCCCAGCACCATTTATTGAAGAGACTGTCTTTCTTCCAATGGATAGTCTTTCCTCCTTTATCGAATATTAGTTGCCCATAAAGTTCAGGGTCCACTTCTGGATTCTCTATTCTGTTCCACTGATCTATGTGTCTGTTTTTGTGCCAGTACCACACTGTCTTGATGACCACAGCTTTGTAGTACAACCTGAAATCTGGCATTGTGATGCCTCCAGATATGGTTTTCTTTTTTAAAATTCCCCTGGCTATTCGGGGTCTTTTCTGATTCCACACAAATCTTAAAATAATTTGTTCTAACTCTCTGAAGAAAGTCCATGGTATTTTGATAGGGATTGCATTAAACGTGTATATTGCCCTGGGTAACATTGACATTTTCACAATATTAATTCTGCCAATCCATGAGCATGGAATATTTTTCCATCTCTTTGTGTCTTCCTCAATTTCTTTCAGAAGTGTTCTATAGTTTTGAGGGTATAGATCCTTTACATCTTTGGTGAGGTTTATTCCTAGGTATCTTATGCTTTTGGGTGCAATTGTAAATGGGATTGACTCCTTAATTTCTCTTTCTTCAGTCTCATTGTTTGTGTATAGAAATGCCACTGACTTCTGGGCATTGATTTTGTATCCTGCCACGCTACCGAATTGCTGTATGAGTTCTAGCAATCTTGGGGTGGAGACTTTTGGGTTTTCTATGTAGAGTATCATGTCATCGGCGAAGAGGGAGAGTTTGACTTCTTCTTTGCCAATTTGAATGCCTTTAATGTCTTTTTGTTGTCTGATTGCTGAGGCTAGGACTTCCAGTACTATGTTGAATAGCAGTGGTGAGAGTGGACATCCCTGTCTTGTTCCTGATCTTAGGGGAAAGGCTCCCAGTGCTTCCCCATTGAGAATGATATTTGCTGTGGGCTTTTCATAAATGGCTTTTAAGATGTCGAGGAATGTTCCCTCTATCCCTACACTCTGAAGAGTTTTGATCAGGAATGGATGCTGTATTTTGTCAAATGCTTTCTCTGCATCCAATGAGAGGATCATATGGTTCTTGGTTTTTCTCTTGCTGATATGATGAATCACATTGATTGTTTTACGGGTGTTGAACCAGCCTTGTGTCCCAGGGATAAATCCTACTTGGTCATGGTGAATAATTTTCTTAATGTACTGTTGGATCCTATTGGCCAGTATCTTGTTGAGAATTTTTGCATCCATGTTCATCAAGGATATTGGTCTGTAATTCTCCTTTTTGGCGGGGTCTTTGTCTGGCTTTGGAATTAAGGTGATGCTGGCTTCATAGAACGAATTTGGAAGTACTCCATCTCTTTCTATCTTTCCAAACAGCTTTAGGAGAATAGGTATGATTTCTTCTTTAAACGTTTGATAAAATTCTCCTGGGAAGCCATCTGGCCCTGGACTCTTGTGTCTTGGGAGGTTTTTGATGACTGCTTCAATTTCCTCCCTGGTTATTGGCCTGTTCAGGTTTTCTATTTCTTCCTGTTCCAGTTTTGGTAGTTTGTGGCTTTCCAGGAATGCGTCCATTTCTTCTAGATTGCCTAATTTATTGGCGTATAGCTGTTCATAATATGTTTTTAAAATCGTTTGTATTTCCTTGGTGTTGGTAGTGATCTCTCCTTTCTCATTCATGATTTTATTAATTTGAGTCTTCTCTCTCTTCTTTTTAATAAGGCTGGCTAATGGTTTATCTATCTTATTAATTCTTTCAAAGAACCAACTCCTGGTTCTGTTGATCTGTTCCACAGTTCTTCTGGTCTTGATTTCGTTGAGTTCTGCTCGAATCTTTATTAGCTCCCTTCTTCTCTTGGGTGTAGGATCTATTTGCTGTTTTTTCTCTAGCTCCTTTATGTGTAAGGTTAGCTTTTGTATTTGAGTTCTTTCCAGTTTTTGAATGGATGCTTGTATTGCGATGTATTTCCCCCTTAGGACTGCTTTTGCTGCATCCCAAAGATTTTGAACGGTTGTATCTTCATTCTCATTAGTTTCCATGAATCTTTTTAATTCTTCCTTAATTTCCTGGTTGACCCTTTTATCTTTTAGCAGGATGGTCCTTAACCTCCATGTGTTTGAGGTCCTTCCAAACTTCTTGTTGTGATTTAGTTCTAATTTCAAGGCATTATGGTCCGAGAATATGCAGGGGACAATCCCAATCTTTTGGTATCGGTTCAGACCCGATTTGTGACCCAATATGTGGTCTATTCTGGAGAAAGTTCCATGTGCGCTTGAGAAGAATGTGTATTCAGTTGAGTTTGGATGTAAAGTTCTGTAGATATCTGTGAGATCCATCTGGTCCAGTGTATCATTTAAAGCTCTCGTTTCTTTGGAGATGTTTTGCTTAGAAGACCTATCGAGTATAGAAAGAGCTAGATTGAAGTCACCAAGTATAAGTGTATTATTATCTAAGTATTTCTTCACTTTGGTTAATAATTGATTTATATATTTGGCAGCTCCCACATTCGGAGCATATATATTGAGGATTGTTAAGTCCTCTTGTTGAATAGATCCTTTAAGTATGATATAGTGTCCCTCTTCATCTCTCACTACAGTCTTTGGGGTAAATTTTAGTTTATCTGATATAAGGATGGCTACCCCTGCTTTCTTTTGAGGACCATTCGAATGGTAAATGGTTCTCCAACCTTTTATTTTCAGGCTGGAGGTGTCCTTCTGTCTAAAATGAGTCTCTTGTAGACAGCAAATAGATGGGTCCTGCTTTTTTATCCAGTCTGAAACCCTGCGCCTTTTGATGGGGTCATTAAGCCCGTTCACATTCAGAGTTACTATTGAGAGATATGAGTTTAGTGTCATCATGATATCTATTCAGTCTTTGTTTTTGTGGACTGTTCCACTGAACTTCTTCTTAAAGGGGAATTTTAAGAGGCCCCCTTAAAATTTCTTGCAGAGCTGGTTTGGAGGTCACATATTCTTTTAGTTGCTGCCTGTCTTGGAAGCTCTTTATCTCTCCTTCCATTTTGAATGAGAGCCTTGCTGGATAAAGTATTCTTGGTTGCATGTTCTTCTCATTTAGGACCCTGAATATATCCTGCCAGCCCTTTCTGGCCTGCCAGGTCTCTGTGGAGAGGTCTGCTGTTACCCTAATACTCCTCCCCATAAAAGTCAGGGATTATTTGTCTCTTGCTGCTTTAAGGATCTTCTCTTTATCTTTGGAATTTGCAAGCTTCACAATTAAATGTCGAGGTGTTGAACGGTTTTTATTGATTTTAGGGGGGGATCTCTCTATTTCCTGGATCTGAATGCCTGTTTCCCTTCCCAGATTAGGAAAGTTTTCAGCTAGAATTTGTTCAAATACATATTCTGGCCCTCTGTCCCTTTCGGCGCCCTCGGGAACCCCAATTAAACGTAGGTTTTTCTTCCTCAGGCTGTCGTTTATTTCCCTTAATCTATCTTCATGGTCTTTTAATTGTTTGTCTCTTTTTTCCTCAGTTTCCCTCTTTGCCATCAACTTGTCTTCTAGGTCACTCACTCGTTCTTCCACCTCGTTAACCCTCGTCGTTAGGACTTCTAGTTTGGATTGCATCTCATTCAATTGATTTTTAATTTCTGCCTGATTAGCTCTAAATTCTGCAGTCATGAAGTCTCTTGAGTCCTTTATACTTTTTTCTAGAGCCACCAGTAGCTGTATAATAGTGCTTCTGAATTGGCTTTCTGACATTGAATTGTAATCCAGATTTTGTAACTCTGTGGGAGAGAGGACTGTTTCTGATTCTTTCTTTTGAGGTGAGGTTTTCCTTCTAGTCATTTTGCTCAGTGCAGAGTGGCCAAAAGCAAGTTGTATTGGGAAAAAGAGAAAAAGAGAGGAGAGAAAGAAGGAAAGAAAAGAGAAAGAGAAAAAAAAGGGAAGAAAAAGAAAAAAAAAACGAAAAAAAAAAAAAAAAAAGAAGAAAAAGAGAAAGAAAAAGAAAAGAGAAAAAAAGGGGGTGGGGGAAGGAAACAAATCAAAAAGCAAAACAAAAACAAAAACAAAAACAAAAACAAACAAACAAAAGAACCACCGGGGAGTATCTTCTGATTCTGTGTACTTTAAGACCCTTGGCTTCTCCTGGAAGTTGTCCGTCTAGCTGGTGTTCTGGGGGAGGGGCCTGTTGTGCTGATTTTCAGGTGTTAGCAGTTGGGGGAGCTGCTGTGCCCCTGCCTGGTGCAGGGCTCGGTGGGGGTTGTTTACCCCCTGAGGCCGCAGGAGGAACAGCCCCAGTGGCGGGGCAGCTCTGGAAACCTGGATTCAGCTCCGGCAGGAACTCCGTCTGCAGGGCCTGGAGGCTCCGGGGCGGGGCCGCTGATCTGCTCAGCTGGGGCAGGAGCGTCCTCGCTGTCCTGGGCCCTCCCGGCCTCTGCCTGTCCCGGGGGAGGCCGGATCCTGGGCTGTGTCCCGCCGCCCTGTGCTCCGGAGCCTGCGCTGTTGGATTCGCGCTCCCGGGCCGCGCAGCCCCCTCCGCGGAGCCGCCGCCCGAGCCCCTTCGAGCTGCTCCTGGACCGCGCAGCCCCCTCCGCACGGAGCCTCTTCCTCCGCCCGAGCCCCTCCGAGCTGCTCCCGGGGCCGCGCAGCCCCCTCCGCGGAGCCGCCGCCCGAGCCCCTCCAGCTGCTCCGGGTCCCGCCGGGTCCCGCCGTGCGCGCTGCAGCCCTTAGGGAGCTCGGCGCACTCTCCTGGGCGCGCAGTTGCTGTTACTGTCCCCGGGAGCCCGAGGGCATCCCCGCCCTCCTGGGTCCTGCTCCACCTCCCTGCGAGCCCCTTTCCCCCGGGAAGGTCGGTGCAGCTCCTGCTCCTCCGGGACGGGGCTCTCCTGTCCTGGGGACACTCGCCCCGGCCTCAGCCCGGCTCCTCGCGGGGCCCCTCCCCCTCGGAGGCCTTTGTTCCTTTACTTCTTTTTCCCCGTCTTCCTACCTTGATAGAAGCGCGAACTCTTCTCACTGTAGCATTCCAGCTGGTCTCTCTTTAAATCTCAGGCCGAATTCATAGATTTTCAGGATAATTTGAAGGTTTTCTAGGTAGTTTGGTGGAGACAGGTGATTTGGAGACCCTACTCTTCCGCCATCTTGCTCCTCCCCCCTAGGTGGATTTTTTTAATAGCTGTTTCATATCAGAATGAAGATAATCTATGAAAATTAATTTTACGTGTGAATTTGGGACACAAAGAGCCCAGATATCTGGTTACATATTATTTCTGGGTGTGTCTGTGAATGTGTTTCTGGAAGAGATTAGTATGTGAACTGAGGGACTGAGTGAAGCAACTACCTTCCCTAGTGTGGATGAGTACAATCCTGTCTTTTGGGGCCCAAATAGAACAGAAAGGCAGAGGAAGGCTGAATTCTCTTTCTGCCTGGATTCTTGAGCTGAGACATTGGTCTTTTGCCCTCAGACTGGGATTTATACAATCAGCTCCCCTTGTTCTCAGACCTTCAGACTCAGATTGAATTATAACACTGGCTTTCCTGAATCTCCAGTTTGCAGATGGCAGATCATGGTAGTTCTCAGAATCCATAACCATGTGCCTATGATACACACACATACACATATTACCCGTTGGGTTTTTTTTTTCCTATTTTTTTTTAACATTTTTATCTTGAGGAGGAGCCGGATTTGTTAAATGCTTTTTGTGAGTCTTTGAGATGGTCATTGCTTTTGTCCTCTATTCTATTGATAAGATGTATTACATTAATTGGTTTTTACATTTTAAAACAAGCTTATATTCCTGGATTAATGCCACAGGCTGGGGAAGAATTAGAAAAATTTAAAGAAATGATTCCCCAAAAGATTTTTCAATTGACAGAATAAATTAGGGATTTGATAGGACTGAAGGGAGTTTGTGGAAGAAGATAAGCAGATATACACATTACGAAGTCCACTCTATTTTAATTTTTTGTTTGGATCCTAACTCCTCTAGCAAGATATTTAGAGGGCGTGGATGTTCTAGTCATATGATTTTCCTTAGTACGTAATGAACCCAATGGCATATCATAGGTGCTCAAGAAATTGCCAATGCATAAATGATTCAATGAATGAGGGACTGAGATGAATGATTTAACAACTAATACTCAACAGAGTCAGATAAGCAAATGAAATAGTAAAAGAATTCAAGAGATTAATTTAGTACATAATCCATTGAATAAATCTTTTGTTCTATGAGTTTGTTTGCATAGTTAGAAAAGCACATAACAGTACTGGATTAATGTTTTAATAGAACATTATACTTCTTTTATTCTTTCATCCACTTATATCACAAGGGATGTGTCAAGGTTTGCCTGTATGAGCTCTCCTACTGATTTTGTATCTTACATATTTCTTGAGGAAAAATGTGAGATTGTGGGTTGAGGAAGGAGACTTCTAGATAAAGAGTATGTTACTGTTATTGTTAAAATATGTATTGTTATGATAGAAAGTAATGATATAATAAATACATATGCAAGATAAACTGTTAGAAGAAATCAAGAAAATTAAATTACTTTATTTAAAATAAAAATTTACACAATTTTCATGACTTTTGAGCTGAGTACTAACAGATGGGCAAGCTTTGGAAGTGTGGAGATGAGAGATATGCTCTCCCGAGAGTAGGATAAGGGGAGGAAAGTACAGCATATACAGTCAAGAGGGTTTGGTTTGGTTTGGATTAAATGTCAAATTTGGGAAGAACAGTAAGGACAGTAAGTTTGGTTTGGCTTTAGGTGAATGGAATGATTTTCAAGCTTCTTTAAGCTGTGAAGCCCTTATAAAATATCCCCTTCCCCTTTTTTCTCAGCTGTGGTTCAAGATGATGCTTGAAGAAAGTTCTCAATACCTGCTTTGCCTTAAAATCATAAATGCAGGGGCTTTTTAAAAATATATATAAATGCTTAGACCAATTGAAACAAAATCTCTAGGTGTGAATCCAAAGCAGTGTTTTTTTTTTTTTGTTGTTGTTCATATTTTAATCTGCCAATGATTCTGAAAAACATACAAAGATTGAAAGCCACTGTCATAGGTTATAGTGAAGCACTGTTGAAAAGTGACCCTTTTACATTTTCAGTTTACAAATTTGGATAAGTATATACTTAGAGGTACATAGACATTTTCCCAAATATTTGCAGTGCTAAAGAATAATTTTTTAAAAGTTTAAAATATGCTTTTATGAGACTGTAAATGAACATGTATCAAAGATTGTATTAAGACATATTCAAAAGAGTTTGAATCAGTTGGGGATACAAAAATGAGTTTGCTAATATATGTAAAATTAGGTGATTTCTTGTAGTTTAATAAAATATAATGTTTGGAGTAAACTTTTCTATAGTTGTAAATCAGTTCTAACTCTAACATATAAAATTAATTTGCCTTGTTATGACAAGAGTTGTTTATATCACTATTAGTTTTCTATAAGATAATGTCTATATCTACAGGGTTGTTAATGGCTTCATCAGTATAAATTCAGGCAGGGCACACTCATAGAATCAGATAATCCCTAAGTAATTCACTAGACAATATCCAAACCTCCATTAAAGCAACACCCAGCAATCCTTTTATCCATTTCTAAATCTTAGACAATACTCTCTGAATGTCTTTCCCGTGTTATCTTACATAAATTCTAGGTTATTCTTGATCACAAAAACACTGGTCTCTTAGATTATTAGGCTGTATTACCTATGTAGGTGTAGAAAAAGTCTTAATTAACTATGTAGGCTTCCTTGAGTTTGCTTTTCAAATCTAAAACTAGGCACTATTTGCCAGCTGCTAAATCATAGAATTAACTTTTAACTGCAAGTTTTTATAAGTAGCCCTGTATCACAATTTTAAAAGCTGTTATTATTTGACCAAATTAGGAAAACTTCCCTCCAAATTTCATCTACTGTCTTGTGAATTTGGATGAACTCCTCTGTTTTTAAGGTTCTCTGATTTTTTTTTTTAAATCTCCTGCCCTAGGAGGGAGTAATTTTCCTTTCTAATGGTAAGGCTTGACTTTTAAGCCAAAGAACAGACCTGTTTTCCTAAGAGGGTTTTGTAGCTATTGACTGCATGTATAAAGTCAACCCTTCTTTTTAAATAACAGACTTGTCATACCTTATTAAATGAGAATTATTATCAAATGTGATACTCCGATATGGTCTTTGTTGCAAAATTGACTTGTCCAATTACATACTAGTAAAAATGACAATATATTCTTTTAGAACCTATGCAAATAATTTATTGCTATGAAGAATAAGAGGACTTATTAACAGTTTCTGAATTTCAGAGAATGAGTCAGAATCATTGAAATGTATTCATTTCCATCTACAAAACCACAATCTACAAAATTGAATGTTAGCAATATTCATGAAGGAAAAGAAAGGGGTTTTTTTTTGTATGGCCATGAAAATAGAACATTAAAAACCAATATTGACAATCTTCTGAACAAATGGCCATAATTTCCTTCATTCATCTATAATTAATCCTTATTGTTTTTGTCATTGTTGTAAGTAGGATCCATGCCCAGTGGAGCCCAATGTGGGTCTTGAACTCATGACCTGAGCTGAGATCAAGAGTTGGTTGCTTAGCCAATTGAGCCACCCAGATGCCCCACAGTCTGAGTATTTTCTAAGTAATATCACCTTGAAGCACAGATTCTATTCTTTAAAGTATGAAGAATTCAAAGTACTTGGTACAGCCTTTCCATAAGACTTTGAGAAAGTTTTGTTAAATATACAAATCCTGTCCTGTAACTTACAGTAGGGGCTTTAGACAAGCATCAAAATCTGAATAATTTGTTTCAGTTAACCAACAATATAAAAAAAGTATGAAATTCTCTATCAGGGTAACTACATAACTGTTTCATAAAAATTTGACCAGTATTTCCCCTGAAGAGAATATTATGTAGAAATAATGAGGGCACTGTAAAACCTCCAGGACTTTAAGTAAAAATTAAAATTACTTTAGTAATTATACTAGTAATATGTACCTGTACAACTAAGGAAGAGTGTTTCTAATTTGAAACTCCTTCCCATTCAGCTCTTCCCAATTAGCTCAGTGTTTAATAAGTAATATGGAATATACAAGTGAACCTATAATGATTCCTCACATTTATAAAAAATAATGCAAAAGAACATTCTTTCAAGTTTTCTAGGAATCATTTGGCAGCTCCCAAAGGTAGTTTTCTTATAAAAGATATTCTGATAACTTATTTAGTAAAACAAATTTTAAGTTTACAATCTGTTTTAGTGAAGTCAAAATTGAAAGTTGTCACAGAAGATGGTGTCTTGATAAAGATAGGATCATGGATACCTGAGCAATGATACTCAATTATCTAGTTAATAAAAGTGGCAATAATTTATATTAAATGAACCTAAAGATGTATCATCATATCTTAACTCTTCAATAAGAAGAGTTTTCTATTTTTTAAAATAGGGACATGTTAAAATCTAAATGAAACTAAGAAAGTTATTATTGTAAAATACAGAATCTTTGCTATTCAGGCAGATTATACATCTGAAGAATAATATTTTATATCTTTATTCAGACCTATAAGCTCAATTTGTGTCTGTTGTACATCTGTATGCCTTCTTTGGAAAAATGTCTATTCAGGATCTCTGCCTTTTTTTAAGTGGATTGTTTGTTTGTTTGTTTGGTTACTGAATTGTATGACTTTATATATTTTGACTATTAATCCCTAATCAGATATATGATTTGCAATTATCTTCTCCCATTTAGTAGTTAGACTTTATATCTTGTTGAAGGTTTCCTTCACTGCATAGAAGGTTTTTAGTTTGATACAGTCCCCTTTGTTTATTTTTCCTTATCCTTGCCTTTGGAGTCAGGTCCAAAAAATTAATACCACCAAATTCAAGAAGCTTACCATTTATGTTTACTTATAGGAATTTTATGGATTCAAGTCTTAAATTCAAATTGTTAGTTCATATTGAGGTAATTTTTGTGTACAGTATAAGACAGTAGCCCAGTTTGATTATTTTGCATGTAGCAGTCCCATTTTCCCAACTCTATTTTTTGAAGAAACTGCTATTTCCCCATTATATATTCTTGCCTTTGTAATAATTTAAATGATCATATATGCATGGATTTATTTCTGGTCTATCTATTCTGTTCCATTGATCTATGTGTCTCTTTTTATGCTGATAAAATCCTGTTGTGAGTACTATAGCTTTGTAGTATAGTTTGAAATCCGAGAACATAATGCCTCCAACTTTGTTATGTTTTTCTTAAGATCGCTAAGGCTATTGTTGTAGTTTTGTGAAAAGTGCCATTGGAATTTTTATAGGGATTGCATTGAATTTGTAGATCACTCTATGTAATGTGGATATTTGAATAATATTAATTTTGTCAATCTCTGAGCATGGAATATCTTTCTATTTATTTGTATCTTCAATTTCTTTCCTTGTTGCCATATAGTTTTCAGTGCACAGGTTTTTCACCTCCTTTGTTAAATTTATCCCCAGGTGTTTATTCTTTCTGATGCAATTATAAATGGGATTGTTTTCTTAACTTTTCTTTCTGATAGTTCATTATTGGTATATAAAATTCAACAAAATTTTATATATTGATTCTATACCTACAATTTACTGAATTCATTTATTAGTTCTAATAGGTTTTTTGGTGGATTCTTTAGGGTTTTCTATAGTTAATATCATGTCATCTGCAAATAGGGACAGTTTGACTTATTCTTTCCAATTTAGATGCCTTTTGTTTCTTTTTCTTGCCTAATTGTTCTGGCAAAGACTTCTAATACTATGTTGCATAAAAGTAGTGAAATGAGTATACTTGTCATGTTCCTGATCTTAAAGGAAACTTGTCAGCTTTTCACCATTGGGTATGTTAGCTTCAGTCTTATCACATATGACTTTCACTAAGTCAGGTTCTTTAGATATATACCCATTTTGTTGAGAGTTTTCATCATAAATAGATATTGAATTTTGTCAAATACTTTTTCTGCATTTTTTAAGATGACCATATTATTTTTATCCTTCATTTTGTTAATGTGGTGTATCATGTTGATTTGCAGATGAAACATCCTTGCTTCCTTGGAATATGTCCTACTTGATAATGATGTATGACCTTTTTAATATATTGTTGAATTATTTTTGCTAAAATTTTTTTGAGGATTTTTACATCTATTTTGTAAAATGTGTATAGGGATATTGGCCTATAATATTTTTTTGTGTATGGTGTCCTTGTCTGGCTTTGGTATCACATAAATATTGGCTTCATAAAATGAATTTGGAAGCATTCCCTCCTCTACAATTTTTTGGAAGAGTTTGAGAAGAATAAGTATTACATCTTTGAATGTTTGGTAGAATTCACCTGTGAACCTATCTAATCCTAAACTTTTGTTTGTTCAGAGGTTTTTGATTACTTATTCATTCCCCTTAATAGTGATCACTTCATTCAGATTTTCTATTTTTTCATAATTAAGTCTTAGAAGGTTGTGTATTTCTAGGAATTTGTCAAGTTCTTCTAAGTTGTACAAATTGTTGGTATAATTTTGTTCATAACAGTCTCTTACGATCCTTTGTGTTTGGTATCACTTGTAATGCCTCTTTCATTTTTTATTTAATTTATTAGCCCTTTCTTTTTCTTAGTGAATCTAGTTAAAGATTTATCAATTTTGTTTCTCTTTTAGAAGAACCAGCTTGTAGTTTTATTGATCTTTCCTTTTGTCTTTTTATTCTCTATTCCATTTATTTCTTCTCTGTTTTTTCTTATTTCCTTCTTTTTACTAATTTTGGATCCTCCCATGTTTGGTATATAAATGTTACAGATATTATGTCTTCTTGTTGGATTGATCCCTTTATCATTATGTAATGCCTATCTTTGTCCTTCATTAGTATTTTTTGAAAAGTCCATTTTGTCTGATATAAGTATAGTCACCCTGGTTTCCTTTTGGTTTCCATTTGAATGAAACATTTTTTTTCTCTCCTTTTACTTTCTGTCTGTATGTATTTACTTCTGCTGTGAGTCTCTTGTAGACAGTATAGATGGATCTTATTTTTTTAGCCATTTAGCCATTCTGTCTTTTGATTGGAGAATTTAGTCCACTTGTCTTTATAGTAATCATTGACAGCTATGGACTTCAGCTATGGACTTCTGTTAATTGGTTGCTGACTATTTTATGGTTCCTTTATGTTCCTTTCTTTTTCTCTTGCTCTCTTCCCTTGCGGTTTGTTAACTTTCTGTGAAGATATGTTAAGATTTATTTCCTGTTATTTTCTGTGTATCTACTATAGGTTTTTGCTTTGTGGTTACCACATATAATAGTATATATATGTACTGTATATATACATATTTATACATACATGCATACACACCCATGAGTATATGTATATAAGTTTATTTTAGGTTGATATCATGTTATATTTGAATGCATTCTAAAACTATGTGTTTACTCCTTGAACGCCTATTTTCTGTTTTTGATGTTACCTTTACCATATATTTACCTTTGCTAGTGAGATTTTTACTTTTATGTGTATGTTTGTTGCTAATTAGTGCCCTTTCCCTTCAGCATAACAAAGTCCCTTTACTATTTCCTGTAAGATCAGTTTAGTGGTGTTGAATTCCTTTAGCTTTTACTTGTCTGAAAAAACTCGATCTCTCCTTCAGTTTAGAATGATAACCTTGCCAAATAGAGTATTCTTGGTTGAAAGTTTTTAATAGCACTTTGAATATCATACCACTCACTTCTGGGCTGCAAAATCTCTGCTGAAAAATCTGTTGATTGTCTTATGGGGGTTTCCTTGTACAGAACACATTTGTTTGTTTCTGCTTTGAAGATTGTCTCTTTATCTTTAACATTTGAAATTCTAATTTCAGTGTGTCCTGGTGAGGGTCTTTGGGGTTCATCTTCTTTAGAACTCTCTGAGCTTCCTGAATCTGGATGTTTCCTTACTCAGGTTATGGAAGTTTTCAACCAATATTTCTTCAAATAAGTTTTCTGCCTTTTTCCTCTCTCTTCTCTTTCTGAGACTCTTAATAATGTGAATGTTATTCCATTTCATGTTGTTCTGTTGGTCCTTTAAGCTATCTTCATTTTTAAAACTTCTTTTGTCTTTTTGCCAGTGTTTAGGTAAGTTCCATTGACCTATCTTCCACTTCACTAATTCTGTCTTCTGCTTCATTTAGTCTGATGTTGAACCCCTAGCGTATTTTTTAGTTCAATTACTGTATTCTTTAGCTCTATGACTTCGGTGTGGTATTTTAAAATATTTTTATCTCTTTATTGAATTTCTTACTGTTTTTATCCATTTATGGGAGTTCAGTAGCATGTTTATGATAATCATTTTGAAATTTTTACCATATAAAGAGTTTCATTATCTATGAAAAATAAATGTAAAGTGCTATCGTTAAGGGATACTAGGTAAAGGGTATACTGAAGCCCTCAGAGTACATAAATATATGAATAGGTAACACTTGTTCTGTAACATTTCTGTTTACTTATGTAACACTTACTTCCATTCTTAATATGTTCTGTAACATTGGTTTCTATTTTACATATGTGTGTATGCATTTCTTCTTGTGGGTTGCAGCCAAAATGATTTAAAAACCCCAAACCCAACATTATATTGAATTCTTTAATCCTTTTAATTCCTTTAATCCTCCAGATAGTTCCCTGAAGAGTTATTATAGTCTTCGTTTTGCAGATTTGAAAACTAAGACAAGATGAGCTTAAATACCTTTTATAAGTTCACATAGTTAGGTTCCTCTAGAACAAATGTTGACAAATTTTTGTGTAAAAGGCTGGACAATAAATATTTTAGGCTTTCTGGGCCACATGGTTTACTAACATTCAACTCTGCTTTCGTGGCGTGAAAGTAGCCATAGGCAATACATAAATGAATAAGCATGCCTGAATTACAGTGGAACTTAATAGGCTAAAATTTTAATTTTATATAATTTTTGTGTGTTTTGGAAATTTATTGTTTTGATTATTTAAAGCCATTTAAGAATGGCTAATTATTTTTAGCTAGTGTGTTGTAGAAAAACAGGAGTTAGCCAGGACCATAGGACAAACCAGTTCAGGGCTGGTCCCTGGTACATTTTTAGACTGCTAAGTCTCTTCTGTGATTATTTGTAAATGCTTAATATGGATCATTTTAAATGATTTTGTACTCTTCTAAACCTACTCCTCCATGCTAATATACTTGTACTTGATGTACTTTTGTAAATTATTTAGGTTTTTATTTCAAGTGTAGTAAGCTGGCTTAAACAAAATAAAACAAAACAGGGAACAGTAATGATGTAGTTGTTTAAAACTGACTAAAGGTGCTGCCTGCTGTCCAAACTGTAGAAATGGCTAATGAATATTATCTCAGCTTTAGCTACTGAGAGCCAAAACAATTAGAATAGTAAGGTAGGTTAGATTCATGTGTCTTTCTAGTTATACTCTATTTCTAATTAATTTTGTACTTATGTTTATTTTCTGTCTCTGTCATTCCTAGTCTCTGGTTCTGGAAAATAAGAAATTTGCAAATTATTTAAGATCATGGCAGATGTAAGGATTAATATTGAGCTATAAATGTGTTTTCTGTGGATACAGATTATCCAATAATAAAATGCTTTTAGGATTCTGTTTAAAAAAATAAAATGAATTCCATTATTTCTGTTTAATTAAGGTTTTTAGGTGCTTCCTGCCCCCTGCTCCCTTTAGGAGGTTACCTTTTTCTTTCATTTGGAAAATATTCCTCGATTTTCTCTATTTTCTTGACTCTGCATTTGCTTCTACATATGAGATAGACAGCTACCTTTTCCAATTTTAAAAGAATGGCCTTGTGTAGGAGATAAACTTTATTATTGAACCTTACCCTAGCTCTTGCTTGTCTCTTAAACATTTGGGTTTATAGGCAGCCTGATTTGTTCTTGATAGGTCTTAGTTTAGGGTATGCCAAGACCTGTTAGTGTTCCAGAGATAAGTATCTCAGTCAGCACCTATTTCAGGTTACCTAGTCTTTCAGGAAGCAGTTTTTAAGATATGCAAATATGTATAGTCCTTTGGGGACACCATCATAAACCTTGTTAGCCTCTAGACCAGCAATCTGAAAGTATTCCTTTAGTGACTATTGCAAGAATTGGGTTTCCAGATGAATATATTAGCTCCTCTTTATGAGGTATCAGTGAGCCATGGGAGAGCACAAAGATGGTGTACCCTGACCTCTGTTACCTGAGAGCATTTCTGTAGACTCTAGATGTATGGTAAATCTGAAACCTGCTTCCCAGAATGATGCTACAGGACAAACAAAGAAGCTTTTTCCACAGAAAGATTGGGATATCTTTTAGTCTGCAGTCTATTCAGTGTCCTTGGAGTGGTAGCCTGCCAAGTATCATCTCTCTGATTGTTTCATATTTGTGGGGCCTAGAAATGCAACCCCTCTGACCACCATAGCCCAGCACTCAAAGGCTTCTATGGTATGGGCTGGTTTTTGTGGGGCTACAGGAGTGGCACAGGAGCAAAACAGTCAGCCACTGGTTTTGGTAAAGTAACAGGAATGGTGTGGGATTGGGGTGTGCCCACTGGCACTAACAGGTTAGAGGAAGAGTGAAAAAATGACCCCCTACCAACAGTGTCACTAACAAGGGAGACTGTAGCTGACATGCTATACACCACAAAACAAAATTATTGTTAATATAAAAAGTTTGAGAAAATTATAATTCTACTTATTTTAAAAAGTATATTTCTGAAGCACCTGGCTGGCTTAGTTGGTAGAGCCTGTGGCTCTTGATCTTGGGGTTGTAAGTTTAAGCTCCATGTTAGGTATAGAGAATACTTAAAATTTTTAGGGATGCCTGGGTAGCTCAGTTGTTTAAGCATCCAACTCTTGATTTCAGCTCAGATCTTGATCTCAGGTTGTGGGATCAAGCCCCATGTTGAGCTCTGTGCAGGGTATGGAGCCTGCTTAAGATTCTCTCCCTCTCCCTCTGTAAAATAAATGAATAAACAAACAAATAAATAAATTCTTAAAAATGATATTCTCTAACATTAATATTTATATGGAAGTAATTTTGTTTATTCATTGGTAGACCAGTATAATAACTTTCATAAATTTAAATCAATTTTGCATGAGAAACCAAATTTAAATCTTATAAAAATGAAATTTTATATGCTGTTGTGTATTACATAGCATTGATAATTTATATAAAGTTTGATAATTTATATAAAGATAATTTATGTAGTTACATATGTAACTACTTTTTATTCTTTAAATCATAATTATTAAACAAGATTTATTTTGATTTTTATGAAAAATGGCCTTTGTGCAAGCATCTTTTAGTGGTTATCATAATTCATGCATTAGAAATTTTATGTTTTCTGAGTATTTGGGAATATTTGGTTTATATAAGCATGTATGTATTTCTATAAACTAATCAGAACAGTGATTTTTTTTTTAATTTAAAAGATGCTATATTTCTTAATACCCTCTGGAAGTAGAAGTGAAAACCTTTCTCAATTGGAGACACAGAATTCATAGTCAAAGATACAAAAAAAATAAATAAATAAAAAGGTCCCATATAGCTACAGTCCTGCTACCTTAGTCAATGGTTAAAAGTAAACTCAGAAAAATAAAGACTTCCTGGTTCAGATATCAAAAAAAGTGTTTTCCTTTCCAGTGTAGCATGAAACATTTTCCTAATGAATTTAAACTCATAAGCAGACAATAAAAAGACTGATAAACCAGATAGTCATCTTTCACCCAATAGAGAATAGATTTCCATTATCCATATGACAGAGACCATCAAATGGACAAAGCAGAAAACCAAATGCTCAATCACGGCTGTCGTCAATGGGGGGTAATTTACTAGTCAAGCAAGATCTAGAAGCAGAAACAACACATAAAAAGAGTAGAGGGAAAGGAAGGGAAAAAATTGAGACTTGGAAAGTCAGAAAAGTTAAAGTTCTGTTGACACTTGGGATTCACTCTGGTAACCAAGAAAAGATGTGCCTTAGTTTAAATAGCCCCACAGGTACACTTCTCCAGCAATAAAATTTATTTGGCTCTGTCAGGTGAATCCACTTGGGTATCTTGATAAATGAACTACAAAAATACTAAAGTAGAATTTCCAAAAGTTAAAAACATTTGTCTCAGGTAAATAGAAATGAACACATGATGAAGACTCTACTCACCTATTAATTATTCAAAAGAGGATTTGAAAAACACACAAAGATACACACAACTAGGAATGCTGAAATGCATTTGTTAATAGATGTAAACCTGGTTAAAATCTATCAAAGCAATACATTTAAAGAGGATTAACTTATCTACAGGGTGGAAACCAATTTTTCCTCTACTACATAAAATAAATTTGCATTGATGTGGACAAGAATAATTTGTATCACTATTAATTTTTTACAAGATAACTTCTATCCCTACAAAATTGCTATTAGTATGGTCAATAGAAACTCAGTGAAAGGAGGATACCAGATAGAATCAGATAATTTTCAAAGAATCTGCTAGTTAACATCCAGCCCTCCTCAATATAAAGCAATAATTTTATAGTTTTAGCACCTCAGCTTCTATATGTGTGTTTCCTAACATTGATCTACCTGAAAACAAGCCTATAGGTATAACCTTTATGTTGATTCTTCTGACTTCCCTTTCACACTTGCCCTTTCAGAATTTAAAGTATATTTCTTTAGGTTAAAATCTTATAGCAAATGTAGAATAGCAATATGATTTCAAATAAAAAAGAAACTACATATGACTTCTAACTATTAAAAAAAAGAGTTTGATCATATATTTTTAAAGCACATAAAATCATTTCTCAGAGGCTTCTAAATCATCAAATTATCAATGTTACCCAAAGCAAATCCTTAGAACACTATTCCTTAGGATATAGTATAAAGCAAAAGCTTTAGGATGGTCAAGTACTGTGAGAAATGTTGCGTTGTACAGTACGTCTCGGTGCAGTGAATTACAATGCACATTAGTATATCAAGGCCCTGAGAAGTCTTGGAATGCTGAATTCTGTTCCAGTACTGTTTAACTTAACTAAGGTATTTGGCCATAAGTAATATGTTATGTAATGAGGAAATACACTTTTGGATGCACTAAATTATGTGAATCATAGAAATAGTGTTTTGTAATTGATAATTATTATTCTATATTAAATTATACTAATTCAAATTCTGAAAGTTATAGTTTTAGTAATTCAATCTGTATATATGTAACAGTTAATCAGTCTAGGAGGTTGAAGGTAGGCTTCCTTTAAAAATAGGCATTTAAAAGGAAACTTAAGTCAGAAATAGAATTAGCTCAGAAAAAAATTAAGGGTAAAATGTAGGATAAGGTTGGTTCAAGACAAAAGGATATTTTAGGTGGAAATACTCCAAAGTGGAAATAATAGTGCTGATTGTATTGTTTGTTTGTTTTTATATAGGAAGTGAAACAAGGAGGGGGTCAGGGATTATGTCTTGGTTCTATACACTACTTTATGGAAACCCAGAGGGATGGAATAGAAGAAAATCATTCCTTAAGTGTGGGATCTATTAACTTTAAAATGTTTTTGAGACCTCCATATGGAGATATATAGGAAGAAGATAAGAATGGGGTTTCATGGGACACATGGGTGGCTCAGTGGTTGAGCATCTGCCTTTGGCCCAGGGCATGATCCTGGGGTTCTGAATGGAGTCCTGCATTGGGCTCCTTGCAGGGAGCCTGCTTCTCCCTCTGCCTGTATCGCTGCCTCTCTCTGTATGTCTCTCATGAATAAATAAATAAAATCCTTAAAAAAAAAAAAAAAAAAGAATGGGGCTTCAGAGAGCCCAGGTATGATAGTTATCAATTCATGTAATTAAGACTTTAAGAATCAATAATATCTCTTAGAGAGTTGTAGGGTAAAGAGACAAGTGTATAGACAAAAGTCTGTGGCACTTTACGAGCCAGTGTTTCAGAGCAAAATGACCCAACAAAGGAAACATTGAGAAAACAAAAAGAGAAGGAGGAAGATCACGTGGAATGTATGGTATCTGGGAAACCAAAAGGGCTTGTCCTGAGAAAGTTGTGATCAACAATTTAAAATGCTGATTAGAGATCAAACAAGATAGAATGAGGGAACAATCCATTGGACTTTGTGACATGGAGCCCATTTCAGAAATGATTGGAGATGAGGGAGGAAAAACTGGAGCTCAGAAAAAAGAGACAGTATGAATGGAAAATTGATTTAGTTAACTGTCAGTGGAAAAAGAGTGCCTATGATGGGGAAGAGGGATTACTAGGATCAAGTAGTTATTTGGTCATTTAATTATATTATCTATATATTTATCTAGTATATTTATTTTTTTCTCTTGGATTAAAAAAGTAGAGACACAGAGAACATTTGATAACATAATCACCCTGAAAAAGCTGAAAAGGATGATATACAGAACAGAAATGAATTATTTAGCTTTGAATGGAGGGCAGAGATAGGAGTGTCTCACATTGTATTGAAAAGAGAGGAGGGAAGAGGTCAAGGTGAGCTGGACGGTAGGAAGGTCTGAGATTTCAGGGAAATGGAAAGTGGGTTAACTGTAACTAAGGCAATTTTGAACACTGTGGGGATGGGTGACATTGAAGGTATCTATCTTCTGTTCTGGGATATTTTTTTTTCCAATGGAATTAAGGAGCCTAAATATAGTCATGGAATAAATAGCCATGGGTTTATGCAGATTTTTTAGATGAGTGTTGTGAAAGAATAATGAAGCAGAGGAGTATAGTCTCCTCTAAAAAAAATAATAAGTAGTTGAAAATGGTCTGTGGAATCTAAATTTGGAACAGAGTTAAGTAATCTTAGAAGATAGAGAAGACACAAGGCATAAAAGAAAGGCTGGTGGACAGATTGATGCCTTCTCCCCAAACATAAGTGCAGGCGACTAAAATGAGTAGATAAGCAAGAAGCATGAGTGTTTGCAGTTGTGCAGTGGGAAGACTTGATACAGGAGTGCTGTGGAGCAGCAGAGCATTTTTGCAGAAGACAAAGAGATTAGACCTTTAAGCAGTTGTCTATCTGGATATAAAATTGCCAACATTGTATTAAGGCTTGGAGTGGACAACACTGTGGCACAGTTGCTACTGTCTTAAATGAATGAAGGAGCTGTGCATTAAGTAGCGGCGGTAATGAGGTAAGAGAGAAACTTGTAAAGCCCTATGGTGTGAACTAAGTAGAAGGGACTTTTTAGAAGAGAGAGTGTAATCGGGAGTGAGTAGAATGTCCTGTGTTCCTATTTATTTGTGCATGTATTATGTGAGTGAATTTGAGTCCTCTGTGAAAAACACCAAGATGGAATTAGAGGTGCCAAATTTGTTTGGAAATGTCTGTGAGGAATGAAAGAGAAGAGGAAGAGCAAAAGTGGGCAAGAAATGCCTTCAGAAAGTAATTGTGGCCTGCCACTTGTGCAAGAATATAATGAAGGAAGGAGGACTGGGTAGGGAGATCTTAAGACCGTGCATTAATTCTGTGAAAGCCACAGGTTGGCCAATGGAGGGTTCTCAAGCCAATGCTCCTTATGGGAAGAGTCCCATATCCAGCAGGCATGACACAGACATAGAAGACTCACAGTTTTCAGTTACTGGTTATGAGTGAAGCAGAGGAAATGTGGCTTTGCTGTGAAAGCCACAGTGGACCCAAAGGTGCAGCAGCTAGAGGCTGTCCACAAGCTCTGCTTCCACAAAGTTCTCTTGAAGAGAGATCTGAGCAGAAGACCTCTGTGGCCTGTACACTGTATCCTCTTGAGCATCTCACTGCATCCACGCAAACTTTAACTCTTTTAAGTCTTTCCTAATTGCATTTATTTTGTGATTTGTTTTACTTTTCTAGAAAATACTCTTATCCAGAAAAAAAAAAAAAAAAAAAAAAACACTGAATAAAGATCTTTGAGTAACTTCCTGGAGGTAGACTACATGGTAAACATATTTGAAATGGCTCAGTTATTCTTGTGAGTTAGATGAAGCAATATATTTGGTTGTTTGTAGAAGAAAGTGATTTTAATTCCATTCTGGATGTAAACATCTTCTTAAAAATGATGACGGTTGCCTTCCTCCTGATGTAAAGTTTTTTTCTGAGGCCCAAATATTTTTGTCTCAGAGACTTAAGACCATAGCCTAACCACCAGTTAGCTTCTTATCTTCCTGCAGATTATGGCTTAGATGTCAGGGTGTTAAGTATCAAATCTGCTGGGTCTAAATTCTGTACATCCAGGTGTTTCAAGATTAAAGTGGGGGGATTTCCTACTTAGAGAAATGCTGCTTGATATGTGTACCCAACTGTACATTTCCACCCCAGTTGTGAGGAGTTTAAAAAGTGTATATCTGTATCTCTGTCATGTGTTCCCTGTATCTTTTTAAAATGGCACCTGTTACAAAATGACTGAATATAGTTGTCCTTTTTTTACTGTCAGATAGTAACCGCATGTTTTTTTTTTTTTATTAATTCTGATTGGCAGCTGTTGGGTGCTCACACTCATCTTACTTTTTTCTTTGAATATTGCTCACTTTAAGCTCATTATATCTTCAATATCTTTATGTCAAAGAATTGAAGCAATCTGGCAGTTCCTGACAGAAGGAAGTTAGACTAAAAGGCCAATTTCCCTCATTTTTTTTCTGGTACTATTGCTGATACTTCTACAACTATATAAACGTTATGAAAGAATGGGTGAATTAAACTATGTCAATAAATATTAATAAATCAGTTCATTTATATGGAAAACCTGTACATAACATTTAGAATCATTCACTAAGAACCATTTTTTTACTCATTAGAAAATTGTATTTATTTACTGTTAGCAAATAAATGACAAATATTTGGCTACATGAGCTGCTGACTAGTTTCTTATACCACTTAATGGTATAACTATGTATATATCTCAAGTGCTATTTTGTTCTTACCTCTATATATTAATCATGAGTCAGAACATCTCATTCCCCATGGTCAGTTTTTGATAACATCATATTTTCAACCAATTAGTTGTATCTAGTAGTCATGTAACAGATGTTTGCATAGTAAAAAAACAAATAGTAATTCTTTTCCAAATTCAAGCAGTTATGCTCACCAAATTCAGTTAGCATGAGCAAAATTTTACTTCTCCTGATTACCATTTGGGAATTTTGAAGTTTAGTAAAGTGAAATTTAAATTCAAATTTATTCTATTGAAACTGAATTTATACTCTTTAAAAAGTCTTTTGATACATACTTCATTTAAAATGTATCAGTAAAGTGTCTGGATTACAAATATAATTCCTGGTCAGGAGTAATCAAAGGATGAAAGACTGTCAATCAAATCCAGTAGACAATTCCCCCCTCTCCCCCACAAACCATGGCTCTTGTTTCCTTATAAACCATTCCTTCTGCTTTCCACATTTATCCCATTTTTGGTATCCAGTTAGAATATCAACAAATCAAGAACAGAAAAATTGAGAGATGAATGACTAACATGAAAACCAGTAGCCAGCACAGAAGGAACTTGCTTTCTTGGCAAGATTGTGTAGGTTGGAAATAACATGGACATTTTTATTTTTCCTTAAATAATGGTGGGGAAGGGTTAAGAAAAAAAACACATATACAAATATCCACCATAGCTGGATACACAGACTTTAATGAACTCACAAACATAAGTTATCTTGAGTTAATATGACTAATTGGCACAGCATTACATAACTTACTGGCAAAGTGAAGATAAAGAATAGCTCTTTTTTATGTTTTGTTTTTCATATGGAAGAAATATCACATGTAAGCCAATGGAAATAATCTAGTAGAAAGGAAAAGATGATGTAGAAGTGGGAGGAACTTTTGAAATAATGTCCTTGAGTAGGCAAAAGGGGATGGAGTCTAAAATAAGTAGAGTGACTGACTTTCTTTGGGAGCCAGTAAAGGAAGAGGAAGTGGAATGTGTTGGTATAGATGCAAGTAGGTAAATAGCAGTAAGTAAGACTTACCTGAGGTTTTTTGGTTATTAATTTAAAATGAGACTTACTCTTGTGGTTGTGAATCTTTCTCTAACTATGTTCAGCTGTGTGGGTGCAAGCAGTTAGGCAGAAAGCTAGATATAACCTGGATTGCATTTTCGCCAAGATAGATGAAGAAGTATAAAAAGGATAAGTCAACTATGGTCTATAAATATGCAGTCGATTTTATAATTGAGCAGGAAATTTAAGCCAGGTGAGGAGGAAAGAGAGGATATTAAAGGTTAAGACACAGTAAGACAGTGTAGGGGTGATGGCTTGTTAGAAAAATTAAAAGTATCAATATAAGAGTTGCATGCAGGAATCTGAATATGAAGGGATTGCATTTTTTTAGTGATGGCAAGGTTTATGATGTGATTATGGGAGAGAGAATGGTTAAGTCGCAGAAAATAAAAAGACAAATTCAAGAACTTTGAGGACAGGATATGGGTATTATCAACTATGAAGGAATATATCAAGAATTGAGATAGAGAAACATAAGGGAGAGTGGCTTAGAACAAGGAGGGCAGCTCAATGCAAAGTGGGAGCGGGTCAAAGGCAGCACCAAGACAGAGAAGGTGACATGCTCTGTTGACATGAAATTTTAAATCATGTGACAATTAGGGAAGAATAACAGAAAACAGAGTGGAGAGGGCCGTGGAAGAAGCACCATCTTTAGGAGAGAATTAAGAGATCTGTCAAACCTAGAAGGTGAACAGAATGTTCATGGAAGTAATGGAGCATGGAGGGGCATTTGGTGAGTGCCTGGGGACATACTGGAAGATCCATGAGTGTTGAAGAGTAAGAGAGTTGGATAAGAAGTGGCTTCCCTCTCTTGATTGAGATAAAGTTGTTTAAGATTCATGTTTGCTGTCAGAAATGATGGATTAGTACTGCATGTGAGGTTCCACTGAGGCTGGTTCTTACTTCTAGCATGTGAACTCCCTCTTCACCTTGGTGATAGAAGGACCCTAAGAAGTATAATTTCTTTTTTTAAGTTACTATTCTCTCCCTCCCCTTATTCACTCAGTAAATATTCAATGAATCTTTCCTAAGTTTTGGGTGCTGTAGTGAGTGCTTAGTCTCTGCCATGCTATAGATAAGAGCATAAGAAAGAGACAAATAATGACCAATTGGAGCTTTGGGGATTTTCACAGAGGAGATCTATATTTGTCAGAAAAGCATATAACCAGGGATCTAGATTTGTTTTTGTTGTCAGAGAGGCTTCTTTGAAGAAGTGGTATTTAACATTTTTTGAAAGGATGATGATGAGGTAAGCAAGGATGTCTGGAAGAAGAACATCCATAGATAAGGAACTGAGGCAGCTCTAAACTTAGTGTTTCATGCATTCTACATAATTCCCAACCACTTCCCATTTCATTCCATATCCCTCTCAATATACTTAGCTTCTGAGATTACCAAAAAGAGCAAAAGCCTTTTGAAAGTTTTTTTTTTTCCTTTTGAAAGTTTTTAAGAGAACTTGACCAAGTAGAAATGATTATTTTCAGCAGGATGAAGGAAGAATGTTTTTCCATTGTTCACATTTTTCCAACTGCCTTTCTTGAGTCTGAAGAAAGGGAGAATTCTTTTTGAGTGAAGTAGTATCTTAGAGGTCCCTAAGTAGAACTGGAGATTGCTATATTTTTAAAGTAATTCCTTATGTCAGTGGCAGAAGAATTGAAGAGCCTGGAAGGAATGTAAGAATAATGCAATGGCTTACTCAAAGTCTTTTAAAAACATTTTAAAAACATTTCCTCTTATTTTGTTTTATAATAGACTGTGTACAGTAAACAATCTTTAAGGTACTTTTAAGTAGCAGTATTTAGTAATTCCTTACTGTGTGCCACCAAAATATGTATATTGCTTTGACCAATATCACTTTTTAAAATATATGCTATGCATACTTAAATAATGCCAGGATTTCTGGATTTACCTCATTTGGGTTCCTAAGTATATAAGCATGATCTTTCATGTCTCTGATACAGTTTATTGATGTTTTTCTGAAATAATTATAATGCCATCTGGAGGTTTTTTTCTAAAGATTTACATTAGTGACAAGAAAGTAAGTAGAGTGTCTTAGTCTGCTTGCTATAACAAAATACCATAGATGGGGTGGTTTAAACAACAGACATTTCTTTCTCACAGTTCTGGAGGCTAGGACGTCCAAGGTCAAGATGCTGGTCAGTTCAATTCCTAGGGAAAGCTCTCTTCCTGGCTTGTAGACAGCTACCTTCTTGCTATGCCCTCATATAGAGGAAAGGAGAAGAGAGAATTCCAATGTCTCTTCTTATAAGGGCACTAATCCTGTCCTGGGGGCCTTCCCTTCATGACCTCATCTAAACCTAATTATCTCCCAAAGGCCCTAACTCCAGATGCCATCACATTGGGAGTCAGGGCTTCCGCATATGAACTTTAGAGGACACAAACATTTAGCCCACAACACAGAACATGTAGTGAATACATGAAAATTAATTTCTTTAAAGTAGAATATTAGAAACAGCAAATTGATCATGACCTATCCTCCCATTTTTCTCTCTCTTTCAGAACAGGCTGTTTGATTCTGTTCCTGGTCAGTCAGTTGTCTCTATGCCTTCCTGAGTTCCCATTCAGGCAGCTTTTTATAAACTGTATCCCCAGGCAATAGAATTCTGCTTCAATCTGTCATGTAGAGCAGTGAGCCAGGCTCCATTCTGCCACCTGTCCTGGAACACATGTGTTCTGTTTACAACACAAATCTGAATTTTCAGCTGCCCATGCTTGATTCTTGATGCAGACCCAAGCAGGCTGGTGGCATCCGTCCACCTTTCATACTTTGTTTTGTTTTATTTTGTTTGTTTCAAGTTTATAAATATATTCATCTTTTCTTAGCATCATGGATTTAAAATTTTCTCTTTTTATAATGCTACCTTTATCAGAAATTCTGCTCTATTTTTTAATTTATGAATTACTCTAAGGAAAATACATGATACAAGACATATTGGCTAACATTTAAGATTTTAGATTCCTGGGAAAGGCTAGTGCAGACATTCACTTGGAAGCACAGGGATACAGAAAGTTAAAAAAGGTCATATGGTGCAGTGTCTACATCATCAACATGATTCAGCTCAAAAATCACTGGCTAGGTTTCTTTAATGCTCAAAGTCTATTGGAGATTAAGAACCAATTTAAAGAGGTAAATGATCCTTGACTTCGAAGATTTTACAGTTTATAGAGGTGTCAGCCATGTAGATTACAATACTATGAGGGGAAAAAATAGTCTACTACAATGATGATGTGCTCAAAGTTCTCCAGGAATTCAAAGAAATGGTGTTTAATTTTAACATGGGAAATCAGGAAAGGAGGGAGATTGGAGTAGATTAACAGAGGGGCTATCATTTGAAAATGCCTTGAAGAAAAGTTTCACGGGAACAGTGAAAAAGAAAATGTTTTATTTTTCCTCTGAGATTAAATGGGAAAAGGAGAAGTAAATTGGAGATTAAAAAGTATTTTAAAATGGAAATGGGAAAGTAGAATTCACTTAGGTAGCCTTGTGTTTTTTTTTTTTTTTTGGGGGGGGGGGGGTGAGCAGATAGAAGGCAGAGTAGTATGATCAGTGTGAGAATGAGGTAGGAAACCAAAGGTAGGAGGATAGTTGAGTAGATGTGAAGATTGATGGACAGATGGGAAGAAAGAAATACAGAAAATATAGAAACAAACGTTTATTGAATTCTTAGTCTCTGCCAGGCAGTATATTTTTACATCCACTATTTCAAGGTGATTCGAAAAGGAGACTGAAATCTTACAATTTTGGAGGAATTACGAAGATCCCTTTATATTAATTTGCTATCAAATTTCAGCAAAGATAAATGGTGGTCTTTTTGATCTTTAAGCTTGACTATTCAGATATTTTGGGCCTAGTCTTTTGCTCTTTTAGGAGGGAAATAACTCATGTTATTCCCCTGTGTCTTTCTCTAATTACTTTGTTTCCTGAATGGTCTCTTCAGAAATAAAATTTTCTGGTGTGGAGTTTAAGCTCAAACATCATGATGTTTGCATTTATGGTCACTCTATTGTGTGTATATGTAGTTAGGTTGTTCAGATTTAACCTGGGTGGTAGACTAAAGAATCAGCCACTTAATCCAAAAGTGAAGGAAAACAAGTTAAAGGGTGGCTTCTCTTCAATTTCATCTAAATCATAGATGTAATTGAAAGCAGAAAGGAGAAAAGCATTTCTCATCCTGGGTAGTAAAATTTAAGAAAATGAGAAAAGTAGACATGGAAATGCAAAAGACATGGCCATTTTCTCATTATTAACTGATACCATCATACCTTGTGTTGTATACAGGAACATAGAACTTTTTAAGTGCCACATTAGAGCTAACTGGTGACTGGATTAGACAAAAATGGCAGGCTACAGCAAATGATCCAAAAGGTGCAAGGGGCACCATTTGCACATACCTGGACTTACCAAATGAATGGCATCTCAATGGTAACGTGTAAGAACCTAGAGGTAGTATGAAAATCAGACCTCTAACTTCATTCACACAGAGAGAAATTTGCTTCCTTCTACATTCAAATTCTGGATTTGGAAAGAGGAGGAAGAGGGAAGTTCCCTTGAGAGGGGAGAAGCATCCTTGAGAGATGGAGTCCAGGGACTCTTGGATGGCTCAGTTAGTTAAGCATCTGACTCTTGATTTTGGCTCAGGTCAAGATCTCATGGTCATGAGATTGAGCCCTATGTCAGACTCTGTGCTGGGCATGGAGTCTGCTTGAGATTCTCTCTCTCCCTCTGCCCCTTGCCCCCTCCTTCCCGTCCCCGTCCCATGCACAAGTGCATGCCTTCTTACTTTCTTTTTCAAAAAAAAAAAAAAAAGTGGAGGGGAGTTCAAATATCCACTTTTCCTAAGATAGGATAGTCACTTGTTTAAATCAATTAGGTTCTTTAAATTGTTTTAGCACCCTCTCTTCATTTTCAAATCTGCTCCAATTTGGACAATAAAATGACCACCTTGTTAACAGGGAGTTTGAACTTTTAATTGGATATATATATATATATATATATATATATATATATATATATATTTAAAACTTTGAGCTAGAAAAGAGTAAAGTTGGCAAATCTAGTCAGCAAATGGCTTTTGGTTGCTTTTCTATCCCTCCTCCAAAATTTCCTGTTTACCCAACTGCTACTGGAAACTAAAACTCATAGCATAATGAAGTTAGCTAAAGAAAAAATTTTTGCACATTGGTTTAGGTGTTTATGTTCATGTCTGCTGCATCAATCTTGTATAGACAGGGCAGTTGAGGTGAAAATATAGTATTGCTGCTATGTCTCTAATTGCTGTTTTCTTGTCATCAGCTTTTAGGGCACAAAATCTTTCGTGCAACTGTAAGCCTAGAGTTTTTCCTCTAACGCTTAAACACATTTGTGCATTAATAAGTGTCCTGTCAAAATCTTATTGAATTTCGAACATTACATGGCACAGTGGCTTAAATTATTACTATCTTGTATATTAATGAAATTGTTGGTTTAATGATCAAAATATTTTGCTTGATGAGAACTTTGCTTGAAATCACTCTTTCATTTCATATGAAGTATGTGCAGAGATATTAATTTTTTCAACTGAGAATACCCTACAATTTCCTATCAATCCCAAAGATAATATGTTGTGTTTGAATAAGACTATCTTAGCAATATATTGTTATCATTTACCTACAATTTCTTAAACTAGATTTGTTGATTTTTTTTTTTAAACCTTAGGTTTGGAATTCTTGAAATCCATATCCTAGTTTTATTTTCAGTAGGTGAGCTTGAGAATATCCATACTTTTTTGAAAAATTGGAAAACATATTTGTCAGATTACTTAGATATCTGTTGTCATTATTTTGAGCAAAATAAAAGCAAATTAAATATTTTTGCAGACAGAACAAAACCGGGCTTTAAAAAAATCTTGTATGTCTTACGTATAGTATAGCTACATTAAAGTAACCCTTCATAACTTAGATTTAATAATCATATGTCAAATGGGTAAAATTACTAAAAGGGCTCAACATAGTGAAAGCTATTAATTAATTGATAGGTGTTTATACAAAGAGAGTGTTATGTAGGGGAAAGAACAGAAGTAGGAACACAGAGCTTTGGCTCATGTTCAATTTTAAATGATATTTTGTCATTCTAAACTGGAGAGTTTATATCCCCGGTAGAAAAGTCATTTGGAAATGTATGCAATGAGATTTACTGTTCAGCTCTGATGATAGCACAGAGCACCAGTGGTGCTGTACTCCCTATACCTGTGTATGGAGTAGTGCCTGGCCAACAAAGAACTGTCCCAAGAAAAGTGTATCTTTAATGGCATTTCCCTTGACTGGAACATTGGAATTCAAATTCATTTATTTCCTCCAGGCCTCAGTGAATCTTCAAGGATATTTCCAGTTCTGCAATACATCAGCAGTTATTTAGGAAGAATTAAACTGAAATAGCTACCCTAGTAGAATCACAGATATATTTGTTGTTTATACACATATGAATACACACACCACACACACACACACGTCTTCATTTTTAACAGTATCTTCTCTGTAGTGGAATTTGGCAAAAAGCTGTTCCATTTTAGAATCAGTCCAAGGACAATTAATTGTAGAAACAGAAAAGGGCCTTCTCATCAGATTATTTTCCAGGAAGATGATTCACAGATCAGACCCCAGTAATGAAATTAAACTACATTTTTAGAGCAGTGATTTTAAAACATATTTTCTTCTTTAAAAAAGCAATATACTCTTCCTCAATAAAACAATGCATAGATATCCAATATATAAAATATGTGGAATTGAGCTCTTCACAATTATCCTATGGTTTCTACCTTCTCCACACCCTGTCTTCCTCTCCAGAAACTCTAGGTACCTCTCTATTAAATCCTGGGACTCCACACAACACAGTAGAAATTGTATTGCTGTGAATTAGAGGACATCCAACTCAGTGAATGGTAAGATAATAAGCAAATTAAGTCAGTGTGCCAGTCCTGGACAATCAGCAACAATAAGATTGAAGAGAATTTGGGATTTGTACCATTCTGGAAAGCATTCATATTCAGTGAAAAAAATTTGCAGGTCAGAGAAACAGTTTTATAAACCATGTTTTGTCCCCAAGGTGTACTTTTGTGATATATTCTAGACCAGACATTATTACATTGTTAGAAGAATCTTGCTCATTCATTATAAGTAGGTCATATATCCAAAAACCTATGGAAGTTCTTAAGGATTGTAACAGATAGTATACATTGTTTTTTAAATTTAATTAATTTCTTTTTTTTTTATTGGAGTTCAATTTGCCAATATATAGCATAACACCCAGTGCTCACCCCATCAAGTGCCCCCCTCAGTACCCGTCACTCAGTCACCCCCACCCTCTGCCCACCTCCCTTTCCACCACCCCTTGTTCGTTTCCCAGTTAGGAGTCTCTCATGTTCTGTCTCCCTCTCTGATATTTCCCACTCATTTTTTTCTCCTTTCCCCTTTATTCCCTTTCACTATTTTTTATATTCCCCAAATGAATGAGACCATATAATGTTTGTCCTTCTCCAAATGACTTATTTCACTCAGCATAATACCCTCCAGTTCCGTCCACGTCGAAGCAAATGGTGGGTATTTGTCATTTCTAATGGCTGAGGAACATTCCATTGTATACATAGACCACATCTTCTTTATCCATTCATCTTTCGATGGACACCGAGGCTCCTTCCACAGTTTGGCTATTGTGGACATTGCTGCTATAAACATTGGGGTGCAGGTGTCCCGGCGTTCCACTGCATCTGTATCTTTGGGGTAAATCCCCAGCAGTGCAATTGCTGGGTCACAGGGCAGCTCTATTTTTAACTCTTTGAGGAGCCTCCACAGGGTTTTCCAGAGTGGCTGCACCAGTTCACACTCCCACCAACAGTGCAGGAGGGTTCCCCTTTCTCCACATCCTCTCTGATAGTATACATTGTAATGCAAAAGTGTGGACGAGAGGAAAAAAAGGGGGTAAAGAAATACAATGGAGAATAAAAGGAAGACAATGAGAAAGTTTGCATATGTCTGAAACTTAATTTATAACAAATTGTGTGGTATGTGTAATATTTTTGTCCTTATTATGTAGCTACATCATATTTTTCTGTCAAAAAAGAGAAGATATAAAACCTATGGCATATTTCATACTCATGCTATTGAGAAATCATGTCTCTCTTATAAAGTTCATGCCATATGCATTTTATAGTATGAAGAACTGTATTTGAATATGAATTTATGAACTTTTATCTCAATGTCTGGATTTCAATCTCTTTCAAATTAGCAATTAAATTGAACTAAATGAACTTTTGATATGATTTAAATGTCATTTGATTCTTTTTCAGAGCACTCATAAATATGATGATTTTATTTTCATGAGCTACAATTACGAATTCAAATAAATGAAAACTTATTTTTTTATTTTTTTCAAGTGACAAAGGAATACTGAACTAAGAATCATGGAGATTGATCCTTAAATTATTCTTTTAATTTTGAATTCATTCATTTTAGTGTATGTGTGAAAGTTACGTATTACACTCAAACAGCGGAGAGTGATTTAGCAATTGGTGAATATGTTGGCACGGATTAACTATATACTTCACCTCAACTGACCACACGTTAGTGGTATTTTCTTCTGCATAGTTCGACCTTGACAACTCTCTTTTGTCATTGCAATAGCTCTGGTAAAAGTCGTAAGGACATAGAAGCATCTTAAATGATGTTGCAATGAAACATTTGGGAGGATTATTTGCTTTTTTCTATCAGGTAACCTTGAGCATGGATGTCCATATTTTCCATCTTGTTTTGATGCATTGGTACTTCTTTTCCTGCATAAGCTGGAAAGGCTGTGAGAGAATATTATGTCTAGGCCTGAGTATGATATTGCACCAGACCATTAGCAAAGAATCCTTCTATTATAATTCATGCCTGAAACAGTGCCTAGCACTCACTGAATGAATGAATTTGTAAAAAAAAAAAAAAAAATTATTATATATATGAAAAACTTTAAAAGCCATTCAGCTCAAGAACTATAATATATGTGTCACTATATGAGAAGTATATTGTTACTCACGTTATAATAACTTTTTGAAACACTTTTATATGCATAAGGCATTAGTGAAGGCATTGATGGCTACATTCAGAATGGCTACGTTTTAGTGATTCTTCAGAATCATAGCAAATGAACTCCTAATAGATAGCAAAAAAAACCAAACCAAAAAGATAGGTGGTAATCCTTTTTTAATTCCATAAATAATTACCTTATTTCTCCTAAGTAATTGTATTATGTCTAAATTTTAAAGCCGGATCTGATGGATCTCTGACCATTTTTAACAGTAACCTTACATTTGTATAAATGTAATGAAAATACAACTGCTTGTTAAATTCCTCTTAGGTGTGTGATAGTTAATATAAGACACACGGGATTAATTAAATATGTACTAAGTCCTATTAATGAATTCCAACTAAATACCATTAGTTTCTTCTATTGTAATTAATTAGATATATTATTAGCATAAATACATATATAATTATGCATAGTTATATTTAATTATATAAATATATTTATACTGATAAAATGATACTTAGATTTACATTTTAATATCTTCATTTTTCTAATTCCAAATTCCAATAAGTGTTGTTTGGTGAGGTATAGAACACAGTCCATATATAATCAACATAAATACATTTTCTGTAACTTCTTTTTCCTGTTTTCTACAGGCTTCATCTCTCCTTTCATTTGATTTGCAATCATTTTTATGAAATTGGCAGCATTAATTTCCCTTTTTCTTCTTGGGCTTAAAATTCCCCGTACCTCTGCTTATAGATTCCAAGTCCAGAACCAGTTACCTTGGAAACTATTTAAAGAACATCTTCGCTTTACTATTTGTTTTATCAGATCATAAAACTGCCTTCTTTCTCCTTCATCTGCTGGTTCAAATAGCTCAGTGCTGTGGGAACTGATAAGCTCAGGGTTTATGCAGTGTTAGATCTGTGTGTATATGTGCATGTGGGTGTTTGTGTTTTGTGAATGATTCATAAAAACTTAATCATAATAATCTTGTACATTGCTTCACACCATTATTATTGTGGGGGGTATCTATGTTACTAAAAACTGGATTCTGAGATAATTTCTTTTATGAATATTCTAACATCTGAATTCGTGGTATGTGGTATTTTACCAGTAAGATATATTCAATATTAAAATAGTTTGTATTACACAGTTTGTTTCTGGTTATCTGTCACTGTAATCTTTTATATGAGGCATTGCAGACTGAAATCACAGATTGCAAAACAATGCAATAACAAAGAATAGAGGCTCTGGAGCTGTGCTACCAAAATTTGAATCCCATTTCTACCATATTACTAGCTATTTGATCTTGAATGAGTTACTTAATGCTTTGTAACTTACTACAAAATGGGGATAAGAAATGAACCCACCCTATAGAGTTAGTATGAGTTAACACTTGTAAGTACCTAGAATATATGGCTTATGCGTGTTATAGATCAAACCAACTGACTTGAAAAGAATTGATCTTAAACTCTAATTAAAACCTATGGTAATACATTGCTGATGATCTAAAGATAAATTTAATTTACAACTCTAAATTCATAATCTGGGTGTTAAAAGTCAATAAAATCCAATCCTGAACTGCATAAGTACCATACATTTATTTTTTAGCCCCAATTTCAAAGTATATTGAATTTATGTATATTTATAAAAGAACCTTAAGGAGCTTGTTAATTATTTTTGGGTGTCCTTGAAAACATTCCATTTCTATTGCACACCTCAAAGCTTCTGTACATGAATACTTCACAGTGGTTTTGATGTTTTCAGATTCTTACTTTATCAAAGATGTTTACTAATTAAGTTAGAGTCTTGGAATATGTTATCTGCATTATGGATTGAGACATACATGCTTGGATAGAACATTAGATTTTTAGTTTGTCGTATCACTTAGGATTTTTTTTTTTTGATATCACATCTTCCAGTCAATTCATTTGGGAGAAGAAAGCAAATTCATTGTGAGTTGGAAAAATTAGTAGGTAATAAAGTTTGGGACTAGCAATGGTTTTGTCCAAATTAAAAAAAAATCAATTACCCTAAGAAAGTGCTTTTTATTTTATAAGAATTTGCAAGTCTTTATCACTTGTGCTACCTTAAAAAATTGCTTCACCTAAGGCTCAGCTTCCTCAGTATACCACAGGACTTGGAAAGTCTACGTTATAGGATAAAATATACCTGGCAGTTGTAAAACAAGGCCACACTCTTTGATGCATAATAAATGTTTGTGTGTGTGTGTGTGTTTTAAAGATTTTTATTTATTTGAGAGACAAGGTTAGAGAGAGAGAGGGCACCAATGAGAGGAGGGGCAGAAAGAGAGGGAGAAGCAGACTCCTTGCTGAGCGGGAAGCCTGATGCATAGACTCAATCCCGTGACCCTGGGATCATGACTGAAGGCAGACGCTTAACCCACTGAGCCACCCAGGCGCCCCCACAATAAATGTTAAGTTCGTTAAGTAGAAATAATGCAATTTAAAGAAAAAAAAGCATTTAGCATGTTAGGGCATTTTAATAATATTAGATTGTAAAAGCAGGCATTTACTAAATATGATTACAGAAGACAAAGGATTTAATACAGTCTTAGAGTTTGCTTCATGAATGCTCATTGAAAGAATGTGAAATTGACTTAAGGAAATAGACCATTTTCCAAGAACATTCTCCTAAATATATATTTGTTCTTCTGTATGTTTGTCATATATAGATATAATAGGAACCTATTACCTTTCATTTTAATGTGTATAGTACATTAAGCAATGGCAATATTTTAATTATATGGAGTCACCAACATGTGAAATTCCTTTTATTTGGAGGAGCGATTTATTTCTGCCACTCAAATATGGCAGTGAGTGTTCACTGTTTTATTTTATTCAGTGAGTGTTCATGGTACACCAGGCACCATGTTAGGCACTTTTCATGCATTTTTGTCGTATAATCCTCACAACCAAGCTATGATCTGGATGTTCCTCTTATCCACAGATAAAAGTAAAGCAATTAAAATTTCTGGAATCAAAAGTCTTGCTGAAAGTCAGGTAGATGTAAAGTGCCAGAGCCAAGATTTTGATTTATAGTTTAAATGTAATGTATTTAGTATAAATATAAATCTATTTATATATACAAAAATTATAATTACTAGTAGATTTATTTTTAGTATAAATATATTTAATATAATATATGCCACATTTACATAAATCATTTTATATTTATTAGTGGAAGGTATGCTGCTTTTGAATTTGTAAAAAGGTAAAATCTGTTTCCAGTTAAATCAGTTATAGTTGGGTTATTGTATAGTATATTCACACTATTTGCAATAATTAGAGATTTTTTTTTGTGCAGGTGTCCTTAAAATTAATAGTGTTAATATTTATGTTAATTGAGATAAATATAAAGAAGATCAGTCAGTTGCAGAAATCAGCTGTAAGCAGCTTTTACACAGAGATGCAGGATGTTGTTCCTAAGGAAATACACAGTTACATGACCTCAGATTAGTCTCTTTCCTATTATTTGATTTTTTTGAATAAATAGATTGCTCTATGTTCTCAAAGTAAAAGGGGTGATACATTCTAATGTTGCTGTAGCATTTGAAATGGTGTAGATAAAAGCCTATTTAGGGGGGCATAAGATCACCATAAGTCTCTTGTCAGTTTCCAATGAATTCATACATATCAAAAGGACTCAAAGAAAAATAACAAAGAGGAAAGATAATGAGCCCGTCAAAGCAAATGCTTAATGCAGCTCCACTTTGGTATTAATCATACTCTATGTGGGTGAGGGTCAAAGCAGCTGAGGTCAATAGAGAGGATTTTGGTAAAGGCAAAAAGAAAAACTAAGCTAGTGATTTCAGACAGATTGAGATTTTAAAAGTGAGACATAAAGGTCACAAAATCAGATTCAGTTTGCAGAAGCACAGTGGGCAAGTTTTAATGACTTCGAAGCAGAGCTTTTTAAGAAAAGCACTCAAGTTTGAACTCTTCACACAAACTAAACTTTTTTTTTTTTAATCAACAGGAAGAGATGGGATATTGTAAAGATTAAATGAAATTATAAAAGTTGCTTTTATTGAGGGAATGCTACTACTTTGGATAATTAAAATAGCTTCTTTTAAAAAAAGGATTTAAAACGTGTGCAGGTTTTACTCAGCAAACATAACTTAGATATTGCTGTATATCACAGAGGAGCAATATGTATATATGTGTGCATATATAATTTTAAAGATAATTTAATATATATATATATATATATATATATATATATATATATATATATATGATACTTTCCATAGCTAGATATAGGTACTTTTCATTTTTATATGGATTTTTAAATATTTCCATAAATTTTATCCTTGAGCTTGCTAAATCCCTTTTTTGACAAGTGCTGAATGAGAGAGCCAGTGAAATTCATTCACTAACCCCATCCAATTCATGAAACCATGTGTGTTCTACATTTAAAGACAAGAAAGCCAGAGGACCAGAGGACCAGGAGGAAAACAGAAACAGGGAACACAAAATCCTACTGTGTATAATATAAATAGTCTCTTGTTAATTCCCTCTTGATCAGTAAGTCCTGTTTTTCTCAGGATTTTTCAAATGTATTTACTATTATTTAATTTGTTTATTGAAAGCTTACCTGATATCTTTCAAGAAATAGAGGAATCCAAGACCATAAGATACATATACTATACTTTATGATCTAAGGTGATTTTCATAAGTAGCCATAAATCTGGACATTTGGGTATCTAGAATAAAATAGTCCTATGTAAATTTGTACTTAAAGGTTAATACATAGTTCTCTGCTAAAATAGCTTTCACAATTCCTGTCTTTTTCCTTTAGCAAAGGGAGCACATTTATATATCTATAAATTGATAAGATTTCTCCTTTTTATTTTTAGTATTTTTTGAACTATAATTGAATTTATTGATACTGACATTATGTTTGGATCATATTGGTCACCACTATATAGACATTTATTGTCTTATTTTACCAAGCTAATGTTGCAATCTGTACATTCACCATGCCAACCAATTAGTTCAATCAAGCATCCTGGAGTATTCTAGTACTCTATTGGACTTTCTGCCTATAGTCATGCTCAACTTCTCAGTGATCTCAGGTTCAATATATAGTTTTTACATTTAATTATATTTCTAAGCTCAATTTTTGCTTTTGCATTTTTAGTGCATAATATTTTACATAGTAGTCCTTATTAGATAAAATAACTCATAAAGAATGTAAAGTGTCTTAGTCTACTTCATGCATATCTACAGTTTTTAAATAATAGTAATGAAATATCCATTGTTCTCTTGTTTCAAAATCACACAAAATTACAGTTAAAATGAACCAATATTTTTAATACATTTTTGGTTTATTTGGAACATAGAAAGGGTTCAATATATATTAAATCTTCAAAGTACTCTTGAAAATTAGACACAGTAGGGATAAATATTCTAATTTGTAGAGGGGTAACTATGATAAAGCAACTTGCCCAATATTTCTTCCCTAGTGAATGATAAACTAGTAATGCCATTTGGCTCTCCTGGCCATAAATCCTTCATTTTTTATTTCCATTAGAGACAGGATATACATAAACCACAATTTTTCCAGGAAAGTCTCACTTAGTACCTGGTATCCTGAACTTATCATTAATTCTGCCTTTATTATTCTGACTCTCTAAATGATACAGTCACCATATTTATGGCTCACAGTGAGAAATAAGGGAAAAAATTAGAAATAGGCTGTATCAAAGATAAGATATTTTTATGCCAATGTTGATAAGATCATATTTGTTTATGGCATTAATGATGTAATAATCTTATTTAAAGGACTCATAGGATAGAGCACTTACCATATAAACACATAACTATTGTGATACATATCCTTATTTTATCTATTATTTGGAAATGAGATTGTGAGTATCTATAAGTATTGTCTAAACAATTTAAAGATGTTATATGTGAAAGTAGACCCATGGTGGATCCAAACTAGTCAAGTTTAACGTGCCACCCAGCAGATAGGATGGGGAATTTGAATCACTTGCTTTCTAACTGAGTGAGGTTGAGTGAAGTGAGAGAGACTACTTCTGATTAATCAGAATGCAAGTCTGACTAGAAGAACACAAGTTATAATGGGCATTAATCTATGTTCCCTATATAAACTGATAACTAACAAAATAATTAACATTTTTCGTTTTCTTTGATCTAGTAACTTTAAAATTGGCGGTGAGAAAACAGTGTATTTTGACAGATGCTTATTTTCTGTTGTACTTCACATATTTCTCTTCAGAAATGAACTCTTGATTTAATGATTTTGGTTTTTTTTATATAGTTCCAAAAATCTATTTTGTTTAGAAAGTTATAATTATTGTTACTGTTCCATAGCAAATAGCAGACCGCTTTAAGGCTTCTGAATATCTTTTCAAAATAGGTCATTTAAAAAAACCTATTAACAAATCTGAAGAGATTTGACAGATTAAGATATATTGCAATTTATTAAGCAAACAATATGCATATGATATATATGTGAGATATGAGAGGAGTCTGTGAGTGTGTGTGTGTGTGCATGAAGAGAACATAACCCTTCCAAACAACCTAGAGAAAATTGCTCCTGACAGTATTATTATGGAAAGCACAGGACAAGAATGAAAAATCTATGAACACATCTACTCACAAAATCATTTAAATAAGTTTGGTTTAAAACAAGACACTAACATGGCTATTGTTTTATATCATCCCAGATAACTATTTTGGCTTAAGATTTATACATCTATTTAGATAAATTGGTAGTATGTTTGAATTGGACTTATTATTTTTTAAGATTTTATTTATTCATAAGAGGCACAGAGAGAGAGGCAGAGACATAGGCAGAGGGAGATGCAGACTCCATGCAGGGAGCCCGACGTGGGACTCGATCCCCAGACTCCAGGATCATGCCCTGGGCCAAAGGCAGACACTAACCACTGAGCCACCCAGGCGTCCCTAAATTGGAGTTATTTTAAGGAGATATGAACTATAAGGTCCGTGTAGCATTACTGAATGTGACTGGAGTGAAAATCTTTTTTTTTAAAGATATTATTTATTTGTTTGAGACAGATAGAGCACTAGAGAGACAGAGCAAGCACCAGTGGGGGCAGAGGGAGCTGGAAGCCCAACGTGGGACTCAATCCCAGGACCCTGGGATCGTGACCTGAGCCAAGCCACCCAGGAGCCCCTGGAGTAAAAATTTATAATGAGCTACTTGAATAAATTTTTTCAGCATTGATTCCCTCAACTATTATTGGAGATTCTACTGTATATAATACTATAATACTACTTGATCCATTGTGCTCTTAAAATTACTGGAAATTTCCCACTGTGTGGAAGCTCAAAACCAGTATAATAGAGGCGGTGAGAAGTTTGGTAAAATTATTTAAAAAATTGTTCTCATTCTCTCCTTTTTATTACATTAGATTTTCTATCAAGAGAGGTCATTATAGTTTGAGGGAAAATGCTTGACAACAGAGTGAGTAAGGCTGAATATTTCAAATGGTGAAAAGTAATTTTTTACAACTACTACAATCAGGTTTCTTTCTTTCTTATTGTGTTGATAATTATGGTCCAGTTATTCACTAGTTATTTTTATATGCAGCCAAAAAATGTCAAAAAATGCTGTTTCCATTAAAGATCTTTCAGCAGGACAATCTTCATGTGCAGGATGTGCACAAAGCTATCTTCATTTACTTTGAGTGTTAACTTGACAGCACTATTTTTTTGTAATTGCCAATATAAAATGGAGCCTCACCAGTGACAAGAAAGAGGTTATTATTGCTGAAGATTAGGCATCGTAATTTGCATCTGCTTATGCCCTCATGAGAATGCCCTTGCTTCAGAAAGCAGACAGAGAGGAACAGAGTATTTTCGTTGGCCCTACTGTTCTTTCTGTTATGTGGATATGCTTCCCCACAGATATTTGCCCCTTCCGCTTATTCATCAAGGCATGCCCATGGATTTTTTTGCATGGAATCACTATTTAGAAACTCAGTTTCCTCCACCACTGGCCTGTTTTGATGAGTGGTCCCGATGGTAGATCTCTCAATTTTTCAAATAACTTGAATTATTTTAAGCCCTGGATTTTACTCTGTTAAAAACTATTATTAGATATATTTTTGTGTGTTGATATTTGAGCTCCATTTAAAAATGCTCAGCACAGTCAATTGTGCTTTTTTTTCCATACTATTTTATGGAAATGTTAATTGCTTTCTAAAATCATTTGTAGTTCCATTCTTTTATCTATGTAAAAAGCAAGAATTCTAAAGGAAAACTATCCCAAACAACTAAGGTAAAGAGTAGTTTACTTTGTTTTGTTTCTTTTATGTAGAAGCATGGTAAGTTGGATGAATCTCATTCCTTGGTTACACTATCATTATGCGGTGCAAGGCCCCTATTTTATTTTAGTATTTTCAAAATATTTTTAGAACTTGATTTTGTTACCCTTTTAGCCCCACTGAATCCCAAGCCCCCTTCTTTTCTTATTCTTCCCATAACAAGCCTTCCAATGTATATAATGTATATCTTTAACTATGGCCATATCCTTAAAAGATATATGATGTATTTAAAAATATTTCTTTAAAATTTTTGATATGTGCATTTTAAAATTTTATATTTTAAATTTATATCTACCTTTTTGTCTAATTTTCCATTCAATATGATTCTTGTTAATTATTTCTAATTTCTACACAATTTTTCTTAGTATATGTCCATCACATATTGCTTATTCTTCTGCTAGTGATAGAAGCTACATTGTCTTCAAATTATATTGCTATCACAACCTTTTCTTCATTAATCGTCTTTATATACTGATAGATTTATGTATCTATCCTGACTGATTTATGGTGCCAGTTATATTATGTATCAAAGTATCTGTCTGTCTCTCTTTCTATCTCTGTCTATCCATCTATCATCTATTATCTGTGTCATCCAGCAGATTTATTTCTGAAGTTTTAATTACATTCCATTGATCTTTTGATCTATTTCTCCCAACTTATTTTTGCTAATATATATTAATAATATGATGAGCCTATGAACAAGACAGGTTTGAACTCTGTGGATCTGCTTACATGCAGATTTTTTTCATAGGTACAGTACAGTATTATAAATGTATTTTCTCTTCTGTATGATTTTCTCTTTTTTTTAAGATTTATTTATTTTAGATACATAGAGAGAGAGAGAGCAGGAGGTGGGGCAGAGGGAGAGGGGGAATCTTCAAGCAGATTCCCTGCTACCTGTGCAGCCCCACATGGGGCTCAATCTCACAACTCTGAGATCATGACCTGGGCTGAAATCAAGAGTTAGATGCTTAACTAACTGAGCCACCCAGACACTCCATTCCTTATGATTTTTAATGACATATTCTTTTCTCTATCTTACTTTTCATTAAAATGCAGTATGTAAAACATAAAACATGCAAAATATGTGCTAATTGACTATTGGAAAGCTTCTAGTCAATAGTAGACTATTAAGTTTTGGGGGAGTCAAAAGTTATGTGTGGATTTTTTACTGCAAGGGAGTCAGGGTCCCTAACTCCCACATCGCTTAACGTTCAACTATATATACAAATGTTTGATAATTTCTTCTTTCTTTTTAAAAATTAGCCTTTAAATGGTAGTTATTATGATACATAAACTTTGGAATAAATCTGCTGAAGAAATAAAATAAATCTGTCTGATTTTATCCTTATTGAACTATTGAAATACAAAAAACTGTGTGTGTTTAAAATGTAAATTTGGTATTTTTGACATATGAATATATTCATGATACAATACCACAGTTAACATAGAAGGTATGTATCACTTACCAAAGTTTCCCTGTTCCCCTTGATAATTTATTCTCCCTAACTCTCCTCAACTCCTGCCCTAACTCCTGGATACTACTGATCTACTTTCTTTCAATATAGATTAGTTGTATTTTCTAGAATTTTATGTAAATGTAATTGAGAGTATGTGCTCTTTTGTAGTCTTCTTGAATTCTGCATAATTACTTTGAGATTCACCCATATTGTTTTCTCGTCTTTTTATCCATATACAAGTGGTGCTCAAATAGCAGAAGTAATTAATTTTAGTAAAATCTGATTTTTTTCTTGGATGGGTTGTGTTTTTGGTGTTCTTTTAAATAAAATCACTAAATTTTTCTCCTATGTCTTCTTCCAGAAGATTTTCTAGGGTTAGGCTTAATATTAAATCTATGATTCATTTTGGTTAATTTTTGTACATGGTAGAAGATATGCTGTGTCAATGTTTTGTTTTCATTTCTGCAGATGAATATTCAATGATTGCATCACCATTTATTGAAAAAAAAAAATTCTTTCTTTCACTGAACTTCCTTTGTACCCAGTCTAAAAATCAATTGGCCATATATGTGGATTTTTTTTTCTGTACTTTCCATTCTGTTCCATTTGTTTACTTGTCTGTGCCAATGCTACACTCTCATAATCACCTTAGGTTTATAATAAATCTTAAAATCATGTAATGTAAGTCCTCCAACTTCGTTCTTTTTCAAAGAAATTTTGACTATTCTAGGCCCTTACATTTATTTTTTTATTTTTATTATTTTTTTTTATTTATGATAGTCACACAGAGAGAGAGAGAGAGAGAGAGAGAAGCAGAGACATAGGCAGAGGGAGAAGCAGGCTCCATGCACCGGGAGCCTGACGCGGGATTCGATCCCGTGTGTCCAGGATCGCTCTCTGGGCCAAAGGCAGGCGCTAAACCACTGTGCCACCCAGGGATCCCTAGGCCCTTACATTTATATGTGAATTTTAGGATTAGCATGTCAAATGCTACAAAAATGCTTACTGATAATTTCTTTGGGATCACATTGAATCTATATGATTTGGTAGGGAATAGAAAGAATTGATGTCAAAATATTGAGACTTCGGTAAATACAGTATATTTTCCCATTTATTAATGTTTTACTTAATTTCTCTCAGCAATGCTTTTTAGTTTTAGTGTCTGGATCTTGTATAAATTTTGCCAAAATTATCCCTAATATCTCATGATTTTGATACTGTTGCAAAGAGTACTTAAAAAAATATTTCCCATTGCTAGCATATAGAAACAAAACTGATTATTTTATAGCCTCTGTGTATTCTAAGATATTTACTAAATTCACTTATCAATTCTAGTATATTGACAATTTCCTTGAAGGTCACACCCCCTTAAATGTGGTACAGCCTATGAGATTTTGTAGAAATGCATGATTTTAACTCTTTGGGTAGAGTGGGGTGATCAGAAAATTTATTTCAAGAAGGTTATTGAAAAGGAAAGAAATTGGAGGAAACTAGATCAATTTAAGAATTCTTAATGTGAGTTTGAGTGAGGGGTAATAAGATCCTGAAATACAATGACATTCAGGAATAGATAAAGGAAAGGTAAATGACAGAAACATTTAGAAACAGAGTTTACAATCTGTTAGAATGTTATTTTCTTGTCCTCTCCTCTCTGTGGCTCTATACCTTCTCCTTTGTATTACCAACATTTGCATTCCTCTTTTGGTGTTCCTGTTAGAATCTAAGCTGCATGGAGGCAGAACATTGTATCACTTTTCGTTTGTTTGTTTATTTGTTTGTTTGTTTTTCTCACAGAAAATAGCATGAAAAATTTTATTAAAAAATATCGTTATGAAACTTTAAAAATTAAATTGTATTGAAATGGACAGAATTCACAATTTTGCCTCTAGGTAATAGGGAGAAAAGTAGAAAGAGGTAATACCATTTATATAAATACAAGTTGGAAACAAAATTTTCGTGGAGTAGATGGATTCACTCTGAGCCAATTCAAGTTTAAGAGGCTGGAATTACAAGTAGATGGCAATGTTAAATAAATTAACAACATGTTTCGTTGCCTCCTAAGGGAGACTTAGATGAGAGAATTCCTTTTGCATGTTATCATCCAAATTTTAAGTTAGTAATTTCATTAAAGGTGAAGTCAAGGGGAAAAAGGCAAAGGCAGAACTTCAGAGAAATCAAATTTTAGAAGGTAGGAAGAAAAGGGGCACATGGGACTCCTGGGTGGCTCAGTGGTTAAGCGTCTTCCGTCAGGTCAGGTCATGACCTAGGGTGCAGGATCAAATCCCACATCGGGCTCCCTGCATGGAGCCTGCTTCTCCCTCTGCCTGTGTCTCTGTCTCTCTCTGTGTGTTGCTCATGAATAAATAAATAAAATCTAAAGAAAAGAAAAGAAAAGAAAAAGGGCACTTGGGTGGCTCAGTCAGTTAAGGGTCTGACTCTTGGTTTGGGCTCAGGTCATGATCTCAGGGTCGTGAGATGGAGCCCCATGTTGGGCTTGAGATTCTCTCTCTCCCTCTGCCCCTCCTTCTGCTCATATGCTTTTCAATAAATCAGTAAATAAGTAAATAAGTAAGTAAATAAATAAATAAAATCTGAAGAAGAAGAAGAAGGAGAAGGAGAAGGAGAAGAAAGAAGGAGAAGAAGAAGAAGAAGAAGAAGAAGAAGAAGAAGAAGAAGAAGAAGAAGAAGAAGAAGAAGAAGAAGAAGAAGAAGAAGGAGGAGGAGGAGGAAGAGGAGGAAGAGGAGGAGGAGAAGAAGATGGGGGGAGGAGAAGGAGAAGGAGGAGAAGGAGGAGGAGGAAGAGGAAAAGGAGGAGGAAGAGAAAAAAAAGACACCTTAAAATGGATTAGAAAGGTGGAACCAGGAAGGTAAAGTGTTGTATAATGCCAGAGTGAAGAGTGTATGTGTCAAGAAGACACAGTGAAGAATGTGAGAAAACTATTTTTCTGTGGCTTTAAAGGTTCAATGTGCAAAAAGGAAGTAGTCATTTGAAAGGTAGAGATGGAAAAGACAAGGAAGAGAAAGCATACTCTTGGGAATGAAGACTTGGAGAGGCAGAAGAACCATGATCAAGCAACAGCACAGCAGGATAAAACACACAGGAGGCAATAATTCTGATAATATACAAGGTGGACATACGGAATTTGAAACTGGCTTAAATGGCTTCAATGAGGTTGGAGGCAAGCCCATCTGATGACAGAGAGCAAGTAATAAAATATATCAGAAAAACTAATTCTCAACTAATGTAAGTTACGGAAGAGTAGGTTTAGATCAGATTGTTTAAAATTGACCTCACAAGTGATTATTTGTTTAAATTAATTAAAATAGTGAGACTATTTTGAAGAATTTGTATCTAAAAAATTTTTATATCGGTTTTTGTTTTGATTATTTCACAATCATGTAGCTGTATACTCTATGTTCCCTAAACACACACACACACACAAAGAAAAACATTTGGCAGATTCAACTAATGAAATCTGTTTGTGTGTGTGTCTGTGTGTGTGTGGTTTCGTAGCATGGACTTACTTTTGTTTGACGCATTTTGAACAGTGTCCCTCTTTCATTGAAACGGTTATTTCTGGCAGGGCTTTTATCTAAACACCAAGTTTATTCCATCTCTGCTTATAGTTGTTTAAATTTAAGGGATTGTGTGCATCTACAGAAGCTGAAATTCTATAATTCTGTACTATTGCTATTCCTAGCTTGCTACAGCTTAGGTCAATGTGATTTTTTAAAATATAGATAAAGTTCTTGATTTATTTACATTTCACTCTCTGTGAAATGCCTTCAACAGACTTTGTTAAAAAGAAGAAAGCTCTCTCTCTCTCTCTCTCTCTCTCTCTCTCTCTCTTTAAAGATTTTATTTATTTATTCATGAGAGACACAGAGAGAGGCAGAGACACAGGCAGAGGGAGAAGCAGGCTCCATGCAGGGAGCCCAGTATGGGACTCGATCCTGGGACTCCAGGATCATGCCCTGGGCCAAAGGGAGGTGCAAAACCACTGAGCCACCCAAGATCCCTGAGAAAGCTCTCTTTCCCCAAGTGGCAGCGGTGAAGGAACGTTACAGATCGACAAAGCCTTTGAATGGAAGACAAGGCCTTCAGATTATTACCTAAAACATCATAAGAGAACATCATATATAGAAAAGTTCCTAAGCGTTTGAAGTCCTAAGTTTCTTTGTTGAATTAACGAGTATCCTCTTGCCCACATATCCCCATCTCTGGCTTCACTTCCTGAACTTCTTCTAATGTCTGCTATGTATTGCCTACATGGACACACTGAAGAACACTGAATACTATTTTAGGTAGGGAATCATATCCTTGAGTGTCAGATGCCTGTCAAAAAGTTGTATGCAATCTCTGAAGGGAAAATGACTAAAAATCATTACTTTGTTTTGGAGACTTTGGAAATCATGAAATGTAAAAATTAGGCATATTTGCTCAACTTGAGTGCAATAAATAACTACAACTTCATGACAATTAAGCAATATTTTTTAAATGACATGGTTGGTAGGAAAAAAATTTGAAGAAGATTTTATTTCAATTGATTATTTAAATAAGAATGCAGCTTGTTTTCTAAAAGTAAGCAACACTTTTAAAAATAATCTGTGAGGCATTCTAATGGTATTTTTTTGTTGCTTGAAATAAATTTCAAATATTTTGGGTGTTTTTTTCTTATAAAAGGATTTTAAGAAATCATTTTATATGCTTTTCAGTTAATTACCTAAATTTTTTAAAACAAGTAAAATTTGACTTGGCTTCATTTAAATAGATTATTTGTTAGTAGCCCTTACTTAGGCAAATTAATTGGTTTTTCTAGCAGTTCTGCTTACTTTTATCAAGTCAAAAAGATGCTATCAGCCAATATTTAGGGCTGAAGTTAGTCAAACTGCCATCTCAGAACTTGTGTTTACCATCTGGTTTGATGCTTTCTTGACATAATATCTTTTTGATGGATGGTGTAACAGGAAACACTCCATCAGCAAAGAGCGTTCCTCAACATCTGCGACTTTTTTTAGAATCAACAACAGGATTCTGGTGAAGGAGCTGTAACACCTACCTCAGAAAGCGCTAACTTTGTGCTAACTGGAAAGCACACTGCGTCTTCTCATGGCTATCACACTGGCCCCGACTAACATTCTTCTTCAGGTGCCTGCATTTCATCTGGGTGGGTTCAAATGCCTCTCTGCCACCCTGAAATGGATGCAGTTACTTCTCAAATGCAGGCATTTACTCTTTAGCTTTCCTAACTGTGTGAGGGGCACCAGTTTCCTGTGTTAACTGATGATTGGGATTTGGATCAATCTCTTCAAGTTGATGCCTCTTAACCAGTTTGGGGTTATGAGGTACATGCCACGCACACATCCCCACCTGAACCAAGGCAAAAGAGTGTTGAGAATCACAGCCAGAGAACAGCTCTTTCTTAAACTGTCCTTAAAATATCCATTCTTATCTTTTTATATCCCCTTGTAGATCAATCATCAATTGCTTCTAGATCACCTGTGAAATGTCTTCACGATTGTCTATTTTACACTTAGTATCTTATGTCAACTTTTTCTTGGCACTTCAAGAGAAGTGTCCAGTTTAACATTATGTTACCCACACATTTGTTAAAGAGATTACAGGCTAATCTGCTTTTTATATAAACATATTTTTTGCTAGATAAATAAAATGTTTATAATAAAAAAATTTTAGGTTAATAAGACTACATTGTGTACAAATTTGGTAAATTATGTACAGGAAATGAATACCATCACACTAAGGAAAGACCTCAGGAGACTGCCTTTATGATGTGACTACTAAGAAAATTTTTATTTTTTATTATTTATTTATAGATTTTATTTATTTATTCATAAGAGACACAGAGAGAAAGGCAGAGACATAGGCAGAGGGGGAAGCAGGCTCCATGCAGGAAGCCTGATGTGGGACTCGATCCTGGGACCCCAGAATCCTGCCCTGAGCTGAAGGCATACATTCAACCCACTGAGCCACCAGGCGTTCCTGCTAAAAAATTTTTTAGAGCTTACATTTTAGAAATGGTTTTAGGATACACTTACATACAACACAAGAAAACTCACTCCTTTTTTTTTTTTTTTTTGGCTTACAGATACATTATTTTACTCCAAATGCTTTGATTTATTTTCAAAAGGAAAATTTACCCTAATATGATTAAAATTGTGAATAAAAAGGATAGTCAAAATAATATAACATCTTAAGGCAATTCTAGAAAAAGAATTTTTTAAAAAATGCAGCAAATTTCAAATGAAGTGACGGTTTTAAGGATGAAACAGTGATTTGCCTGTGGGAATTTGAAAATATTCAGATAAAAAGGTATTGTTTCATTTTCTCTTTACAGAGAACTATACACTTTCTGGACATGGTCCCAAGCAGTCACATGAGAGTTTAGAATATAACGAAAACACATTAGTGAAAAGACTAATGCTTTTTTAAAAAGACCTCTACTTTTTTGTCTGTTATCTTAGGAAGGATAGAAAATCTGGCAGGGAAAGATAGCTAACTAAATAGTAAGGGTTTTTTTTTTTTTCTTTTTTTTTTCTTTTTTTCTTTTTAAATAGTAAGAGTTTAAAGCATATTGTATGATAGTCTTAAGTCCTGTTATTGTTATTGTTTCCCTGGCTATTAAGTATCAAAGTAGAGAAGTACTTTGTTCTCATAGAATTCTTAAATGAGTGAGTGCCAAATTGTTGTTACATATACTGAGCTTTATACTCTTTACAGGATGAAGGATTATGTAAATATATTACAAATAAAAAGTTCATCTATGTTACATTTATTGAGTTTCAGTTTATTTTCAGATAATTTTATTTATAATGTGATTTTTACTAATGCTATTCATTAGCTTTCAGTTATGAATTTGTTCACTTATGCTTTTATAGAATTATAATATTCATTAATAATAGTGGAGGTGATGACCTAGGGTTTTGGTATTTTAACATTTTAGAGATTTATTGGTATTTTTACTCATATTCCTAGGTTAGTTTTATTTTTTTCATTTTCCACCATATTTGTAGTTATTGTTTCTTTTATTTAACTAAATTCATCAATATCTAATTTAATGCATTTTGAGTCACAACAGAGCTCCCATCAGATTGAGAAAGTTGAATTATGGTTATAATTTTTTAAGTGACCTTGAAAGTTCAACCCAATCTCAAATGATTTTTGAATTGCAAAAAGGTAATTTTGTGAGGTAATCAGTTTGTGGTTTAAAAAGAAGATTATGCCTTTTTCATTTGTTTCAACCACAATATGGCCAGGCTGATGCTGACACATTTAAAGATGAAAGTTAGGCTATGAGTACGTCAGGAAATTATCTTGTTTTTTTTCCAAGTATAGGTCGATTTAGATATTCATCCAAGTAATTCTTATTGTTTTTTACATTCATTGGCATTGTCAAGAATAATTCTCCTCATTGGGCTCTACCTCTTATTATGTGATCTTTGATAAGTCAGTTTTCTCAGCTTTAATTGGAGTTAAATAGTATCCTTCTTATTGTACTATTGTGAGGATGAAGAGAAAGAGAAAGGAAGAGAGAAAGAGAAAAGAAATTCTCTTTTCTAGTTTGTAAAATGGATCTTTCATTTCATTTTCCTTTATATATTTTTGTTCTGGTTATAATTTTACAAATTGCTTATCACTTAGCTAGGTAACATTTTTAAAATAAAGGCCTTTAAAGCATTTTAAAAAGCTTTACGTACTTTGTTAACAAATTAGAGGGAAGATGGATTTTTCATCCTAAAATTTGATAAAATTGGCTGATTAAATAAGAACACATGCATATATTTATAGAACCATACTTCAGAAGCTTTGTTTATTTGTTTTAAGATTTATTTATTTATTTATTTGAGAGAGGGAGAGAGCATGAGCAGGGGGAGGGGCAGACGGACAAGCAGATCCCCGTTGAGCATGGAGCCTCATATGGGGCTCAAACCTATGGCCCTGAGATCATGATCTGAACTGAAGTCAGACACCCACCCAACTGTGCCAACCCTGTTTCATGGATTTTTTTAAATACTATTTACTTTGTACTTTTAGAATTTATTCTAAAAATGCAGACAGTCCATCTGAAAAGATTGAAAGTTCAATGCATTACATAGAAGGTTATCTGTGACCCAATAAAGTTCAAGGCTGGACCTATTTGGAAAACATCATAGGTACTGGTATAAAAGCTTTCATTTGATTTACTCTTCTTGAGTGACTGTGATGTAAGAGAGATCTGGCATAGAAATCCCTATTCTGGAAACTACTGACCAAAAATACAGCCTAAGTTTTTGCACATAGGAACAAAATGGAATCAGACCTATAGTCACCCAGATATAGGATTCTAATTCAGAGATGGAAGCTATTTTTTAAGTAGGTGCCAAGTTGAATACCTGTATAGAAGAAGAAACAAAATTAATTGCCAATATGATTGAGGCAGTACATCAGAGACAACATAAAGACTATTGTTTACCAAATTGTAATGATCGTTGGATGACAGAAAGTGAATACTAATTAAAGGCATAGCCACATATAACCTAACTATTTCCACTCTATGGTTCAGATGGGAGAAGATTCTAGTAGTCTAGTTTGTGTCAAAAGAAAAGATAAAGTCATGGGGAAAGTAATTTTAGTTAAATACTGAAGTGTTAATAGTAAAATGCATGCAAATTGTTTCTGTTACTGTCTTTGGTGGGTAAGAGTATAAAGTGATAAGCCATGTAACTGTATCTCCACTTTGCCTTACCTGTTCTTGTTGGCATTGCTGCCTTGGAGAAACCCTATTCTGTCAAAAGGTGGATATTTTCTAATGTTCCTTATAAATTGGCCTGGGATTAGATCAGTTTTAGCCTCTAGCTTCTTAAAATAGTCTCCACGCACTCTCCAGTGGATTTAATCCTGCTCAGGGGATATAAAGGGAGTTGAACAGGTTGTCAACATATCATGCACACACTGACACACCCACTCACACACCCAAACTATTCTTACCATGCTCTTAAGATTAAATTTAGTTTTACTTAGGAATCACTTAACACATACTAGGAATGATCATTTTTGGAACTAACTTTAGAGGATGGTTTTAAAAGCTATCATTTCAGTTGTACTATGCATATAATTCTGGGGTTTGTTTTTGGTTTTGATATTTCTGCTGGATTTTTTTCCTTTGGTATTTCTTTAGGTATCATTATGTATTTTATTCTTCAGCATAAGTGTTTAGGGCATTTCTTTCTAATCTTCTATTTACTCTGTTAGCCAGAATCCATTGTTTTGTATCTATTTTACTATTTTACTTCATCTTATAGTAGTTATTTTGGAAAGTATATTTTGGCCTATTCCTAAATCACTGCCTTCAATAATACCAAAGACTAATTACAGAAAAGCAATTTCAGCAAAACTGTGCCTACTATTGTAACTCACAGAAACTTGCTTTAGCATCTAAGTTAAGAATTTACCTTAAACTTTGGACTAGATGGTTAATTACCCTCATCTCACTTTGCTCATTTTTGTGATGGATATCACAAAACATATCTCACAGGAATATGAGAATTTAAATAACATAGTGTTCTTAAAATGTTTAACATAGCATTTTGTGTATAAGTTTTGAATTAAAAGTTTTAGGAAAAGCAGCTAAGAATATATGATGTATATATTATAAGTAGCAATATTGACCCAAGTCTTCCTCTAATGGATTCCAATGGTAATTAGTCTATTATTTAAATTTATCTGCATGAAATGAGATTTAATAAATTCTCACCATTGATCTGCATATTTCCTTCAGCTATTCTATAATAACTACATGTAATTAATAACTTTCAGAATTTACAAAATTAAATTTTAGAATTAATAAAATTATATTATTGAATTTTTCCCTAGGATGCATGAGTTTCATAGCTAATTGTATCATTTCATTAGTGCATTCAATTCATTCTTTCAAATAGTTATGGGAGTGTCTTTCTGATAGTACCTGTAGTAAGTAAAAAGATACACCTAGATAGCATAACTCAGTAAGAGTCATGAAGAGTACAGAAACTAACCAAATAATCACTAAATAAAATGTATAATTAAAATCTACAAATGTTGCCTTCAATGTATCATGAGAACACAGAGTTAGTCTAGAAAGGCACAGGGAGCTTACCAGTTGAATCAGCCCTATTGAGAATTCACCAAAAGCTCCATTAACAACTTCTTTGGGTCATATGGCTAACTTGCAATGAACAAGAGGGTAGGATATGTATATTCTGTAAGAAAGAAATTTGTTAGAAAGCAGTAAAGAGAAAATATGTAGATTACTAGTTTTGCCTGTTAGAGTTTTGTAGCTTGGGTTATTATTAGCTTTCAGCTTGGGAGTAACATAGAGCCTTATCGGTGAGTTAATAAAGTGTGAGTTGACATGACCAAGTTTGAGATTTAGAAAGACCATTCTGGCTCAGTATAGAGAATAGGCTGAAAGGGGCAGCAGTAGATGTGAACAGAGCTGTTGGGAAAGGGTCTCAGGAATGCAGGAATATTTAAAAGCATTACATGTTGGAGGGTGACAGGTAACCTGAAAGCAACAACAACAAAATTCATCTAAATTTTAAAATATGGAGGTCATTGGTATATTTCATCAGATTTATTAAAAGAATGTGACTGGAAGACAGAATAAAGTGGGTAGAGGACTAGGTTGGAAATACAGAAATGGAATAATGAAGACAAATCTATTGTAAAGAGGAGGAAAGGGAAAGTATGGTAACTGTCTGGTGAAAGAATGTCAACTAGACAAGGGGAAGTTAAGATCCAAAAGACTCAACCGTGCTTAAATGTTGTCAGTTAAAGGGGGAGTGATGTGAGAAAAATAATTATGTAAGATTCCTGAAAAAGACAAAAGGGTGTGGTGGAATCCAAACCACAGATGAAGGATTCACTCTGGGAGAAAGGGAACAGAAAGAGAAGAGAGATTGCAATATAAGATATAAGGAGATTTTTGTTACAAGGGTATTGGCTTGGTTGTTGGGTCTGTTCCCATGTGTAGTTTCACTTTTCACTCTGAAGTAAAGGCAAGGTCAACTGCCAACAGTGAATGAGTCCACAAAAGATTTTGAGTTTCAGGAAAGGAGAGAAGGCTGAAATTGACATTGTAGAGAATAAGCTGAGAAGTTTTAAACTTTGGACAGTATTGAGCATCTGCACACTTTGTAGTATGACTTTTTCCAGCAATACTGTGCTGCTTTGACACAGATTTAGAGGAAGTAGATAGATTTATTCAGGATTGAGGTGAGGTTAGGTGGTCCAAGGAATAGAGGGAGTTTGGTGAGTTTAGGATATTTGCAACATTAATCTTGGAATTACAGATCATGAACTCACTTGAACAAAGTAGAATATAAAGAAGTAGAAAGTGCTAATGAATTGGAAGGTAGGCCATTAATGGACACAAAGTACCAATGAGCTTGGAAAATGAAAACAGTAAAGAAATTTAATAAGCACTCTAGGGAAGGAAGAACTTGTAATCATGGAGTGAGATAGATTTTAAAAGTAAAGAAATTTAAGTGTTGATAAATAAACTATGTGACCATGGATTTGGGTGGCTAAGGCTCTACTAAGTAAGTCATTGGAAATAAATGTCAAATAACTGTGAAGTCACTCAGAATTTTCAGTGGAGGATGAAAAGTGGTGTATTGGAGCTGGCTTATACCGACTTGCAGGAATTAACGTTTTCAGGAATTTTATAGTTTGATTGGTATCATGTCCATAGCTTAAAATGACAATAGTGGGAACATTTAAACTATAAAAACCAGGAAACACTAAATTCTGGGCCTTTTCCCCTTTTGCAGGAAGCCAGTCATTATACATTTGCTAGCTCATTGCTGATAGAAACAAACTGGGTCCTGCAATATTCTAAGAATGATGACAATACTCAGAAATGAGACTGTTGTAAGAGGTATTAGGTGGTAAGACTGTAGTGCATGAGTCTTAGAAGAGTAGGGTTTTGTACCTTGGTTTGTTAGTAGAGTGGAATTTGGAGTTGGAACAGTCATGACTTAGAACTGAGAAAAGAACAAAGAGGATGGTAATCCTACCTCCCATCCTTGAGATATGTGGTGTGTGAAATACATTCTAGAATTTTCTTTTAATACATTACAACTACATTTTAACATTGAAATGGAACTTAAATTTCCGTATGCAGTACAATGATGTCGCCTTCTTCATGTTTTGCTTTAAAATGAGGCCAGTGATATTCTTTTCTTTATTAAATTAAGGCATGAATAGAATATGAAGGAAGTAAATCTACTTAGTTATTTTTCTAACTAGACATATAAAGATCTTCTTTGATAGAAGACATCTTAGTATTTGCATAGTTTAACCCATTTATTTTGCATATGAGCAAATTGAGTTCTAGAGAGATGAAATTACTCACCAAATACCACTTAGCTTGGTAATGCCATAACTAAGGCTAATATTCCTGTCTTTTAAATTTTAGCCCAATAGAAATAATTCCATTGCATCCATTTATTCATTGATCTATGCATTTTTGGTTCATTTATTCAAAAAATACCCATTGGTATACACAAGACACTGTTCTAGGCCTAGGGGCAATAAACAAACCAAGACAGATATCTCCATCTTTATGGAGTTTATCTCATAGTGGATGGAGATTGAAATTGAACAGATGCATAAGTAAAAATAGGAAATTAATATACTACATAGTTATTAAGTTCTATGGATAAAAATAAAGCAGGAGGCATATCTGTAAGCAAGGAGTGGGAATATAAATAAGATAAATAGTGGAAGTTCCCTTGAAAAGGTGATATTTGAGCAAAGGTCAGATGGAAGTGCAGGAATGAGGCACACAAACGTGCAAGGAAAGGGTTCTAGTTGGAGAAATTGGCAAGTTCAAGTCCTTAGGTTGGGGGGTTCTTCTAATTAAAATGTACCTTAGATCAAGGATTCACATAGTCATTAATACAATTACTTTGTACATATTAAATTCATGAATAGTATAGTCAAATGGGCTTATCCATTCAGTGAACGGAGATGTTAATAAGGCCATTCATCTCTTCTCCCTTAAGTCTCTAGGATTCAACCTGAGTCCACTTATTTATTATCTAGAAATAAAACATTTATTTGGGGGTATACATTATGTATGAAAGTTATAGCAATACAAATATTATACATATCTCTAAAATGTTTTGGTGAGGTTTGCATCATCTCCCAGTAAAATTAAGAAACCCCAGGAAAGGTGCCGGCTAAAAGTAAGAACAATGACTTTTAAGAGTTTCAAATGTTGAGTCACCTGGGTGGTTCAGTCAGTTGGGCACCCAGCTCTTGGTGTCAGCTCAGGTCATGCTCTTAGTGTCATGAGATCAAACCCACTGTTGGGCTCCGTGCTCAGGAGGGAATTTGCTTAAAGATTCTTTCTCTCTGCCTCTTCCCTCATGCTTAGACTCTCTCTCTCTCTCTCTCTCTCTCTCTGTGTGTGTGTGTCTCTCTCTCTTTCTTTCTCAAATAAATAAATAAATCTTTAAAAAATTCAAATATTAAGGGTTTTTTTGTAGTGTGTGTGTGTGTGTGTTTATGTGCTTCAATTAGAGGAGAGTAAGGCCCAGGAAAACTATACCTGATTTGAATCTTAAACGAAAGAAAATTACTTCCTCTGACTTTGTCATGTCTTCCTTCATCACTTTAGGTTACACAGTACCTGTCATTTTTCATGGCATTTATCACACCATTTCATAATTCTTAGTTTGCTTGTCATGTATGATGAGACTTTAAGCTTTGTTAGGATGGGGGCCATGCTTTGTTTTTGGCTAATCTCTGCATGCACGATGCCTGGCATGATCTGTTACACCCAGCTGGTGCTCAGTAAATATTAGAATGAAAGAACAACTGAGTAAATGAATGAGCAAGCAAATGCTTCGATATTTCTGAAAATTATAAATTATTCTAAAGGTACAGGCATAAAGAGATTAACATGGTGGGCAAATTCTGCAGTCGTAGCATAGACTTACGTTTCTCCATTGATTGATTACATGAAACTTGAGCTAAGAATAAAACCCTGATATCTTTAGAGAGCGTGATAGCTTGTCAAAGTGACTCCATATAATTTTTTTTTCATTTATTCGTCATAACATTTCTGTGAAATTGGTAGGGAAGCTTTTTATTAGATACAGCCAAGATATTGTGACTTAATCAAGGTCTTTTATTGACTTTGTGAAGTCAATTTTCCTAATTTTATTGAAGTCTGACCAAATGACAGTAAAATATATTGTTGATTGCTATTATTTATAAGAAAAAGGAAACATTTGACCAGAGTTCAAGATGTCTCATTTAAAGAATAAAATGCAATAACCAGAAGACTTACCATCAGGGGTTCTGAATAGTGCAGAATGAGTTTTCAACTAGGGGCACAACCACCTAAAAACAATAACTGCCTTTAACTGCACCAGATCATTTTAAACCTGCTGCCCATCGTAATATGCTCAGTCATAATGCTTTTATTCTTCTGTTAGCTCTCAGTAACATTGAGAAAAGCATTGTTTCATTGTCCTTCTCTTCAAATATCCTGTTTTAAGAGATTGCAGATGCCTTGAGATAAAACTGCCAGAATTGCTCCAAGGACTGACAGGTTTGCTAACAACCAAATGCTTTCAGATCACTGCACTAGCCTCAGATCCATCTTTGATATGAACCACATATGGCTTCAGTCCTGTTTTCCTGAATTAACTCTAATTTCCTAGTGACCAAGGTCAGATGAGTCCAGATAGGGCTCAGCTGTTCTTACCTAGCACATATGTTCCAGTATTGTTGGTAATTTATTTACTGTAATAAAAAATTAAAATGCAAATCTCAGCCAAATTCCCCTTTACCAAGGGAGACCTTGGTCTGGACTATTTTCAAACCATGCAATAGAGACTATTACATGTGACTTTTTCATAACAAAATAGGAAAAATTATTATAACATTTATATCCAAATATTTATGTGAATATTAGAAACAGAATTGGTCATGTGAAATTTACTGAGAAGGAATAATTTGAGTAAGTGTCCAGCGCGACTAAATTTACTTTGGTAATTATGAAAAATGGTCAGAAATTCCTGTCTCTTCTTTTAGCAATTTCACCATATTCAGCCATACACTAAAGTCCAATGAATTCTGACAGACATTATAGTTTAGAAGGCAAAACATCTTTTCATGAATGTCAAAATAAGTGGATTCTTAACAGAAAGTCTTTTTTAGGTTATTTCAAGATGCTCTGGATGTTGTTCCACTCGATTAACATTTTTAAGGAATCTGGAGTTGTTGTCAATACTTCTAATATTATATGTAATAGACCATATCAAACATAGTACTGGACTGTCTTTGTATTCTTGATACCTTGTGGCTATGAAAGTTCAAACAAGATTAGTGTTAAATATTTTTCATTTCATTCATGAAACCCTAGAGCATTCATAAAAAGTTAATTTTCAATTCTTGCTTCTGGAGATCATACAAATCTTGATAATGTTATTTCCTTATTATTTTTAGGCCAACAGGGTTAATGATCACTATATGGTTTCTTTTTTTTTTTAAATTATTTATTTATTTATGATAGTCACACAGAGGGAGAGAGAGAGGCAGAGACATAGGCAGAGGGAGAAGCAGGCTCCATGCACCGGGAGCCCGACATGGGATTCGATCCCGGGTCTCCAGGATCAGCGCCCTGGGCCAAAGACAGGCGCTAAACCGCTGCGCCACCCAGGGATCCCCGACTATATGGTTTCTAAAATTTTAATTGATATTTGACAGCAAGCAAAAAAAAAATAAAGATGAATAATTCATTTGTGAATTTTTGTGTGTGTGTACTAAAGAATTTAAGCCAAAGATATTTTTTTTAAAAAAGATGGCTTTGTATAAGGTGAAATATGTTTTTCCCAATAAGAAAAGATATATACAGATGGTACAAGATGAATCCTTACTTTATTAGCTTTCATAACATTTTACAAGAGATAGAAACAAAATCTCAAAGCAGTATCCTTACAGTAATATCTTATAAGTTCTAAAAATCTTTTTCTAAAATGCTCAGGAAAAACACTGACTGAAACCATTAGTTATTTGAGATCTGCAATGAGCCAAGTAATTTCAGGTTGCAAACTTTGAGTTCTGTCAGAAACCAAAACTAATATATCCTTAAATTTTAAATCATGAAACAAATATACCCTTAACTTTTAAATCATTAGCTATTATGTTTAAAATATTTTAAGTATTTACACTGAATGCTTTTTTTTTAAAGCACAGATCATTTGGCATCACAGATCATGTGGCATCATATGTGAATTTTTAAAAAGTGTTGTATTTCTTATTCTTTGTAAGTTTATTCCTAGAAGAGTATTTTCTTTTATCTTTTGTTGATGTTTCCTAGCCCATAAAACTATTATAAAAAGACAATGCTTTATGAACTAGTTTTGTTTTGTGCTGATGTAGCAAAAACCAAATCAGCTTACAAACCTCAGCATTTTGATAAAATAAACACTGCTAAACATTGACATCCTAAATCCATCCGATTTAATATAGAAGAAAAAAATGTCTTTAACGTGAGGCACATTAACAACAAATAAAAAATGATTCTAGTTTTCAGAATGGCAGAGTAAGTTGTGTGAGAAAATAACATTTTATTTAGAAAATTTTAAATATGCTTTTTCTCTGTAGTGCTTTGACATTCCTACTCATTTCAAGAAATATCTTTGAGTCATGATTTAATTTTTTTGCTTAACTTTATCTAAACTATTATGTACAACATAACTGCAAAGATAATACTTAGGAATGTTACTCATTTTTGCTAAAGAAGTAATTATCTTATTATGTAATTAAAATTCTTCTATAAAATCATGATCTTATAAATCCAATCATCACTTTTCTCTTTACAAACCTACTTTCATTGGTAATTTTTTTTCTTACGAGGTAACCTTAGTTTTCTCATCTGTGTAATCAAGGAGTAAAATAAGATTCTTTTTCATTAATTATTTATTTTACTTGGCTAACCTCTACTTGAACAACTTCTGTATTATTCTCTAATTTGTCATTATCCCAATGCCTTTCTTACAGAGAAATATGTTATTTCATGCTTAGCTCATTACTTGACTTTCATTTTTCATATTTCTCTTATATAATACATTCTTTTGGAAAGTCTTTCCTAATCAGTTTGGCAGCAGTGATGCACAGGTCAAGCTGTGTCCCAATTCCTCCATCTTTCCTGTCTACATAAGTCTTACCTCTCTCTAGAACTCCAACACTAGAAAACTTTCAAAGACTGTACATTTTAGTTGAGCAGCTTCATTCCCATCCATGATTTTAACTTGTCCCTTGATGATGGTTGGTGGCTACTTCATTGAATGAAACCAATCGTTAACACAGCAGGTTAAGCAAAAGATAATATCTGTGGTTCTTTCAGCGTGTCCCATCTTTCACCTCCAATCTTTAGTTCTCATTGCAACTTGATATGTCCTTTTTTCCAAGTGATGTTACATACAACTTTCACACTCAATGTATAAATATTTGACCGTTAGTTTCAATTTTAATTACATGCTTACTGACTTTAAATGCGTTTTTTAAATGCATTTTTATTCCTAATCTTGAATCTTTTTTTGTTTTCTTTTGTTTATTTTTTCCTAATCTTGAATCTGTACAGCTTCCACCTATTGATTTTAACTTTGAAGATCCTATAGTCTATTTTACTTTGAAAATCTCCAACATTTTTATATCTTATTAAAAATAAATCTAGCTGATGCTTCTTGTTTTCTCCTTACACCATACGTCTTAGAGTATCAATTTAATTCTACATGTGTTTAATATAAATATTTTGAAAGAAAAGGTCAAGCCAATTGCACTGTTTTAAATTCTCTATGATTCTCCTTGAGATCTTGAGATTCACTTTATTAGAAATTTTGCATTATTATTGTCTTTCTTTCTCTGGCTTTTTAAACTTCTGTTTTTTCTCCTGAAATCTCCTCATTGGCACTTAAACATGCTTCAATCTCCTTAATCTTTGAAAATCTCACTTAAACCAAAATATTCTTCTATCTACTGCCATGGATCTCCTATTCTTCAGAGACTTACTTACTGGTATGTTTTTATTTTTTTCTTTATTGGCATTTACTGGATCCATTTAACTTTCTCCAAATCCTTCTTTAATCTGCTTCTATGTGATTTATAAATACTTCACTCCACTAAATTAGCTATTGCTAAAATAACAAAGGAACTCTCTCTTGCCAAGTCCAAAGGATATTATTCAGTTATCATTGTACACTTATTTTTTTTGGCAAATCACAATAGGTAAGCATTCCTTCATTAAACATCTTCTTGCTTTGATTTCTGCAGCACCACAATTTCCATATTTTCTTCCTTAATCTTTGTTCACCTTTTTGTGTGTCTCATTTACAAGCTCAGTTTTCTCTGCCAGACACTGAAATTCGAAATTGCACTACGTTTGTTCCTAGGGTTCTTCTTCTTTTCTCATATATCCACTCCTTTTCTTGTATATTCAAGAGGACTCCAGAATCTGTACTTATAGCCTTGACCTTTCCCCTGTACTCCAGACTTAGATATCTAACTTCATTTGACAGACCTATTTAGATGTTTCTGAGGTATCTCCAACCTACTAGGTATAATATTTTCCCCCAACCTTCTTTTGATGTTATTTTTTTAATTTCTCGGTTTAACCATAAACCAATGAGTCACTCAACCTAAACCTCCATTTACTTCTTGTAGTTTAATAATGACCAAACATTAGCTGTAACACACACACACACATACACACACTCATACTCACACACCTTTTGAAGTCTTAGTTTTCTTTTTATCTCCAACACCACTTACCTGGTGCAAGTACTGTTTCCTACCTAGATTTCTGTGTGTTCCTAAGAGCTGTGATTAGGGGCATCATAGCCATCTGTATTTGTTAAATGGTCTTACCCAAAGGAAAAATAAACTTTTAGTGCCTTCATGACAGGAGGTAGTTTTTTTTTGTTTGTTTGTTTTTTGTTTTTTTTTGTTGTTGTTGTTGTAGGAGGTAGTTTTATAACTTAGAGTAAAGTCCCCACATAAATTAAGCTCCTTTCTTCCCAGAGAGCCTGGATGGTAGTGGTGCTTCTCTTCTTTGATGATTGTAGTTCAAGGATGGCTCCTCGGTCCTTGAGAGAGATAGTTCTGGGCTCTAAAGCTGATAAAAGGCTTTTAAAAAGATTTGCATCTGCAAGATGCAAAAGAAGAATTTACAATTACATATTTTCTAAAGTGAGTGATGTAAGAAAAAGAAGAGAAGAGACCTCAGTGGTTAGACCATCTGGATTCTGGAAAGGCCAGGGTAAAAATGAGGTCAGTGGCTTGCTCACAGAAAGAAGCCCATCTAAAGTTGAGAGAATTGAGGGAAACAAGTCATCTTGGTCACCCTTTACCTATTTCTCTGTCATCTTCTAGTACCATACCATGTTCTTTGACTCTATGTGTCCAGCCAAAGCGTACTTCCTTCCGTTATGCCAACCCACTAAATTCATGTCCAAGATGGCATCTCTTAGCTGCTTTTTTCCATGTCTAGAAAGTTATTCACCTCTTTATGTAGCTGACATGGACTCAGGCTTCAGATATCAATTCATGATCCTTCCTCAGGGCATTCTTTCCTTCTTTCTGTCTTTTAATTTTTTCCCCCTGCTTTTCTGGACATTTCTTTAAACTTTGTTTTCTATACTTTCACTTTAAGTTTTCATTTATGATATTAGATTTAATATCTATTTGTTCCCTAAATGTGTTTTCCTTCAACAGAATCCATTTATTTATTGTTTTTCATTTATGCAGTATCTTTTACCTCTCTGAGGACATTTATGCTATTTTGTTTGTTTGTTTGTTTATATTCATGTTAGAGGTTCCCTTCAAATATCTGGTTATCTTTGGCTGTTTGATAATATATAACAGACTCTAAAAGGCTCACTGGAAACTCTGGTGCTTTCTCAAGACTGAAAAACTGTGAGCTTTGTTATAGGGTGATGTGTTGGATCATTTTGTTGGGATTCCGTGATATAGAATTGATGTAGTGTAATGATTAAAAACATGAATTCGGTAGCTAATCTGCCGGTGTTTTATTCCTGGTTTTGCCACTAAGTAGCCACATGAATTTCGGCAAATTATTAACCTCTTTATGTTTTAGTTTTCTCATTTGTAGGATGGCAGAAAAGATACTTATCACCTAATAGAATTCTTATAAAATTTAAATTATTTAATATTTATTTTTTTGATTTAATATTTATAAATAATTTAGAATAATGTCTCACACATTATGCTGAACTTTATCTGTTTTTTTAATCTTTATCATCATCTCTCTGGTGCAGCTCAATTTTGCTTGAAAAGCCTTTCATTGTCTCTACTAGTAGAGTTGTAAAGAGCAGGATAAAAACAGGGCTGTCTGGCCTCAACATTGGTTGTAGACTCCAACTTGTTTCTTCTGGTTTTAGTACAGCTTCCCCTAGCTCACATGTATCCAGTGTGTTTTTGTTTCGTCTCCAGAGAATAAAACCTCTAGTCCTCTGTTTGTGTAGGATGGAGTAGTCACCATGCTGCCCAGAGAAAGAGGGTGGGCAGAGATTAAGGATCCAACTTTTTTTTTTTTAATCCAACTTTTTAAAAGACATTCTTTCAATAAATTTTACTTGTGTTAGAACTTTGGTCATTCTGGCTTTGAGAGGGATATAGAAATGACAATCATTGAAAGTTTTGTGGGCAAGAGAGGGTTCTAAAGGTTGCTTAACTGAGTTACAATTCACCTATCTGCTTCTCAGCTTCCAAAATCTTGTTGCTGTTGTACATTGTCCCATTCATTTTTGCCTTGTGGTTTCATACCATAGAAGAGAACATGTACTGGAATATGGTATTCAACTTGCCATCTCTCCCACAGTTCTTGGTATTTTTTAAAGAAAATTAAGATACAAATAATTTGATTATAAAAATATCTTACTATGGCATTGTGTGCTTACATGTAGTGTCTTATTTGATCCTCAGAAAAACACTGAGAAGTTGGCAGATATTTCACTATTATGCAAGCTGAAATTCAAAGATATTAAGTGGCTTGCATAAGAACATAAATTCCATTAATAAGATATACAGCTAATGATCATTACCTTTGACTCAGCCTACATTATTCAGAATCTATATATTACTTAAGTTATAGGTAACCAATTATTTCTGAGTGGTTAGATTGATAGAGAAAAAATCATCTTACACTTCATATTCAGCCTATGAGTTGTTCAGATAGTTTGTTCAAATACTTTGTAGGTTGTCTTATTCACTTTAAATTTAAGGATTTCAGTGAAATTCATGTTGTACAGACCTTTTGTTTTTAAACCTGATGCACTAGATTCTCTTCACTACTAAATAGAATAGAAGTAATAAAATTGCCAAAAGATGCTAAAGATTAGTCTGCCTTTTCAACTTTCTGTAGAAATAGGTGAGAGTTGAAAAGCATCTCCCCCTACCCCCTGCACATAGAGTCTACAGAAGTAGTAATGATTTTAAATCATATTTCTTGTGTATTTTCTACATAGAGTTGTGTTTTCTAGCCAGAAATGAGAAGTGCAAAGAAATGGCTGTGCTAAATTGGAAATTGAGGTCAAAAAATGACAACAAATCAAACAAGCCAAATAGAATATGTGTGACCAGCAGACAGTCAATATTTCTGAGTTGAAATGTTTCTTATTTGAGTTTTTTATTTTTTTATTAAGAAAAACAAAACAATTTGAGTGACATTTCTATCTAAACCTATTCTACACTTTTAAGAATAATAGGAATATTAAAAAAGGAAAGTTTAGTAAAGCTGCACAAAAATCATAGACAATAGATTTCTGAAAATCAGAAGTAAATCAATAGGGAGATACTTGTGTAGCAATGGAAGATTGGAAATGATTAGCTTCAAATGAATATCAATGATAATTTCTAGGCAGTACTCAGAAATAAAATATGAGTGGAAGAAAGCATTCAAAAAATTTTATATGAAAATACATTTTGTAAAATCTTTATTTCATCAATTAAAGGCTGTATTATAGATTAGATATTTCAACTGTAAAATAATTCTACATTCACATTAATTAAAAGTTAAACTATTTAGATCTGTAAAGGCTAGATTAGAAATAGTTTTTAATTTATTTGTTTTCAGTTGTTAAAAATGTTTGATCTGTTTACACAGCAACATATTAATAATGGATATGTTATTATACTGTTAAAAATGTAATTCTCTTTCTTAAAATTCCTTGTGATATATAGTCTTTAAATTAGAAAGTACTACTTCTAATATTATACAATTTTATAACATATTATGAAATTCTAGTGTATAACAGAATATTATAAAAAGAGAAACATAATTATGTAGAATTTTATAAATTAATAGACATATTTAAATGTTAGTGCCATTGTAAAATTCTGTTCCCCCCCGAGACAAAAACACGAATGTTCAAGTTTTATTTAATTTTTATCAATGAATGGAGTGTGTTATCACAAATTGGAAATCATGTAACTAAAACAATAAAAAATTTATTGTTAATGTTCTTATAACTGAAACAAAGGAGAGAATTTAGGCATTTTATGGCCAATATGGGTAAAAATAACTTTTTGTACACTTTCTTGTCTCTGTAGTTTTGGCCTCAGAGACCACGCCCATGTAATAATATTATACTATCACCCTCTGTTAAACAGTTATATTTTAAACTATCAACTGATGAGTGTGCAGTTTTGATGACATACATTTTTAGATTTATTATTAATGGGATTATGTATCTATCTATTATCAGCTATAGATTTACTACATCAAAAACTATGTCTAGTTTATTTTATTTTTTTATGTAAACTCTCCTTGATCTACAGGTGAGCCATAATTTTTATTTTGTATTTAAGTCTTTCTTAATGCCAAGCCTTAGGAGAAAAATTCTTTACCTTTGAAAGGAAGTGAATTTATTCTGGCTATCCTCATTGTGTTACTGATTTGAAAAGTCAAATGAGTCTATGCAAAATCTCACTATTGGCTTAACTATTCCAATAAGGATTTTGTCATAACCTTAAATATTTTTTTCATTTTTCTTTCCTATTTCCAACATATGATTATTTTCCTTTAAATAATTGACATGCCACCATAGCTTCTCAAATTTGTAATCTTGTCAATTTTATTTTAGATGTTATAGATACTGTTTTTCAAAATTGAGCCACTGGCCTTTTAGCATGTGTTAGTGTTTCACTGGAGAGCAAAGGTTTGCAATTCTACTCTCTTCTAGCCCTAATATTATACTTGTTTTTAGAAAGCAATCATTGTACATTTAGGGTTTTCCCCCCAGTAAATGTAAGGTTTTATTCTTCTATTGTCATTGAAATAGTGCCAGAAGTTTTCTAAATAATAATGTGCACCTACCATCTAGTGGAATATCTCATTTAGAACCTGGCCTGGCACATGTAGGACTAAATGCATACTTCAGCTGTAAAAAGAATGCATATCTATTGATTTGAAAATAGTTTTAACTTTTTATGACAGTGCAACAAATATAGTGAATATTTTCCTTTATTTGTAGCTTCAGTATTTTTTTTTGTATTTGTATAAGAATTAAGTAGGATAAGGGTGCACTTTTCATAAGCAGATGCTAACCTTTTTCATGGTTGTTCTTACCTATACCTTCTGAATGAAACCTATTTCTTTCCTTTACTAGTGAAAGCCCTTATTGAGAATTTTCAGTTGGATATAAAAACTTCAATTTTATTGGTCCAGAATTCTTTAGTTAGTAGGTCTGAATGATAGATTTCCTGTTGTCCTGTGGTAGGCTAAAAGAAGTTCTGTCGTATCTAGATTGTCTCCTAGTAGAAATTTTTATTTGTAACAAATTATTTTTATTTGTTCAGCCCATATCTTTGTGTACTTGGAGGATAATGTGACATCTGTCTTATAGTCAACCACACTGGGAAAAACAAAAACAAACAAACAAAAACTCAAGGTTTTTTAGTGTCGGTGTCCAGTGTCTGTATCTTCCAAATGTTGTTATACAATGTTGAAAGATAAAATTAGACACAGGAAATACTCATGTGAGATACAAGCCCAAAAGTTCCTTCTATCAATTTTGTTTTCTCTTTTTTTTAATGGCCTTCTATTATTTATTAGCAATGCATTTTTGAGCATTAAATTATTTTCGATATGTTTGTTAAAGAAATCAGTGTTATACCTGTAAATATTAGAAGAGGAACTGCTACAAGGAACTCTTTTGCTAAAAAAAAAGATTTTATCTTAAAGAGAGAGACACAAAGAGAAGGGCAGAGACATAGGCAGAGGGAGGAGCAAGCTTCCCCACGGGGAGCCTGAACAGGATCCCAGGATCACAACTGAGCCAAAGGCAGAGACTCAACCACTGAGCCACCCAGGTGCCCCAGTGAGGAACTTTTTATACAGATTTTGATTTCTTCGTTTGAATATTACTATTATTAGTGAGACAATTATAAGGTATTATGGGTAAATGAAATATAGTCAGCTCCATATAAATATTGTAGGATCACATGGAAACCGAAGATTATCTTTCTTACGTATTTTATTTTTCCCTAGAAATCAAAAATATCTACGTATGACAAAATGTGGGCCTTCATGAGTAGCAGGAGGCAATCAGTACTCGTCAAAAGTAATGAAGAAGGAATCCAGAGAGTCCTCACCTCTGATTATGCTTTCCTAATGGAGTCAACAACAATTGAGTTTGTTACCCAGCGGAACTGTAACCTGACACAGATCGGCGGCCTTATAGACTCCAAAGGTTATGGCGTTGGCACCCCCATGGGTAGGTTTTATGTCAGTCACTTGTTCTTTGCTCATTCATCTCAGTTGTGGTGAGAAGGAGGAAAAACAGTGCCTCCTCCATATGCCATTAGGAATATTGCTTATAACAAATCTACCTTGTTTTGTTCTGTCACTATATGAAATCAGGAAGCAATTGGGACATCTGCTTCTAAATAGGTGAGTAATGAAAGAAAAATTGATTTCTACCAAAATGTCCAGTAGACTTTTTTTTTGCTGTATCAGTGTTGAAAAAACCAACAACATCAATATAAAAGACCTTCTCAATTCTACATTTGAAAAAAAATCTTGTGAATAAAAGTTTTGGCATTTTATTTTTTCAGATTTGTGTTTTATGAGTATAGTGTTTGACTTAGAGTGTTAATTAAAAGAATAAGCCACAAAATGGTTCATTGGTTTCTGTGGATATATATATGTTTTATTGTTTTATTTTAGAGAAGATAATTGCTTAATTTAAGAGAAATAGCAGAATGTTTACCAGTAACATATCTAGAATATTTGACACCAGGATCAATTATTTTTAACATCCTTTTCCTTTCATATGACAAAATTATTTTCAATCATAATCATGAAATGAAATAAAGGATTAAAAAAAGAAGTGAAAAGAAAAAAGATAACAGTTGCCAGAAAAGACAATGAAAATTTTGATTTATTGATATTCATATATGTGTATCATATATATGAATATGTATATATATCTATATAACAAGTACATTCATACACAATATTATAGTACCATGTACATATGGTGGGCATAATAATTGTTCCCCCAAAATGTCCACGGCCTAATCCCCAAAATATGTGAATATGTTATCTTATCTGAGAAAAGGGACTTTGCAAGTGTGGTTGAGTTAAGGATTTTGAGATGGGGAGATTACCCTGGATTAACTAGGTGGGTCCTTATAAGGAGGAACAAGGTTTGGAGTCACAGTTGAGGGGGCAGGATAATGGGAGAAATGAAAGGAAGAATGTTTTAATCCATTTGGAAGCCTGTAAAATAATACCAGAGATGGGGTGGCACCTAAACAGCTGAAATTTATTTTTCACAGTTCTGTAAACTGGAAGTCCAAGATCTAAGTACCAGCCGACTCCTTGTCTGGTGAGACCTGCTTCCTGTTTGATAGCTGCCTTCTCACTGTGTCCTCACATGACAGAATGGTCAGGGATCTCTCTGGAGTCCCTTTTATAAAAAGCACTAATCTCATCCATGAGAGCACTATCTAATGACTAGTCACCTCCCAAGGGCCCCACCTCTAAATACTATCATATTGAAGATTCAGTTTCAATATAGGAAGTTGGGTGGCCACAAACATTCAGACCATGGTGTCGATAGTAGATAGAAAAAAGAAACTGAGAGTGATTTGAAAATGCTACCTGCTGAACTGAACATGGATGAAAGGGTCACAAGCCAAGGAACACAGATGACCTTTAAGAGTTAGTCTAGAATGCAAGGAAACATTCTTTCCTAGAGGTTGAAGAAGGAATGAAGCCCTGCAGACTATCACTTTTAAGACTTCTGACATTCAGAACTATTAGAAAATATATTTGTGTTGTTTGAAGCCACTAAATTTGCTATAGCAGAAACAGTAAACTAATATTATATAATACAATGTATTTTTTGAAATAAAGGGGAAAACAGCTATTCATTGGCCCATCACAGTAATAGATAATAATATTATAATTTTTCTGAGCCTTAACTTCTACAAATTTGTTCATAACTGGGTCAAAACTGATCTTCATTTGCTTACATTTAATAAATAGCATAACAATTTTTGTTAATTTATCTTTACTCATAAATTTAACTTTAATTTTGAAAAATTGAACAATTTCTTTCAAATAAATGTATATACAGTAGTTCGAAAGTTGGGCATAGATTTATGAAAATCCAATTTCATAAAAAATTCCAGAAATTATGAGACTATAAATGTCTTTGTTTCTTTGAGATCATTCCTAGCAGCTTTCAAATGTCTGGGAAGTCCAAAACTTTTCCACCATAAAGACTTCACCAAAAAATGTCTACACTAAATTCTATCATGTTTGGTAAAGTTTTCTTAAATTTATTCATAGCCCAAAATAGTTTGGACTGGATTTGAGAGAATTTTGAGACACTAGCTTCTATAACACTACATATTTATGTAGTAGAACAAAATAATGATTCCATAGTCACTGTAGAAGTGAAAACAAGCAAACAAAAAACCCACAAAACCTTGGATTCATACTCCCCATTTATGCAAGTGTAGCTGAGATCACATGTATGGGGAGTAAACTATATAATGGAAATTTTCCAAAGAGAATACAATATTTATTAAAGAATAAGAAATTAAATGTGAGTCAATTCAAAGCTTAATAGAAGTCAGGTTATTAAACTCAACAGTAATAATTTAGAACTTAGGTGCACAGGAGATATTTTTGAGGTGGAATATTTTGTGACATGTTTGCCTTGGTAGTGTGTAGTGATAGTTGATATTCTTGTTGTTTTTAAATTCTGTACGCAAAACATCTTTATTGTCTGAACCAAGGAAAAAACTCCCAAAGCCTTGCTGTTGTTACGCCAATGTATGTAGTAATTCAGAAGTTTTATAGTGAACATTAATATATTATAAATGTTTATTAATGATTGAGTTTTCATAATTACTACTTGAGGAGCAAAACTTTGTTGATGGAGTGCTCAAACTATGGTATTCACCAGAGTTAGATCTGATGTGATTCTTTCCCCTCAGTGAGAATTACATAATCAACTCAGAAACTTCGTGAGTTCATGTACCATTTATTTGGAATTTGTAATGAGTGACTTCTTTGCCAATTTTTCAAGTATACTTTACTAATTTATGAAATGGAGTATAAGCAAGTTTATATTTTAGGCGATAGACTGATAAGGTGCTATTAGTATCATCATTTGCAACAACCTTGCAATTCCCTAAAGGGTATTATGCTAAGTGAAGTAAGTCAGACTGAGAAAGCAGTATGATTTCACTTACATGTGGAATCTGAAAACCAAATGAACAAGGAAAACAAAACAGGAATAGACCCATAGATACAGGAGACAAACTGCTTAGCAGACATGAGAGAGGTAGAAGGGCAGATGGAATAGGTGAAGGGAATTAAGAAACACTAACTTCCAGTAATAAAATAAATGTCATGAAGATGTAATGTACGGCATAAGGAGTATAGTCAATAATTGTGATAGCTTTATATGGTGACAGATGATAACCAGACTTAACATTGAGGTCATTTTATAATGTATAAAAATATTGAGTCACTATGATGTACAGCTATGGCTAATAGGGATATTGTATGTCAATTATACTTCAATTAAAAAACAAACTATCATCATGTAGTATTATGCACAATGATATTCTAGATTTAGCCTTGTTGTTTATTGTAATCTTGGACAAGTCATATGAAAGTTATGACTTCTGGAGTTCATTTCTTTTTAATAGTGAAATAAGGGACACCTGGGTGGCTCAGCGGTTGATCATCTGTCTTTGGCTCAGGGCGTGATCCCAGGGTCCAGGATCCAGTCCTGCAATGGGCTCCCTGTGAGGAGCCGGTTTCTCCCTCTGCCCATGTTTCTGCCTCTCTCTGTGTCTCTCATGAATAAATAAATAAAATCTTTTAAAATAATAATAATTATAATTAGTAAACTTAGAGGGTTATTGGAAGACCTAAGGTTATTTAATTTAAACTTACAACATTTCTTCTGATAATGTGCTTGACAAATTCTGAGAGTTTGTTCTAAACTGGGGTAGGAACTACATGGAGAAACATGGTTAGCTGATGTCTTAGAAAAAAAAATAAAAATCGAGCAAACTGCATTTATGAGGGGATGGGAACAGTGACTTGATAGGTTCCCATTGCCTTATAGTTTCATCTGGAAAGAGCTGGAACAAATAAATGCATTTTTCAGTGTTGTCTCTGAAAAGGGTAAGATTCTCAAGTGTCTTTACCATCTTTTGCTGGTTTACATTATCTGGATGAGGGCATAGATCTTTGTTTCTTTGTTGTGTAAGCCTATAAAACAGTACCTGCATTCTATGTGCCCTCTAATATTTGTCGAACACATGAATTCTACATCTGAAAATGTGATGGTGCAGCAAGATTTATAAAGAAAACACATAAATTTTAGAGCTAATAATGAATATGACATTTTACATTATCAAATGTGATGACCTCATTAAACAAATGTGAGTAATCCAGGATAATGGGAAGTAAGATTTGAAAAGAATGTGTGAGAACTTTGCAATGTAGCACAGGTATTTTATTTAATTATTGTTTTTTGTTTCAAATTTTTATTTAAATTCTAGTTAACATAGAATGTACTATTGGTTTCAGAAATCGAATTTAGTGATTGATCACTTACATATAACACCCAGTGCTCATCACAAGTGTCCTCCTTAATGCCCATCATCCATCTAGCCCATCCTCTACCCACCTCCTCTCCATCAACCCTCAGTTTGTTTTCTGTAGCTAAAAGTCTCTTATAGTTTTCCTCCCTCTCCTTTTTCTCTCCTACCCCTATGTTCATCTGTTTTGTTTCTTAAATTCCACATATGAGTGAAGTCATATGGTATTTGTCTTTTTCTGACTGACTTGTTTTGCTTAGCATATTATACTCTAGCTCCATCTATGTCATTGCAAATGGCAAGATTTCGTTCTTTTTGATGTTTGAGAAATTTTCATACACACACACACACACATCCCTTCCTCTTTATCCATTCATCAATCAATCATGTTTGGGCTCTTTCCATAATTTGCCTATTGTTGATAATGCTGCTAAAAACATCAGAGTGAAAGAGTCCCTTTGAATCAGTATTTTTTATATCCTTTAAGTAATGGCATTGTATCCTAGTAATGCCATTGATGGATCATGTGGTAGTTCTATTTTTAACTTTCTGAGGAAACTTCATATTGTTTCCCAGGGTGGCTGCACCAGTTTGCATTCCCGCCAACCCTTTCTTTGCATCTTCGCCAATATTTGTTGTTTTTCTATGTTGTTAATTGTAGCCATTCTGACAACTGTGAGGTGATATCTCATTGCAGTTTTGATTTGTGTTTCCCTGATGATAAGTCATGTTGAACATCTTTTCATCTGTCTGTGGGCCGTTTGTATATATTCTTTGGAAAAATGTCTATGCATGTCTCCTGCCCATTTCTTAATGGGATTATTTGTATTTTGGGTGTTAAGTTCAAAAAATCATTTATAATTTTGGATATTAACCCTTTATCAGATATGTCATTTGTAAAGATCTTCTCCCATTCCATAGGTTGCCTTTTAGTTTTGTTGAATATTTCCTTCACTGTGCAGAAGTTTTAGCACTGGCATTTTAATGATAGTCACATAATAGTACTCATAATTTCAAAATTTATAAAATAATTTTGTTTTCTATATACTGGAATACCTTAAACATAAGTTTTTTTTTATTTGTTCGCTTGTTTCATAAATACAATGTACCAGTGTACCAGTGTACTGGGAATATCTCTATCATACTCTCACTTTGAGGAAATGCTCACTAAAAAGAAATCAAAATAGTGTGTTATACAAATCCCAAAAACCCACTTGGTTATCTCAGGTTTGAAGACTATTTTTAAAAGAAAGATAATAGTTGAATCAGTTCTAAGGAACTCTCTGTTACAGTTTATTGAAGCATACAAAAAGAAATTTCCAATACCTTCTTACCCCTGACGCTCTTTACTAAAAGGTAGAGACTTATTAAGAAAATATAAAACAATTCAAAATACTGATATATAAGCTATATTTTAATGTAACTTTGAGGGAAATACCAGGCATAGCACTTAGAAATTCTATTTCCTCTCACTTTATGCTTATCATATAGATAAGATGAAAGAACAAAACAAATTAAACTATAAGCCGTAGGATGTAAATCTTTTTTCTTTTATCTGTTCAACTAGCTGATCAGATTAACTCTTGTCCTGAAGAAAGCTGAGTTTTTGTGGAAAATATTCATTGATATTGGCATGAGATGTTATGTTGTATTATATTTCTAAGTGGGATCCTTTTTTTTAGTGTGTAGATTGGTGGGGTATAATATATATTATTGTTTTTATTAAAGTAATTGTTTTAAATGAGGCAATGGCACATGATAAATGTCTAACTTTTATAAAGACATTCTTGGTATTTTATTTTATTTTTTAAAGATTGTATTTATTTATTTGACAGAGAGAGAAAGAGAGAGGAAGAACAAGTAGTGGAACAAGTAGTGGAAGCAGGTTGAGAGAGAGAGAGAGAAGCAGACTCCCTGCTGAGCAGAGATCCTGGTGTAGGACTTGATCCCGGGACCCTGGGGTCTTGACCTGAGCCTAAGGCAGGAACTTTACTGACTGAGCCACTCAGGTGCCCCCATTCTAGGAATTTTAATGTAAAATTATCAGTACATAGGAACAAAAATTCAAAATATCTGAAAAATACCATGATATAGCAAAATGATAGACCAAGAAGACGATTTTTAGCATATTCTTCATTTTCATGCCAAACAATACTAATTTTTATTTATTTTTTCAAAAAATACTAATTTAAAATTATTAAACTCTCATTATCACTAAAAGATATTTAATGCATATAGCATATGTTTTATTCTTAGCCTAATTCTGAATGAGATAAATTTGAAAACAGTAATGTAAAGGGATAATATTCAAATCACTTGCCTGCAATATATAATATATATATATATATATATATATATATTGTTTCTCTTATTCAGATAACTTGTTTTCTTCTCTTTGACATGATAATGTGAAGTTCTTCAGTGAATTGTATTTTATTCATTCATAACATAGCATAAAATTAAAATATTTTTGAGATCCAGTACATTATGAGTACGTCTTAACTCTCGTATAAAACATCATCAGAGAAGTGTAATCTAGAAAGAGGCTCTCATACTTCACTCCCTTAAATACTTTACTTCTGAGAAAAATATTCCAGGTGGTAATTTATGATTCGCCCAGTCATACCTCTACTAGAAGTATGGCTTCATGAATTATTTATACTTATTTAGTCATTAATAAGCACAAGGACATGTAACCCTAGTACTTGAATGAGATTCTGATTTCCCATAAACTTTCAACCAATATCATAATCTGCATTTTTCAACTAGTTAATTAGCATTTGCCTTTTATATCATCGTTGTTCAAGCATATTGAAGATTATTTGTAATACATCACATTTCCTTAGTTTCAACAGATTGTTTAATCACACACCAAAAAAAAAAAAACACTCAGGTATGAAAAAATGTTATTTGAGGCTCTTGTTCTTTTCACAGCAAGAGTTAATGAGATAAATATATTCAAAGCAGAGCAATGTGGTCTCAGGTTCTGGAAATTTAGGTCAGTACCAGATTCCCCAAGATTTTGAGTTTATATTCTGCAGGAGCCATAATCTATAGTGAAAATTTCATCTTTACTAATACTGTAAATGTTATTAAAGAGAGGAATTCCCTTTGCTTCCATTGTTGTTCAGATTGTCAGATGTTGTCATTGGGGCACATGTGGGTAAGTGCAGGAGGTTAAAATGGAAAATACTTTGTCTTTTCTGGAGTAAGAAATCAGAAATATTTTTAAAAATTACATGCATTTTCCTTTACCCCTCGAAAGTCCATGCAGTCTCTTGTTAGCCTGCCAGGCCCCCTCCAGTGTTACTCATCCAGGGGCCTGCCATCACCATTCATCATTCTGAGTATGATGAGAACTGCCCAAAGTGTGTGAGATCGCTGAATGACTCCAATATAAGCTATTTAATTAGGGAAGCTCTGTTTACACAAAAATACTTCAGTGGAGCAATCAACAATGATGTGAAGGTAAATGCTAAATAAGCATAAGCTGGTTTAATTAAGCTTGGGGTGACATTATATCCTTTTCAGTTTTCCTACTGTAGCAATGTTATTTCGACGTAGCATTTACTATATGGTAGATTTTTGAAGCTGTAAGTGTTCTTACTCTTAAGTTGACTGAACTTCCTATTTCATTCAGAAGAATTTAAGAAAAAAAAAACAGCTCTAGATGGGATAGAGCAAAAAAAAAGGCAATCACTGCAGTTTTCATTAAGGAATATTTAAAATGTGTGAGCAGTTGCAGTCTCTTGCCTTTTAATTCACCATAGGTGATCATCTGTTTATCTGAACAGGGAGCATTTCCCCTTAATGGCATTTTATGCTGCATTACCTCCCTTCTCACTGCCCAGACTAAAAGCCTTCTTGGCTTCTCCCTTTCAAATGTGGAGTGCACATTGCACTTTGAGGACCAGGCCGACTCAGCAGTCCATGAGCTGGGACGAAAGCAGCAGTCTAGAAAAAAATCCATTATGGCCAGTTGGGGTTATTTTGCTTTGCTGTGTTTAATTTGGTAGAAATATTGTAGAGTGACTGAAGGGTCTCATTAAAACTAATTTTTTTTTAAGATTTTACTTATTTATTTAAGAGAGAGAGGGAGCACAAGCAGGGGGAGTGGCAGGCAGAGAGAGAGAGAGAAAAGCAGGCTCCCCTCAGAACAGGGAGCCCAACTCAGGACTTGAACCCAGGATCCTGGGATCATGACCTGAGCTAAAGCCGAAGGCAGATATTTAACTGACTGAGCCACCCAGGCAACCATTATTTCTGTTTTTAACGAGTTAGTGGCATGCTTCATTCATTAGTTCCTCATGAATTTAGTAACCTATATGAAGTGTCAACCGAGAAGGGCATGGAGGGATTGTGTTCATACCTGTGCATATTGTTGATGCTAAATTTTTCTATAATATCATTTGTTCCCATTTTCCTTGTTGAGGTAAATCAATAGTTTCATGTAGTCAGTGAATAATGATTTCTGGAAACAAAATGCAAATTAACTTAGATATATCATAATCATACAACTACTGACATATATATATATATAATACATGAAGTCTACAAGGCAGAAATATAAAAATGAAGTAGAGATTAATATAAAGTGGATGTGTTTACAGTGGTTTTTAATAATAAGGTTAGATTTAAGATAATTTTTTACAAGATTTATTTATTTATTTTTGAGAGAGAGAGAGAGAGAGAGAGAGAGAGAAAGAGAGGAAGGGGCAGAGGGAGAGAATCTTTAAGCAAATTCCCTGATGAGTGCGGAGCCCAATGCAGGACCAGGGCACAGGACCCATGAGATAGAGACCTAAGCAGAGACCTAGAGCCAGACGCTTAACCTGTTGAGCCACCCAGGCACCCCTAAAGATAATTTTATCACACACAAAAATGCTATATGCATTTTATTTCTGTCATATTTACTTGTTTAATTATAAGACTATAGGATATAGTCTTATTTCACAATAGAATTTAATTTTAATTTAATAGGTTATTAATGTTATGTTTATAAACTGTTTTATGATGTATTTTATATTAATGATTACAAAATAGCAGTAGTCCTATTAATGACTCTCAAGCAATTTTTATCTTGTTATAATAATCTTATGCATAATTAGCCTGAAGTAAAAAAAAAATGTTGCACTAGGTTGTATCATTGACTCTTTATGGTAGAAGTAGTCCACTATGACACATGAACAACATGAAATTCCTTTCTTCACTTCTATATTCTAATGTTAAATGCATGAGATCTCACTTCTGCTTTATTTCTTGTTCTTTGATGAAGCGAGAGATATAGAATTGGTACTAGGGGAGGCATGTTGTTTATTTAAGGCAGATGCCAGTGTTTATAAAAATAGAAATCAGTATGAGAAGCATGTTTTTTCCCTGTTTTGCTCACCATCCATTTCTAGAATTCCCAATTCATCATATAATAAGTACTGTAATATTCATCATTATAGATGCATAAAATTGCCGGCCTTCAGTTCTTCAGCTTTACTGAAATGAATGAATACATTTGTCTTCATTAGTTGAACATAATGCACAAAAATTGATGCAAATTATTCATCTTTCTGCAGGTCAAACCTTCCATTAAAATGCATTCTATTTTTTCATTGCATAAGCAGCATAATTTTAATGTTGGTGAAGTGATTTTGCAAGGCTAAATCAAGATCTAATAATTTTCAGATCCTGAATTAAACAAAAAAAGTCAAATTACACTTGTAGAAGTTGTATATTCCTGGCATATTGTTAAAGTCTAGATTTCATGTCACTGAAAACAGATGAGAGACTCAGTAAGCTATGCCTGCTCCACAGACATCGTCAATAGACTATGCATGCTAGAATCTAGGAAGTTTCCAGAGGGAATTTGATGATTTATAAGCACTGGTGTGAGCAGTCTTCATTAATATTGTACATGCTGACCAAATGGTGCCCAAACATTACATAAATGGGTAATTCTCACAAAAACAGAGTTACTTCTGATAGATTTTCTGTGTAAACCTTAGATTATTCCGTTCATTTAGTTAGTGTCTTGTGCTTATTAGCCCAAAGCCATGGGTTCAAACTCTAGTATAGATTAGCTAGCCAGATTGACTATGCCACATTGTTATCCTTTGGTTAGTACGACTAAGTAAGATCAATGAATCATTCTTATTCAAAAAAAGAAAAAAATCAAAGCACTGAGGTAAAATGTGTAAATTCTAAATTCCAAAGATGAATAGCTTGCATTTGCTGGCCCTTATATGAGAGGCATTTCCTAACACACTGTATGGAATATGTGGCCTTTGTAGTCAGATGACTTATGTACTAATCCTAGTTCCACCTGAGTGTTCCAGGTGTCTTAATTGAAGTTATTGAGCCTCTCTGAGACTCAGTGTCCTTATCTGTAAATGGGGAGGAATCATGTCTAAATAATTGGGTTGTAATAAGGATTAAACATATTACATTTATAGCATTGGCATAAGAACATATGTACCACAAAGAATTACAAAGGACTGTCTTGAGTTATGGAAAGGACATATCTGTGGTTTTAAAGTTATTTATATCTTATATTTTTGCTTTCTATTCTTTATACATTCAGACATATTAAATTTATCATAGATAAGACAGATTATTTATATGACCCATTCCTAACCAATTAGAAGTGTTTCTCAGGGTGCCTGGGTGGCTCAATTGGTTAAGCTTCTGACTCTGTTTCATATCAGGTCATGATCTTATGGGTCCTGGGATGGAGCCCTGGGTCAGGCTCCATGCTCGCCAGGGAGTTTGCTTGAAGATTCTCTCCCTCTGTCTTTTCTCCCACTCCTGCCTGTGTTTTCTCTCTTTCTATCTCTCTCTCTCTCTGTAGTAAAAATAAATAAAAATAAAAATAAACACATCTTTTTTTAAGAAAAGGAAATGATTTTCTATGGAATTTGATTAGGGTTTTACCATCACTTAATCCGTATACTATAGTTAGCTAACCATAGATTTGGGGGAAGAAGGTGATTGATAAAGATGAGGCAATTTCAATTGTAGAGCATTATGTAAATAAGTAAAATGAAGTTTTTCCTTCTCTAAACATTTCCTGAATCTTCAGTGAACTGAATTCCAAGATGTATTCAAAGAAGATTATCTCTAAATATATGTATTCTTCCTTGGTATTTGGTTAATCTATTAGAAATTTTATTATGCTTTAATCTGTTTGGCTCTGTAAAGTAATGAACAAAAATATAGATATGCATCATCCCCTTTCTTAAGAAGACAAATGTGAAAAACGAATTTAACACCAAATGGTGAAAATACAACATGGGCAAGTGGTCTGTTATGAAATGCAGAGACTCAGTGGGTAAATTTCAGTGAGGGGAAAGCAGTCAGGCCAAACTTGAGCTCCACCTTAAAGGATAGATACTTATTCTCTTCAGAAAGTTATCCTCTCTCCTAATTTGGGGGTTCTTTTTTTAAAGACATATTTTATTTATTTATTTATTTATTTGAGAGAGAGAAGTGAGCAAGAGCAGGGGAACAGCACAGGGAGAGGAAGAGGGAGAGGGAGAAGCAGGCTCCCCACTGAGCAGGAAGCCCAACATGCAGCTCAACCCCAGGACCCTGGGATCATGACCTGAGCCGACGTCTGTCACTTAACCCACTGAGTCACCCAGGCCTCCCCAGTTTTGGGGTTCTTGGTGATTAACTACAATGATAAATTTATTTAAAATGATCCGACTTTTGTAGTTTGTTCATTACAGTTTGATATTAGATTTAGAATGAAAACAGCAAAGTTAGGAAGGTATTCCTGGCATTTCCATTACTACTATTCAAGTGATTACCATGCAGATGCAAAATTGTAAGGAAGGCAGGGTTTCTGGGATAAAAGTATTTCTATTTTCATATTTAGTTTCAGATTTTTGTGATTTAATACCCAGAGAAGAAATGTGACTACAAATCTACTTCACCAGCTACTTTTAAATAATATATATGAAAGACGTCAGAACCAGTGAAGATAGTTTACTTTTTCATTATATGCTGATAACATTTGCCCTTCTTATTCTTTCCACATAGGCTAGGGAATATTCAGAATATTAATAAAAGACAACTGGCTAAAACTCATACTCTATAATTTGAATTTTTTATTGATACAGTGTGTGTGCCTCGTATAAGCATCTCCTTTTGTGATCTTAGATACTTGAATATTCTTCAGAGGATTCTTCAAATATTCCTTCAAATAGAATACATTTACATTGCTTTTCTATGGAGGTCATAAAGACATTGCTTTTTGAGGTCTACAACAGAGGAAAAATACACAACCTCTAACCGGTTTAAGCCAGTTATTGATTTTGAATCTACATGTTTAACTTTAAAATTTACTGTATCTACGCCCTTGGTGGTACATCCACTTGATATCTATACATGTATTTACTCCCTGAATCCATATAGTCTCTGCCTTATGTTTTTTTACTTTTCCTTTCTCATTTTTACATTAACAATGCATTTATCTTTGGCTCCATTCCATCATGACTCTGATATCTTGTACCTAGTTCTATCTTCTATATCTAGAAGAAATGAACTAAGTAGGTTTGGGATGCTTTCACTGTCATTTTTCTTTCTCACATATGCCTTCCTAAAGGAATATGTTAGAAAGAAAATATAAGAAAAGTAGTCAATAAGCAGCCAAAGAGTTATTTTCTGAACCCTTATTTTCAAAGTAATGCAACCCTTTTTTGTACTTACTCAGCAGACTAAAATAGTTCTATCTGTTACAGGATTCTATAATATTTTGTTCTTTATTATAATGATCCTCATATTTGTAAAAATTTATACAATGTTTGTGGTTTTTTGTTGCAGTGAAATCTCTAGAAGGGTAGGTCTCAAGTGACATTGTTCATCACTATATTCCTAGAATCTAGTACCTGTGCTAAGCAATATTTGTGCATGTCATTTAGTAAAGAAAAAACAAGCAGCAAGAACAACAACAACAACAACAACAACAACAACAAAACCACATGATTTATACATGGTCCTTGCCCCCAGAGCATTCATATCATCATCCAGGGGAAAAGAAATATGGAAAAACTTTAGAATATGATGCACCAAATGCTGTTTTGGAGTATCTACAATGTGCTATGGCACCAAAGAAAAGGGATCCTGTCTGTATATATATATATATATATATATATATATATATATATACAGTCAAGAAAAAATGTGCAAATATAGGGAAGAATGAACAGAAGTTTATCTGAATGAGAAGAAGTTCAAACAGAACATTGGAAGAAGTGGGGCTTTCTAGGCAATGAGATGTACAAGTAGTGTGTAATGCTAGCCAGTTAGGTGTAAGGAAAAGAGCATAAAATCAGAGAAACCTGTGATAGATTGAAGAAAAGGATTGTATGACACATTTAGGAATGGAGATTTTATTCTATAGCTCTAGAGCACCACTGAAAAATTTTAAACAAGAAAATGATGTTCCTAAATTTCTGATGTGGAAAGATTACAAAGTATCATGGAAAATGGATCACTTTTATCTGTCATTTACTATTCTGTGATTAAAATGTTGATAGTTTGATTTCAAGATAAGATTAATCTTCTTCTATTTCTATTATTCTTATTAGTGAATTCCTTAGACTCCTATCAAATTGAAGGTTTTTGATGGGATCCCTCAAAAGAAAATGCAAAGAGGAAGACAGTAACTCCACACCAATTTAGCTGTTACCTAACAGGAAGTGTGAAATGGGCTCCATAAAGATCTTTAGCTGCTACATAAATTAAATGCTTCATTTGAAATAAATGTATTATAATTATCAGACATAGATTAAAGATCTATATATAGTTTGGACTCATAAGAAATGACTAGATAACATTGCAAACATGAATGAGCAATTATTTAGTAATTAATGCATTCTTTTATTTATGCATGTGTACATCCAACAAATATGGTGTCCTTACTGTGTCCCAGGTATTATACCAACAAAGCAGATAAAACCCCTGTCCTTATGGAATTTATAGCTTGTTAGGGTAAATGAGCATTAAACAATCACAGAAGTTATTTTTTTGTTACAAACTGAGACAAATTCTAAGAGAAAATGAACAATGGTACTGTATAACAACGTTACTGACTCAATTAAATATAAAACTGGAAAAACAGCAATATAAAATTGAATATGAAATATAAATGTAAAATTTGTCATAGCACTTTTTCAAAACAAATGGGGGTAAGGAAAGTGTCCTTTAAGATAATAAAACCCATCTTCTGCCGAAGCAAAAACTCTGAGAGAATGTGATCTGGTTCTATCTTTATTGGAAGATTTTATCATGTAAAGAATGGTAAGGAGAGATATAGCTCTAAAAGCTCCTGAAATTTATTGGGCATTTATGGCACCTTGCACTCATCTCAGCATAGGAAGCAGGGAGCCATTTCATAAAATTTAACATTGCCAGCAGCACTATAATTTGAGAATGAAAGTTGAGGCTTCCAGCAGACACCCTCAGATCTTTTGGGCTAACCAGTCTTTTACTTATTAAGGCACTGACTGAGGGAAACTGTTGGCTGTTGATTAAATACAAGGACTGCATAAGAATTTTTAAACTTACTTGGCCTTATTTATTCCAGATGGTCAATACTAGAAGTGTGAAGTAAGACTGTTTCTGTACTCTACTTATTCTACTGAATTTAACAAGAGCCCGAGAAGATATCCAATATCAGAAATTTTACCCTTATTTTGGCTATAGCGTAATTGACATATTATAATTGATTCAATATTTCACTCAAAAAGCATTTGTTGAATGTTTACTGTATGACAGGCACTGTACTAGATGGTGGATGAAATGAGATCAATAGGGGATAGTTGATTATCAGTAAGTGACGAGGGGCCTGGTCTTAAGCTACCACTTAAAGGACTTCAAGTTTTTGGGTATGTGTCTTAAGAAACATTTATCAGATGAAACTCTTAAAGAAGAGGAATAACTCAGGAATTATTAAAGTTCTTTGAGTCAACTCCTTGGAGTCAATATGCTTAGTGATTATGGTATAGCCTCATACCCACAAGACATGTACACAACTATATTTCAGAAAGTTCACAATATCTTGAAGTAATGACCAGCTAGAAGAAATCTAAAATTATGAGTAATGTACTTCATAGAAATAGCTTCCCAGACTCAGAGCGGCTACTATGATGTTACCTAATTCTAAGTCATTTACAGCACATAATATTATCATGATGACCTGGATAACTACAAAATATAAAATAAAAGAAAAGAAACTGAAGTCCTCTAGGAAGTGGACAGAAAGGGTTAGTCATTAAGAAAAAGAGCAATACTTAGCCCCTCAGAACATTTAATAAAATGTTTGAAAGATTTGAGTACAGTTAGGAAGAATGAAGGCTGTGTACTTTTGCCTCCCAAATTGTTTTTTTTTAATCAACTTGATATACAAATATATTTAAGTAACTCTTACAACTCTCGATTCCCAAAAGTATATTATAAAAGGAACTTGAAAGCCAGGTGTGGAGACATGTTTTAAGACAAGCAGTGTGATGTGACTTTTTATGAGCTGATGCTTCATGAAGCATATAGAGCAATAATTGAAAAAGAGCATACAAAAGAAAAAAGATGTAACTTAATGACCTATGGTGTAATGATGTGTAAATTCAAAGATAGAGAGGACGATTTCTAAGCAGGGACAAACAGGAAGATCTATCTAACAAGGAACAACATATTCTTGACAGAGTACTGATGTAATAAGAGTAGTAATTATTGGGGCACCTGGATGGCTCAAATGGCTCAGATGGTTAAGTGTCTGACTTTGGCTCGTGATCTTCAGGTGCTGGGATTAAGCCATACTTCCTTGGGCTCCCTGCTCAGTGGGGCATCTGCTTCTCCCTCGTCCGCCTGACCATCCCCACCACCCCCAGCTCCTGCTCTCTTTCTCTCTCAAACAAATACATAAAATCTTATAAAAAAGAGAAGCAATTATTGTTATCTAAGACAGTACTTTTCAAGTTGAAGTTAAAATAAAATAATTGAAGTGGATGTTAACAGATGTGCAGGAAAAAAATTCCTTAAAGATAATTTAATCAATTTAAGCAAGCTTTTTAAAAACTTTTTTCCCCCTTTTTTAATGAGTAGATGGAAGCCTGTGTTTCCTTCTATATAATGTAAATTTATAAGAGATGTATTTGTTATGGCGTATTCTTCAAGCTTATCTGACCGAGCAGTCCTTTAAAAATGAAACATAGATGTACATTTACCAAAAAAAAGAAGTCTGTGGGGAAAATCTAGTTTGGGAAATATTGGTGTAATGAGCTTTAGAAAGCAAAGGTAATCTTGTTACTGACCTTTGTAATTGATTAAAGCATACAGAGAAGCCTGATTTGAAAGTAGAGAAACTTTTGGCTGGATGGATAGGAGATTGCCAGTATATGGATAATGTGATTTTAGCATATTTCACTAAAGCATGTCAAATATTAGATAACTTGCTGTGCAACCTTTAAAGAAAAACTGTCAATCAGTTTGCCTCCCCAGGAATTAAACATAATGCTGACTTCATTTGTTTTTATCATTTATCTACTATCTGGAAGTTCCAAAATAGAAGGAAATGTTGGTACACACTTAAAATTGCAAGTTTGTGAAGAAAAGGACAATCAAATATGCAAATCAATAAATTGTGTATCGACTTAGAATCAAGTATATATAATAACATGTGGCTTTCCTATTACAAGTAAGAAATTTAAAATGGTAGGAAGGAAGGCAAGGAGGAAGGGTAGGGAAGAGAGAAGGGTAAGAAAAGAAAAGAAGGGTTGCAGGGAAGAGAAAGGAAGGAAAAGAATGAAAGGACAGAGAGGGCAAGAAGAACAAAAAGAGGAAAATATGAGAGCAGAGGAAAGGCAAAGGAATAGAAGAGCCATTAAAGAAGGAGGAGAGAAGGAAAGAAGGAAGGAAAGAAGGAAGGAAGGAAGGAAGGAAGGAAGGAAGGAAGGAAGGAAGGAAGGAAGGAAGGGAGGAAGGAAGGGGGAATCCATTCAATTTACTAAACCCAGCAAGTTAGCACTGAAATACTCGGTGAGATTTGTATTAATTGTTTATAATAATCATGGTTTATTATTAAGGAGCTTTTAACTGTTGGGAGGGATGTTAATGAAGTTACAATTTTATGAAAATTGTTTCATTTGCTTCTTTTTTCCTTCCTTCCTTCCTTCCTTCCTTCCTTCCTTCCTTCCTTCCTTCCTTCCTTCCTTCCTTTTGTAAGCTGCAACATTTTCTATCTGGTAAATGGGGTCTTTTGGAAACGTAAAAAATACATTTTTTAAACATAAGAGTCCCTTTCTGTCAGTATGGATTATATGTTTAAATAACCAAAGAAAATCTCATTGTGAGCAGGAAAATAAAAGAACCAAAAATCAGAGATTTCCTAGTGAAAACTGAAAGGCTAAATTCAGCTCTAAGAGGTTATTGGCATATCCTGCCTTTTTTTTTTTCAAAAAATGATTTATTTGCCAATATTTTAATGTAGAGAATTTTAGAATGGTTCATGTGTTACCACAAAAAAAATAAAATAAAATATCTGGTAACTTTGTGTTGAAACTCTCAGTTTTAATAAAAGTGGAGTGAAAGTTATCCACTGTGGATGTTGCAATTTTTCAGATATTTTTGTCTAAACTACTTCTTCATTCATTTATGGCTGTCTGTCCTTTTAGCATTTGAGGATTGACTTTTAGGTACAATAGTATGTGTTATAATAGACAAATTTATCATTTCTTCAGTAGTTCTCTCATCGATCTTAGAGTCCTCTTGTGAAAATACACACCTTCCTCGGAGGTAGCTTCTCTGGTTGCCACTCAATGCTCCCAGAGTTCCTTGCTTGCCAGCATATAGATTGAAGCTGGGTTGGTGTTTGGGCAAAACGTAAGCTCTATCTATCTAACTAATGGCTGTTCACTTCATTAGAGCTAAGCGCATGGCTGTTCATGTCACAAGGAGAATGAAATATACTTTTGTTCTTTGATTTCAATGTGTCTTTGAGATTTTTCAACTAGATGAAATTTCAGCCCATCTTTGACTTCAACTTGTATTTGTATAGAAATGCTTTCCCAGGAGCATCAAATGATGTACCAAAAAAGTAATGATTTGTTGTTGAATTATTGTTTCTTTAAAACATAATTCCTTGAACTAAATTGATGGCAGGATGACAGGTAAAACATGGCAAGGATTTACTGTCATCAGTTATGGTCCCTATATTTTATTTTGTTAAAAACCTCAAAATGAGGTACATTCACTTTGTAGCTTTGATTTAAACCAAATTCCGTTTACACATTACTATATTTATTTTGGAAAACATGTTTGGGATGTTTGTTTACTAGCAATGGGAAATTTTTGTGTTTACTGTAAGTGCTGGAAATAGGAAGCTCAGCCAAGCAAGAAATCAAGGTGTATCTATCATTTGTTGAAAAGTGAGTTGCTTTTGTTTGTCTGTGCTTTATTTTGAGAATGTAGAGGAGAATATTGTGTTTGAAGATATTAGAATAAACACCCCAGTGCAGTTTAATGGGTATGGTGAGTCAACAATAAAATAATAGTCTTTGAGTATTGTTCAAGACCATAAATAAACTGACTCAAAATATTTCTTAGCTGGATCAAGAATTTTCCGTATTTGAAAGTCTACTTTTCAAGTCACTATCATCCCAAATTTTGCTTACACTTGTATTTCCAAAAGAGAAACCACATTTTATATTGGTCACATGTGGCCATTTTCACAAGTGCTGTCAGCACAAAATCTGCTTCAGATGCTATATATTTTAATTAATTTGAAGAACTGAAAATCTGCTTAAAGATTTTTTCCTCAATCAAATATTTATTTTGCAGAGAATATATATGGTTAATCAGAATGGTAATTCAAAGTCAAGATGACCTTGAAGCTGGTGGTAGGTTAGATGCAGTGAATTAATGAAAACTGGATAGCCAAGCACATGGCCTTTAATTTATGGTTTTTATTTTATTTTTTATTTTTTAAAGATTTTATTTATTTATTCATGAGAGACACAGGGAGAGAGAAGCAGAGACACAAGCAGAGAGAGAAGCAGGCTCCATGCAGGGAGCCTAATGTGGGACTCGATCCTGGGTCTCCAAGATCAGGCCCTGGGCTGAAGGTGGCACTAAACCGCTGAGCCACCCGGGCTGCCCAATTTATGGTTTTTAAATACATGTCAGAGAGACTGAAGGTTGTTACTCTTGCATTATGTTAGGAATACCTCAGTCAGACGTTATTCTCCTCATAATATAAAACATTTGTTGAGGACCTACTATGCGAGAGAATATTGAGAAAAGAGAATTATGTGAGAAAATATTGAGATGATAGATGATAGGACATAGATGATAGATAGATATACATAAATAGATAAATATCATGTATACTAGAGATTTTATAATATATATAGGAAAATAAGTCACATCCTGAAAGGTAAATGATAATAATGCTAATACTAGGTGACCTACGCTGAGTGTCCAGTTAGTGATCAAGGTAGAAGGTAATATGGGCGAGGTTTATCCATTGAGACCTGAAGTGGCTTGAGGGGCAAATTTTAAAGTGAATATTTTCATCAGAGTAGCATTTGGATGAGAGAATAGCTAAAACAGATGAATATCTACCCCTGTCAGCCTAAATACTAAATTTCATTTGTGTTGTTGCTTCCACTGGAGAGAACATTTTGCCCCAAAGCATAAAATAATAAATAAACTACCAAAAATCCTTACAACATATTACCAGGAGGGTTTTTGAAGGATCAAAGTCTGTACAGCCTGTTATTTCTGTTATTAGGGTTAAATAAAAAATAGAAGTGATTACTTATTATTCTCAAAGTATTAGCTACCCTTGAATACAGCTTGTTGATCATGATTGCCTTAAATTATTGCACATAATCCTGGATAACACAATTTTCCCCACAACTTTCCTAAAAATAGAGATTACTGGTTTATCAATGCTCTGTTTCAGTGTGGAATGATTCCTATACACTAGCTAAATATCCTTGCACTCTATCAATATCTTTTTTAGGTTTCTATTTCTGTTTTACTTATTTTCCAACGCTCTGAGTTGCCTGCCTTTTCAAAGCAGACATTTTCTGATTTAAAAACATATTTTATTTTACCCTTCAACATCAGAAAGGCATTACTTTATGTCGTTACTTACTTATCCCATTATATTTCTATTCTTTGTCATTTGTCCAGTTGTTTTTCTCTCCTGAAAATAAACATTGGCATACCCTGGTGCATCTGGAAAAAGCTCTGCCCTCCTCTCTTTGTGTTAACCTTTAACTAGAAAACTCTGATTTCCTTGAAATAGTTAACTTTCCCTCTCTTTTCTTAGGTTCTCCATATAGAGACAAAATCACCATAGCAATTCTTCAGCTGCAAGAGGAAGGCAAGCTGCACATGATGAAGGAGAAGTGGTGGAGGGGCAATGGTTGTCCAGAGGAGGAGAGCAAAGAGGCCAGTGCCCTGGGGGTTCAAAATATTGGTGGCATCTTCATTGTTCTGGCAGCCGGCTTGGTGCTCTCAGTTTTTGTGGCAGTGGGAGAGTTTTTATACAAATCCAAAAAAAACGCTCAATTGGAAAAGGTAAATGTCACTTTTTTACAATTTAAATCAATTGTTGTTATAATAAAACAAACTATTTTTGATCTTTCCAACCAAGGGTAATGCTTACAACGGTGACCGCTAATTGTCTTCCGCCATTCATTATCTAACAAGGTTCACAGAAAGAATCATGATCACCTTCGTGATTTTTAATTTAAAATAATATGTTTAAATTAAAGCCAGCTTCAGAACAAGTGACTATTTCTCCATTTATTGAAGCCTGGAAAAAGCATCTCTTGCTACTTGAAGTTCATTGTAATTAGTTTGATGGAGAAATACAATTAGTGATGGAAGCAAAATTGGAAATTGTAAAATGAAGGAAAAAATACTTATAGATATTAAATTGTAAAATGAAGGAAAAAATACTTATAGATACTTATAGATTGCATTTTAAAATGCAATCCTGAAGAACAGTTTCAAGTTAGAGGGTAAATGAAATTTTTATTTGAAGACTTTTAGCCCAATAAATTTCTAATTGAAATAAATCTTAAATTGCATTGTGAAAATTACAGTTTATTTTCTAAATTAGTGAATGTGTGAAAATATTGTGGTTTCTTTCTTGCCATTTACTGTTTTTCTTAATAAGTCCCTATTCCTTTGCACCAGAGTCTTACAAGAATATATATAACCTTCAAAAATATTGAGACTATGGCATTTTTTCTTAGGATTTTAATACATTTAGTCTTTTGTATGAATGTCTTTCTGTTCCATTCCTGAAAAATTTGTGAATCTCATTCAAATTATATATTTCTAGTGCTATAATATCCTCAGTTCTATAAATATGAAGAATATTTATAGAAAAATCTCTCAGATGATACATGACACTTTTTGTATGTAAATTTATAGCTCTGAACATGAAATATTGCTTTACCATTTTTAAGTCTCTGGCACCTCATTTACTTTTTGTAGATAAACATCTCTTTTGTTTTTAATTAAAAAAATAGTTTTTGAGGGCTTAATCTTTAGACCCTGTGTTATAGTAGGATTATATTCTTCATATTTAAAAGATTTATAAACTTTCATTGGTAAATATGAAGAGCAAAAATATGAAATTAAAATAATATCATACATTAATGGGTAAATATATTTTCTAATATTCTTTGAACGTCGACACCTTTAAAACTATTTTTTGAAAAACAAAAACATTTTCCTCTGTCTTTGGTAATTTATGTTGCAATTACTTATCCTATCTGAAATCAAAATTTTACATACGGCATTTCTAGTTTTTTACTTGATTTTTACTTGACTACAGTATTTAACACTTAGAAATAATGTTTTTATAAATGAGTATTTTCATAGTCTCCTTTTGTCCTTAAGTAAAAGAACCAATTAAAAAGTTTGAAAAATTCAGAAAATCATATGATTTATTTCCCCACAACATTCAGGATGACTATATATGCTGACTTGGCTAAATCAAATATTTGTTGCACTGGTGTGACTGATGAATACATCTAAATATGCTTTTTATGTTATGATCCTTTCTGTAGTGTCAAAATAAGTTTTGAAATCAAATCCAAAGGACTAATCAAAGACAAAAAACCATTAACTCGTCAATTTCGATTCTTTACTATAATTTGCAATAAAAGTGTCATTTAGTTAGTTAATGCTTAAAATGAGCCCAAAAATTACAGGAGGAATTCAGGTTTTCTATTTGGAACCTCAAGTATTCCATTTGTAATGGTTTTCTTTCATTTATAGCTTAGTATCAAAATAAAACCAATGAATTAATCTCTTGACATATGTGGTGTTCTATTGCCCTTGTCTCTTTGTGTTCTAATCATATGATTTGCCCAGGCCGTGTCTTTATGCACAATTAGTCTATAAGCAGTCTGTTGAAAAACAAAACAAAACAATGAAACCCCCAAACAAAGAATGTAGGGATTTAATTCTGTAAAAGAATCTTCTTCATACTTACTATAACTAGTTTGGTTGAATTTTCCACGCATCAGTCAGCTCTCTTGAATTTCTATGGACCTGTATGACCTTCTAAGCAATCAAAGGGAAATTAATGTACCTATTTTGACCAAAGCAGATGAAACAAAAGAAACTGTGCTGGTACTACAGGAACATTATTAGTCACAATCCCCAGTGCTTTCACACCCTGTCTCCACATAGCTTCCATAATGAAATCCAAATTCCCTAGCTTAGCAGATGAGGCACTTCAGGATCTGTGCCTGTCTACCATTAATGTTCATTTTTTTGTTTCTCCCCAATTTGTACCTTTACTCTAGTCAGATTAAATTACTTTCAATTTTCCAAGGTCATTCAGCTTTTTAAAATCCTCTTCGACTTGACTTGAGCAAATCTTAACCATTCTTCTACTTGGCAAACTCCCACTAGTTATTTTAGACTAGTATCATTCAAGAGTAAGTATCTACTTGCCCCAGAAGCTTTCCCTAATCAGTAGATATAATGAATGTGGGTACAGGACACAGCTATTTCCACAAGGTGGTGTTCAGATTTCATTTCCTATTCCACTGGGAAAAAAATATTACGTATATATCTTACTTTTTTTTTTTTTTTTTTTTTTACTTAGGTGATTTCAGGTACTGTCATCATTCCAAAAACATTTCCTACCCCTTTGAGAAAGTTGGGAAGGTATTTTGCCCGTTGTAAACCACAGCAATCATTAAGTTTAGATACCTTTTCTCTGTGAAGCCTATGCACATCTCTATTCTTCCTTAGCACACTATTTTGTTCATATTTGTTGGTTTCTGTGTGGCTGCCTCTCTCCCTACTAGAATCTCAGTTCTTTTGGACAAAGATCAACTGTTTTTGGTTTATATCTCCCAGGTCTCAAACAGTGCCTGTTGGCATAAAATAGATTGATCTATTTATCATCTATTTATTTATCTATGTCTTTCTATCTTTTAAAATTAATGATGAAATTGATTCTAGGAAACTATTTAGAAAAACATAAAATATATTGTAGGGAATAAAAAAGAACTATAGTTCTATATAGTTCAAAAGAACTGTGTTTATAAAGTAAATACTAATGGATTTATTAGAAATGACCCATTTTATTTATTATAATAAACTAGGTCTTGGACTCAAATATTTTTTAGTTTTCTTGAGGAAATTATTTTATTTAGTTGAGCTATACAGTTTGTTTAACACCTTACTTAATTTATTAAAATTAGCCATAAAATATTCTTAGTTCTTATCACAGATACTCATGAAGACATACAGAAATTCAGTTTATTTGCATTCATAATTGTGCCTTTAATTACATTTCTTAAATTTTAAAAATGAGGTAAATACTTCTGAAATGATTCATTTACTCCATAATTATTTACTGAGAACTGAACAAAGAACTTAATAAAGTTAATAAGTATTATTATTACTATTTAAAGATGAAAATAAAATGTCTTATAAGCATGTATTTTGTAAAATATTAGTAGAACAAATAGGTCTTGATGGCTATAACTTTTTAATATTTTCAATAATTAGGAGTAGTATAAGAAAGTATCATTTTTTTAAAGGAAGGCACGTTAAAACTGAAAATAGAAGAAAATGCTGAAATATATAGACCTTAAACTTCAAAACTCATAATTGCATTCCTTCCAGATAACCACAAGATGGTGTATTGCAATTTTTATAATATTTCATGGTTTTAATTTTGATGCAAATATTAATGCATCAAAGATACATTGCTTTTCATTTATTTGAAATTTCAAAGTAAATATTTATTTTTCTGGTTTGTCCAAAGTGTAACTTGACCATTTGGAAAGATCCTCAAAATGTTTTTCCTTTCTGAATGTATCTGAAAAGTAATTAATCAACAGGTACATTTTCTTCTTGCCTTACCTTTTCCCTGATTTAAAAAATATAAGTACTTAAATTTCATCCAGCAAGAATCCAAAAAAACTGTTATATATCTGAGGCAATTATCAGTAAATTTCAGGTTACGTGGATGTGCTTGAAAGGTCCTGTTTCCCCCTCCTAAGTCTTACTTATCACTGAAAAAAGCTACTTAAGAGTTTTGTTTTGTCTGGCAATATTTATGATAATATATCAGTTTTGTAAGCATGACTTAGAAGTGATTGTAATAATTTTAATTAAACTATTTTATGACATAATTATGGTTCAATTCATTTTTAAAATCACTCATTTCTTAAATGTTTTAGTATGTCCTCTTTTGAAAGATACACATAATTTGATTTCCAGCAAGAATAGTAATGTAACTTATACAGTTTAATTTCTGTCTGATTTATATACAGAAATATTTTCATTCCCATGCCATTGAAAATGGATTTGCCTGTAAAAATTGTTTTTACTGAACAGTTTGAACATGAATCTTTCAGTTTCCTGACATGAAAAGACTTAGCAACAAAAATATTCTTTCTTATTACTTATTAACAAAATTTAATCAAAATGTCTGAGAAACAAAAAAAAGATGAATTATCGCTCAGATATTGAATTTGTATTGATTTGAACTACCTTTTAGTATGATTGAAGTATGTTTTAAGAACTACTTGGTATTGTTGTTTTCCAGATATAGTGCATTTCAGTCAATGTTGTTATTTGTATTATAGAACACTGGTATATTATATTCTAGATAATCTCTAAATAATGATGGTTTTTCTGACATTGAAAGTTAACAAAAGATTTTAAGGGCACATAGAATGCTCTTCAGTCTATAGTTGAATAACAAATGTAGAGGGAAGCTGTAACTCATGGTAGAAGGACAAGTGAATGAAACAGTGCAATTTGGGGGAATGACAAAGAGAAAATCAGAGTGGTTTAGTTTAATCCTGAGAGATTAGGGATCCTGGGTGAAAGATTATTTACATGGAAAACACTTTTCAAAGCTGGCTGATTCTGTATTTCATGGAACCAGAAGAATGAAAATAGGTTGTCACCTTCAGAATGCTGAAGAATTTGTTCTATCAGAAGCAATGCTTTTTAAAAGAGGCTGTTTATTGCACAAGGCATAAGAATATAAACAGTGTTATAAATCATCAGTAAAGATTTTATTTCAATATTTACCTTTTGCAAGTAATGCCTATTAACAAACCACAGAACAGCTGTGCTTTAGAATTTTAACTGCAATTAACTTTTTAGAAGTTAAAAGTTCTAAGTATATTTTCAGTATAATAAAAATTAGCCATAAAGCATGTTGCTATTCAGAAGTTAAAAGTTGCAAACAAACATTGGACATAGTCCATTTTGTATTGTTTTTATGTTACTGCCTTTCTCTTAGAGCAGAACATCTCTCAATTACTATCAATGACCCATAAAAGGATTAACTAGATGGCTTTTTAAAATGTTTTTAAATATAAATATAAAATCATACTAAAAATGAGATGCCAATCTTTATTTTATTCTCTAATCTAGTTCCAAATCAGCCAAAGGATTTTTTAAAACATTCATTTATGATAAGTCATCCTCTATTTATGCACATAAATGATGTTTTAAAATTAAGATTGCAGCTGGACAGATAATAATTATACTACCTCACTTTTATAAATGACTTTAGAATTTTTAAAGAGTAATATCTCATTTGAATACAAAGTTACCCGGAAAACAGTGCAAATATCATTATCCATATTGTGTACATCAGGATAAGTGTCTCAAGGGTTAATGGTTAAGTATTTCCCAAAGTCAAAGATGCTTACTGTACACTATTTAAGCTATATCATATTGCACAAAATCGAGGTAAAATATTTAACTATTTTTCCTGGTAGCTTCTTCCTGAAATTGCATTGATACAATATGTGGAGTAGGAGTTTGAATTAGATAAACAGATTGTGGGCTTTGATCTTATGCACTATCTAGTTATTTCACTTTCCTAGACAATTAAGCATGAGTTTTGGAATCAGAAAAAAAAAAAAAAAAGGTTTAGGATCTTTTCTCAAATTTGTTCAACTTTAGATAAAATTACTTAATCTTTCTATATATATGTCTTAAACAAATGGGTTATGAATACATCATAAATGAAATGTTTTTAAAATTAAGATAGTTAATATACATTGGTATTTTGTATGTGTCTGGCATAAAATAAGCAGATATTGCTATAATATATTATTATTATTCATAAAGCTAATACATTTTAACTGCTGGATCTTAAAAAGAGCTTTTCTGGAATTCAACATTAGATATTTGGATGTTATATGTTTTGTTGAAAATTGTATCATAATGACTACTAGCAAGAATGTGATGATAAACATTGCTTTTTCTTAAAATGCATTTCATAGCTGTATTGACTAAAGTGGTGTTGAAGCTTGTCAGACCTTATTCATTGATTTTTTCGAGCTTAAGTAGGGGAAGTGTAAAAATGTACAATGATGCTTCATTTTTCTCTGTCTCACTGTATTTGCTAAATGCAATATAAAGATATTCAGTAACTGTTTCTGTAAGAGTTAAGGTTTCTGAGAATATTTTAATCTTTGGTTAAGTTTATCATTGTAAAATAACCCCGGCTAAAGCATAGAATGCTTTGTCATTTTATTCATTAAAAAATGTATTTCTTCTTGCCCCATATTTTTTGTCTGATTTATTACTTACTATTCAAAGATTAACATTTATTAAGAACAAAGTCCAGGTAAAAGGCTCCACTGAAATTCGAATCCTTGTTCAGGAGGCAGGCTAATATAATAAAGCATTCATAGAATGATGATCAAGAGAACAGCTCTCTTCTTTTAGTTCTAATACCGGTTATATGCATAACCTTGGAGAGATGACGTCATGAGTTTGAGTTTCTCTAGCTGTAAAATAAAAGTGATAAAGCAATAAGATCACTACAGAACCTGCATCTAAAACATCCTGTCTGATAGCTGTGTAGCTAAATAACACTTTTTTTTCAAAATGAGAGCATCTCTAGAACTGAATATCAAGATCAAAGTTGCTTTATGCATTTTTGACATAAGTGCCTTAACTAGTCATTTTCCATCTCTCATTGCTTTACTGTTGCATTCATATAGCCTGATGTCAATTTATACTTCTGATGCATAGCATTACCTCTTTGATATTGTAAAAATCCTGTCATTTACAAAGAGTATAAATCAAAAGGAATATGTCATATTAAATAAGTGTTTATTAAAAATATCACATATTATGTTCTATATAATTTTATTCCATTTTAGTTTTATTTATTTGATTTAGTTATTATCTAATGTGGGATAATTTTATGCAAGGATCACAGTGACTGTTTGGAATTGTCTTTATGACACACAACTTGTAATTCTTGGCCAAATGGCCTACGGCATCAGAAATTAATTAGAAAAGTGCCTGAGAATGGACTGGTTATCCATTATCAGTTAACAAACAATTAAAAGGATTAGCACAAAACAAAACGGTTTAGCTGACATATGCTATATGCATTAGAATATTGAGCTACAAATCTGATTGAAGTACCTTGAAGATGTTTTGGTGGGATTTCAAATAGAAACTATATGCAAAAATGGTTGAAATTATTCTGAATGAATACTGGAGCGTCATTTAGTTTTTATACTATCAAAGAATAGGACAGCAATACACATAAAATAGATTTTCCTCCTTAAAAAATACATACTAAATACATACTTGATAGTTCTGCATAATATTTTATGACTATTTTGCCTCTGAGTGGTAAATGACTACATCCATTCAACATGAAAATGACAAGCTTCAGAGTTCAACAATTCAAATTGGTTATTTTTCATCAGTTGCTGTTTTTAAAAGAGACATTGCTAAATATAAAGATCTTAAACTAAAATGTAGTTTATGCCAGGATTCAATGTGGAACATATTTACAACTAGCTTTTTAATTTATAAAAAAAAATCATGAGCTTTGCCAAGTGCTGTCACATCATGCGATCATATAAACACATCAATAAATTAGAAAGTTAAAGCTATTAAAAATAAATTATTTGACACACCAATAATTATATTTTTGAGAACATTTTTCTGTGGACTATTTATGTTGTCTTATTGTACTCAAAATAAAAATACAGCTTTATTGAAAAACAATGTAAAATAGCCAAATTTATACTTTTAAGGTTTCCAGGCCTTCATCATTTCTAGAATTAGAGATGTGTAAATGCAGGTTGCCTCATGAAATATAGTGAATTTTATGAGTTTTACTAATTTAAATGCAATTATACATGCTAACAGCTCAAAGATTTAAATTTTCATTTTCAGGAATCTTCTATTTGGTTAGTGCCACCCTACCATCCAGACACTGTTTAGTAAACTTTTGAAACTTACTAAAAGAGGTTTTTAATAATGGTTAGTATCCTTGTGCCTTTCTTTTTTCTTTTTGTAGTCTGTTATATTAATGTGGAGAAACATTTTTGTTGTTGTTTTCACCCTAAGAAACTTACTTTATTTAATGATACAATTTGTGGTAAGGAGAAGTGATTTGTAAAAAAAGCAACATAGCTTCCTTTTTCTTCTTCCCACCCTTGCTCCCTCCCAAGCTCCCTTCTTCCTTCCTTCCTTCCTTCCTTCCTTCCTTCCTTCCTTCCTTCCTCCCTCCCTCCCTCCCTCCCTTCCTTCTTTCCTTCCTTCTTTCCCTCCCTTCCTTCCTTCTTTCCTTCCTTCCTTCCCTCTCTATTGCTCTCTCTTTTTCCTTAGTTCTTTCTTCTGCCTCTCCTTTCTCCTGTCCTCCTCCTTCTCCTCCTCTTTTTCCTTCTACTTTATTATAAGCCAGGAAACTCCTGTTAACTGCACTTGGTTTTCCAAAGCCTTATTTCATAGTTCAATAAAAAGACATTTTTTCAAAATTCCAAATATTATATGAAGTAGGAAAGACATTGTCTCTTGAATGAACATTAGAACCTTATTTAAAAGTTAGACCTAGTAATTTTTTGGCAACATACAGCACAGAGAATTAACTATAACCCACAAGCATTTTTATAGTTTCAACTTTAAATTCTTACAGATTAAAATATGGAATTTGCATTCTAAAGCTTTACAAAAGAAAAACACCAGGGTGTTTACCCTGGTGCCACAAGTGAACAGTACTTTATGATATCATTAAATTCTTTAAATTTCCCATGTTGATTCTAAACTCTTGCTCAAATCTAAAGGTTTTCATAGTTTTGCAAAGGATAAGAAATATTCTACTTGTGAGAAGAGAAGCTATGGCCTCACAGTGACTTTATTAGTAACTTAAACTATTTTTTAGGTAAACTTACAGTGATAGATCAAAGGAGAACTGGTAAAATTCGGCTCATCCAGAGAAAAAAAAAAAGATTAGTAAAATTAGTAATTTGACATTAAATAATCAAAGCTATTGGTTAGTTGATTAAAGGCTGCTTGACTAGAATATTCACTTTCTAATATCTTTGTAGAATAGATAAAGCCTAAAATGGTAATGGTGGGATTACATGTTTATAATATTCAGAGTTTCTAAATCTATAAATATAATTCTTTTAAGATAGTTTAATTCATAAAAGATGAAAGTATTGTGGTTTTTGATTGGTGCAGCTTTTTTACCTACATTTTATATTACGCAGCATTATAAATGTTACATATTATAAAATTGCCTAAAAAGAGTTTCATATGCCTTTATTTGTAGTTGAAGTTAAGTATAGGGTACTAAGGGCAGTTTAACTTACTAGAAATAAAATAGAGTCATTTTATCTTTGAATAGATATGTATATTTATAAGACTTTTTTTCCCAAAGGAAATCAGTTGTTTAGGCTAATCTTTTAGTATGAACAAAAAATTAATATATATTCCATTTTTTTGGAACTAATATATTCAAAATGTCTAAAAATTGAGTTTACTAAGAAGAAGGTGTGATCAATTGATCAATTATTTAACATATGGGAAATTTATTCATTTTAAGTGAAGACTTATTTCAAACAACTCAACGTTATTCACATCCTATAACATTTTAAAGTGTCAATGGCATCAAGTTCTGACCTTGTTATATTATCTAATCAATTCTTCTGTTAAATGTTTCAACAGAGAGCCAAGACTAAGTTACCTCAAGACTATGTATTCTTCCCCCTTTTGGAGTCAGATTTTTCCATTTCTACAGTGTTGTCATCATCACCATCTTCATCATCATTATCATCATGTTCTTAATAAGTACATCTAATAGTAGGTATTAAGCAATGAGAAACACTGTGTCCATATACTGGCTGTCAGGTGTCATATAAATCCTTTAATAGAAATATAATTCATGAACTTCCGAACTGTATAATTTAACACATTATAAATAATGCATGGCAGTAACTGTAGTTAATGGGAAATTCATGTGTAGCATTTAATCACCACCCATTATAAGTACTAATAAATTAATATTTTTACTAATTTTATGTTATTAAACAAATACCAAAGTTTTACCTGATTAATCAGATAACTTGTATACATGCATTTACTAGGCTTCTGAAAAAAAATTTTTAAGTAATTGAATTAAACATATTGTTAAGTAGGAATTTAAATATTAGGATCATGTGTAGTTACTGTTAAAATTTTGTCAACATTTAAAGAATACATATGTGTTCAGTCAGTGCCATAAGAACTTGATTTCTATTCTGCAATTTAGTAAGAGGGATACATAGAAGACCCAGAGGCCATGTAGAAAAACATGATAATGAGTGCAAAATACTAAAAGGACAAAACCAAAGTGACTGAAAATAATAAGCCTGGTCAATTGGAAAGTGATTTCTGATTAAGTTAAATTGTGAGTTATGTCCTGAGGTAAGGGGTAAAGTTGGATTGATATGAAAGATGAAAGAACTCTGCAGGGTCCCAGAACAAGGAGAAGCAGAGGAGAAAAACACTGGAGGTCCAAGCAGAGAACAGTGTGTATAGAGAAAAATGAAATGGGAAGGGTGAATGAGAAGGGGGAATGCTAAATCAGAGAAGTCATGATAGGAAAAAACAGATTTGGATTTTACCTGTTTCTTGGACAAAGAAATGCTATTAATAACTGGTTTAAAAATAGATTTTTCTGGCATCTGAGCCTTTGGGGAAGGAATAGCCTAGATAAAGAGTTGGGAAGACCACTAAGGAAACTGTCCAGGAACCCATATGAGAGCAATGAGGATATAGCCAGGAATGGACAAAAAGATACTAAGATGGGGTCAGAAATCACAAAATTGGGTTATCAGGATATCTTGCTGGAGTCTCAGATGTGAGCAGTAGAAAGTGACTTCTCTTTTCTCTGAATCAGTTTTCTGTCACAGAGATGCTTACTTTAATTCAAAGTATTAGACACAAAAGATTATGCATGCAAAATACTTTTTTAAAAAATACAAGGCACATACATGGTATTAAATATTTTTATTCTGTATTCTTTTGAAATTAGCCTAAACTGATAAACAAGAAAGCAGCAACACCTAAAGCAAAAAATAAGTCTTCACATGCAAATTTGATTAGGTTTATTCCACTTTGTTTTCATATCACTATTTGGAATTGTGTAAATTTTTCATATTTGTCACCATTTTTGGTTGTTGTCCACATTTTTAATTCTTGCACAGAAAGAGCCTAAGCCTCGGCCCATCTGAATTCCAACTGCAATGTGCAACTGGTTCATGAATCTGACCTATATGTAACTAAAACACTTGTACTGAATTAAGTTGGGGAAGAAGCCTAATAAAATTTTATTTCACATATATGACTCTGTAATGGGAATTGTGAGGGGTGTGTAATAATGAGCCCCAGACATACAGAATTTCTAGCAAATCTATTGCCAATGAAATGGGAATTCAAAAAAAAATATTTGTAGGGTCATTTTTTCTTCATGGGATGAATTATTTGCCAGCTCTCAGTTATCAAGCTGATGTTGACCAAAAAAAGTTAATATTTGTTCATGTATTTTTAACGTGCTAGTTTGTCATTTCATGATTAAATCATATTTGTTTGTAATCATCATCAATAGTTTTATGGGCATAATCACGCAAAGGTATAGTGAATACCAGAAATTATTTCCCATGTTTTTATGTCTAAATGTGTGAGCACTATTTTTGTTCTGTTGAGCTGCACAGTAAAGAATCCATGTTTAAAGAAAATTTTCATATTCAATGTTGTGATCTAAAAAGTAGTACATTTCTAATTTGTTTAAAAATCAAGAATGGATTTCTGGTTATTGATTGGTGTAGATGTGTTTGTATTTAAATTTTAAGGTAGATTTATATTTTATGACATGAATCAGTTTTACATCTGAAAATCTTATTCAACATATATGTATCTGTGCATTCCTTGTTTGCAGTTTATTTCACTATCAGGTGGAGATTTTCTTTAAACTAGCCCACTTTGATAAAATATTTTACTTATCGTGAGTTGTGTGTTAAAAGTACAACAATCAAATCATAACCTTTGTAATGAAATTTTTCAAACCTTCAAGGTGGCTATGTTGACAAGCCTATTGAAAATGCTTTTAATATTATTTCTGGGCAGTTGCAGTTTATCTGTTTTGTAATATTTCATTCTCTGTGTTATTCTTAGAGGTCCTTCTGTAGCGCCATGGTAGAAGAGCTGAGGATGTCCTTGAAGTGCCAGCGTCGGTTAAAACACAAGCCACAGGCCCCCGTTATTGTGAAAACAGAAGAAGTTATCAACATGCACACATTTAACGACAGAAGGTTGCCAGGTAAAGAAACCATGGCATAAAGCTGGGAGGCCAGACACCCAAGCACAAACTGTCGTCTTTTTTCCAAACAATTTAGCGAGAATGTTTCCTGTGGAAATATGCAACCTGTGCAAAATAAAATGAGTTACCTCATGCCGCTGTGTCTATGAACTAGAGACTCTGTGATCTAAGCAGTTGCAATGATCAGACTTGATTTACAAGCATCATGGATCAACCAAGTTACACTGGGTTACACTGTTTATCATGGGTTCCTCCCTTCTTTTGAGTGAATGTTACATGCGCATTTTGTGGCTGGTTTCAAATGCAGTCCAGTAAGAAATTACAGGTTCCTTTTGAAGTCCAACTGTTGCCAGGAGGTGGAGTATCGATGCCCCCAAGGGTAACCAGTAAAAAAAAAAAAATCATTAAGAATAAGAATACTTGGAATCAGCAAAAACTGTAGTGAAACAGTACAGTCCTTTGACACCCAGATAATAGAGGTGGTGATGTTACTGGCCCCCAACTACTCAGTATAATGATCATCTGAATAGACGATATGTGTTTATAGGATGTGAAAAAAATGTAATGCAAAACAAATCTGAATATCATGGCAAGTGGAATATAAAGCAGATATTCATCAGTGTTTTTCTTTCTTTCTTTCTTTTGACAGTCTGTGTCACTGATTGAGATAGAAATGTCAATTACCAAGGCAATAATGTTTTTCTTAAATTGACTAAGGCAGGAGATTTAACATATGACTCTACCAGAACCCTACCTATCCCCTTACACCTTTTCCCCAACCCTGTACCAAGAATAATAATAATAAAAAAGCAACAGTTGGTTCAGAGATTCTGAATTAAAAAGGATGATGTTTTGCAATCTTTGTTTTAAGTTGAAAAAGAGGGCTGAGTATTGATGGTTATGTGGAAGATGGAAGCTTTCATTCTAACATTCAGAGATGTTAACTTAAACCCTCGTTCCTGCTATAAATGAACTTGATGGAGCCTGGGCAGATCCCGGTGAAAGGAGAAAGGGGACTGGTCATCTATAGAAAAGTGTGTGGAGAACTTTGAAGTGGACTGCGTTTATCAATACAGTCACAATGTTAAATGAACAAAATTCTTGAGCAGTTTTTTTCAAAAAAATGTTCAGGTTTATTTGTGGAAATGCAAGATTTCTATGAAAATAGTTTTTGTATGGAAATTTTTGTAATACTTTTTATCAACAAAATAAGAACATGTGTTCCTGTCAGGGGTGTGATGTCAAGCATGAATGGTAGTGCGTGTGCACCACCAACGTTTGGTGAAAACTATTTTTATCAAGAAAAAAAGGAATCATAGAAGAGAAATATTTTCAAGTTAGATAATATAAAAGCTAGGTGCACTACCACCACTGCTTACCATGCCACACCCCTGGTTTCCACGAGGCTGATAACATACTGTAATGAACAATTGTGTGTAAAATGGTAAAAGACACAGACCTCTTGACAACATTGTGATAACAGTTGAGTGCACACAGTTTGCTGTTTGAATCCAATGCACAAAATTAAAAAAAATCATTAAAATTATGTCCATTTTACTTTCAGCTTTGACTTTCATTTTTCTCTTGTATGTGTATAAGAATGCACAATATGTTCATTGCATTAAGGGAAGTACACTTCCTGAATCCTTCTAGGTCATCATTGATGGCCACTTCACAACTGCCTGGAGAAAAGAAGAAAAAGGCTCAGTGATGAACTACACAGATGTAGGAAAAGCTGGACTGGGATAAAACGTAACCTTTCTGTTTAGGGCAGTTTAATGAGAAAAATAGCCGTTTTAGAATGAGCAGTCATGGTCTTACCCCTGCTATGAGTGGATATTGACTATATTAATAGAGTTGTGTAAGACTGAATGGTGTTTACTTATATGATATTTGAAGTTCAGCTTGTGTCCAGTTTAAGAATTCCTTTGTGCATCGATAATTCAGTGTAATTCACCAAAGGGAGAGAAGATAGGCTCAATTCTGACAAGTAGAAATGATGTGGTTTAGATGTTAACATCCTAAAAGAATTTGTTTTAAAGCAAAAAAGGTAACCATTTTAATGACAGGTGACCCCCAAAAATATAAATAAATAAAGAGGAAAAAGCTCTGTATTTTTTAAACTCATAGAAGTTGCATAATCAAGTTGCTAATATCTGATTAAATGTAATATTAAATGCCCAAGTATTTTCAAAATTTCTAGTGTCAGTTATTTTAAATTAAAATTCATATTTCAATGATAACTTTGTTTTCATATGTAATTGTAGAGAGTTACACAAAACACAACTAAAAATCTCAGCACTGTTTTTTTGTTTTTTTGTTTTCTTTATGTGGTAAATAGCTTCAACATATCTCATAAAAAATATTCAGGTTTTGGATAATACTAAGTTTTCTTATCAATCGGGTTCTAATCAGATTTTAAAGCACTTTTTTTTTTAACTTCAATTCTCCAGTATATTAAACTTAATAATAGGCCGGAAATGACAACTTTAACTTTTTTTAAGTGGTCAAGAAATAGTTATTTGGATTTTGATAAAATGTGGCAATCATTTTATTCAAGTATTAAATTTAACAATTTTGAAAAGTGTAAAAACATTGCTGTATTTTAACTCTAATGGTAATTTAGAATATATAAACACTGTAATTTTTAATTTTTATCCATTTCCTAAAAGTTTCTACATTATTGCCAAAACAGATATTTTCCTACTTATTAGGTACTTATGCATATATGAGATACGATTCTTTTTTTTTTTTGAGATACTATTCTTAATCTTAATAAAATCCGGATACCCATTCACTCCCACCCCCACTGGGGGTTATTCTGTATGTTAGTAAATTGAACACCAATAAAAAAAAAAAATACCTGAAAAAAATCCGGATTACTTTCAAAATAATTTCAACCAGTGAAAAAACTGTGTCCTCTCTGCAGGAAGGTAGTATATTGGATAGAGTAAGCATAATTCTCTAGCATAATACTTAAATTATAAGAAGGAATGGAAGAGAACTCCTGTTGCAATCAACAGCATAACCTGACAACCTCAAATAATCAATGGAGGTACATATACCACAAATAATTCTAGCCACTATGAAACACGAGGTGGATATATTCACATATGCCATAACTAAATAACCCTAACAGATAAAACTACCAATGATTTATATTTGTGTGTATATGTTTGTGTGTATATATATATATACATATATATACACACATTGGTATATATATGTACACACACTGATATATATGTGTGTTATATATATGTGTGTGTGTGTATATATACACACATATATATAACATATATCAGCTAACTAACCCTAACAACTATAAAAATAACAAGGAGATATTCACTTATTTACAGATGAACAACTGTAACCACTATGAGACTACCAAGTGGATATATTTTATCTTACATATATGTAACTTGGATAAGGTTATTTTATTAATCAGTGTTTCTAATATTTTGCAACTCAGTTACATTTTTAATACAAGTTTCTTGTTATTATTGAATAACTATATATACTAAATACTAATGATTTAAAAGTATTTTAGCACATTGATACTTTTTAATATTTGTTTACTATTAAATATACATACAACTAATTGTATACAATACACATGTACAACAGAATCATGGTATCTGTTTGTTGTATACACCAAAAGTTGTTCACTGGGAATAATAGGCTGTTCTATATATTCTGTGAGTAGGCTTATTGCCACTCACTTCCAGCCCCGAAATGCAAATTTAAGCACTTTCATAGGGAGAAGAGCGCATGCCCCGTTGTTTCAGGAAACAGGGCACAGAATGTACAAGAAGAACTTCATCAGTGTCTGATCAAGGAAAGTAAAGTATGAATAACAATACGGACTAAGCTCATCTGAGAATTATCTTTTCAGGTTTAAAAGATGGTACAATAGCAGTGAGGATTTTGGTCATGACAGTCCTTAATTTATCTATAATTTGAATCACACTCTTCCAATGTGGACTGTTCCAATGTGGACTGATGCTTGGCTCTCTGTGTCTGCAGCATAATTATTATTGCGAGTTTCCTTCCTTCTTTTGCCTTCTATGGATCCCCTTAGTGTCAACTGTATTGAATCTCCTGTTGCCTCTAATATATGTCTTCTCTTTTCTAGGTTTATCTTTAATTTTGGTGGCTTCTCGAGAATTCCAGGACAGGTCCCATTTTTTTTTTTTTGAGATATATCTGAAAAAGGCTGTATATGTCTGAATGCTTTTATTCTAGTCTTATAGATAATTGTTAGTTTTGCTGGGTATAGAGTTCTAAGTTGAAAATAAATTTCTTAGATAAATTTCAAGGTATCCTTTATTTACTTTCTTCTAGGCTACTGTGGAAAAACCTAAAATCATTCAGATCCCTGAAGCTCTGTGATTTTTTAGGCTGTCTCTTAGATTTATTTGATCACTTTATTCCCAGCATCCTGAAATATCCAAGTGACAGGCACATATCTACTGTTATCCATTGTGCTGGGCTCCTGCAAATTTTGTCAATTTAGTCTCTATTGTCCTTCAGTTTGAGGAAAACTTTCTGAACCATTACTTAGAGAATTTCCTCTTCTCTGCTTTCTATGTTCACTCTGACAACTTCTCTTAACTTCTTATTTTATGAACCCAATATCTTATATCTCTGAAAACAATAGCAACATAGCAATCCTATGGTATTCCCTTCTTTCTGAAAAGCCCTCCATTTCCTCCCAGTTGCATTGTTTCTGCTTTTGGATTTCCATCTTCTATTTTAGAGGTTTTTTTCAAATGTTTGTCTTTAAGTCTTGGCAACCTGTTAATGATTAAGAAAAGGGGACTAAAATCTGAACTGGAAGTTCTACATTCACAGAGGCATGAGAGAGAATACTTATCTAATATGAGCTTTGCCATAGATTAATAGGGCTATTTGTTGATGAGTCCTTCAAAATGTCTCTATCTTCAGATCTTTTCCTCTTGATCCTGTTAGATCCTCATGAAGAGTTTCTTCTAATTTCTTGCTTAGAGATGAAGGCCCTGACTGCCTTTGTTCTGGTAAGCATGGTTTAAGAGATCTTAATATGGAAATCTTTACGTTCTGAATTCAGAATGACTAAGGTCATGTAGCCGCCTGTTTCAAATTTAATAATTGGGCTTTAGCTGGAACTGGCATCCTCTGGCCCGGAGTACTTCATTTTTTTTCCCTTTGAGATTAACACAGTATCACTTTGCTGAATTGGTGAGAACAGGCTCCCAGAAGTGAAGAAGAGGGAGGGGAATACAGGGATCCACTGTTTCAAAATATATACAGTAAGTCCTCCTTATTGCATTCCCCTCCTCTATTAATAGGTATTAATGTACTTTGTACAGCTGGCTCCTGTGCCTTTAAGAATTCTGTGATACAGTCTGATTGGGTGACAGTGACTCACATTGCCCACTTCGCATTCTTCTTCTTCTTTTTTTAATCAGCTTGGTTAACTACCATTTGTTCATATGCCTGTATCCTTCCAAAATCTTGTTGAAATTTTACCTCTCTGTTCTCCTTAGTCTTGGAGTTTTATGCATTAAAAAAAAAACTGTCTACTGTAATTTTTTATAGTTGAGTAAAAAGCAAAATTTGATGCATGCATTCAATCCTTCACTCTTACCTGAAGTAAGAACCCTTCCCATTAAAGAACATATTATGCAGAAATACAATATCGGAAGCAAACAAAAACTAGAACTGCTCTGGTTCAAATAGAGTGGAAGCAGAGCAGAACTTGCTTTTCTAGTTTTAAGGAACGTAATATTGCTAATGTTTTCTTCTTGCTAAATAATTTTTCTAATTCTGTATGTAAAGGGAATACTTTCATCATAAAAAATGAATTTCACAAAATGGAGTCCAAGAATATTTCTGAAATGGAGAATATTTCTATTTTGGTATCTGTCAAATAATGCTAAATTTGGAAGCCAGAGTAATTTATACCCTAAGGGCTTAGGTCTAATTCAAAACATTCCAATTTCTATTATATAAAGCTCAAGAAACATGTGTTATAATGTAGATAAGGAACACTTTGTTAGTGAACCATGCTGAACTGCAAGATTTTAAGAATTCCTCTTTAATATACTGCCTTACACTGTATCTTGCATTCACATTTATTATGAGGAACTTAAAAAGATATTTATAACCAAATATATCTTTGCCTCTTTACAAAGGAGAATAGCTGTTTTCCTATATTTCAACTGGAGAATTCTATATTATCCTTCCAAAAATATAATACCCTAAATTATCAATATAGTTTACCTTAAAGTCAATCTGTAGAGTTTAATATGTAATCCACATTATTAATACACTGAAAAAATCTATCATAAGTCATATATTCCATTCATTTTGATCAAGATCCATAAGTTAAAAGGGGAAATAAAAGACACACCACACATACATATTTCTATAATAGATGAAAAGTATTTTTTTTAACATTTGTCTACATCCCAGCTTCTAATCTAAGGTTTTTACATGGTTTAGGATAGCTGCTATACCTCCAGCTCCTGTAGCCACATTTCTACAAGGAAGGAGGAACTAAAGGAAACAAAGAAGGTCTTGTTCCTTTCTTGTGAGGTCACATATCACAAGTTGCATGGTCAACTAAATTACATGTCCACACTTCGTTGTAAGGTAGGTTAGGAAATGAAGACTTGAATTCAGAGAGCCATGTGCCAGTTAACAGTCAGGGGTTCGACAACTGAGGAAAATATATAAACAAGCACAGGGGAACAAACCACAATCTCTGCCATTCCTGGTGTTTTAAAGTCTCTCACCCAGCCCACTAAACCTGACTTTACTCTATGAATCCCCTATTTTGCTCATTTACCACTCATGTACCATCTACCACCACCTTTCACTCTCTCTTTCATCAGATACTCTCATATCTTACTGTTTTCCTTTATGTTCCTAAATCTCCCTAATGGAGACCTGTGTTTTCCCTTATGATATTATTTGTTTGAAACTCAACAAAAGAGGAAGTAATTCACAATTCCTTTGCTCTACAGAATTCCTTTAACTTATATTAGCTATTACTTTGATTCCCAAGATATTCTCTCATTCTTTGAGAATTTGGATACCTTGGTTAGAATTGGCCTGTTCCTCTGTGCCCTGCTAACATTAATCAGTTAAATATGTGCCCATTTGTTTATATAAAAAAATCAGTGAATTCACATTACAAACCAAGTTTTGTGTTAGATACTGTGTATGCAGTGCTGATCAAAAAAGAGGCATGTTGCTTGCTGTCATTCTTTAGAGTCTAGAAGAGGAGGCTGATCTAAATCAATGTACTAAATACATAAATACAAATTATAAAGTGGTGTCAAGAAAGTGCTTGATTTTGTTAGATTCTGGTGAATGATGAGACTTCCCTCACTAGATATCAAGCAGCACAATTTAAGAAGTAAAAATATGAAAAATTGGTTTATGTTTTTAAAAGATGCACAGAGAAGCATGTATTGGTATAATGAGACACATTACTGATTTATATTTTCTTCCTAGGAGTATATAACTTTTATTGACTTCAAACCTTGGCACAGGGCAGGAGTCTTCCAGGTGTGGAGAACATAAACTGTTAACTATGCTATTAGTACATTACTGCCATTCTATTACTCATGGTGGTAATTTCCCATTATGTGCAAAATATGACACCATAACTTTGCCTACTTTTTTTTGACCTGTGCTATTCCCATTGTGTTGATTTTTCCCTTTTGTTCTCTTTTTTAAAAAGGTCTTATTTTTCTTGTAGGGTACAAGTAAACAGTGACCCAACATTTGACTTTATAACACTGACAATGTTCTTGTTGGAACAGAATGAAATAGAGTCAAATCCCCATTATGTAGCCCCTGTCTAAAGTTTACCAAAATGCATTTGAGTTTTTCCCACACAGGTGATGGAAATAAGGATACAGTGTTTTATGAGAGTTTTAATAAAGGAAACTTATTTTAGACTAGAGGATCAGGGTAAGCTTCTCTGAGTGTGATGTTTGCACTTTGACGATGAAGGATGATGAGTAGATACTCAGCAAAGAAAAAAATTCACAAGCCTGTGACAAAATACGTGTAAAAGTCGTGTGGCAGAAGACTTTTGGCATATACTAACAGATAGTGCTGATGGAGCCCAAAGAAGGCATGGGAATACTTAACTGGGATACATTTAAAATATAGCTAGAAGCCAGACCTTAACAAGATGGTACAGGTGACCTTAATGATTTGATCTTTATCCAAAGAGCAATGGCAAACTATTTAAATCTCTTAAGCAGAAACAAGATTGTTGGATAAGATCTTCATTTTGTAAAAACCATTCAGGCTGCAATTTGGAGCGCAGTTAAAATAGGTACCAGAGTGGATATGGGGAGATCAGTGAAGAGGTCTTATCAATTAGTAGTCTGGTTAGTTTTATTAAACTTGGGAACAATAAAAGTGAATAGAAAGAGACAGACTCAAAAGATATTTAGTAGGCAAAAATTCACGTAATTTTCTGGTGAAGTCAACAATAAATATAAAGTTTGTTAATAATTGTTGCCTCATAACTTATGAGTGCTTTATATAAATTACTTCCTCCAATACTTTAGGCAACCCTATGATGTTAGGATTAATACTATTACATTTTATGGACAAGGAAACTACTGATGGGAAAACTTAAAATTTAAAAGTCTTAATAGCTATCAAACTCAGACAAAATGACTGCAGTGTTATTTGCCTCTATATTTGGTCATCATAACAAGCAACAATGACATCTCAATAGCTTAACAAAATGAAAGTTTATTTTACATTCATGAAAACTCTGCTGTGAGTTTTTTGTTTTTGTTTTTGCATGTCTCTCTATGGCTATTACTTTCCCTGTGGTAATTCATAATCCAGAGCCATAAACCTTCTCCTAAAACATCTTCACAAAGGCTTTTAATTGGATCTATTCATATGGCCCTGAACTATTTTAAGGGGATCACAAGTGCTCTAGGGAGTTGCAGTCTGGAAGGAGAGCAAAACTGGTTTTGTGAGAACTAGTAATATCAACTATGTTATGTGAATCTATATCAGAGTTATGGTTCTCCCAGCTAATTGTTATCAACCCAAATAGGAATAGAAGAATGCATAAGAAATTTCTAGATTTATGAGGAAGAGAATGCATGTTGTTTTCAACACAGGTGGAATTATCTCTGAAAGATCCAAGTGGCAATTTCTTGTATGTAACTTACACATTTATGAGTTAGTCTGGTATAAATGAGTGAATATTAAAGTCAACATCAATTGACTTTAGAAGAGATTTTTTTAAAAAGATTTTATTTATTTATTCATGAGAGATACAGAGAGACATAGACAGAGGGAGAAGCAGGTTCCACGCGGGGAGCCCAATTGTGGGACTTGATTCCGGGTCTTCAGGATCAGCCATGGGCTGAAGGCAGGCACTAAACCGCTGAGCCACCCAGAGATACCAACATCGAAGAGCTATTAATTGAAATAGTGAATGTAAACAAAAAAAAAACCTCAGTAAAGAGCACGAGTAGGAGGAGATGAGGGTCTGGGACAAAGCCTCACCCATTTCTAAACTTTAATTATTGGATGATGAAGGTGGGTTTATAAAGGAGATAGTGACTGTGTTGCCAGAGAAATAGGATGTTTCACAACTTCATAATCTTTCCATGCAACCCAGGGAGGGGTCTATAGAGCTTGTCTTAGGTTAATGGCTACAGCGCTTAATGTCCTACAGATGGAAAATGAGAATATTTCCTCGAATTCTTTACTGCAGAAATGTGATTAGCTTATATCAGCTTTGATGACTGGAAGAACATAATGGTACATACATTGTAAATCTGAAGAGTACCTGGGAGATGCATCTGCTGGTAGCTTGGGCTCTTACTGACATTGCAAGTCAAACTGACTCCAGTGTTCTATATTCCTGGAACTCTGGCCAGCATTTGGTAGTGAAGTTGGTTGGGTGCTTTACTTCTGGAACCGTCACTAAACCAAATCCAAGCAGAGATGGTTTTTATCTCAGTCTTCCCACCATTGCTCTGGGGAACATAGGTCCATGTGTTATTTGAACCTTGCCATCCTGTAACATAAGGAAAGTCATTTAGTGAGTCTAATGTAATTGATGGGAAGTCTTGCCCATATGTGGCACCATTTCCTGTGAGCATCCATGAATGTCATGCCCATTCTTTATTCATGTTGAGATCCATCAGACATTGAAAGGAAGAGCAGGACCCCACTGGAAAGGCTGTGTGCAGGAAGGGACTTGGGATGTCTACTTGACTAAGTAGACATAGCCATAGCATATTCTTGAGTTCTCAGACAAGCTCTTAAACAGACCATGATATAAGATTGATAGAAAATAATCCTCTTCCTTTTTTTTTAAAGCAACAAGACATCAACAAGAATAAACTTGATCCACAATAAGTACCCAATAACTATCCTGAGCCCTTTGGCTCTAAAGCAATCTTAGTAACCCACATCCTTGCCTTCAGCGACACTAGAAATAAACTCTCACTTCTAGATATCAAACTCTTAAATTACAGTCTCTGAACAAAAGATTTTTTTTCAATTTTGTTTCCGTGGAAACTTCTTTTACTCCTATTTCACCTATATCCTCATCTTTCCCAAGCTTTTCAGTAATTTCAGTAGTTTCCTTAAATCCCTCCATCCCTCTACTTACCTCCAGACAATAGATGGTCGAAATGAGAATTTCCAGAAAGACAGAGGGATAGAGAGAGAGAGAAGAAGTATAATATTCTATGTTTTTTGAAACTTCCTTTTAACATAAAACTATGTTACTAAGATTTGTTCATGTTTTTCCTGATAGCTCTTGTTCACCATTTTGCACTGCTGTATAATATTTGACTACCATTACTTATTTATTTTCCTCTAGTCAATGTCTATTAGAAATTTTTTAAGTTATATATTGTGCTAGTATGTACATATCTTTATATATGTCTTCTGGTATCCATGTATTAAAATATTTATTATATATATATATATATATATATATATATATATATATATATATATATATTCTGAGCCTTGGGCTATGTCAATGTTCTACTCTACAACACTGCCAAACCTTTACCAGTCAGCACCTAAATCATCAATATGTAGGAGAACATTTCCCCTCTGATTCTTGGTCTTTCTCAGATATATATTTTTTTAATTGCTTACAAATGTGTCAAATGCCATGTGGTCTTGATTTGCATTTTTCTGTTGACTAGTGTTATTGGTCATCTCCCATGTGTATTAGCTACATGTGTTTCATATTCTTTCAAGGGTCTACTCAGGACTTTTATCCAGTTTTCTATTGCATTTTTTTTCTTAATGATTTCTAGGACCCTAAATAGTATTGATATTATCTAACGTGTTATTTGGTTTTATTTTCTGCAAACATTTCCTCTCCTGTTACTTCTGTGTTTTCACTTTTTAAAAAGTCTATTTGATAAACATAGGTTGCTAATTTTAATGTCGCCAAATGTATCATCCTATAACTTTATTGTTTTACACTTTTGATATTCTGTTTAAGAAATCCTTCCTTTATTGATAACAGAATGATATTCATCTATGTTTTTCTAAATTTTTTAAAGTTTTACTTCATAATTTTAGTTCAATTTAAATGTGTACATTCCCTTTTTTCCCCACCTGTATAAACATTTTGTCCCCTCACTTAATTTGTTGAATGGTATATCCTTTTCTCAGTGATCTGTTATGCTACATCTGGAACCTATCAGGATTTGACACATGCACGGGTCTATTTCTGGGTTTTGTATTTAATCTTTTCTTATTCTTTGTCTTTGGAAGTATCTTGTTATATCACCTAAATTTCATAATCAATCATTTAAGTGAAACAACACACACCTAAACATAAATGTTGGAATTTTAATCAGAATGAAGTCAGATCTTTGTACCAATTTGGAAATAATTTTTGTATTTATTTGATATTATCTTCTTACTCATGAACACTAACTTGCTTTAATGTCCTTTGCCATTTTTTTTTTTTTTGCATATAGTTCTCACATATATTTGTTTCATTTGTTCCTAGGTAATTTATAGTTTTTGTAACTATTATAAATGGTGTCTTTTTTAAAATACTGTTTTTATAGTGTTTGTTCCTTGTATATGAAGATATATAAGGATATCATATATTCAGCCACTTTGCCCAAATCTCTTTTTATTTCTACACATTTGTCTCTAGATTATTTTGGATTCTGTATGTAAACAGTCACATAATATGCAAATAATGAGTGTCTTATCTCCTCCTTTAGTCTTTTGCTTTTAAGTTTCTTCTTGTCTTTAGAGCTGTCTATGACTCCTAATGCAATGTTGAATATAATAGGTGACTTTGTTTCTTCCTGACTTTAAATGAGATGTTTCCAACCTATTTGGAATTACTTGTTTCATGTCCCTCTTTTCAAAGGTAGACTGCTGAAATCACTACATCCACTCCCCTCAGCATTTATCTCTATCTCCAACTATGTTTCCAAGACTAATGCAGACCTCCAAGTTAAACAGATACATATGAACTACAGTCTGTCTCAGGGATATACTTTGTGTAGGAGGTGCAAAAACAAATGAGTACATACCCTTAGGTATTTTGGATTCTTCCTATACACCTATACAGAGTCAGACTCATTGTCTTTCTCTATCCCAATGTGAGCACTTTTTATCTAGTTTTTGTTTCCAATAGTTTGCTTTTTAATCTACTCTTCAACACTCCCAACATGGTTATTTACAAAATGGAACATGATAAGTCGTTTGTTCACTGCAAAGAGCAAAATAGTTTTTAATTGTTTTTTCTGTTACCTGTAAAAATAAATAATAACTTTTTGACATATCAATTAGAGACATTTGAACTCTACACAAACTGATTCCAAGCTGTCTTTTTAGCCCCATTTTCATTATTGCACACGTATACTCTATATTTCAAACATATTGAATAACTGATTAATAATTTTGCCAAGAATTTTCTCATTTTGTGCATTTGCTATACCTTAAAGGTTCTCATCCTCATCTCTATCAGAATTTTCTGCTCAGTTATCATGGTCCTAACTCACTGGTAGAAATGTATCTAACATCTCTTTTTGAGGACTCAGTAGGGTATTTTATATAATATGATAGGTGCACATTATTTGTGATATGCAAGTCTTTCTTTTGGAAATAAATTTAATTTCTACTTTATAGCTTGAAAAATGTAAGAAAGTTAGTTTTAAAACTAGTTAAATTCCAGGGATGCCTGAGTGGCTCAGCGGTTAAATGCATCTACCTTCAGTTCAGGGATCCTGGAGTACCGGGATCGAGTCTCACATTGGGCTCCCGGCATGGAGCCTGCTTCTCCCTCTGCTATGTCTCTGCCTCTCTCTCTCTCTGTGTCTCTCATAAATAAATAAATAAAATCTTTAAAAAAAATAAAACTAGTTAAATTCCAGTAGGGGAAGAATGAAAATAAAATTTAAGGAAAAATATTCCTATGATTACAATGACAATAGACATAGAACTGATATACATGATTCATTTATGATAAATATCAAATGTATAATTTGGTATTGTATATTATTAACATATAATGATATGTTTTAAGGATTTGCTCCTTCATTGTCATTCTTATGGTTTTATCATTCAGTCTTTACTGAAGTAAACATTATTTTTACATGTGTCAGTAATATTTTTGCTAAGACTAGTTGAAAGTCCATAAATTATTATTTATGATTAACTTCCTTCTAAAGAAAATATTTTGAAGCATGTTGATACCACAAATGTTCCCTAAACACCTCCTGTGAGCCAGATATTATCTTATTAGCTAAGGATTGAATGATTATCCAGCAGATTGAGTTTTCCTGTGTTATAGCTTACAGTACAATGGGTAGGCAAATATTACACAAATAATTACACAAAATCAATATCTTGTTACATACTAAACCACTGTGCTGTATAGTAAGTGGAGAGCATTAGAGGATGCACTTTACATTCATGAATAAAGGGTGGCTGAGTAAATGAAATTTTAGGTTAAGCTGAACATTGGAATTGCACCACACAGAGAGAGAGAGGAAAGGTGAAAGTTCTAGAGAACCACTCAAAGGTTGAATAGCATGTGTGAAAACACAGAGTCAGAGAAGAGTGAAGACTGATGTAGCCAAAACACAGGGAGCAAGGACAAAATGACTGACTCAAGAGTAAGATCAGCAGGTAACATTAAACTAAATCATTGGAGGTTTTGTTGCCCATGTGAAGAATTCTGGATTTTTAGTATAGTTAGAAGCACTAAAAGTTTTTGATTAGAGGAGTTATGTAATCAAATTTGAGTTTTTCACAGGCAATTCTGGCAATTGAGGTTCTAAGAAGAGCACCCAGAAAACCCTTAGAGCATACATGAGCATGTTACCTTAAGCAAAATGTTGGAAATGCATGGATCTACATTTGCAAAGACTTTGCTGAGCTTTCCAGTAAAAAAAAAAAAAAAAAAAAAAGAGAGAAAAAAAAAAGAACTTATGTCTACTAGTAGGGAAAAGTCCTTCTTAATTATTCAATAGGCAACGAGGAGGCAATGTCCCATTCTCCTTCACATAACTTATTTTTGTCTATTTGAAGCTTAGATTTTCAATAAATACTCATTAAAAAAACTGAACAGTGGCGTCTCAGGAAAACAACAGGTCACCAATTAATAGTTAAAACTCCATTGGCAAAAAATGAGTAGAGTGGCAAAGAAAGTTGTGCAAGTGATTTGGCGATGCACAAATGTTAGGGGAATCAAGTTCAAAATTAAAGAAGTTGTAATAAATAGTATAAGAAAAATACAGTATGAAAAATTTCATTAGCATGACTAAACCAGTAACAGAAGGATAGAAGAAAGCATGGGTTACCAGTATATGTGAATCTTTTAATTTAGCCTTTAATATTAAACTTTGAACTGAAGAGCAAGTCAAGAAATCACCACCTAGAGACATTGCCCTTCCCGTCTTTATGGGCATTTTATACAATATTATTGATTAAACTACCAGCTAGATTTCAGTGACTCCACATTTATGATGAGCCTAAAATACTTCTCTGATTGCCAGACACCTCTATGTAACTACTGAGCACTTATAAATTTCCCCCAAATCTCCCTTCTTTGTATTCTATAGCCGTTAGAAGTCACTGCTAAACACTCTGCTAGATGCTGAAGAATGTAGAGCAAATATAAGACAATAAACAGATCAAAATCCTTTGTGAAAAGTATTCTAGGCTTGTACAGGGTTGTATAATTCTGTGGACAAGCTACCTAAATCAGATGGGGGGAGCAGGAAAAATGAATGGAGAAAACCTTCCCAGGAGATGGTACAGAAAATGGCCTGGTTGAACCAACATAAACAATCAGGCAAAGTATGGGGCTTGAGATGGGGAGTGTTGCCAGTAGAGGAATAAGTCTAAAGACAAAAAAGAGGGATGGGAACACACTTTATTATGAAAATTATGAAAGCTTAAAATGGTTCAAAGTTTATGGTTCAGGTTATGAATAGATGTAGGGATGAGAAAGGAAGTATTCTATTTTCTAAAGCAATGCTTCAGAAGGTCATGGGATGCATGGCTGGCTCAGCAGTTGAGCACCTGCCTTTGACTTAGGGCATGATTCTGATGTTCCAGAATCGAGTCCCGCATTGGGATCTTTGCATTGAGCCTGCTTCCCCTTCCTCTGCCTGTGTCTCTGCCTCTCTCTGTGTCTTTCATGAATAAATAAATAAAATCTTAATAAATAAATAGATGATAGATAGATAGATAATGTCATCCTTAGGAGTTTCTACTCATTTGTAAGGGAATGAATACTCATTGATATATAAGAGGGGGATGATTTGATTATATTCATATTTGAGATCTAAAAAAAAAAAAAGTTACCTCAGGGACACTTGGGTGGCTCAATCAGTTAAGTGTCTGACTTCAGCTCAGGTCATGGTCCCTGGGTCCTGTGATCAAACTCCATGTCAGGCTGTATGCTCAGCAGGGGGTCTGCTTGTCCCTCTCTCTCTGCCCCTTCCCCCTTCAGACTCTGTGTCTTTCTCTCAAATAAATAAAAGCTTTTTTTTTTTTTTTTTTTTAAAGCCATCTCAGTGGCAGGGTGAGAATCAGTTTGAGGGGACCTAGATTCAAGTCTATATATATATATATATATAGACTTGAATATATATATATATATATATATATATATATATATATATATATATTCTTTAATTCCTGTAAAGAAAAGCGAAACAAAAAGAAAAAAAATCAGTAGAAAGAGAATGAATAAATTTGAACAACTTTGAGAGAAATGAAAGTGTTATAGAGTCATGAGATATAATTGCTTGTGGAGAAGAGACACAGGAGGACAGAAAGTGACTCCAGGGTTTCTGGCTTGGTCAACAGCATGGGGGAGTGTGTCTTACAATGGGGTGAGAGAACATAGAACAGACGTGTGAGAATTCTTTATACATCTTTCTCCATCACCTCTACCTTTGGTTATCATTCAATTGTATTAACTTTTCCTCCCATTTTTTTCATTCAACAAGTGATAATTTAGTTAAGTAATATACTTGAGATAATTTACTAAATGAGTTAATACCTATACTCAAGGAGTTTATAGTCAGCTGTCCTCCTAAATATTTTTGAATTTATCTTCTTCCATTACCTCTACTACCGCCTTACTTCAGACCTGGTACATTAACTTACTTTCTCTCTCAAATCTTCATCTTCCCTTAAATCACCCTCAAAACTGCTGAAAGAATCACCTTTTTAAAAGCAGCTAAAACTGTTTCCCTTATAGCATTAATGACAATATATTGTAATGATTTTTTTGCACACATACCTTCACTTTTGGGCTATGAGATTCTTGTAGGAATAATGAATATCTTCCTTCATATATATATATATATATATATATATATATGAATGTATATATATATTTTATATAATATATATATCTACATTTTTACCATAGCTTATTACACTCAGTGCTTTCTAAATGAATGAATGAATGAATGAATGAATTAAGCCATGACTAACTTGCAGAAATGCATTCCTACATATTGATTGAAGTTTTAGAGAGATACCAAGAAGTACATATGTATGTTTCCACAAGACCTTAATGTTTTCATCACAGTTCAAGATCTAGTCACAGGCTTAAAGGGTCTGTCACTAGTTTTGTCGTATGTATTAAAAGTTCCTGGACTCTATAGAATTGTCCTTTGGGAAGAGGGACATTTAAACCAGATAATTTATCCATACAAATGCAAGTTTCTGTGGTATTTACAAATGTTTGAAGCCATTCCTTTAGAGCAACACTGTTCAATAGAACACTGTGATGAAGAAAATGCTCTAGACTTGTGCTGTCAATAAAGTTGCCACTGGCCACATGTGATTTTTGAGGACAGAAATGACCAACTGATAAACAGAACATTTAAGTCTATTTAATTATTTTAAATTTATGTGTGAATAGCAACATGTGGCTGGTGGCTACTTTATTGCACAATGGAACTCTAGAATAAGTAAGGAAATTTTTCTTCCATGTTTTAACTGACTCTAATATATAATTACATGTTGCTTTTACTTTATGTTTTACATCTGCTTCTGGTTTACCGGATTCAGCTGTCAACTTGCTTTCTTTTATCATACCTAATAAACCTATCGTGGATCTCCTTCACTACCTCTCCCAATCTCAGTTGCAAAGAACCCCTAAGTATTGCCCACTCAAATGCGGCACCCTACTTCTGGCAGCCATGTCTTTTCTAGATATGGATTCAGCTTGTGCTAATTAGCATTACCCAAAAATCACAATATACTTTAATTTGAATTAAAAAGTATAAGTCTTACTTGAGGTGTACTATAAACGTATATTGGTTTGTAGGTATTCTCTGTCCAATAAGAATGCTGAGAATTAGGAAGAAAAATGGGAAATCAATTATTATTTTCAGAAGTGGTACAAGACTTGCTAGTGACATGAAACTCAGATTATAGATAGTGAGTTGTATGAGTCTAAGCAGCTTGGAGAATCAAGTTACTTTTTTCCCAAAACATCATCAGGGATCCCCACTCTGTGCCTTCCTGAGAAGGAAAGATCTCTCCTACCAGTGAACCACACATCATCTTCTGGGAGAATAATGGAGGCAAAAGGATTTTAATTTAACTGGGGATTTCCTTTTTTCCATGCTTCTGATGGACTAAGACTCCTTCCTCTTACACTTTCTTTCCTCTTCAAGGAAAAACAATGTTTGCATCTTTTTAGTTATACTCTTAGTCTGGTTTCTCTGTTGGAAGATATCTTTATTCATAAGTTCTAAGTACTTAACCTTTTCAGTGGCTTTTGTCATGCTTACATATACAAGATTTCTTAATTGTTTTCACTTTAATTGACAGATCAAACCAGGGAGCAATCAGATTTAATTCATCTGACCTGTCAAGAAATCTTAAATGATTTAACAAATCATTTTAAAAACATTATTTAAACTAATATTACTTCTAGAAAAATATTGAAATGGTATAATGATATTCACATTGTACTCTTACCAAGCCACTACTGTAATCAGCTGCTTAAATTAATGATAACTTCATCAGAAAATAAAACAATGAGTTATTGAGAAAATTCTAATATTGAGTATTGTGGTTGTGATGTAACAATATTATATGTGTAAAAGCAATTATTATCTTCTTGACACACCACAAAATATTTTGCTTTTTAATTGGATTAAATCACTTATCTGCTCATTAAAAATTAACTACTAGCATATTCACAATTCAGATACAATGGAAAAAATGCTTTCTGACTTTTTGCTTTATTTAGTATTGAAAATTTGGAAATAAGAAAATAGATTTTATTAAATAGAATGATTCTGTAAGCCATATTGTAAATGTGCAAAGGTGCCAAATGATCAACTATGATGGGACATTTGATAAGAAAGTGTAAGAAAAAAGTTGTTTCTTAATATCAGTACAAAGGAATTAGTTGATGGTCAAAAACATCATTGCTTTTTTGATTCTAGAAGATACATTTCAAATTTCACTTGAGTGGTGATTTGTTTCTATCACTTAGTGATTCAGCAGACTCTTGTGATAAAACTGTGGCTTGAATCTGCACATGTCTACTAGAACTTGGGAACTTTCAGGAAATGGATATGGGAATACCAATATGGGCAACTATTCCATTTAATAGAAATCATCATAACATATAAAAGCAAATCCCAAAAATATTCTTTTTATAAGTGATCCACAATGAATTAAGGGCAAGTTGAAAGTAGAGATGAAAATAAAGTACATAATTTATATAGGGTATCTTTGCCAAATGTATATATTACATATGTATTATAAATTTCAAAATTGATGACTATATTATTATCCAAGAGGATAGAATTCAAAACAGGGGCATTACTAAAGGAAAAGAAGGATGTGTTATAAAGATTAAAGGATGAATACACTCAGAAAACATAATAATATTAAATGTGCAGGCAATAAATAACAGACCAAAGTTCTTAGAATTAAGGGGAGGAATACACATATAATCCACAAAGTTAAAAATAATCTACTAAAAAAATCATAATTCAACACAGCTAAAATCTTTATTTTAAAGTCCACTCTGGCAATTGATAAAACAAATAGACAAGTCAGTAGAGACATAGAAATATGAGCATCATTAATCCATTTGACCTGTCAGAGAACAGTACTTATAAGAGTTGTAAAATACACATTCTTTTAAATGTGCATGTGAAACACTTACTAAAATAGATCATATCCTGGATCTTGAAATGTTTCTTTTTTTTTTTAAGATTTTATTTATTTATTCTGGAGAGACAGAGAGAGAGAGAGAGGCAGAGGGAGAAGCAGGCTCCATGCAGGGAGCCCGATGTGGGACTCAATCCCAGGACTCTAGGACCACACCCTGGGCCAAAGGCAGGTGCTAAACCACTGAGCCACCCAGGCTGCACTTGAAAATGTTTGAATAAAATGGGAAGGTATATAACATCTGACCACAAGTGTATTAAACTAGAAATGAAAAGTATCCATTCAAAATCAATGACAAAATATCAATGAAATCTGCAAATAATTAGAAATTTACATACAATAACCATAAATCAATGAGAAACCACAGAAGAGATTAGAATGTATTTTATATTCAAAGAAAACAAAACCCACAATATCAGGGTTTATGAAATAAAGCTAATATTTATAAAGACTTATAGTCTTGATATGGAAGATTATAACTTTAAATATTTTCATTAGAGAAGTAAAACATTAAAGCCAATGATCTAAGTGTTCACACTCACAGGCTAGAGAAAAAGAGCAAACAATATCTAAAACTAAAAAAAATAATACAATAACAATGAAATCAAAGATGTAACAAATAATCACTAGGGAAATACTTAAAAGCCAAGAGATGGTTTTTAGAAAAAAATTAAGAATATTATTTAAGCCCTAGCAAGAAAACAAAGAATACAAATGACCAATATCATGGTTAAAACACATTACTAAAATTTTTACAGAATGAAGGTAATACAGGAATGTTATGAACAATTTCATATCCAAATAGGAGGATATACATTACTTAATTTAAGATGTAATATAAAACTGTAATAATCAAGAGAATGTGGTGTTGTCATGAGGACAAATAAATGGAACAATTAAACAGAATCAAGAGTCCTGAGGTAGATCTACAGTTGATTTTTGACAAATTTGCTAGGTTGATTTGATCAGTAGAAAGAATTATTTTCAAGAAATGATGTTGGTGGACATCTGAGTGGCTCAGTGGCTGAGTGTCTGCCTTCAGTTCCGGGTATGATCCTGGGGTCCTGGGATCCAGTAGGGGGTCCCCAGATTGAGTCCCGCATCAGGCTCCCCATAGGGAGCCTGCTTCTCCCTCTGCCTATGTCTCTGCCTTTCTCTCTTTGCATTTCTCATAAATCAATCAATTACTCAATCAATCTTTAAAAAAAAGAAATGATGTTGGAATCACGAGATATCCATATAAAAAATTGATCTACTTTTAACTCATTCTGTACACAACAATTAATAGCAGATTGACCACAGACCTAACCATTAAATCTAAAACTATGAAGATTCTAAGAAATTATATGAGATTATATTTGAGTTTTTAAGGAGAACACATATAATACTAATTAAACATAAAAGAAATTATGGATTAGTAGTACTTCATTAAAATAAAAGTTTTTTGCTCATTAAAAGACACCACTGAAAAATAGGAAGACCAGTTACAGATTATGAGAAAATATGCACAAGAGTAATATCTAATTCAAGTTCTTGTGTTCAGAATATACAAAGGGCTTCAAAAATTAATGATAAATACAGAGTAGCTAAATAAAAAATAAGTGAAAGTATGAAATACATTTTTATAAATAAAAATATAGAAATGATTTAAAAGGATGAAAAGTGTCCAACTTCTTCCAGAAATAAAAAATTTACTACATCATAGTCACAAGAATGGCTACAAACAACAACAAAAAAAACCTTAAAATCTGACAAAAGCAAATGGTAGTGGGGTGTTGGAGCAATTTGACACAAAACATTGGTAGGACCATATAAGAATGTTACTACTTCAATAAAGTGACAATTTCTTAATTTCTTTTACATCTATCCTGTTAGGCAGTAATTGTACACATTGGTATAAAGAATATAAAACATATGTTTAAATAAATACTTGGACAAGAACATTTGTAGCATTTTTTTTTCAGAATAGTCCAAAATTATGACGAACTCAATTATCCATCAGTAGGAGAATGGATAGGTGAAGTGTTGTGCATTCATACAATGAATTACAAAACACTAAAAAGAAAAACTACTGATAAGTGTGAAAACATGGTTGAAACTCAAAAGCAAAACAAACAAGAGGAACCAGACACAAAATATCATATACTGTATGCTTCTGTATCTGCAATTTGATAGGAATGAAAAGCAATTTATGGTTGGTGAAGATGAAGAGTAAGATAGTCTCATTCAAAAGATTAAATGATATTTAAATAATTTAACTGTTTTAGAACAAATCTCAAGAACATTTATATGAATACAAAAATATCTAATATCTAAAAAGGTAAAATTCACAATGTAGCATCCAATAAAAAATTGACAAGTATGTAAAGAAGCCGCATAAAGCAAATCAAATGAAAAGAAAAATAACTCATAGATAGACCCACAAGTGACTCACATGATGAAAATATTATAAAGAGCATTTAAAATATTTTTATGACTGTATAACATATGTTAAATAAAGTAGGAGAAAGGTCAAAGATCTTAACATATTCTAGAGGTAGAAATGACAATGCCTGAGGTGAAAAATAAGATATACTGGGGACCCATGATGAATTAGACATTTCATTTCAAGAGAAAAGGTTAGTATACTTGAATATAGCAATATAAAGTTTCCAAAATAAAATACAAAGAGAAAAATCACTTTAAAAAAAGAACTGACAAGCAATGATCTGAGAGACAACTTTAACTTGCTGATTAGATATGTGAGTAGTGTCCTGAAGAAAGAGAACCAAAAGTATTTGAAGAGATGAAGGCTGAAAATTATACAAATTGAGTGAAAACTATTATTCAAACAGTTTAAAGAAATGCAAGAGCATGAAATATGAAGAGAACTACACCAAAGTACATTAAAACCAAATTGCTTAAAGTCAATGATTGTGAGAAAATCTTCAAAACACTAAAGAAAAAGGATAACTAAAAAAACAAAACAAAACAAAACAACAAAAAAAGGTTTGTTTGTTTTTTCACAAACAATGCTAGATAGAAAACAGTGGAGCAACATCATTAAAATAATAAAGAAATTAACTGTCAACTTAGAATTTCTGTCCAGTGAAACATCTTCCAAAAAAATAAAAAAAATAAAAAAAATAAAAAAAATAAAAAAAATAATGCCTTAGGCAGACCAAGGGAGACAACCATTTTAAGAAACTTTAAAGAATCCTTTGAAAGAAGAAAATAATAGTAGAAGGAAGACTAATTCTACAAAGGTAATAATGAACACTAAAAATGGTAACTACATGAGTAAATATAGTTATTATTTAAAATCTTTAAATGGATTGACCAAAACAAAAAATAATAAAAGTGTATTTCCAAGTATACAATGCATGTAGAAGTTCAATGTATGCCACGAATAATACCAAAACTTGGAAGGAATAAATGTAATTAAACTATTCTCATGTTGTGATACTAGAAACATAGAACATTTACCAAGATGGACCATATAATGGGCCATAAAGCCAGTATTATTAAACTGAAGTGTGTTTAAATAAAACAAAATACATTCTCTACCCACAATGGAACTGAATTAAAAATCAAGAATGAAAATTTTAGCCAAATATTGTAAAATTTTGAAAAAAATCATACTTCTAAATAACTTATGAGTCCAAGAAGAAATCATAAGATATATTTAAAAATATTTAGTACTGAATGAAAAGGAAACACATGTCAACATTTGTGGGATGCAGTTACAGCAGAACATAAAAGGAAACTTATAATGCAAAACTCCTTTTTAGAAGGAAATACATCTCAAATCAATGAACATTGTTTTCACCATAGGAAACAGAAAAAAGGAAAAGAAAACAAAAATACAAAGTAGAAAAATGAAAATAATCCACATCAGGGTGGAAATCAATGAAATGAAAAACAAACGCAATGGAGAAAATAAGCAAAATTTAAAATTTGTCCCAACATTCATTCTTGATAATAACTCTCATCAAACACTAAATGGAAGCAAATGTATTTGACTTAGTAAAGGTTGTCTCAAAAACTAATAGCTGATATCATAGTAAATGAGATGAAAGATGATATTTTCCTCCTATGATCAGGAACATGACCAGAATGACTACCATTTCTACTTCTATACTATATTGTTTCAGAGGTGATGGCAATGTTCACTATTTTGTTTGAGCTAATGTTTCACTAGTGTTCACATAACTCAAAATTTGACAAATTGTACTCTGTAAACCTGTGCAGTTTATTGTATATTAGGTATACCTCAAGAAAATTGTCATAATCTATGTGTTACACAACATCTAAATTATATCATAATAAAAATATTACTAGAAAAAATAATATGAGTGATTCCTATTTCAGGGAATATTGGAATTTTTATTCAGTGCTTTATACAAAGAAGTGAAGAAAGAATATGTCTTGGAAAAAAAGAATATCAAGTTTAATTCTAGTCCAAAGATTCCCCTGACCCTTTGCTGTAGACTGAAAGCTGTATATCCCCCAAAATTTATATGTTAAAACCAAATCCACCATGTGATGGTATCTGGAGATGAGGCCTTTGGGAGGTGATTAGATCATGTGGGTGGAGCTCCCATGATTGGAGATAATACCCTTCCAAAGAATTCCCTTGTTCTTCCAACCCTGTCAGGTTATAGCTTATGGAGAGAAGACAGCCTAATGTCTGGGCAGGAAGTGCTCACCATGTGCTAAATCTGCCAGTACCTTGATTTTGGACTTGCCACCCTCTAGCACTATGAGAAATCAATCTCCATTACTCATAAGCTAGTCTATATGTTCTGTTATAGTGTACATATAGTCTAGGCTGGAACATATAGGCCAGCCTCAATGGCCTAATACAACACTGAACCAGAGTGGTTTTCTAAATTTGAATTTGAACATTCTGGCTCCCACTTTAAAGCTTTTCCTTTGACCGCACATGACAAACCACTAAAAATGAGGTATATATTCATGCATTGCTTTTGTTTAATTCTGTCTTTATCTCTCAGTAGCGTATAAATTCCATCTTTGAACCATCTCATTCTTTCTTTCCACCCATGGCAAGCTGAGCTACCTAAACATATTTTAGATCACACCGCATAATCTCTTGTTTTGGTTTCTTTAAAATTCTTTTGTCTGCCTGAAGGATTCATCTTTGTTGTTTATGTTTCATCTTTTATATTTCTTCCAGAAATCCCACTTTGACCCTTCAGATTCTATTAGATTCCTTGGCAATGTTTGTTAAGTGGAATGAAGGCTCCGATATATATGAACAAAAGATAATTTTGTGCCAAGAATATTAGATAGAGTTGAGAGGGGAAACAAAATTCTAAAAAAATAATGAATGAAAGGGAGAAGTATTTCCATTTCAATTTCCACTCATCTGAGTTAGAAATTGTACATAATGTTTAATGACATTGAATATTTAAAGGATAAAGGACTGCGTCATACTAGCTTGGATAATTCAAATGATGGTTAACATGACTCTGAACATGACTCCAAATCCCAAAATTTGATAGCTCCAAACTTATTTCTTTCACTTCCATTAATAACAGAGAGCGTAGTGCTTAGAATCTCTCCCGAGCTATATTTTGACACTCTTGAATACGAACATATGCAACACTCTTTTACAGCCCAACACATTCATATTCATTTCAAACAACTGGAGGTAAGAAATCAGGGATACAGAGCAAGTAGAGTCATAACAAAAACCTAATTAGATTTCAACTTTATTTTTGAGCAAATAAAAATAAAGTTGAAAAAACATAAATTAGAAAAAAGAAAGTTCTTTATTTGCTCATTTAATTTAGAAGCATGTAATGAAGAAATAAATGTAGAATGTGGTAAAACAACATCCTGGGGTAAGCTGAAATCCACAAGAGACGTTTTGTATTTTTTTACTCAGATCAAAATAGGTATAGCCTTTATGGAATTTTAAAGAATACAAGCGTTTAAAAAAAAAAAAAAAGTTCTTCCAATCATTTATCTGATTTATCTGCAGGAAAATTATCTAAGAGATTTATTAAATTGTACCCTTCTGACCCATTACTTTATAGTTTTTGGTCAATTGTATAATGTGTGCCAGTGGTCTGAATTAAAAAAAAAAAAAAAAAAAAAAAAAAAAGACGCCTGGGTGGCTCAGCAGTTGAGCATCCACCTTTGGCTCAGGGTGTGATCCTGGGTCCAGGGATCAAGTCCCACATCTGGCTCCCTGTGAGGAGCCTGCTTCTCCCTCTGTCTATGTCTCTGCCTCTCTGTGTCTCTCATGAATAAATAAATAAAATCTTAAAAAAAAAAAAAACCCACAGCAGATGATTTGTACGTAGGTGATCTTGAACCACATTTTTGTAACCACCAACGTTGAGATCACTCAGAATTTTGTCTCCCTCCAACAAATCCTACTAACATTTTCACATATGTTTTAGCACATATTTTCCCAGCATTTTTTGGCCTGAATATATTTAGCTATTTTGTTTTAAGTCTTAGTGTATAGTAAAGCATTCAATTATGTGCTGTGGGAAGGACAGAATTTATTTTTCTACAGGCCTACTGTTTAAGAACTGATTTTGGGATAGTTAGAAGTCTGGGTCTAATCTTGGCTTCACTGTGGTCTGAATTTAATTGAATTATTTAACCATCTCATATCCATTTACAATAATAAATAAAGCATTATTTATTTCTGTAATAATTAAATCATATATACATATATATAAAGTACTTGACACAGTGAATATAGTTAATACACAGTATACTAGCTATCATTGTTATCTTAGTAAAAGAGTTGATGATTTTTCATATAAAACAAAGTGTATACTTTAAGAGATTTTAGGCCACTTCATTTAAAAAGAAAAAAAACAAAGTAGTAAATGAAACACTGGTATGTTAGCATTACCCTTTTGTAAGGCATTATTGGCAACCAATGTCTAACTCCCAATACTGTGAGTGAAATTATGCTTTGCTTAATTAAATTAAATTAGCTTAAACTACTAATATTTACTCGGAATTATCATCTAGGACCAGAATATCCAGGACATGTAACTATTTAAATATAATATAGCTATATATAAACTCTTAATGTGATTAATTAAAACATTTTCCAACACAAAGCATAAAAAAAACATCTAGAGCATTTTCTTGAACAGGTGTACATTCTCTAGTAAATATTAATTGTATTAAATTTTAATGTACTTAATGTGATTAAAAAGAGGACTTATTGATAACATAGTATCACTATTATTATTTGCAAATACTATATTAAAGTTGCTGATGGAATCTAAACAGAAACAAATGACATTCAGGTGAAGATAAATAAAATCATCATAGGTATAGAACTGCCAGTGTTTGGGAATCTAATTTCAATATAAATCTATTGGCTTATCAATTACAACATAAGTATAAGAAGTAGAGTCAATATAGAAATGGCTATCCAATTATAGAACTATGATGATACATTCCTAAATGCACTTAAAAGAGGGATATTTCTTTTAGGTAATTGAAAAAGAAATGAAGAGCTATGCTAAATGCATGGTTTCACAGCGGTTTGAAAATACAAACTTCATGAGGGAAAAGGAAGAAAATTGCTTTAATATCAGAGAAGCCCTGGGGAAATTAGTAGAGTGTAAAAGCATGTGTGTGTGTGTGTGAACGTGTGTGTGTGTGCAGGTGTGTGTGTGTGTGTGTGTGTGTGTGTAATGCAGAGCAGTAGAGTGGTGTCTTGGAAGAGTTTATGTTTTGGCAGACTTTGTAGCCATTTCTTTTCCTAAGGGCTAGGGCTTACCTGAAAGGCAAAAAAATCAGAACCTGTGCTTTTGAATAGATTTCTATTTTCCAGGTTAATTCTTTCTTTAGTTGAGGACTATTCCCTAATCTAAGCTGTGACTGTGAACATAAACCTGACCTCTCTGGTGTGAAATACAAACAGCTTTCAATTACTGAACAATCTGTAATAATGATTAAACCTTCTGCTTAAGCAATTAACTTTGAGAAAGTAGAAACTATTCATGAATTCTTAAAATTGTTCTTCTCTGCTATGGATTCAATCTTGTGACCATAAAGATGCAACATGACTTTCAAATTAACATCAAACATGAAAACTTATTTCCTGTAAATTCAAAAATTTAATATAGAGTTAGTAGGGTAAGTCATGAGGTGAAGAAAATAACTGTTAAAGGGATGTAAGAATGTACATTTTAATATATGTGTACAAGTGATCAGTTAGACATCTTGAGTCCCTGCTATGTACTTAATTTTATTTATCTTTTCATTTATTTACTAAAAATTTTATTAATTCAAATAATCTATTTTTTTCATTCATCAAGAATGATAATTGACCTACATGGAGTTTTGAAAAATACTTTTCATATTAATGATTCTATCACAGGCACATGTCTAACCTTAGGAAATCAAATGTTTTGAAACTCTGAAGGAATATGGTGCTAGATAGTGTGAACTCCTTGAAGCTATCGGGATGAACAATAGCAATGTGTTTTGCCAATTAGCTGAACTCCCAAAATGTCATTTTTTAAATGGCATACTTTATATAATGAACAGCTTTTTTTTTTTAAAATCACAAATACATCTGTAAATGTCATATGTGACTGATCCTCAACCTTGCCAGAGACCTTGACAAAGGTACCCTAGGAAACAGGACAGACATGATGAGTAGTTCACAACTAAGTATGGAATAAGACAATACGGACAAGGAAATGAGAACAGGGCCAGGTGGTGGGGTATAAACTAAACAATAACCAATAATCCCTTTCAAGTTTCCTTTACACTATCAATTTTTCCCCATTGCTTCACTTATATGGTGCTCTTAACTTTATGGATCACAAACACATCTGACGTTGTGGTGGTTTTTTTTTTATTCATTTATAATAGATTTTATTCATTTATTCATGAGAAACACACACAGAGAGAGAGAGGCAGAGACACAGGCAGAGGGAGGCAGGAGAGCCTGATGTCAGGCTTGATCCCAGGACCCCGGGGGTCACGACCCAGGCTGAAGGCAGATGCTCAACCACTGTGCCACCCAGGTGCCCCTGTCATTGTGGTTAAACATACTGCTAGAAAACAGCTAGACAAATAGGCAAATGTGAAGAAAATTGCATATCATAGTTGCAGAGGGTATATGGACTCTCTAAAGTCTACTCTTCCTCTGATTTGATACTTTAGTGTCAGTTCCTATCAAATTCTGTGCCCAAGTATATAAAACATAAAGAAAATTACTCAATCATGAAAAAGAATGAGATCTTGCCATTTCTAACAATGTGGATGGATCTAGAAAATATAATGCTAAGTGAAATAAGTCAGTCAGAGAAAGACAAGTAATATATTATTTTACTCATATGTGAAATTTAAGAAACAAAGCAAATGAACAAAGGAAAAAAGACACAAACAGAAAAACCAGACTCAAGCAGAGAACAAACTGATGGTTGTCAGAGAGGAATAGGGGAGGGGATGGGCAAAATGGAAAAAAAAAAGTAAAAAAATGAGTTTCAAGCACCAGAAACCCCACTTTCCCCTGCAGTTAATTCACGGCAGAGAAATAACTATATCATTTAAAGCCAACTGGCAGGGAATAGCATGTGAACGATGTAATCATTAGAAGAAAATTTCACGATTACAACAGAATCTGTATTTCTCCTGGAATCTTATCTGTATTGCATAAAATTAAGATTTTATTTTGTTTCTTTCTTGGAATCCTGAGACCACTATGCTGTGAGGAAGTCCAGTTTAACCCAGTACAAAGCAAGAAGTGTTATAAGAGAGAATTAAGGTACCCAGTTGATAGCCAGTACCCATTTTCAGGCACATGAATGAGAAACATCTTGAACCCTTCAGTCCCAGTAGGCACATGAATGAGAAACATCTTGAACCCTTCAGTCCCAGAGGACTACAGATGCATAGGTAATATAACCTCCAGAACTGTAAAAATAAGTATTGGTTTTAGCCATTATATAAATAATATTATTATATATAATATAATATTTTAAGTGAAAAAATGCCTAATTGAACAACTTACAGTGGAGAAATCTTTAATCGTCTTTCTGGCTCTGCACTCTGCCACTGTCCACAATCCACAGTCAAACCAGAATCGCTACCACACATGGAGGATCTTCTAGATTCCTTCCATACAGCATGGAATACATAAGCAATTTATGTAATCTATTTGTCTGTGGGGTGAGAGATGATCCTGGGGCTGACTTGTACTTGTCGATTTACTCTTGGACCTTTCTGATTTAAAGAGCCTTTTAGAATCTCTTGATTTATATTGGGTAAATGTCCAATTTTTCATACCTCTTTTCTTTCATGTCCTCTTCCCCAAGATGCAGTGAGGTATTGAGAAAGAAGGTATGATGGTGCTGGGGCAGGGGCTTATATCTGCCCTCTGCCCTTTTTATCTTCTCTGATCTCTGGGCAGAGTGGCTTGTCTCTTCTGTAAGATTACCAGAGCTGGGAAATTTGTTGTTGTTCTCTGGTTTGGTGAAGTTCATGGGTCCTTTTGTGATCACTCAGCACCACTTTGCCTGTTGTGAGTGCTATAGAAATTTTTGATGTTTGCTACTATTAGATGCTGATCCTGAGTTGGGTTTCGGGAACACTTTTTCCCTACCAGATGTAATCCCTATTCTTTTTCTTAGTTATCTTCTTACAACCTCATGGAGTTTCTGCTAAATCTGCTAAATCTGAATCTTTTCCATACCTCCTTGGAGCCAACGGAGGTATAGGAGTGGTAAGAGTGTAGGAGTGAGAGTGCTTAGGCTCTTCTCTCTGTCAAATCAGGGCATGTTGTCCCTTTGCCCTGGTGTCACTGCCCCATGTTGATCCAAAGCAACTTGTACTCTTCTCTCTCCAGATATTCAAAACTGAGAACTGATATTAAAGACTACTTGTCTCTCTTTTTCTGGCACCAAGTCTATCTCTAGAAGTCCATATCAGATGGGATAGGAAGGATGCAAATATTTAGGTTTTCCTCATTTTTCTTTTAACCTCTCTTTCACACAGACCCGGGATTTTTCTTACATTTACCCTTTCTATCAGTCAGTGATTTTGTCTACATTTTATACTCCCTATCTCTTGCATATCATTCATTTTTCTCATTTCTAGGTCCAAGATGTTGGAATGGCTGCCAAGGAACACGATCTCTATGTAAGGAAAATGGATAGGGGTGCCTGGGTGGCTCAGTAAAGTAAGCATCTGACTTTGACTCAAGTCATGATCTTAGGGTCCTGGGATCAAACCCCACTGGAGCTCCATGCTCAGTGGGTGGTCTGCTTGTTCCTCATCCTCTCCCTCTGCCGCTCCATTTGTTCATGGTGTTTCTCTCTGTCTCAAATATGTAAACAAAATATTTAAGAATGAATGTATTTTCAAAATAAAACCATTATATGCATATTTAGCTTTTTCCCATTTAGAAAATAAAATTCAAAATCCTTTTATTAATGAAACTCCAATCAGAATGGCACTCCCTTTAGTCAAGCCTCCATGGGACTACAACTCACTTGTTTTTTTTTGTTTGTTTTTTGTTTTTTTTTTTTTAGAAATATGGTTGTTAGCCTCCCCTGGACAACATAGATCATTTAGGGAATAAATCTAAAACAGTAAAAACAAAAAATAAAACAAAAGCCTTGCTGCTGTATCTTCAAATGCGAATTTCAAACCCTTTAACTGCTTTTTTTTTGTCCTCTTCTGCCTATAATACACATTCTCTTATCCCATCTGATCAATCTTTTTTCATTTATTTTTCACTTCACTTAAATTCCACCTCCTTCAGGAAGCCTCCTATGACATTCTTTATTCCCTATTCCCAGTTCCCATAGTTCGGTCCTTCCACAGCACCCCAAATGGTAATTCATTCTCTCTCTCTCTCTCTGTCTTCCTCTTTCACTCTCTCCTGCCTCCTTCTCCCTCTTCTTTTCCCATTTCCTTTTCTCTCCCAAAGTGGCTGTGAGCTGTATGAGAGCAGGATCCATCTTATTATTTTCAGTGTCCATCATAATTCTTGACACATGGTGGGCGTTAAATAAGAGAAGAATAAAAGAAGGAACATACATAGCTCTACGTGAAAAGTCAAAAGATAACCAGAAGCTATTTATAGTTTATGGACCGCTTGGTAAACTGAGATATCACCTTACTTATTTCCATCTCTTAGAGGATATTCACAATGATACAAATTGAATCCTTGCCCAACACCCTAGTCTAAGGGCAGGATGAGAGATTTATATTCTTACTATGAAAGACACAGAGTGTTCATGAGTTGATGGTGACACTACTATAAAAACTGAAGTTTAAATAATTTTAGAAAGTATAGAACATATGAATAGACAAATAGTCAAAACTAAGTAAAATAAGTAACCATAGTATTAAGTACTTAAATCCTACATGTCTCTGAGACAGTTGAGATTCTATCATAAACAATTACACAGAATGCAACCTCTTTTTAAAATTTATTTGGATGTCTTCCAAGAAGCTATAAATACTATTGATAATAGAGAGACTGCTAATTTGTTTCTATGTGTGATTTTCCAAGTTCAAAGCTGATCTCTAGTTTGTTTCTCTGATTCCCATCAATTCAGAATACCTTTTGTTGTAAGAGATTTTTTCTCTTTCTTCTACATGACGTTCAAATTATTCAGTTTCTGAATACCTTCTATTTCACCTCTGCATGCACTATTATGATTTTCCTTTCCTATCCTTTGGGAACAACAAACAAATATACACCCCCGACATGCATGTACTGACACACACACATACAAATACATATCTGTACTCTCCTTCATGCGTCTCCAACTCCTTTCCTCTATATAAATAGATATTTATTTTTCTTCACTGTTTGAGATTAAAGTTTTATTTTACTTTTTTAAAGATTTAATTTATTTATTTATGAGAGACACATACAGAGAGAGACAGAGAGAGAGAGAGGCAGAGACATAGGCAGAGGGAGAAGCAGGTCCCACGCAGGGAGCCCGATGTGGGATTTGTTTCGGGACTTCAGGATCATGCCCTCAGCCGAAGGCAGATGCTCAACCTCTGAGCCACCCAGGCATCCTGAGATTAAAATTTTAAAAAGAAATTGTCTTCAAGTAATTAAACTTTGAAAGTGAAAATACCAAGTCAAAGTAGAAAGAAATTATATGGAATATATCCAACTTATCGAATTCTAAGAATTAAAATAAGCAAGTCAAGAGGAAAGAAAGTTTTCTAAATATGACAAATTTTTGAAAGAGTAGGGACTATGTATATATATTTTCAGTTAGTTGACTAATATTCAGTATGATAGTGATGCTTAATTTGACTTCCTCAACTTTCCATTAGTAATATGAAGGAAGGAAGGGAGAAAGGAAGGAAGGAAGGAAGGAAGGAAGGAAGGAAGGAAGGAAGGAGGAAGGGAGAAAGGAAGGAAGGAAGGAAGGAAGGACGGAAGGAAGGAAGGAAGGAGAGAGGAAGGACGAAAAAAGAGAAAGGACGAAAAGGAGAAGGAAGTAGGTAGGGAGAAGGAGGAGAAGAAAAGAGAAGGAGGAGAGAGAAGAAAGGAGAGGAGTGAGGGGAGAGGGAAGCAAAATTAGAGTAAATTCTTGTCAAATTCCTTTAAGGGGCACTGATAATTGAAGTCAGACTGATTAAAAAAAAAGATGAAAAAACAAGGGCATTTTGATCTGTAATTATATTTATAGTTCTTTTAGGAGATTGTAGCTGGCCACCTCACTGAAGGATTGGACTTTCTCCTCCTTTTTTGTATTCATGTTGTGGTATAAGATGTGGCTCTGGTACTTGATTTATCTGCCTCTGTTGCCCAGACTGGGTTAGCCATCTGAGAGCAAATTTGCCACAATCCTAAGCTTTGAGGCTGACTCAGTGGCCCCTCATGTGGTAGGAGCCAGGCCTGCCCTCACAGGGCTTGAGGAAACTGACTTCTCCCATCACTTCGGGACTTACATGAAGAGCCTTATTCTGGAAATAGATTTGATGTATCCAGCAGCTGACTGAAAGATCCTGGAGACAGCTCTGGGAAGCATGAGAGAATTGATGCTCCATGGGGAAGCTTTGTGCAATGAGAAGCAGAAGCTGGACAAGAGAGGATAAGCCCTTTCCTTCTCCCCACAACCATGGTGTTGAGGTACCGTGTTTCCTCCACACATCTCCTGCGACTGAACAACCAGCCATGATTCTGTGAGAACTGGGGTCAACTCAGCAACTTATCACTTTGTATTTGTTTTTCTTTCCAGCCTCTTTCTTCTCATTACTGTCTTTCATGCCTAGGATCCTGTCTCCTAGTAAAACCTTCACTTTGCATCCAGCTGGCTGTATTTTCTAGGGAAACCGTTCCAAAACAGCATATCTATTTTTTTCATATTGCTAGACTTTTTTTTTTACTTTTATATGGATTTTTATAGATTTCAATGAATTTCTTTTATTCAATCATATCAACTTTTGGTCATTTTTATTCTTAATTTTTCTGAAGTCCATCTCCTCCTGTGCATCCCTACTTACCCTGCCTAACATGGGCTATCATCATCTGTGTTCTGAAATGCAGCATCAGGTTTCTATTTACCAATTTCGGATTGGTAGTTCTTGGATTCATCCTCCATGCAGCCGTGAGTGATCTTTCTAATCCAAACTGAATATACTTTCCTTTTACTTTAAAACCTCTTAACACCGCCACCCCCATAATAAGATAAAGTCTTATCTCTAAGATAAGCACACTGTGCTCTGGGATATATTACTTGTTCTCTGCATCTCTGTACCATTGCTCTTCTTGCCCCCTCTGCCTAGGACACCTCATCTTCCCTCCTCTAACTGGTTAAATTCTACTTTTCCTTTGAGACAGTAGTTCTGGACATTTTGGGAGTCATCAACCTTTTTGCTACTTGAGTGAAAGCTATGGACTTGCTCTTTCAAAACAAAACAAACAAAGCATATATAGCATTTTGCCTAACCTTTAGAAAGAGAATGATCCTTCACCTTGCCCCCAAATCTACTCTCATTAAAAAGTTCATCACTTCTTTTGAATGACACGGAGACTGAGGTGCCACCCTCCTGAAATCTTCCTTTTCTCTTGATGTTATGGTTTCTGACTATGAGATCACCTGGAGAGCCCGACTGCATCTCCGTCATTTCTGATTCCTCAGTGCTTGTACACAAGGGGCAAATACTATTTATGTGTTGAATGAATGAAATAAATGCATCTATTTGGTCCTCCCACTGGATCTTGGAGACTTTCAGGACACAACTGATGCAGTTCACAAGACACACACAGTAAAAATTATTTCACAAATGAAGAAGGACTTGTAGAATGGCTGAGTGACGGTTCAATGACAGAACCAGAACTAAAACCACTTTCTCTTGATCACAAGTTCTTGAATGCCTGTCTGTGTTTTGTATTTAAGAACAAAACAAACCAGTTTTTATTTAACCTGTTTCCTTGACTCTTGGCCTTGACACCTTCAGATTACTAAGAGACAAATTTTTATCCCGAATATATATCCAGTCTATTTTCTAATCTGACCTTCAGAGCAACTTTACTAAAATGTAATTTCTAATATGAAAGATCTGTAAGTGAGAGTCCAACCCAAATGCTTACCAAATCATCAGACCATTAAAGTTGGCAAACATCTTAAAATGGCTCCATAGAACTGCACCTTTCCATTTGGGAGTGTAGGCAAACAGCTTTGTTTTTGTTTTTGCAATTGACACCATCGTTTACATTAGGATTCAGAATCTATTATTTAGGCTGGCTGGCTTTGAATACATTTTCCCCAAATTTAGATACTGCTAATGAGGTTCTCCTTGAAAGCATTTCAGGGTCCTTCACTGAGGGCTTCTAAGGAGAATTTAATTATCATTTTATTTGAAATATGGAAATCGTATTTGTTTTATATCATAGCAATGATATAAGAAGTGTTTGTTTTATTTTTTCTTCACTTTTATAGGTTCTTAAAATTTTGTCAAAGGCAAAGACTTTATTATATAAGCAATTAACTTTTGTTTTTTCCAATAATGTTTTCAGCTTATTTCTCGTACAGTTGCCTGAATCTATCATGATAGGCATAGGCCAGTGTTTTGTTGTTCAATGGCCAAATATATTATTCTCAAATGATTTCCTTAGGGTGGACCAAGCAAGCATTTCTTTGCTTTCTTGTCAAGATTTAATAATTTCACAGCAACTAATAATTTCCTGCAATTTTGCATACAAGCAGAAGCAGAATAAGCATCGACAATGTAGAACAAAACAAGGCAAATTAAAATACACTTATTGCACTAATAACATGCATCAAAAATATTTTTTAAAATTAAGAGAAGAAGATGTGTTTTTCCCTATTCCAACCACTAATGAAACAAAATCTCTGGACATTATTAAAAAAAAAATGAGAGGACTTAAGAAAAGTGGAGAGAAGAAAGTGGACTAAGTTGGGAACTTGAGACCCAGGAAATGACAAAATGTGAGTTTCCTAGATTTTTCTTTTCCCTCATATATCTTAAACTTGATCTAAAGAGCGAGCATAGCATAGGGCAACCCGGGTGGCTCAGCGGTTTAGCGCCGCCTTCAATCCAGGATGTGATCCTGGAACCCCGGGATCAAGTCCCATGTCCGGCTCCCTGCATGGGGCTTGCTTCTCCCTCTGCCTGTGTCTCTGCCTCTCTCTCTCTCTATGAATAAATAAATAAAAATTAAAAAAAAAGATACCCCATCTAAAGAGCTAGCATACCAGAAATTTCAATAGACATTGATGCAAAAAGTCCAAACAAAGCTTGTGCTCTTTAGCCAAAGGACCAGGGAAGGTTCAACCTAACAAAACAGAAACCTTTTAGACAATTACCTCTGTACTCTAGGCAAACACCCTAGGGAAAAAACTGTGCCTCAACAGTACAAGTAAAGGATGTGTAGAGTTTAGATTTCCACTCTTGCAAGGTTAGAATGAGATCTCCCAACACAACCATCAGATCGTGTCAGAGAAGGCCAAAGAGGGAGCTGGGCCTTTCATATCTGCCAGCTGATAACAAGGCCACCCTCCTCACATTGGTAGAGACTATATGAGGAACATGGATTTCCACTTTCACCTAGCGGTTTCAAGATGCTTCTTCCCTTTCCCCATTAAGATGATATCAAAGGAGGCCTAGTAGAGAGTCGGGATTTTCACCATTGTCTGGTTGTAATGACGAGGTCTTCACCAGAGTGTCCGTGGAGACCATAGGAAGACTTGGAACCTTCATCTTGTTCTAGCAGTTATGAGTTCTACCCTGCCTCTGACTGCAGAGTGTCCCTGGAGGCTGACTGGTGCAACTGGGCTCTTACCTTCACTTGACATTTCAATTTAATCATCTGAACACTCCTCAGAGCTGGATAGCTTACTTTTCACTCAATCACACAAGGCATTTACTGAGTGACTTCCATTGGCCAGTATGTGCTTATACAGGAAATACAGGGGAGGACAAATGGTATTTGTCTCCTTGAAGACTTTTGAGAAGATTGTCCCCCTTGCCCTGTGGCATGGTGGCAGAGAAATCCAATGAAAAGCAAAGGTTTAAATAAGACCCAGAGTTTCATAGCATAAGATAAAAATATCCACATCAACAAGGAGATCAAACATCCAAAGGAGAACCAAATTACATCTAAAAGATACCAACTGAATGAAAGCTCAGTGGGTGAGCTCAACAGTAGAATGGAGGAGACAGAGGAAAAAATTGATAAACTAAAAGATGGACCAATAAAAATTACATAACCTAAATAACAGAGAGAAATGCTGTCTTAACATCAGTCCTTTAAATGGCAGAAAAAAACCCCCACAATAACAAAAAGTCAAATAGTTTTCCCAAAGTTGTTTTTATTATTGTGTTTAAAAGAATCAACTAAACATTAAATTTTAAATATTCAATTTGTTATGTTAGCCTTAACTTATTACTGTCTTAGTTTATTTCTGGTACTGTTTTTTTCTTTTTCCAAGGTAAGGAAGGGTTCCCTGTATAGGTTTCATTTTTCTCTCTTTTCAATATTTTTCAAGACTTTATTTATTTATTTATTCCCGAGACACACACACATCCCTCTGGTACTTTCTAAAAAAAAAAAAAAAAAAAAAACGAGACTGAATAGTACATCCGGATTTTGAGAAAGTTTCACTATATAGGGGTATTCCTAAAGAAATTCTTTTCCTGCCCTTTAATACAAACTGGAAACATTTCAGTTATGCTTCTTTTAAATCCTAAAATTAATGAAGTACACTCAGGGATTTCTTGGGTTGCCTTTTGTTCCTCCAAAGCACAGGGTAAGTATATTTAAAAATAACATGCTGACATTTTTACAAAATTGTGTATTAACGCTGGTGTTGTATTCCAAAATTTACAGACATAAAACTAAATGTTAAAATTCCTTCGACCATGACTGTATCATTTTGTATTATCTATTAAACCATTCTCAATACACCATAATCACAACAAATTCTAATTCTTCAGCTTTTATTAGAATCTCTAAGGCAATTTTCTCTGTCAATTTTCAAATAATCTCACAGCATGGCCTTGAGGATAAAATTGGAAAGTGTTTGGTAAATTGAAAATGCCTGTCTGTAATGTGACAATCTGTACATCTTGGTTCATCATCTAGAGATAAACAGGCTCAAAAATCCATAATACAATGTGAAATGATAACGTATAAAAGGACTTTCTGAGTGGAAACAAATTCTTCTTAATTCTAGAAAAATCTTTTAATCTTTCACCTCTCGATATATCAGTTGGGTTCTCAGAAATCTTTAAGAAGGCAGAGACTCTATCCTTCAGTGTATCTTCCCTGTGATCACATATTGGCTCATGTTAGTCATTCAAAAAATATGTAATGAGATTGAGTGAAGCTACCTAGATTTTAGGAATGTACAGATAATTAAATTCAATGGGATAATATTTAAAAACATGTTGTAAATCAGATTAATATTCAAATCGTTGACTACTTCTTATTCCTGCTTCTAAATCTAAATCAGACTCACTTGCTTCTTTCTTAAAGCACTCAGATTTTTGTTTGTTCTTTTTTTTTAAGATTTTATTTATTTATTCATGAGAGACACACGCACAGAGAGAAAGAGAGAGAGAGAGAGAGAGAGAGAGAGAGGGGCAGAGACACAGGCAGAAGGAGGAGCAGGCTCCATGCAGGGAGCCTGACATGGGACTCCATCCCAGGTCTCCAGGATCACACCCTGGGCTGAAGGCGGCACTAAGCCGCTGAGCCACCAAAGCTGCACTTGTTTGTTCTTAAAACTTAATTTGGAAGGCCAGTGTTGAATTTACAACAAAATTGAGAAGAAGGCATAAATATTTCTCATATATCTCCTGCCTTCACACATGCACAGTTTTCCTCTTTATTAATACCACTCACCAAAATGGTGCATTTACCAAAGACGAATGGAATCTACATTGACACATGATGATCAACCAAAGCCCAGAGTTTAATCTTTGGGTTCATTGTTGATGTTGTATATACTCTATAAGTTTGGATAAAAGTATGATGATATCTATCATCATAATATTATACAGGGTATTTTCACGGCCTTAATAGTTCCCTGGGGTAAAAAAAAAAAAAAAAAAAAAAAAAAAAAGAGTTCCCTTTGTTCTGTACATTCATTTTCCCTCCTCTCCCTGTGGCAACCATTGATCTTATTACAGTCTCCATAGTTTTGCCTTTTCTGTAATGTCACATAGCTGGAATCAGTTTGTGGCCTTTTCAGGTTGACCACTGTCACTTAGAAATATGAATTAAAAAAAAAAGAAATATGAATTTAAGATTCCTCAGCACCAAAATTTTAAAATCCTGTTATAGACCTGCCACCGGCTAAACTGCTTTTATCAGTCTTCTAATCCCATGAAATCATTCTCTTCATTCCTTACAGATTTTAGTTCCTGCAGTCTTACTGAAATACAACTTTTTTTTTTTTTGCTACTCTGTCCTTAAATATAATAAACATGACCAGAAGAATTATAGAAAAATATTGACTTTCCTAACTCTAAAATTATAATTACTAACCTAAATGGGGCTTTAAAATATATCTTCCCATTGTCCCTAGATCCACTCATTCTAAACTCTGCTTTAGGAGATCTGTATCAATAGAACCCTTTGCCCTTTTTAACTTCTTTTTGGATTTGGCCCAGGAGGCAACTGCAGGGGAAAGCAGAGTGTGTCATTGATACTTTCAAGAAGTATACCCCGTAAAATCCATTTCTCTCTCTTTCTGGTTTTAGTAACTTTTTCTGTCTCTTTCAGACTCAAAGTGAATACTTGCTAGCCCTGACCTATTGCACTGACCATTATGGTTCTCCTACACCTACATCTTTGTGAATAATCTCATTGAGTGTTAATTCTTTTTGAATTATCCTACTTTGATTATGCCATCTGTAGCAGAAAAAATCCTCAATATTGTTTGACAATGACATTTTTCTCTCATTCTCATATAATTAGTTTCTACATTTTCCAATCTTCTCAAATGATCTGCAATTTTTTTTTCTTTCCTCATTTTCAGTTCATGAGCTTATTTCCTACTTCTCTGAAAAAACAAAGACACAATCTCAATAGAAATTTTAGGGGATGGGATAACTGGACGATGGTTACTGAGGAGGGCACTTGAAGAGATGAGCCCTGGGTGTTATACTATATGTTGGCAAATTGAAATTCAAAAGAAAGAAAGAAGAAGAAAGAAAGAAAGAAAGAAAGAAAGAAAGAAAGAAAGAAAGAAAGAAAGAAAGAAGAAAGAAGAAAGAAAGAAAGAAAGAAAGAAAGAAAGAAAGAAAGAAAGAAAGAAAAAGAAAGAAAAGAAGAAAAAGAAAGAAAGAAAGAAAGAAAGAAAGAAAGAAAGAGAAGAAAGAAGAAAGAAATTTTATAATCTTCCACTTCTATCTACATCTACCCAGTATACCTGAATCTGTACATTTATACTCTATGGTGTTGATACTTCCATCATGTCTGATTTGAAGTAATTACTATGATGCCACTGAGGCTGGGACAATCAGTTGCTAGCCAGCTCTGGTACAGCTCTGTTTAGGCAGGGATTTGATCTCTGTGTTCGTTGCTTCATGCCCAGTAGGTGATTAATTAATATTTACTGCATAGGACAAAAATAGCAGTTACTATAATTAAGTATTTAGTTGATAAATAACTTCTGAATATGGGTGAGTAAACATAATTTTGTGTGGTCATTTAGTATGTAATTTAATTTAAACATCTCTGATTAGCTATTATATTAAAAACACGTATGCTTTAAAACTTTCAACTTTTTTAATGAAAAAGAAACTTCACGTTTCAAAGTTAATTTATTTGTATTGCCAACTCAGAGTGTGTGTAAGAAAATGAAATACATTTTTTTTCTCTCTTTTAGCTTATGAACCTCCACACTTACAGAGTAAGAAGTAATATCAAGGAACAGAGCATAGGTTGACAATTGGTTCATACCAAGAATATACACATCATTGAGTTAAAATAGGGACTGTGTTCTGTGAAATGTGATTAGTTATATTTATTTCCAGGTTTAGAACAGAAGCTGAGGCAGAGTAGAATAATGCAAAGTAGAACATTTAAATAGCAAGACAGGAAAACACTTGGTTAGCCTGACGGTATTATCGTACATTTATTTACTCACTTGAAATATTGCCTGTTTCTTAAGAACCTTGCTGATAATTTTCTTTCAAGGCCAAGTGGAATGATAAGCTAGGCAGAGAAAATCCATGAAGGTAGAAAATCCCTGGATTCTAGATTAAGGTATTTTCCCCATACTTTATGAACTCTGTAGATTATAAACTCTTCTATTATTAAAGTACACTTTACAGTCCTTCTGCTAGTAAAGATAGCCTTGAAGCTGAAAATCAGTGTATACTATAAGCTCAGGGTAAATTTTGTTCATTTGCTTATTGAAACTTCCTAAACTTATTTTTTGGTATATTTAAAAATATACAGAACAGAATAATACATATTTAGTAAAAAGGCATGGAAAACAATAGATCAATTATAAATCTATCAAACTCTTCTTAGGGTACTAACAAAACTTTGGAAATTGTACTTGTGGGTAAAAACTAAGTTATATTACAGATTTATACCTGGTGCAATGTATAGTTCATATGGGTTTACTGTAGGGAAAGTAGACTCCTCTTCCAAAGAGCAGATGAAACTTTACTGATTTCTGGATAGCAGCTTTATATCATATTTCCTCATTTTAAAAGATACATAGGTGCCTCTTGTAGTAGATTGAATAATATCCCTGTTCCAGATGTGTCCATGCCCTACTCCTTGGAACATATTACCATATGTGTGATAAAGAGGAGTATGAATGCGTGATTAAGTTAAGGATTTTGATATAGGGATGTTATTTTGGATTATGTGGGTGTGTCCAGTGTAGTGAGAAGGATCCTTCTTAAAGGAAGGTAGAAAGTCACTGTTTAAATTAAAAAGAGAAGGCCCATGTAACTGAAAAAGCATATTATCGGAGTGATGTGATGACAAGTCAAAGAAAGCCAGAAGCCTCAATAAACTGGATGAAGCAAAAAACAAATTCTCTCCTGGAGCATCTAGAAGCAAAGAGCTCTGACCATCTCTTGATTTCAAGTATGTAATACTCCTTTTGAACTTCATACTTCCAGCATATTAAGATAATACATTTGTGCTGTTTTAAACCACTACATTTATAGTAATATACTAGAGCAACAACAGAAAACTAACATACTTTTTTAAAATGAAAATTCAGTTTATTTATTTATATAAATGTTTTAAGTAAATTAATGTGAAAATCTATAAGTGCATTATTTTATGTATATGTTATATGTGCTGAAAATATGTATTTTATATATATATGTTGAAATACATGTATGATGAAAGCATTGATAATCTCTTTGGAACATTATGAGTAGGAAAAACTTTGAAATTTTTTAAAGTTTATTTCCTTGAATGACAAAAGTACTTCATAAAATAGTAAACTTTGTTGAGATAGAACATTTATAGCTTTATTTAAAACCCTGTATGCACAGTTTATTTTTAATGGGTTAAATAAGCATTTTCATTGAAATATGCAACTATTCAGATTGGTCATCTCATAGATTAGAATTATATAGATATACTAAATCTTAAATAAAGTCAAATAGTTTGTGTACAATTATTTCACTCTTGTCTCAACCTGTTTTTTTTTTTTAATTGTAAGCATACCCGAACTGGAGAAGAAGAGAAGCATAGAGAAAGACTGTAATAGAAATTATATGAAGATGGTGAATTTCTTAATGATAAAATATATCAACATTATCATATATTAGCAAACAGTAGAATTAGAAAATAAGATATAAAATCTTACAATATTAAATTCCAACATTGCAAAAATTATATAGTAATTCTACTAAGATTGATTATGCATTTATCTTTTGAGCAACAATTTCCAGTTAATAGGTATTTTTAAAAGAATAAATTATGAGCCTTTGTCTATTGGTAATTGTCATAATGAGCAGTTGTTAATTTAATAATACAAAAATTAAAAAAGTATTTTATAATTTCAAATGTATTAACGTGGATCTTACTGAGAAAGCCAAAAAATTTCCTTTATAAATTATCTTTTAGAGAAACAAAAAGGAACGTATTTGAGCTATCTGTGGAGAATCCTGTGTGAAGCTACAAAGTAATTAAATTCAAAGCAAGTGTTTTAAGAGTAGGTGAAAACTTGAATTTGTTTAGGGAAGAAGAAACAATAAATGATCAATAATTACATGGAAAAGATAGCTAATGGATTTATTAATAATGAAAAAATATAAAATTAAAAATATTTTCAGATCAAAATATGTTGCTGATCAAACTGGGAAATTATTTTTAACATAATGAACAGATTTATTATAATTTTATGAGAATGACACATTTCCATCTGACAGAACAGGAGGGAGTTTATACTGGTACAAATCTTCTTGAGGGTAGATTGGCAATACTTTGTGTCCCCAGTTCCTGGCAGATATTTACTTTGATATTTACTAAAAATGAAATGAACATGCAACAGTACTTCCATCTTACTAGAGCAAGGGTATTCTGGGAAGGTTCTTTTAGCCAAATATAACCATATTCAGTTTCTACAAAGAATGTGTGAACGGTTCTATAGTGATCTTTGTCAACTGCTGTATGAGATTAATTGTAAATATGATAGTTGAGGAAGGTAATGACAAGCAGATTCATTCTGTAATATAACCAAAGGGCCAAAACAAAAAAGAGTTAAGAATTAGACACAATATTTGTAAAGAAACAAAGGTAATGGAGAGTGTGATCCTTTTTAATATTAACCATAAAAATCCCATTGGCATTACCATGAGGTATATTAAAATTATTTGTTTTCCACTTACATGAAAGACGAACCAGGTCTTTTAAGTAACTGGATTTCACGTACCACCTACCATGCTGTGTATACTACAGGTCCTTTGAAATGCTCACTTTCCTCCAAGTTGGAATAAGTCATTAGTACTTGTGAGAGAGAAAGATGAAAAATTTGCAGGAGAGGAAGTATTAGGAAGAATATCTTTTATTTATTAAAATATTGAACCAGAAAACCTAAATTTCATGAAATATTTTAAAAACTTAAGGTAGCGTTAGAAAATGCTGTTCATTTCAGTAGTCTTATTTGAAAGCTATAATCTTTATTTTTTAGTTTAAGAATTTAGTGTGTTTTCATTTTCTGCGGGATCTATGTGGGTAAGATTTAGGGGACTCAGACGCATATAAATGAAAGGGTGAGGAAAACACAGCAATCTCTGAAAACTTTCTAAACAACTTATATTAATTGCATGAACATGTTGCAATTAATACTAGCTCTGTCTGAAACAGAACCAACTGAAAAAACTGGCTCTCAAGTAAACTAGAAGCCCAGATTCTTGTGTGTGTGTCTGTGTACATGTGCGTATGTGCAAGCAATATCCTGCTACCTTACCCAGATCACTATTATCAGTCATCTTTCTTATTTAGTTTAACATGGCATTGACTTCCTATTGCTGTTTAACAAATGATCATAAACCTAATGAGTTAAAAAAAAAATTGCTATTTCACAGTGTCCCTGGGTCTCCTGCCTCAGAATAGTTTCACTGGGTCCTCTGTTCAGTGTCTCACAAGGCTGAAATTAAGTTATTGTTTGGATACCCTTCCTTTCTAAAGGTTGGATCCTTTTCCAAGATCACATGATTGTTGGTTGAATTCATCTCCCTGAAGCCACAGGCCGGTTAGAGGCCTCCACCCTGTTGATGGCTGTCAGCCAGGTCCTTGCCATATGGTTCCCTCCAATCTTAGGACTTCAAGGGCTCATCTGATTAGATGGAGCACAATCAGATAATCTCCCTTTCTATTAACTCAAAATTAATTGATAAGTAGCCTAATTATGAGTAATATCCTATCATATTCACAGGCTCTGCCTACACCCACGGGATTGGATAACACAAGCTGTGTGCACTGGATGTGTGTGTGGGCGAGGGTATCTTGAGACTATTTGAGCACCCGCCCACACACTCTCTCTCTCTTTCTTTTCTTTCTCAATAATTCAATCAATGAGGAGTAAATTGGAGATATTATTTCCCCTCACCTCTAAAAGGCAATATTTTAGAAGGCTGATCCGGTTTTTAAAATGTATTCTTTCTCTAATTAGACACAAATAATATTTTTGAACATTCATTAACTGCCTCTTTTTTTTTTCTACTGTGCATACTGAGTAAAAATGCTTCTTCCACAGGTATCTGTGTTAATTTTTTAAAATCTGTATTTTAAAATCCTTCCTTAGGTCATGTTATTGCTCCCTAGATTGCTTAGGGGTGAGGATGCTTCTCCTTTTCTACACCTATGACAGACTGCTGTTATCCCTACATTTGTTATTATCCCAAAATTTTCACCAAGTCCTGGAAAACATCTTTCTGCATTGTGGAAAGTCTTCTCCTAGCCCGTCTGTTGCACCTACATCGCTGCCTGGCCAGGATATACACATAGTCAAATTTAAGAGCTAATGATAAATTATTTCCCTAAGTGTTTGCAACAGGGTACACCGGCACTATCACTATGCTACTTTTTCCTGCTCTGCAATCCCGGCGACACATTTTACATTGCAAATCTGTTAACTATAAAATATTTTCTTCATTGCAGTTTTAATATACATTTCTTGATGTTGAGCATCATTCCTTCTATTTAATTTGTATCTGTGTTTTCTTTTGAGTACAATGTCTTTTCCTATGGTTTCTTTAGTTTTCTACTAGATTGTTTCTTTTTATGTTGTTGATTTGTAAAAATTAGTATTTACTCTCCAGTTTTCCAAAGTAACTAATACTCTTCTGCTATATCCGCTGGAATATTACCTCTTGGTTGGGGGCTTACCTTTTCACTTACTTTACAGTGTCTTACAATAACAGAACTTTATAATTTTATAATAATTTAACTTATTGCTTTTTGTATGACATTTTGCCTATCTTATTTATAAAACAAAAAAAAGTAAATATCTTTTCTTCCTCAGAATAATGAATATATTTCCTACAATGTTTGAAGAATTTTAAACATTTGCATTTCACATTTCAGTTCAAAATTTATCCAGAATTATAAGTACTTGTAAAATAATTTGTAATTTTCCTTTTTGTTCTTTTTTTTTAATTTTATTTACTTATGATAGTCACAGAGAGAGAGAGAGAGGCAGAGACACAGGCAGAGGGAGAAGCAGGCTCCATGCACCGGGAGCCCGACGTGGGATTCGATCCCAGGTCTCCAGGATCACGCCCTGGGCCAAAGGCAGGCGCTAAACCGCTGCGCCACCCAGGGATCCCCCTTTTTGTTCTTTTTAATTAGGAAAACACCTTAATTAGGAGAGTGTTATAGTAATTAAAAAATGTTTTATTTGAATATAGTTGACACACAAGTTACATTAATTCCAAGTGTACGACATAGTTATTCAACAACTCTATAGGTTATGCTATGCTCGCCACAAATGTAGCTACCATCTGTCACCATGCAACCCCATTACAATACCATTGACTATATGACCTATTCTGTGCCTTTTAGTCCTGTGACTTACTCATTCTATAAATGGAAGCCTGTATCTCCCACTCCCCTTCATCCATTTTACCCATCTCTCTACCCTTGTCCCCTCTTGTAACCATCAGTTTGTTCTTTGTATTTACAGATATGATTCTGTTTTTTTGTTTGTTTATGTATTTGTTTTGTTTTTTAGATTCCATATGTAAGTGAAATTGTATGGTATTTGTCCTTCTCTGTCTGACTTATTTCACTTAGCATAATACCCTTCTGGTCTATCCATGTTTTGGATGGCAAGAATCTTACTCATTTTTAAGGCTGTACATCTTCTGTATCCATTTGTCTATCAGTGGACACTTGGGCTGCTTCTGTATCTTGGCTATTGTATATAACGCAGCAATAAACATAGGAGCATACATATCTTTTTGAGTTAGTGTTTCTTTTAATACCCCTCTTTGCTACTGATCATAAATACCGCCTTGTTATATATCAAGCTTCCATATATGTCTGAATTCATCTCTGATTTCCCTATTAATTTCCCTTGATCTATGTGATAATCCATATGCCACTAAGCCACTGCTTGCTCACAACACCAGAATGCCAGCAACAGAGAAAGTGTTACAGCCCCTGATATGGCACTATTATTCACAGAGGACACCAATCAGAAATGAATCAGATTTTTGATTATGCTGGTCTTTCCACACAATCTTCCCTTTCCACTCTCACTTTTCACAGGTGCCAGACCTGTATGACAGGTTGAAAACTCCTCTTAATCACTTCTTCTCCTAAGCCTTTTATATTTCACAGGTGTTTTCTCAAATAAAACCCTTGCTTGATCTAATCTAGTCTTGATGTTGTTAGCTTTTCAGATGTCATGAACTGAAACTTATGTTCCTTCTGAGAGAATTTGCTAACATTTCTCCCAAGTATCCAAAATCACTACCATTGGACAACTATTGTAGACTAAATTCTCAGCTTGGATTATCTTGAACCAGAAATCTTAGGTAATGGAAACAATCTCAGTTCTAATTATTTCCTTTTCATCTAAGAGACAATACTTGTGGAAGCAAGTTTCCATCCTATTTCCCTTTAGGATAATATATTTTTTCTTCTTTACCCTGCCACAGAGGATTTGTATTTCGGCAGTTCCAATTTTATGCAGAAGTCTTCATTCCGACTTTTCACCTTGTGCAAGATCTTGTCTCAGTCCTTTGTCACTTCAATTAAGCCATTAAAAAGTTCTACATCAAATTTTGTTTCTGGTCAATATGTAATAACATGGCTATATTGTATGTTTTGATCCATATTAAAATTCTAGGAAATGAGAACTAATCTACAGTGGCAGACCACATATCAGTGGTTGCCTGGGATGTGGGAGGGATGTAAGGAAGGGACTGCAAAAGGGTCACAGGGTAACTTTTGGGGAGATAGATAAATCCATTTTCTTGAATGTGGTGAGTTTTTGTGATGTATACATTTTTCAAAAGCTATCAGAGCATAAACTTTAAATATGTATGGTTTATTGAATGTCAGGTATAACTCAGTAAAACTGTTTAAGAAAAATTGGATCTGGCTCCTAAGGAAATGAATTTCTGGACTTACAATCTTTAGATTAAAAATACATTTAGAAACATTTAGCCATGAGGTACCTACATGGCACAATCGATTAAATCACCAACTTTTGGTTTTGGATCAGGTTTTGATCTCATGGGTCATGGGATTGAGCCCCACCTTGGGCTCTGCATACTCAGCTGAGCACCAGAAGTCAGCTTGAGACTCTCTCTCCACCTCCTTCTGCCCCATCCCATGCAAACCTGTGTGCATGCACTTGCTCTCTTGCATGCTCTCTCTCTAAAATAAATAAATCTTAAAAACACATTTAGCCATATTTTATTTGCTATGTAATAATAAGATTTTTAAAGGATTCATGGTCTGTCATATAGCAGAAATGGAAGCCTCTTCCTAGATTTTTTCCACACAATCTCAGCCTTGATCTATTGAAGAAATACTGCTTTCTAAAACCAAGATATAAGCATCTAATTGTATCTGTGAAAATAGGGAGATTTTGTTTTGTTCCATGACAAATTCTGCTATAATTTTGAAATCTTTATTGTTTTTTAAAAATCACAACTCATTAACTAAACTTTCCACCCTTTGGGAAACTGCCTCTATACCTGACATTCCCTCAACAACTGTATTCTATTCAATAGAAAAATGCTAAACAGGACAGAGATATGGTGAAAGCCTTTGTAACTCCACCAAATATTACTCTGAGTTGAAACTGAATCATCAGAATGGTTTGTTCAGTCTAATTCCAACTTGTCTAACACACTATTGTCCTATTATGTATAGAAATTTATTTTTAATGTCGTTATTTTGATATGCAAATTTATTAAATCTTAAAAAAAAAGTGAGGGGATTCAATTACTACTTAACTTCTAAAATGCCCTAAATGCATCTATTTAATAATAAATTCTAGAATTTTGGAAATTTTAGATGTGAAGCCAGTTTTCCAAATTCATAAATATTTTCTTTCTCAACTAATCTATATATGTTTTGTTCAAGATAAGATAAACCCTTATCTTAAGGCTCTTTCTCTAGAACAAAATTAACCAAATCCACTATATGTTCCCTTGGTGTTAACTCATTGCCCCAGGTTTCAGCTTCATGACTTCTTGAAAACTATCCAGTAACACTTAATGGCAGTCACTTGTCATTTGAAAAACACTATTCTATCTTCCTGCCAAACTCTTAGTCCCTTCAGTGCTCTGAATAAGATATGAGATTTTCAATTTAGAATTAATTATTTGGAGGCATTGGGCTGGCTCAGTCAGTAGAGCACAATTCTTGATCTCAGGGTCGTGAGTTCAAGCCCACATTGGGCCTGAAGCTTACATAAAAATAAATTAATTAATAAATTAATTAAAATTAATATTCGTTTCTCTCAAGTTTGGTTAGATAAGTGTTTTTTTTTTTTTTAATTTACTTCATAGATCGTATCAGGCTTACATATTTGACTATTTCTCCTTAATCCCATGGATATTTTGATGTGTAAACCTGATAAATTTTTAGCTTGCTATATAGAGATAAGAATTTTCATCTTAAATGATTGAGAGCTGATGATATTTTATGTATCCACTTGATTGGTCCATGGGATGCACAGAGAGTTGGTCAAATTATTCTGGTTGTTACTGCTAGGGTGTTTCTGGAGGGAATTAGCATTTTAATTGGTAGAGTAAAGCAGATTATCCTCCATAACGTGAGTAGGCCTCTTCTAATCAGTTGAAAGTCTGAATTGAACAAAAAGCGCCCCCCTCCCTCAAGTGAGAGAATTTTCCAGTAGTATGCATTCAGACAGCTGCAACATTGGCTTTTCCTACTAACAGCCTTCCATATGGAAAAGTTCTTCCTGGGTCTCCAGCCTGCCCAACTCACCTGGCAGATTGGACTTGCCAGCCTCCATAAGTGTGGGAGCCAATTTCTCCACACTTTTATATATATAAAAAATATATAAAATATATATACAAGATTTTATATATATATATATATACAAGATTCATAATAAGGATATATATATTATATATAATGTAAATATAAATGTATCTTTTATATAGTATAATTTATTATATAAATGTATATTATAATATGTACTATATATATGTATATATTTTATTTTGGTTCTCTTTCATTGGAGAACCCTAAGACAAGGGTATATTACCAAAATATGGTCACAGATATAGAAAATATTTCAAGCTCTTCATCACTTGGGATAATTCATTTTATCACATATTTAATTTAAATTTCCTGAGTTGAATTTTTATTTGCAATGGATTTGTCTGGGCTTTCCTCTTTATTATGCCTTTCTTCTTTGGATTAAGGATATGGACTTTAATGATTTTAAAACCCTTATTTGTACCAAGACTCACATTCCATGAGTATAAATTATGGAATTTGAGTTACAGTATTTTTGTGCTTCCTGTCTGAAGAGATTTATTGAATAAAATAAACCATCTAGAAAATAACATACAACATCTTTTGTTATTTCATAAAAACTATTTTAATGCTCAGCCCCAAGCGGAGATGGTATCTGCATTTAATAACAGCTACTTCAAAGATATGTAGAAATACATTTGCATATGCTATGACTAGAAGAATTTATGTGCTTAGTTCACGGATATTAAAATTAATTGTAAAATGCCACTAAGGGAATTTGTCTTTTGATGTTCTCTGTAGGGGAAAATTTACGTTTTGAGATTAAACATTAAAAATGAAAAAACAGAAAGAATGTATATTTTCATCCTGTGATTAGTGGGTAGGGCACAGATACATCTCAACACATTATTAATTGAGTGTTTTCAAAGATCTGTGTTTGGAATATGCCAGAGGAATGTATTCCCAGTACTTTATGAAGAACTCAATTTCTCTTCTTAATAAATAATGCCATGTGGCTTCCTTTCGCTCTAAAAGAAATTATATCAGGTATGTGAATATTCTGAAGATATTTACTGGTAATTCATCATCTAAAGGTTACAAAAGACTTTTAATTAGTAAATACATAATAAGAAACTTAATGGAGATGCCTAGGGAGTTTTATTTCACATGAAAAGATTTTTTTCCATATTAATAAGAGTAAAAATCAGAGGCAAGTTGACCTCCTGCCCTAGAATCATCTCACCCTTTTTCATAATTAAGTTTCCAAGAGATTTCATGGCCTTTAAGTAACACAATCTTCTAGGTTCTTAGTTCATGTCTAATTTTCTCCATTCAAGGTTTCTGAAGAATTCTTCAGTCTCAGTGGACATGGCTTGATAATGTCCCAGCAAAGTACCACCACGAATGCTCTCTCTCAAGTGTGGCAGACCCATGCGTGGTGCTAACGTACCCTCACAGAAGTGCATTGATAGAACAGAGACAGCCACTCTATTGCCTAGCAGTTGTATTAAAAAAAGGAAAATGAATAATAGAATATTTGAGACGATGTTCATGAGATGCAAAATCATCTAATTGAGAATTGGGAGATTATCTAACATTTGGGCTGAATGTAGGTGCTGAGCTGCTTTATTTAAGGGCCAGCTACAGCCCCCTTCAGTTTGCCATAAAGACAGAAATACTCACAGGGGAGGGAGGAAAGGAGGATTGTAGAAAGCAAGATGAAGGGAGGGAGGGAGAGAGAAAAAAAGAAAAGAATAAGAAAGTTGCACAAATGAAAACCAGTAGTATGACACAGGTCGTGGATATTCTGACAGAAGCATCTGGCCCTTGTGCTACCAATCAGATTAAATATTTGACTCATGCCGATAAGAATAAATATAACCTTAGTTTTGCTGGGGTCTTAATTGATCCCCCTGATATGAGAACACATTATGTCAAATATGATCAGAAAAAAGACAGTAAAAAATTGATGAGGATTGTCTCAAACAGTTTGTAAATTGTGTCAAAGGCCTTCTATACTTATCTTGCTAATGGATGTCAGGGGTAGGGAATCAGTTTCCTACTCCAATCACTTAGACTATAGTCTAGGGTTTCCATATATATCCAGAGATTTATCCTAACATACAATATATAGAATAAAATATGTTTGGGGAACACCAATTTTTTTAAGATTTTATTTATTTAATCATGAGAAACATATGAAGAGAGGAGAGACACAGGCAGAGGGAGAAGCAGGCTCCCTGCGGGGAGTCTGATGCAGGACTCGATCCCAAGACCTCAGGATCATGGCCTGAGCCAAAGGCAGATGCTCAATCACTGAGCCACCCAGGTGCCCCTGGGGAACACCAATTGATATGTCATCTTCAGGCAGGCACTCTGCTCCATCTCCACTAAAGGCCTTCTCTGATAAGTTTTTATGGGAAGTGGGACAGATTCTTGGAAATATAAGTAAGATTCCCCCTATCTCCTTCTAACCTAAAGTCCATTTACTCATGGAAGAGAAGTTAGGAATCAACCCCCAGGAAGGGGACACTTACTACAGGAACAGGAGATGGATGAAACCTCACTGTGTGTGGATTCGAAAAGATAAAAGGTAGTTAAAAATTGAACCGGGCCAGTTTGATGCATAAGCCCTTTCTCTCATTACTGAGGAGACAAGACAGCAAGGGAGGAAAAGGGAAAGAAAGATAAGATGCAGGCTGGAGTGGGAGTTGGAAAGAAGCGAGTTATACAAAAAAAGATAAATTCCGTACTATTGGAATTGAAGGGCCAAATGGAGAAAAATTAAGAGATTAATCTTTATTAGACAAGGGGATATGAATTTATCAAATGTTTTAAATTCAACTTGGAGACATTGCAGCCAGTGAAGCTAAGGGAGTTTTAGCTGGATACACAATTGCCCAGCTAACGACTCTCATTCTCAGTCTCCTTTGCAACAATGGGAAGTTACATGATTCTGTTTTTCCCGATGAAAGGTGAGTAGAATTAATATGAACAATTTTCAGGTAATCTGCTCTGATGATTTTTTTTTGTTATATGAAACTGCCCAGGCCATCATTCCCAACTATTTAACCAAACACTAAATGCTACTGTGAAGAGACTTCTCATATATAAATAAAGTCCCTAATCTATTGACTTTATGTAAGAGTGATTATCCTGAATAATTTGTGTGGGTCTGGCTTAATCAGTTGGAAGGCCTTGAAGCAGAGCTGAGTCTTAGAGAAAGAGAAAGAGATGAGATAGAGAGGTGAAAGAGAGAGATGAGGGAGAAAGGAAGAGGAGGAGAAGGAAGAGTAGGAGGACGAAGACAGAAATGACAAAATGAGGAAATTTAGCTTCAGCCCAAACCCATGGAGTTCAGTCCTGCCCAGGATATTCTTTTTCCAGTGGATTTTGTATTTGTTTAGCCAGTCTCTACAACTGCATAAGCAACTTCCTTATAATAAGTTAAGCATATGATATGTAATAAAATACGTAATATATTATAAATTATATTTATGTGTGTTTATGTGTATATACATGTATCATATTGGTTTTTCTCCTATGAATGAACCATTACAGATACACTTGCTTAGTATGAAAATACTCTCCCTTTACTTCTTCACTTAGCCCCTACCCACCTACTACCTACTATCTGGAACAGACACAAAAGTGAAGTGAGGCTAACTCGGATCATACAGACAAGGACAACACACTAGAAGATGACAGAACAAGGTGTAGTTAAGCTTCATTCCTGAAAAAATCCTGAGAAACCAAATTTTCTATCTATCTTGGATGGTATACCTAACCCTAGAATGTTGTAAAAAAACAAAAACAAAAACAAAAACAAAAACACCAAACTTCTATTTTGAGATGCTGTGTTTTGCAGGTCAATTTCCTTATTATAGTATTTTGTACCTAATTCTCACAGGAATGTGCATTTAATGGATGAAATGGCATTTTGGAAAGGTTTGAGCAGTCATGTATTGTCAACTGGACCAGAAAGACTGAAAATGAGGTAAGATTGACTGGGATGATGTTGCCACCATGCTAGATGAGAAGGACTTTACAAAGTCCCTCTCATCTACCAGGCACAGCATCTTACAGGGCACTAAATATTTTAAACTTTAAAAACAAAGGCATATCAAATATGCTCAGAAGAGGTCGTATAATTTTACTCCTTCTACAGTTCTGGAAAACTGGTACAGACACTGGGCAGGGGAATGGCTCTGCTACTGTGTTATTTTTGAAAGTGAATTAGCCTCTTAGAACTTCAGTTTTGTCATCTCAGAAGTAGAGACTGGCATTCCTTTACATGTTATCTTTCCTTAAGTGATGTATTATTGCTTATTGTTAATAAGCAGAGTAGCCACCAAATTGAGCTGAGCACCCAATAATGGAAATGTAACCTTGAGGACTTACAGTAAGATTACATAGCCCTCTGTAAGTTATTTATTACAGACTTCAATAATTATTCAGAAATGTATTAGCATCCTCAGTAATGTTCAGGAGACCCTTCATGAAAGAAAAACAAATACCAGGAAGAAGTTATGCATTGAGATGAAAAAATACTACTAAAATATTATGTGTGAAGCGGATGACTGGAAAGAGACTAAAAATACCAATATCGTGGCAGTATAAAGATGAGTAAACAATGTAAAAAAATGGAATAATTAGGGACACCTGGGTAGTTCAGTGGTTGAGTGTCTGCCTTTGGCTCAAAGTGTGATCCCAGGGTCCTGGGAACAAGTCCCGCATCAGGCTCCCACAGGGAGCCTGATTCTCCTTCTGTCTATGTCTCTGCTTCTCTCACTGTGTCTCTGATAAATAAATAAATAAATAAATAAATAAATAAATAAATAAATCTTTAAAAAAAGAAAATGGAATGATTAGTTTGGAGGTAAAAATTATTTCTTACAGACTGCTTAAAAATGAATAAAAATAACTAGTGGGAAGCCAGTACACTTAAAGGAAAAAAATATCTGAGATAAGAGTTATATGTGTTCCTGTGGAAACAGAAAATTTGGAATGGAAGCCATAGTCAAACACACGATTGAAGAAAACCGCCTTAAAATATGGAGATGAAAAAGACTGGAGCTCACATAGACATTATTAAAAGATGCCCTTTCCAATCTGTCCTAATGCAGAAAACTTGCTAAAAAGATAAAAGCATAAGAAAACCTATGAAAGTACTACCCAGTGAAAACTGGTTTAATATTACAAATATTAGATATACATATAATTTATAATTCTCTTTATATATACATATATTATAATATAATAACATATAAATTATAATTTATAATTCCTTCAGCCTGGATTTTTTACTTAATTTAAAATATGTTCTTATCTATTAAGCATATATTTACAAAAAATTTTTTGTTAGGGAATTATTTATTTAATGAATCCTCAAATTTTCTTTAATATATGCCAGGGAATAGTTGACATTTTTGTAGTTACATTTTGGGATATATCCATTAATCTATCCTTAGAATAAATTGAAATTAATAGTTCATATTGTTTGTGCATTTGTAGAGATTTTGACATTATCAGAATATATTTAACACGGATCAGTTTTTCAACAGAAGGATTGTCTTAGCACCCACTTTTCATGTGAAATACAAACATGTGTGTATTAAAGAAGTCAAAATATAAGTATTGTTTTTGTTGTTTTTTTTTCTGTTGCTTAAAGACATGGAGTATTAGAATGCAGCTTGAGAATAAATGTTTATGTTTATTTTAATGTACGTTCTCTAATAATTGGTATAATCAATTTCTAGATAGTTCACTATAGTGCTGGACCTCATAAAATATTTTTTCTGTACACCTATTGTCAGACCATAAACACTGCATTTATCTTTTTCATAAATCACTTAATCAAATGCAAACATGTATTACTGTGCATTACGCATTCAGGAAATTTTTCTAATACATCTGTATAAATGCTGAAAACATTAATAAATCTGATATATGATTGCTGTCTAGGTGCTATTGGTGTAAATAGAACTTGTATGTTTTAAAGGGAGCTGGAAACACATAATCATTTATAAGCTAGGAATAGAATATTTAGCAAGTAAAACATCAGACAATTTTATTTTGTGATTTGAATAGCTTAAGATACACATTTTTTTCCTTTAACCTTATATTAGGTTGTAAAAAAAAAAATCAAGCACGTATTCTCTGTCACTCCAGAAGGCAAAAATAGAATCAAGAATGTAAAAAATGTTGGGAAAAATATGCTGGCTAATGGTAAAACAACATTTTCATTGTCCCTGATACCACTGAGCCTATGCGTCTCTTCAGCTCTGCTTCATTCAACATTTTCACAAACTTTTCCAAAATTAATCCCTGAAGTTCCCTCTGATTATGTCATTTTCTTAAGCTCAAAAGTTTCAGTAGCTCCTCAATAATCAGCAAACATCTTAGGCTGGCCTTCCAGGTTCTCTATAATCTGACTGCAGTCCACACGTCCTATCTTATCACCTCATGATCATCTGTCTTAAAACTGAAACACTTCTATTGCTCACGATCTAAGCTTTTTTTCTACCAGCTTTTGTCCATTTTATTCTTTCATTATGACTTTTTTTTTATCACACCTCTAACTCTACTAATCTTCATTTTCCTTTAAGACTGCCAGAGTATCATAGTGTAGAAATGTTGGTCAGAAACAGACTTAGGTCTTAACTCTGGATCCACCATTAACTCACTGTATAGCTTTGACATAGCCTTCGACATTCCTAGCTCTGATTTCTTCATGAGTGCTATTTAGAGGATGACAGTCTTTGCTTTCCTTTAGCACTTTTCACTCTTACGTGAGCATTGTCTGGCACAGAGAAATGACTCAAGACATGTTAGTTACTTCATCGAGATGCTTATCAAACTTATCAGTTTTAATTTGCATTATGCTTATGTTTATATAAGCATTATTTTTTGTTCTCTTCTGAACTATGAACTACTGATGTCACCAATTGTGATTTATTTCTCATCATTTTGCCCATGGTAAACCTAAATTAAATACTAATTTGAATAAAAATAATCTAAGAATGTCTTAGAGTTGCCTAATAAAGGAAACTATGAAACAAGCTAAAAGTGTTCAAGGGGAGAGTAGATAATTCACAGTGGAAGGATGTGTAGGGTTCCAAAGTATAGGGAAGACAGTACAAGATGACTCTCAGACACAGCCTAATTCTAAGACCCTTAGATAAATGTAGAAAAATAATTACAGTTAAAAAAGTTAAAAAAATAGAGCAGAAAATTATTGCATGGCTATTCAGTTATTATGAGCACAATGGTAATTTAGATGAAGTAAGGGAGTTAGAGGTAAGTAGAAGTCATGAGTTTTGCATAATTGTATCAATAAAACACCATTCTCAAATGTGACACTTGCTTAATAATGCCTACTGACAAACTATGGTCTACTGGTCATCAGAATAAACTGAGAATCCTGAAATTTAGTTTTGCCATAAACAATCTGGGTGAATTTGAAAATATCCCTTAATTTCTTGGGATCTGTTTTTTATTATCTGTGAAATTTTTGCTTGTACTAAATAATTTTAGAACCTAAAGTTTATAAGCACTGAGAGAAAACTCTTAGGTCTTCAATATACAGACTGGTTAAGTAGACCAAAAAAATGTATCTTTAAAGAATTGTAGAAATATAGAAGCACATAAATATTCAGCAAAAGATGTGGCCAAATTCCTGACAAGCAAACTCTGGTGTGTTTTCTCATCAACCTAAATTAAACTGCAATTGTACCCCAAACAGCCTTATATGTCTGTGGGCTCCTGCCAATATGCAGTTGGATCTCTCTTCTGCAGCTGTCTGTGATGCTCCAAAAAGACAAGTGTATACTGTTGTCAAATTAAAAGTGTAGAAAATGGCATCATTAAAACAGAATGAATAAACTACGATAGCCCTATAAGAGCATCTTTAACAAATGAACATAGACAAATCCAAAGTATAAACTTAGGATTTTGAACAAGAATAGCTTTAAAAATATTCAAAAAAACTTATTTCATTTCTGTAATAATTTTATTTTAGGTTTATACATCAGCTTTGCCATTATCAGGCAGTCATTTTATTAAGACACATTTTGAAAATTAAGTTGAATGAAAATACTCCTGATTACAAAATTAGAAAATCTGAAATTTAAGTTCTTTCATTGAGGGTCTGTGTTATACAAACCTACTAGGTCTTGATTTCCATATGTGTAAATTAAGATTAGATTATACCCAAGATTCATGAATGTTCTATGATTCTCTGGTTCTATAAATATTCTATTTGTATTGGATCTAGATGCCAAAATACTTTTTTTTTTACTTTGCTTGTATTATGAAAAGGAGTATATTATTATTTTTATATAATGTAAATGAGGTGAGCTTAATTTGGATTATTAATGGAAACAGCTTGGTAAATACAGACAAGAGTAAAAACCTAAGGAAGTGGAATCGGGAACCCAAGCAGGTGAGATTTGAATGTTTGCCTCAGGTGTCAGACAGGAGCAAAACAGGTATTATTTACTTCAGGGCTGGAGTCATGGGAACAAATTAAGCATTTTTATGTTTGTCACCAGTGGATTTGAACTGTATATTCACCTCAGATATTTAAGTGGAGACTTGGCAACACCAGCAATTGTTAATAGCAAGAATATGGAAATTGGCAGCAACAATTTAGCAGGTAGACACTAGTACAAGGAAGCACGTAATTGGCACTTAGCATTCAAATGAACGGTGACTTTCAGAAAAGCTGTTAGGTCTTCTGTCACACCCCAACTACTTCTGAAGGTTATGTTTAGAGAAAAGAGGGAAGAACCGGGTGCCAGGTAGTCAGAGCAGGTAGCAGAAGTAGTTTGTTTTTTAACTTGGAATGATGCATAAACAGGCAGCAAAGTTGGAATCTGAGCCTGCGATGCAGGTGCTAATTATTTTTTCAGTGGCATCAACAGAGGTCAAGGAATAGAGCCTGATTTATAGCCTCTCTAGGCTACTACTGACCAGGTATAAGTGACTCTGGATGCCAAGTGCAGTGGGGGCACCAGAGGGGCTCAACAATAAATAGCTGCGATAAATTTTGAGATGAAAATTGTTGCACCTCTATCCTATTATTCTTTCTGCTAAGTAAGGATTATTCTGAGTTATAGAATGTGGTTTTGTGCTGACGTTGACTTTAAAACTTGTACCGAGTTTCAGTATAGCTTGGCCAAATTTATTTGTCTTCTTTCCACCCACAACCCCCCCCCATGTATCTCACAGTTTAGATCCCTTAGTGATAAGCATCTCTTATAATAAGTCTTTCAGAAATGAAGTAATTATAATTTGCATCCTTCTTCTAAGAAAAATAAATATTGCAAAACCAAACTGAAGACGTGTTTTAGATTTTTTTTTCCCCTGCTTGGCTCACTGCTTGAAATTGAAGATTTGACTTTTACACTGTGTAGTATATGAGGTCAGTATGAGCCATTTTCCCTACCCCTATACTCCTAGGCTAAAAGCATTTATATGATACTGAAGTTTTTGTTCATTAGTCTTCCTGAATAGGCCCTGCAATCCTGATGGCAAGTAATTTATCTCAATTTTAAGTGTTAAATGAATGGATGAATACATGGATGGCCTGACTGCTGAATGGATGACGTGCTTATCCCTACTACCTTGACAACAAATGATGGCAAGTGTAGGTCGTGGGTTGAAAATGGTGGCACAGAAGGGTACAATGAGTAGCTTTTGAAGCCAAAAGGGGTTCATAGGAGGGTATAGTGGTTCCCCACCCTTGGTATGCATCATATTTTATCTAAAAGACATCACTCTAACCAAGGTTATCTAGGTTTTCTACTATATTAACTCCTGGGAGTTTGATATTTTTGCATCTTACATTTAGGGCTGTGAGTCAGTCTTTGTGAAGGGTGTAAGGCCTGATTCACTTCTTTGCATGTGTCTGTCCAGTTGTTCCAGAACCACATGTTGAAGAGACTATCTTTGCTCCATTGTATTGCCTTTGCTCCTCTGCCAAAGAACAGTTGATTATACTTAGTGGATTTATTTCTAGGCTCTCCATTCTATCCCATAGATCTATTTGTCTATTCTTTCAATATGAATACCAGTGCCAATACCAGGATTCTGTGAGAACTTTTTATTTTATTTTAAATTTTTATTTATTTATGTATTTATGCATGCTTATTTATTTATTTATTTATTTATTTATTTATTTATTTATTTATTGAAACAGAGAGAGAGAAAGAGAGAGAGGCAGAGACACAGGCAGAGGGAGAAGCAGGCTCCATGCAGGGAGCCCGATGTTGGACTCGATCCCGGGTCTCCAGGATCATGCCCCGGCTGCAGGTGGCACTAAACCGCTAAGCCACCGGGTCTGCCCTGTGAGAACTTTTTATAAAAATACTGGCATCTGAGTCTTACTCTTGAGTGCAGTCGTTCTCAAAAATGTTCCCTGGGCCAGCAGCATCAGCATTACATTAGAAATTGTTAGAAATACAAATATATGAGCTCTACTACACACCTACTAAACCAGAAATTTGGGTTTAAGTCCCTGAAAACTGTATTTTATGAAGCCTTCCAGATGTTCCTAATTTATGATAAAGTTTAATAAAAGTTGTGAGATTCTGATTCAAAGGATCTAGAGTATAACTTGGGTTTTCATATTTCCTCTAGAGCTCTTCAGATTTTAACCTGCCACCAGACTTGTGAACCAAAAAATGACAGAAGAGAAGAAGAAATGTATGCATATACAGAGTCAAATTCATAAGGAACAAGAGCAGAATGTATACAAAGAAAATGAAGATAAAAGAAGGTGTGTAAGATTGTAAAATATTAGCTCTGCTAAGTTTTTTCTTGTGTGTTTGTTTGGCAAGAGTAGCACAAATGGAGGGACCTGTTTTCTAGAGCCTGCTACTAGGAATGACTTGGTTGTAAGATTTCGTGTCAATTGTCAATGACATGTTATTCAACTTATGAAATAGTTACTCAATGGAAATAAGACTATTTCCATTGAAAATCATTATCTATACATTGATAAAAAAGAAAACCAAAGGCCTAAAAATACAGCAATTAGATTGAGTTCCCACACTGAGGCTTAATACATAATCTAATTGCCGCTTCAACTTCCCCCAGAAGTAGTCTTAACCAGTCAGGAATTTTTAGATCAATGCCAGAGTCCGCCACTTGGGCCCTATCCATCCCCTCAAAAGGAAGATGAGCTAATCCGCATGATAAGACATCTTGCTTTTCCTAGGGACCTTGACTAGAATAATCTTTTTCTTTTGCTAGTAACTTTCTTGCTCCAACTCCTTCTCTAAAAACCTTCCATTTTCTACAACTCCCCAGAGCTCCCCTCTACTTTCTAGATGGGATCCTGCCTAATTCATGAAATGTTTAATAATGACAATTAGATCTTTAACATGTACTCAGTTGAATTTTTGTTATTTAACAACATGCATAGGTATAACTAAGCATCAAACTCATTCTTATTTAATCTTCAAACAATCCTTTGAGGGCTAAGCATTATTACACTGAGTTTTTACAGGTACATTAACTGAAACTCAGACAGTTTAATTAACTTGCCCAGAGTCATACAACATGGGAGTGACACAGCTGGGATTGGAACTCAGGCTTCTTTCACTGTACTACCTTGTTTTCACAAGCAGGACACTTGGGATATTAACATCGTTAAGAATGAATCATAAAACAATATTCTTTTTTTTTTAATTTTTATTTATTTATGATAGTCACACACACAGAGAGAGAGAGAGAGGCAGAGACACAGGCAGAGGGAGAAGCAGGCTCCATGCACCGGGAGCCCGACGTTGGATTCGATCCCAGGTATCCAGGATCGCGCCCTGGGCCAAAGGCAGGCGCCAAACCGCTGCGCCACCCAGGGATCCCTTTAAAACAATATTCTTAATGCTATAATTAAAGCCCATTGTGGGAATTTCGCCTATGTGGTTTCTAATTAAGTTTATTCATTTTTTTCTACTTGTGCTGAGACATAAACAAGAGGAAGAAGAGAAGTGATATACTTCAATGTCTTTTACTAGCTGGACAGTTAACATACACTAAGGCATTTATCTTTTAAAAAAATCCTGAATAGGGATGGCTGGGTTGCTCAGCAGTTGAGCATTTGCCTTTGGCTCAGGGTGTGATCCCAGAGTCCCACATGGGGCTCCCTGCATGGAGCCTGCTTCTCCCTCTGCCTATGCCTCTGCCTCTCTCTCTCTCTCTCTGTGTGTGTGTCTCTCATGAATAAATAAAAAAATCCTGAATGATAAGCACTATAGTAACTATTATAAATGAGGCAATTTTGATAATAGTGGTAACTTATGTTAAGGTAAGGTACGTGGTAACTTAAGTCCAAATAACTAGGCAGGATTGGATGCAAAACTCAAACAAAATTCTATCCAATCCTCCCTGTCTTGTTCCTGATCTTAGGAGTGAAGTAAGTCAGTCGGACAAGGACAAACATTATATGTTCTCATTCATTTGGGGAATATAAATATTAGTGAAAGGGAATATAAGGGAAGGGAGAAGAAACGTGTGGGAAATATCAGAAAGGGAGACAGAACGTAAAGACTGCTAACTCTGGGAAACGAACTAGGGGTGGTAGAAGGGGAGGAGGGCGGGGGGTGGGAGTGAATGGGTGACGGGCACTGGGTGTTATTCTGTATGTTAGTAAATTGAACACCAATAAAAAATAAAAAAAATAAAAAAAAAGAAACAAACAAAAAAAATTCTATCCAATCACAAAACAATTTGACCATATCCATCCTCAATTGATGGAACTTTCCTCTCTCAAACATTAGAGAAGGAAAAAATTCCAAGTGAGTGATTCCTGAATTACTCTGAGATGGAAAAAGATGACCAAGAGTGGGATGGAGAGTGGTAAACTGGGAATGAAAATAGCACAAAACAGCAGAGAAACTTGAATATAAATTTAATGGCACAAACATTTATAAAAGGGTAGGTTTTTCTAAAAGTGAAGCTTTTCCAAAGAATCCTAAGCAAATTTAATGCAAACAAAAATAGAAATGTTAAATTAATTATAATTCTTGGCACCTGAGAAGATAGTAAATACTATGACTTGGAAATCATAGAGGAGGTAATGAAAGAAGTACTCATGAAAAATTGGCCATGAAAGAAAATTGGGGGGGGGGTGCATCTTAAGTAAACACAACAGTATGAAAATACAGGTTCCAAGAAGGAAGTTTGGTGGATGTCAAGAGAATTGGCAATGTCTATAGAAAGGAAGATTCGATCCAAATATTTCAAGGAGCGGAATATCCTCTGGAATTTGTTCTGTCTGCTTCCAATAAGTGCTTTTGTGCAAAGGAATGATTTGAAGGCTGGAGTAAGGAGAGGAGGATACTGTTGGGTACCAGTAGAGGGCTGTACATTTGTCTGATGGGGAGGTAATGAATGCTTATACTAGATAGTGTGGATCACAAAGGGGAAAATACTTCACACAATTTTTTGAGAAAATAGAATCAATGTTTTTTGTTGTGTCTTTTTTTTTTTTACACGTTTTGTTTCGGCACCACACGTGGGAGAAAGGGAGAAAGAGAAGAAAACCAAGGGTACAATCTTGAAGTATGTAAAAGATGGGTGAAGGAAGGAAGTCACCATTAAGGAGCTAGAGGAAGGTATATATGAATGTTGGGATGACCCCAAAAAGCATTCTATTCTGACATGTTTTAAAATGAACTTTATATCATCACTACGAGTAGAATTACACATTAAAAGTAGAATTCACATTAAAAGAGATATGTAACTGGGTTGGTCACAGAGAAAGTAATAGTTAAGAAAAAATATTCCAAAATCCCCAGGCAAATATTTTGATTTGATATGTTGTGTAGGGAAAGAATACAGAGGACATAGCAGTGCCCCAGGTGGAAGGACTAGCTCCCGGGCCCCCACATCCCACTACTTTTGATGTCACCTAAACCCAGTGAGGATCCCACCAAACCTGCAAAACATCCTCTTGGCATTCTCACAGTGCAGTTTCCACCCTTCCCGTTGTCTTCCAGCTGCTTTGAGGACTCTGCTTTTCCATCTCTCTACCCCACTTTTGGGCAAGTCAGTGCTTGTAACACCAGAGACACTATGGTTTTTCCTTAAAGGAAAACCATTCTTCTAGGCTTCCAGAAAGGGAATGTCTGGTTCTCTTCCTAAAATAACTTAAAAATTGTCCTGTGTATCACAAAGCCACACATCAATCATAGAAATGACTGATGTAAAATTGAGAAAGTATTGAAAGGAAGGAAAAATCTTCTACCTTCCAGGTCTTCCAGCTGGACCAAGAATTATATTTAAATAAAACAAATTAACAGAAGAAAAAAGAACAGTTTTATTGCATGCACATGGAGGCCCCAATAATGACATTAAAACCCAAACAAATGACCATGGAAGGCAGTTTTTATAGTTTTTTAGACAAAGCAATAATAAATCTGTGAGGAATTGACAGGACAAAGAAAACTTAACTTTGGAAGCTTTAATTAGTAAGGATTCTAAACAGAATTTGGGATGGGGTGGTAAATTTGTAAAAACTAACAAGGGTTATTTGGCTCTAAATTTCCCATCTCTGGTGATAAGATTGCCCCTTTCCTCCCTGGTCCAGGGAGGACACTTTTCACATGGGAGATTTTTCTGCTTTCAGGGGACAGAAGAGGGGCTGAGTGAGTGCCTTTCTTGCATATGCTGCCTCTTAAGTAACTTTTATTTTCAATAGTCAATTTGCCAAAGTGACAAATTCTGGGGAAGCCTGGGCCCCTGTGGTACCTAAAATCAGAAGAAAAGTAGTACAAGGCTTTTAAAGAACCTCATCCTGGATAAAGCTCTGCTTTAGTTAACACAGGTTCAGTATTAAGAATTTCACATTCTGGGGCACCTGGGTGGCTCAGTGGCTGAGCATTTGCCTTTGGCTCAGATACTGATTCTGGGATCCCAGAATTGAGTCCCACATCAGGCTCCCTCAGGGAGCCTCCTTCTGTCTATGTCTCAGCCTCTCTTTCTGTGTCTCTCACGAATAAATAAATTAAATCTTAATAAAAAAGAATTTCATATTCTAAGGTAAATTTTAGACTAAGTTTACAATCTTGAATTAAGTAGCTATTAAAAACCTTGTAGTTTCCTATTTTATCAGCACTTATAGAAACAAATGATGCATTTCTCCTAGTTATTTTAAACAAAAAGCTTAATTTAAAATAAGAAATTTAAATAAAATCTTCAGCTACTGATATTGGCATTGATGCTTTTAATTATGAGTACGACTATGATTGTTTTCACTTCCCCTTCATCTACACCGGAACATAGACAAATGTAAAGAACACTTGGCTCTCAATAACACAAGGCACTACTAACTACTGGGTAGCATTGACTGGGATCCAAGACCTTGTGCCAGAAACAAAAAACGTCACTGTTTGACCAGTTTTAGGGGATCACTGAACTTCCTCAAACTGCATGCAAATTATAAGGCACATTGGACACATTTTTTTAAATTTGGGTATAGAACTTTCATCAGAATTGCAAATTGACTTGTTTTAATTCAGGGGGGTACCGATATTTACTGAAATATAGAAAAAATCCATTTTATTGAGCAATTTATGGCAAGAACTGACACAATAATACGTATTTCACTCAAACAGTGAGAAAACGTCAAAAAGTAACTGACTTCACCTTCTAAACATAGCATTAGATTCAAGTCCAAGGAAGTTGCAGAAGATCTGTAACACAAATAGTCCGGTATTACAGATTATCTGTTTACAAACATAGACCAACTATAATAAACTAGGCTAAGCCAAAAATGTTTATATGTGAGTCTGCTTTTACTAATAAATCCTGTAACTAATAAGACATTTGCTAAAGAAATGTCTGGTTACAAACAGGTTAACAATGAACACTGGAGAAATTTTAGCAAATTGACTTGTAAATAACATACACACATGCGTGTATATGGAGAGAGGGGCGGGGGGAGTGCTTTTGGATTAAGTCCTGGATGTCTAACTCATCTGAATATGATGAATGCAGAATTTGTTGGTCCCTGGAGTCAGATTTTGAACTGATGTAGTTGTATAGTGCTTCATCATACAGGAGGTTGGTTTAAATTTTATTTTCTGTAAGTTTTTAGAAGAGCAGCTGTTTCTGTTAGAGAACTGAATTCACAACTTTGCCTAGGTAGGGTATCCCAGGACAGCCCTGTGAAAATTGTATTTTAGTTGATGTTATCAGGCCCATCCTCTTCTCTACAGTTAGTGAAGTAAAATGGAATACTCATTTTTCTGTTTTGTGCACTGCTTTTCACAGTTTTCTTAAGGGCACTCGAAGACTCCTAAGAATTGGTGTTAGAATTCTAGTATTAGATCATTAGAACATGGTCCTTGGAGAATCTCAACAGGCCATGAATATTATCAAGTGTCCTTGAGTCAGTCACCACATACAAATGAATTTGAGATTAATGTGGCACTACTTTCCCAATTAGTGTAGATAATCAAGAATTGATTGCAACAGTATGAGAACAGAAATCTGGTTTTTTGCAGGGCAGCTGCAAATAGTTTTTATTTTAAGAATTTTTTTTTCCCTGGAGAATTCTGCTCGTGCTTTTTCTATCATTTTTTTCTCTATATAATGATTTAGTTCCTCACCTCCACAGCAATTTGACCTTTGCCATCTCCACCTGCCATTGTTATCAGCCCCAAACTCAAGCAAGAAACAGAAGCAGAAGATGCACTCCAGAAAAGGCAGTGAACTGTGAATTTCTCCTATCATTTGATGGAGACCTCTCTTGCTGTGAAACTAACCTTCTTTTTTTCCATTAAAAACTCTATTATAATGTTCCTTAAAGAACTTTCAAAGCTTTTAGTCGATAGTGGTTATGAGTTTGCTATAATGTAAAGTAGGATAACTAATATTACATTGATTTTTTATTACTTCTCCTGACATTTCTAAAACACTCAATACTTGACTTTTTAGAATTTACTTTAAAATAGCCAGTTTATGTGAATCAGAGTATTACTTTATATGATATTACATCTTCCTACATTGAAACTCTTAAAAAATAATTTTTTTTAAAGTTTATTAATCTGGACCTTTGTAATAAGCTTCAAATTGATTTATATGAATCCAGTTTCTTTCTTTTCTACCTAACCCACTAATGATTATCAAAATGACCTTATAAAGCCACTTGGATCTGACTCTACTACTCATAACCCTTCAGATCCTTCATATCATTAAAGTAAAGACTCTTCAGAATTTGACTCCATTGTAACTGTAAAAGCTTTTTCTTATGACTCTACTCATTGTTTCTATACTTTATGTTCGGCCCAACCATAGCTCCATCTTAGATGCCTGTGTACACCTGTCTATTCCATCTCGGCTGCTCTCTTGCTCATAATCACATGATAGCTTTCACTTTTTCTTTTAACCTCAAGTGATTTCTCCTTTCTTTGAATCTTACATCTGTCAGTTATTTGCATTTATTGTGTTACTTATGAATTATAAGCTCTCTGGATGAATTCTGTACTCTTTGAGGTCAGAGCTGTGTTCATTTTACTTTGTGTCATCAATAAAACCTATCAAAATACCTTGAAATTGTAGGTACCAAAGCAACATATGCTCAAAAAAAAAAAAAAAAAAGATTGAATGTCATGGCTTACTTAGAATGGTGAATGATGACATTATTAATTTATGGACTAATTCAATAAGTTTATGAGGTGTGCACTATATCCTAGGAATTGTTTTCCAAGTCATCTGGAACCCCCATGATGCAGATTTTATCTAGAAACCTTGACTTCCTCTCACATGTATCTCCTTTCTGAGACCTTTCTTATTGTCACTGCCATCTTTTGGTATCCCTCTATTAAACCAGATAAATCTCCCAATTTTTTGGAAAAATTTTGTGAACAATGACTATCTTACAGTAATTTCCCCGCACATGTTACTCTATATAATCTCAGAGTGAATATTGCTGGCAACTGGTGTTAGCCTGGATGGCATTTGAGTTCTCTATGTCTTCCTCTAGAATTAATGGCCTTATCCTGTAGGAGACTAATATTCTATTAGTTTCTCTGATAACCATCTTGTGGCAATCACAACTTCATCTGTTCTTTCTTACAGTAAATTTTAGCATGGCATGTGATCAATTTATGTCATACACTGCAGTTTTCTGAACATACTATTGTGAGGAATATTTATATCTTTAGAATTAGACATTAGTGAGAATTAAAAGTCATAGCATCATTGGATAGGTAAAGCCTGATTTAACATAATCTTTGTTTCAATGCATGGTCACGCAGGTTCTGTTTGTTTCAGAAGACAAATACTTCAGCAAGCACTGTATTTGCTAATACTTACAAAAGTGCCTGATGCATAGTACGTTTTTAATACATATTTACTGAATCAATGAAATCTGGTGTTTGGGTACATTAAAAAAACAATGAGAACAAAGAAACAAGAGAGTGGGGATCTTTTGTGTGTTTGTTTATCTGTATATGTGAATCTGTGTGTGTGCGTGTGTGCATGTGTGTCTTCCTTAGCTATAAGACTGTACTGAAATCTATAGTTTCTCTGTGATTCTGGCTTCCACTTTCATCGGAATATCTTTATTTATTCCTGGTTCTATACATGGAATTAACCTATCTGCTTTTCTTAACTTCAAAGTGAGAGAAACCATCTCTAAATTCTCTTCTCACTCTAAATGTGAGAGTTCATGGATTAGACCTCCTTACCCTCTTCTATTTCTTTGTTATTATTGTTCTTGAACAGATTATGTGTTTCTCCCTTCCACAAGGCACTAAGGCACCATTTGCAAATATATTCATAGTAGAGAGCATAGACACTGATTAAAAATATTCTGCTATATGAATGTAATGATGCATGAATAAAGAAATATTTTTAGGAGTTTTTATTTCAAAGTTTGCTTTGAAAGTAGATTATTAACATACTGCTTTTACCAGCTACCTACTTAAATAAGGAAAAGCAGAAGCTGATGATAAAATAGTCTCATTAAAGTGCGATTTGGCTTTACTCTGAATGTCAAGTGTATAGATTCAGGCTTAGAGTAAATATAGGCCCTTTGGCAGTTGCGGTATCTATGATTTTGCTCATCCCTCTGGACTTTTTTTCTTCTCTACTCTGTACTGTTATTTATTTCCTCACTGCTTCACATAGCCTAATTATGAGCTCCTCAAAGATATGAATCATGCCCATATTTTAATTAAATCTTTCAGTAAATTCAGTATGCTCCTATAGGATAGCAATCATTCAAAAATTATATAAAACTTATCAACTAATTTTAAACTTTATAATACTTAAAACTTTGCTGATTAGCAATTTCATTTGAAGGAGTCCATTTGCTGGTAACAAAACTCCAGAATTCTGGTGAAATCTTGCTATTTAATTTGGGTCCCATTATTCTGGCTCTTTATCCTAGTTACAGGCTTGGAGACCTAATCTTTCTGTCCCTAAATATATTGTTATTTGTTTCTTGGAAAGGATTCACGGCAATTGTATTGGTTACAAACTTAGAATCCACCCCATGCCTTCATTTCCCATAATTTGTTTCTTGATCTTGAAAATCTCACACTCTCTCACATATACCTGAAGACAGAAGAGTCTCCTTTTACAAAGTTAGCTTGTACTGTGGAGTACAGTAAGTAGTAGCTTGCACTTGTACTTAATTACTCTCATGCAGGCCATACCAAAGAGGATAAGACTTCACTAAAAACAACTCTTTACCGAAATGCAAGCTTCTTGTTGAAGTGAAATATTTTTTTTTGTCAGTTTAGTTCACTAGTATTTTCCAAGTCCTTAGAGTAGATACTTTATATATATATATGAGCTAATAACCTGCTATTTTCCACCAATCACATTAAACGTTCAGTTCCCGTTGTTTCCTAGCATGTGCCTTAGAATAAAACAGGCAATAGTAAAAAAGACTGGTGTCTGTCAACCCACTCTAAAGAAATCCTTCATTGGATGCAGCAGATAGCCAGCTATAGATTTTGAGATCTGTCGTAGTTGAAATAGTTTAACTTCTTATATCTGGAGTTGCATTACAAACAAATAACCAAATAACACACCCACTTAAATTAGCTTGAGAAGTAGTGATTTTAAAATAATGATTCTAGGGATGCCTAGGCAGCTCAGTGGCTGAGCGTCTGCCTTTCGGTTGGGGCATGATCCCATGATCCTGGGATCCAGTCCCACATCGGGCTCCCTGCATGGAGCCTGCTTCTGCTTCTGCCTCTCTCTCTGAGTCTCTCATGAATAAATAAATAAAATCTTTTTTTTTTAAAAAAAGACTAGAATCATTATTTTATTTATTTTTTAAAGATTTTATTTATTCATTTATTCATGAGAGACACGGAGAGAGAGGCAGAGACACAGGCAGAGGCAGAAGCAGGCTCCATGCAGGGAGGGAGCCCGACGTGGGACTCAACCCCAGGTCTCCAGGATCATGCCCTGGGCCAAAGGCAGGTGCTACACCACTAAGCTATGCAGGAACACCTGATTCTAGTCTGTCTTAAGGAAGTCAAGAATGAGATCTGATTTAGCTTTTAGTAAAGAGTGGACTTGAGTACTTGAACAATGTTAGGACTCTTTCCACCTCTTGTCTCTATCTTCTCTATGCATCTTCATCTTCTCTCTCTGTAGATCCCACTCCTTCCAAATTTTGGTCCACAGAAGTATTCATAATCAAGAATAATTCCAGAATCTTAATCTTACAGCTTCAGCCATTTGAGAGTTTCTCCTATCGACTAGGTTCATCAGAGGCATTCCATTTTAAATTGTCAAAGTATACTTTTCAAAAAATTGAAGGCATAATTCTCACAGAAATATAGAATAAACTCATGTCAAAATGTATTAAACTTCTTAATGAGAAACCTGCAGAATGGTAAGATTGCTTGTACAAGTTTAAGAAAAAAATAAAGTATTTATTTTCTATTCAGAAATATAGAATGCTGGCATCAGAGTTCTACTCATATACAAAACAAGTTAAAAAATAAAACTTTGAGGTGAAATCTTTAGCATCCTTGTATCTCTATTTGCATCTCAAAATCAATTTGTGTTGTTATTTGACATGAAGTATTTGCAGTACTCTCTATTTAATACAAATCAATAGCTACCTTACAGAGTATTTAAATCCCCAATCAATAGTAATTAGTAAATAAAATAAGTAAAGTAAGATAAAATAAAATGTGTATAACACTAGACAATTACAGAACTCTTGGCTAGTCCTGTTAGATAATACTCTTGCGTGACATTGAATAGGCATATAGTCATCATCCACCAATTTCCAAATTATGGATGTTTTAAAACAATGTCATGAAGATTCTCTACTTCCATTGTGTAGATTAAATGAGAACATGTGTAGAAAATGCTCAGTGCTATGCTTGGCACAAAATAAACTTCACAGTGAAGTTTATATCTTTTAAGTGTTATATTTTATTAATGTTATATTACAAAAATACAATCCTATTTATGAGATTTTACTTAAGATTCATTTATATTAATCATACTAAATCTCTTTGAAGTAGTACATTTATTCCTCCTTTCTTTCCTTCCTTCTTTGCATCCTCTCTTCCTCTCTCCCTCCCTGCTTCCCTTGTTCCCTTCCTCCATTCCTTCTTCCTTTCTTCCCTCTGTCAAAATCCAGAAATAGGAATGCCTGGGTGGTTCAGTAGTTGAGCATCTGCCTCCAGCTTGGGGCATGATCCCGGGGTCCTGAATAGAGTTCTACATTGGGTGGGTTCCCCACCTGCTTCTGCCTCTTCCTATGTCTCTGCCTCTCTCTGTGTGTCTCTCATAAATAAATAAATAAAATCTTTTTTTTTTAAATCCAGAAATTAAATTTTAAGACCAGGTCAATAAAATAATACTAGGCAAAAGTCTATCGTGCATATGAGAAGAGTTATAAGCCAGGAGTCCTTAAATCCAAAACTGACATGAAGCTCAGAGGCTTAACATTGTAAGTTGGTTTATAAGGTAAAAATAAGGAAATCATTTAGCTTTTATAATGATTGGTTATGAGAATGGGGGTTCCAGACATTAGGGGATTTGGTTAAAAGTGATTATCTTATACTGCTTTAAAGATGCTTTATTTTTTAAATAATTGTCAGAAGAAATAACCATGCTTGTTCATGAAATATGCTAGATTTAATTTTGCTTACATGGCTCAAATGGTTTTGTCTGTTTGGGGGATTTTCAAGCCTGGTCTGTTCTATATTTTATTTTATTTTATCACTTTTCCACCTTTCCCCCTCCTTCCTCTCTCTCCTTTCCTCTCTCTCCTTTCCTTCCTTCCTTCTTTTTTTTTTAATTTTTATTTATTTATGATAGTCACAGAGAGAGAGAGAGAGAGAGAGGCAGAGACATAGGCAGAGGGAGAAGCAGGCTCCATGCACCGGGAGCCTGATGTGGGATTCGATCCCAGGTCTCCAGGATCGCGCCCTGGGCCAAAGGCAGGCGCCAAACCGCTGTGCCACCCAGGGATCCCTCTTTTTTTCTTTCTTCTTTCTTTCTTCTCTTTCTTCTTTCTTTCTTTCTTTCTTTCTTTCTTTCTTTCTTTCTTTCTTTCTTTTTCTTTGTTCTTTCTTTCTTCTCTTTCTTCTTTCTTTCTTTCTTTCTTTCTTTCTTTCTTTCTTTCTTTCCTTTATTTTTTCCTTCTTTCTGTTTTGTTCCTTCCTTCCTTTCTCTTAAATTTTGGCATCCATTTGTTTCACTAAGCTATTTGTCTCTACAGAATAAAACCAAAATAGTCTACTTCTTCCCTGTCTTCAGTCACTGCTACTTTTGCCCTGTTTTATTCTGCTGCAGGCACACTGGCCACAGGACCTTAGAGATCTCACACTGACTCTTAGCTCTCCTAGGGACTCTGACTTCCCAACTTTTTTGAAGCCTTGTTCCCTCAACTTCTTCAAATCTACCCCCACCCCAAATCACCTTTTCGGTGATATCTATTCTATCTGATTTAAAATGGAAATGCAAATCCATTTCTCCTGTCTATTTACCTTGATATTGTTTACCTCTTTTTTTCCACATCATGTATCAGGTATCTTGCAAAGGGTTAAATTTATTATTTACAGCACTAATTGTCAAACTAAGGTCTTTGAGCCAAATCTTGCTCATTGTGTTTTTGCACAATCTGTGAACTAAGAATGACTTTTACATATCAAGAGTTGAAAAATATTTTAGGAGGCCAGTGCCTTATCCATTAGGCAACTGGGGCGCGACTGAAAAATATTTTAAAATAATATTTCATGGAACATGAAATTCTATAAATTCAGTTTGACATCCACAAATAAAGTTTTATGGAAACGCAACCATACTAATTTGTTTATATGGTGTAAATGATGGCTTTTGTGCTACAATGACAGAGGTGAGCTGTTTTACTAGAGACCATATCACCTGTAGGTTTAAAATATTTACCAACTAGTCTTGTGAATCAAGTTGGTCAACCCTAGATTTAGACTCTATGTTTCAAGAGAAAGGAGACAAATCCAGAAGGACTGAGACTGACCAGCGACAATAGGAATGACACACAGAGGATGTGGATTAGAAGAACACTGGCCCTGTGACACTGTGAAGTCGTGGACTAAACATGACATTACCAGGTGAGAAATATCTTCCAGGTGAGAGGAGCAGATTTGGTTTGGTTTTTGAGAAACTGGATTTATGGTTAGCTTGGATCTTTTGAGAGTTTTGTATGTGGAAAAAAAATACAGTTTTTTTTGTGCTGAGAAAATAGAATGTGATGACTATTAATGAGAATGTCAGACTAGTACCAACGTAGCACCAGCTTTCCCGCCAGTTCTCTTGGATAAAGGAAGCTCGATAAAGGCCTAAAACAGAATTCCAGGACTTAATGTGGGCTTGGTTCTCAACATGAGGAACAGATAAATGAGAAAGTGGTCTATATAAAGAAAGGATGTTAAAGAATAAAATACATGAAGTAGCTACTCAAAAATAAAATAAGTGACATAGGAAAACATTTGAAAATGTTCAGACTTATAGTTCTAGTTGCAGGGGAAGCCCAGTTGCATTTCTTGCTTTAGGTCATATAAAATTCTCCAGAATCTTTATTAATAATGGCACTTTTAATTAGAAGGGAAGGAAGTAACCTAAATAGCTTTTAGAAAAAGAATTTTGAGTGGATATTAGGTATAGCTTAAGACAAAAATCACTGTACTCTAGTTGGCAAATTTGTTTCCCGTAGGTCTATGGCTAGGAATTTTTATTTTTAATTTTATTTATTTATTCATGAGAGACACACAGAGAGAGAGGCAGAGACACAGGCAGAGGGAGAAGCAGGCTCCATGCCGGGAGCCCGACGTGGGACTCAAAGATCCCAGGATCAGCCCCGGGCCAAAGGCAGGGGCTAAACCACTGAGCCACCCAGGGATCCCTTATGGCTAGGGATTTTGAAGCTACTTCATTTGTATATTGGGGCTCAACAAATAAGAAAATATATTATAGATAATGAGAGACAATGGCCAAGAAGGGAGTTACAAATCAGAAAAGAGAAAAGGCTAAAATGAGCCCCCTGGTGCTATACTGAAATAGAAGGTATCAATGTAGACTAGTTTTAGATAGGTAAATCAATAAATCAATAGATAGATACACAGATTGATTCTTAGATAAATACAGATACATGTACATATGAGTTAGTATATATGAGTGTACATGTATTTTTTTTAATTTTTTATTTATTTATGATATTCACAGAGAGAGAAAGAGAGAGAGGCAGAGACATATGCAGAGGGAGAAGCAGGCTCCATGCACCGGGAGCCCGACGTGGGAATCGATCCTGGGTCTCCAGGATCGCGCCCTGGGCCAAAGGCAGGCGCCAAACCGCTGCGCCACCCAGGGATCCCCGAGTGTACATGTATTTACACACATTTTGTCCACTGGTAGTGGGTCTGGAAGTGGTGACACCCTAGTGACACTGAGCACAACTATGGCCCAGAGTTTGGGTTTTAAATACCATTTTCTATGAAAAAGAATCAGAGTTCCTTGGAGAAATGACTGTTTCCAGAAGTGAGTCAAGGAAAATAGAAGATAAGCCTGGAATATCTTATGATATCTGAACATAATGAAGTACAAAAAATTTTTTGCAGACTGATAAATATTAAAAAGGCACATAGGCCATCCTGAAAGAGCTCTTAATGCCCAAAGACAGACCATGAACAACAAAAGAAAAATTTCTAACCCCTCAAAAAAGTACAAATTAATGAGCCTATATGATATATTAAATAACAAAATAAACCAATTAGTAGAAGAGAATAGACAAATATCCCCTCACTTCGAATTTCATGGTGGAAGGAAAGCAGTAAATGGAAAAGAATTTCAAATATTCATGGTGGAAGGAAAGCAGTAAATGGAAAAATCACCAATCCAGCTACAGATGCCAAAATTAGTGGACAAAAGTTTAAGTAGAAACAGGATGTTTCTATAGTCTCAACATATCACCTACAGAATATTTAGTAATTAAAAAGGCAGGTAAAGAAGCTGTACAGAATCCTAGCAAACATCACTCTTGCTAAGTGGTCAAAGTTAATTAACATCACCAGTAATAGGACATATGGGCATCATGTATCCCTGTTATGATGTACTGAGAAAGTCATAAGATCTCTGAGATACCATAATGCATAACCCCAATCTAATCAAGAGAAAAAAATCAGGCAAACCCAAATTAAGGGACATTCTACAAAATGACCAGTCCTTTTCAGAAGTGTCAAGTTTTCGAAAGATGAGAAAAGACTGACGCACTCTCCCAGATTGGAGGAGACCAGGGAGACCTGCCAACAAATGTAGTGTCGGACTATAGCTTGGCTCTGGAACAGAGAAAGTCCAGTAGTAGAAAAAAATGATATTCACATAAATTCTGTATTTCAGTTTAAATGGCATTGGATTGGTGTTAATTTCTTAATTTTGATGAATATTCTATGGTTATATAAATTGTTAGCATAAGGGAAGCGGGTTGAAAAGTATATAGACACTCTGTGTACTATTTTTGCAGCTCTCCTGTGGATGTAAAATCATCTACACATAGAAAGTTTTAAAGAATGCTCCTTATTATCATCTTCTTTGTCCAAAAAGGCCCCAACAGTACTGAGGACGATGACGGTTATTCCATGGTTCCCTGTTGTGCTGGCAGAGAATGGAAAAACCAGCCCAGATAACACATAAGCTGCTTTCTAAGCTTCTTGACACTTTCTATTCCCTTCAGGAACTGACATAGCCAGAAGAAAAAAAATGAGCAGAAGGAGAAAGTCAGAGTGGCTTATCCTCTTTTCATGCCCAGAAGGAAGAAGAAAGGCGGCTTTTAGAAAACAGAGGAGAGAAAAACTGAATACACTATTTTATTCCCACACTTTCTCTATTTCATTTTAAATAATAATTATTTTATTGCCAAAGGAATACTCTTCAAACAATAAAATCTAGGCATTGTATTAAACAGCAATTCAAACAAGAAGTTTAGCATATTTATCATTCTACTCTTGTTCCTCATAGATGTTTAAATAGAATAAAAGCAAATGGCAGTCTGATTCCCTCATGTACAAGGAGATGATAGGAATAACATTGCCTGTAATATTAATTAACAAAAGTTAGGTTTCCAAAGAGCAGAGATGATATGATTTTTAAATCATCTTATTAGAACATCAGGGAAAGAGTTTTGATTTACATGTACATTTCAGACTACAAATTATTAATAGTCTCTTTATTATTATCATCTAAAATCAGACAAGATGGGAGTGGGTATGCAGGTGAAGAATAATTTGACTATTTGCTTTCCAACCTACTGCTATCATCAGCAAGTAGTTTAAACAAATGCAAGATTCACTAAGCTGCATGGTAATTAATGACCAATCTCCACCTAAATCACTGACAATTTCTTGTCATCTGAAGTGGATGACTCTTTTCCTTCTAAGTCCCACAGCAAGAATAACAAATTCTGAAATGTACAGGGGCAAGTAGATAAAAGTGAATCAGGCTGTGGTGGGCACTTGTGGCAAAAAGAAAAAGAAAGGAAAGAAAGAAAGAGAAAGAAAGAAAGAAAGAAAGAAAGAAAGAAAGAAAGAAAGAAAGAAAGAAAGAAAGAAAGAAAGAAAAAGAAAGAAAGAAAGAAAGAAAGAAAGAAAGAAAGAAAGAAAGAAAAAAGAAAGAAAGAAAGAAAGAAAGAAAGAAAGAAAGAAAGAAAAAAGAAAGAAAGAGAAGAAAGAAAGAAAGAAAGAAAGAAAGAAAGAAGAAAGAAAGAAAGAAAGAAAGAAAGAAAGAAAGAAAGAAAGAAAAATAAAAAATAAAAAAAGAGCCCTTGCCTCTGCAAAACAGCAGCTACTAAGAGGTAAGTTCATTGTCATCTTGCAGGAAGGTAAGCACAGTCTTTTCAGATTTTTCTTTGTTTCAAAATAAGGCAAAATCAAGATTTGTATATAAAATCTCTCCAGGGATGCCTGGGTGGCTCAGCAGTTGAGCATCTGCCTTCAGCCCAGGTTGTGATCCTGGAGACCCAGGATCGAGTCCCACATCAGTCTCCCTGCGTGGAGCCTGTTTCTCCCTCTGCCTGTTCTACCTCTCTCTCTGTGTGTGTCTCCGTGTCTCTCATGAATAAATAAATTAAAAAAAGAAAACATTAAAAAAAATCTCTCCAACCTGTGATTTCTTTTCTAGAGGATTGTTAGTACTTCTTGGCGTATATAGTTCTTGCTTCTCTTCCCACAGCAGAGTAGGGAAATGGGGACACTGAGCTCAGGAGAGTAAGAGGAGGGTGTCTGTCCCTAGTGGCAAATGAAATACTATTAAAAAGAAAGAAAGAAGAAAGAAAGAGAAAGAAAGAAAGAAAGAAAGAAAGAAAGAAAGAAAGAAAGAAAGAAAGAAAGAAGAAGGAAAGAAAGAAAGAAAGAAAGAAAGAAAGAAAGAAAGAAAGAAAGAAAGAAAGAAAGAAGAAGGAAAGAAAGAAAGAGAGAGAGAAAGAAGAAAGGGAAAGAGAAAGAAAGAAAGAAGAAAGAAAGAAAGAAAGAAAGAAAGAAAGAAAGAAAGAAGAAAGAAAGAGAAAGAGAGAAAGAAAGAAAGAAAAATTCTTTCGACTAAGAATGGGTAGTGAAGGCTTAAGATAGCTTCTATTTTCTGTAAGACACCTTAAGGATAATTTGTACAGTGAAATACAGATACATCTCCAAGAAGAGACTATGATAGTTAATTTTTTCCTAAACTTGCCAAAGTATTGAAAGATATCTCATGTCTTTGGGAATACTAAAATGCCATCTATCTAAATACTAAGTCTACATTACATTTATTTCTGAAAATTTGTTTTCTGGATATTTCTGTACATTCGAACACACAAACACACCTATGCATTTTCTTTGTCTTGTCATGTTTCTGAATTGTCCTTTAAGTGTGATAAAGTGTGAACAGCTGATTTTCTTACCCTGGGTAAATGGGAATAATAATCTTGAGTGGCGTTAAAGCAGATGTTTGCAGAGTCCTTGCTCAAGTTTCTGATTCTGGCACTCCAGCCTATTCTTTATGCTGTGATTATGTCTCAGCACTCTATAATCATGCCTCATCAACCATGCTGGTTCAATGTGTCCTTAACGTGTTTCTTTTGTGAACCTCACTTGTCGTTACCCTACTCCAGCTGGATTTGCTAGCCTGCTGAGATTCAGTTCTCCAACGTGTCCTTACAAGAGCAATTGTCATTTCAGTGTATTTAGATAAGTTTATATACGTATATACACTTTTGATTCTGTTTGAAACAAAACTAATATGCTATTGACAGTCAACGTGTGACATGTGCCACAAGTAAAAATCTCACTGAAATGCAGTGAAAGATTTTAACTGGTAATCAAGATTTCCTGACTTTAGTTTTTGGCTTGCCTCTTGTGAGTTATGAGAACTTCAAAAGGTCAACCATATTGAAACCTTTAGTTCCTTTATTGATGAAAAAAAAATCATACTACATGAGTGCTAAAGTATCTTTCAAAGTTTGTAATATTCAAAGGTAGTGATTTTAAAATTGAGATTGCTTCAGAATCACCTGTAGAGCTTGTTCAAAGAACACCAATGGAGTAAAAGAGACTGGATTTAAACCTATGCAATTTTTAGATACCAGTGCATAAGAACTAAAAGTTCTTAGAAAGTTGGGAGAACAGTTGCAGCAAAGAAATTGACAGAATAGGGAGAGAAATGAGACATGACGTTAGTTTTTGGAGACCTCTAGGGAAAGCGGTCTGAAAAGACCTGGTGGGGAGGGAGGAGGGTGAGCTGTGGGAAGATGATATATTTAATTTGGGACATTCAGGTTTAAAGATGAATGCGAGATTTTGGAGATGGTGGTACAATTTTGAGCTCAAATTTAGCATTAAAATCCTGTTTCATAGGTAAACGGTACAGAAAGAAGATCTAACCAGGCAAAATAGTTTATTAGTTGTGATTAGTCAAAGGAGATTTCTTTTTGGTGTTCTTCAAAAAATGAATAAATTAAGGAGTTACATTCCTAAAAGAGATAGAACTGTTAAAATACAGCTAGGTATTAGGATTAAGAGAAAATATAGTACTTTCTCTGTTTAAATGTTAACTGCTAATTAGCAATTTATGAATTTACATTAATCTATTCCCAGGAAATGAGTGTGTATTCTCACAGAGACTTCTGTATTAAAGATTCTGTGGAGGTTGGTACCAATGGCTAAGTTTGTTTGCCGTAATTGGCTTGTACATCTTAGATGGAAGAGACAATCAAGATTCTTCCGTCTGCTCTGTTTTTGATGTGTCCACAAGTAGTTTTCTGCTTCTTCAAGAATCAAAACAATAGGATTGCTATTGACCCTCTTTGATTGATTTTTTTAAGGAAAAAAAATGCACATAAATCTGTCATGTGTCAAATAGGTTGATCCCTGCTGTCTTTTTAAAATCTCTCTTAACTAAGAATAGAATATTTACATTACAGATTCCTCTCTCCCATACCCCATTTTATGCTGCAAGTATTTTATATTCTCTATTACATTTATTTCTGCTCTATTCTTCATTATTTCATTTGTTCTACTCCATTTTGGCTTAGCTCGTTCTTTTTCTAGACCCTCAGGTATAATACTAGGTTGTTTGGTCTAGATCTTTCTTTTTTTCTAGATATATGTGTTTATAGCTGTCAACTTTGCTTTATAAATGTTTTGGTGTTGTGCTGAGTCCATTAATATTTATGATTGTTATATCTTCATGATGAAATGACCTTTCTATCATTATATAATGATCTGATTTGCCTCCTGTGTCCATTTTTTTTTTCTGAAAGTCCATTTGTCTGATATAAGGATAGCTACTCCTGCATTCTTTTGGTCAATTGCTTGAAATATAATTTTGTTTCTTCACTTTCAGTGTATGAGTGTCCTTAAATTTAAAGTTACTACTCAATTATGAATTTTCAAACAATGTTTAGATTTCAGTTCCCTGCCTTATTACCACCTGCCTCATTGAAGTACTAGGCATGTCAGGCATCTTTAGCCTTTCTGGAGGCTAGAGGTTCCAATTTCTTGAAATCATCTTCATTAATAACCCTTTCTCCATTCACTCTCCATCTTCCACAGTTTTAATAAAATTACATATTCAATGATTTCATATCCTATTCTAATCTTTGTGTTTGTCTTACACATTTTGTTTTATTAACCTGTTTCATTGGGGTCTTAGGAAGGAGAGGAGATGAGCATGTATGTTCACTCAAACTACCAACTTGACCTAGGTTTCTTTTTTCTCTATGGACTTTGTTAATATAATTATTCAGTTCATCAAATATTCATTAAGCAAGATTAGCTGCTTTATGTTTGATAATATGGGTTCAATGATAATTTCAAATATGAGATAATATGAGTTCAAAGATTACATTAGATAACATGAGTATAAAATTCTTTGAGAACTTTGTAGTCTAATATGAGAAACAGATGTATAAATAGGTACTTATCATTTACAGTAGTACTACTACCAACTAAATTTAAGAACCTAATATGTGTTAGGTATTGAAAGATACATTATCTTTGTAATCTCTAAACCTTGGGATGATGATAGCTCACCACACATTTTTCAGAATACATACAGACTTATGTATATTTTGTAGTCAATTTCAAGAGTTCATTGAACCCATGAGGTCAATCTATGGGCCCAAGCTGAGTCAATAGATCCCAGTTTAAAAGTCCCTAATGTATTTCACTCATTCATTTGTTTACTGGAAATATTTATTAAGCACCTGCTAAAAGCTGGCCTTGTCCCAATATAGGGGAGATTTAACAGTCCATGAAACCAGCAAAAGCCCTTGCTTTCTTGAAGTTTATTATCTAGGACAAATTATATAGTATGGTATATCAGATGATGGTGGGTGCTATGGAGGAAAACAACTCAGGAAGGGAGTTTGCTACATAATTGAGAGACTTCATTTTAAAAAGAACACTAAGGGAAGACAAAGCTGAGAAAATGACATGAATAAAGACTTGAATGAGTTGAAAGGACCAGACTTGGGCAATTAGAGCGTACTGGGAGATGGAACAGCAATGTCACACTTTTCTGAGAAAAGAGTATACTTGGCATGCTCGAGAAAGTACAAAGTGGCGAGTGTGTCTGGTGTGGGGTGAAAGGGAGACCGTGAGGTACTTGATGTCAGAAGGGCAGTGACACATGGGTCTGTCCAACAGAGCCTTGCAGGTCAGCACTAGTGAGATGGGAAGGATCTGGACACACCCTTCCCACAGAGTATTCACACAATCTGACTTCCCTGAGGAAATAAAGTTTAAACAAAGCATGCCTGATAAATATTAGCTAGACAAAGGAGAGAGTAAGAAGATCCCAGGTAGAAGGAAGAACATGTGTGAAAACACTGAGTTTAAGAAAACTTAAGAGAATAAGCCTCCCTGGTGATTTCTTTCCATTTCTGTTAGGTGGAAGCAGCTATGAGATAAGATACAAAGGCTTTTCAATGTTTTTTCCTCTTGATTGTGGAAGTGAGCAATCCAGCATAAATTGCCTAGTGAAGGTATGAAGATAAGCTCCTAATTAAATGATAGATACTTTTCAGAGAGAACCAGCTGAATTTCTAAAAGCCTAGGCCTTATTACTTGGATCAACATAAAACAGAATTGTTGTTGTTGTTGTTTTTCCAGTGAAATTGCTGCAAGCAAGCACAAAAATGTGATGGATTCCAAATATCTAACAGCCAAGGCAAAGTTAGGAAGATATCTAATGACCAAGCTGTAAATAGCTATAGAATGTTTACATTTACACCCATGCCCAGAGCTGAATTTTTTGTTCTGTTTTTAATTTTTAGAGGTTTTAGTTTGAAGTCACTAAGACTTCAAACTAAAAAGAAGCTTTAGAATAATTTTTTTTCCTTTTTTTTAAATTTTTTTCTTTATTTATTTATGATAGTCACACGGAGAGAGAGAGAGGCAGAGACACAGGCAGAGGGAGAAGCAGGCTCCATGCACCGGGAGCCCGACGTGGGACTCGATCCCGGGTCTCCAGGACCGCGCCCCGGGCCAAAGGCAGGCGCCAAACCGCTGCGCCACCCAGGGATCCCCAAGAGATTTATTTTTAAAAACAAACTATTAAATTTTTTTTTTTTTTTTTTTTTGCTCATTCATTCAACAATAATTTTTGAGATTTTTGTGGTTTATTTAAAAAGGAAAAAGAAGGGATCCCTGGGTGGAGCAGTGGTTTGGCGCCTGCCTTTGGCCCGGGGCGCGGTCCTGGAGACCCGGGATCGAGTCCCACGTAGGGCTCCCGGTGCATGGAGCCTGCTTCTCCCTCTGCCTATGTCTCTGCCTCTCTCTCTCTCTCTTTCTCTCTCTGTTGTGTGACTATCATAAATAAATAAAAATTTTAAAAAATAAAACATTTAAAAAAAAATCTCTAGCAGAACTTTTGGTATAATCACCTTTCTTTCTTCTTTCTTTCTTTCTTTCTTTCTTTCTTTCTTTCTTTCTTTCTTCTTTCTTTCTTTCTTTCTTTCTTTCTTTCTTTCTTTCTTTCTTTCTCTTTCTCTCTCTTTCTTTCTTCTTTCTTTCTTTCTTTCTTTCTTTCTTTCTTTCTTTCTTTCTTTCTTTCTTTCTTTCTTTCTTCATGAGTGGGGAGAAGGGCAGAGGAAGAGAAAGAATCTCAAGCAGATTCCTATGCTGGGCTTGATCCCTGGACTCAGATCATGACCTGAACCAAAATCAAAAGCCAACCACTTAACCGACTGAGCCACCCAGGCACCCCATACTCTAATATTTTTTTTCATACTCTAATATTCTAATACCAATAAAAGTATTTTTTCTTTACGTGTGTTAAAATTCTGCATCTTCAGAAAGCTTTTTTTTTTTTTTTACTTTACGGCATAGCACCCATCATTATTTCATGAAAGCTCTATTAAAGAGGATATAAAATTGCAGAGGCACCTGGATGGCTCAGTTGGTAAAGCACCTGCCTTCAGTTCAGGCCATGATCTCATGATCCTGGTATCGGGCCCCATATTGGACTCTCTGCTCAGTGGCCAGTCGGCTTCTCCCTCTGCCTCTATGATCTCTCTGGCTCTCACTCTCTCTCAAATAAATAAATAAAATCTCAAAATAAAAAAAAAAGAGGATGTAAAATTGCAGAGAGATGAAACAAATCCAAAATGAGTATGCCAGGCAGTTGAAATTATATTAAGAATCAAAAATACTAGAAGAACATATTGAATACTGACTTGTACTTTAGTTCTTGATTTTTATTTTTATTGAAAACTTTGACATCAATGTAAATAAATATTTTCTACTTAGAGCAAGAATATTTCAGAAAATTTTCAATTATGTTATTTGTACTGAGACAGGAGTTTTCCATTTTTTTTAATCACAAAAAAAGGGTGCTAAGCACCTTGTAGATATACTTTTAATCTTATTTTTATTTAGATATATTTGAAGTCACAATAAAACTTAATTGGTGCAATGCTTATATATGAAATTACGCTTAAAGTTCAAGGGAATTTGTTTTCTTTGCTAATTACTTTAGTAATCATTGAATTTATATTTTCATGTGCATATATACACTTATAAATACATGACACACATATATACATATGTACATGTATATTTATATATAGAGAGAGATGTAAATCTACATGCACATATATTGTATAAATGACTTGAAGGAGATCATAAAAACCTGTTAAACATGGTTACCGCTGGAAAGAGAAGAGATTTTATAGTTAGGAACGCAGAATTGTTATTGTATGTGTTTCTTAGTATTTGAATTTTTGGTTTTTTGTAGTGTGCTACATATTATTTTATTATTTTTAAAGATTTATTTATTTATTTTTTAGAGAGTGAGGAAGGGCAGAGGAAGAGGGAGAGAGAATCTCAGGCAGGCTCCTTGCTGAGCATGGAGCCTGACTTTGGGCTTGATCTCACAATCTATGAGGTGATGACCTGATCTGAAACCAAGAGTCGGATGCTTAACTGATTGTGCCACCCAGGTGTCCCTATTTTATATATTATTTTGAAATAAAATAATGTAACTTGACTTTAAAGAAATCATTTTATTTAAATATGAATATATATATATATATATATATATATATATATATATATATATATATATATATATAAAAACCTGAGTGCTATGATTATATGAGGTAAAGGGACCTAACCTAAAATTCCTGGATGATCCTTTATAACAAACTTATATTCATCTTTACAAACAAGATAGATAAGTAGATTGACAGTGAGAGAGTCAATAAAAGAGTAGAATTTAATTATGTCCCTCCTTTCTTCCAAACCTTCTGGTGACAATGAATCTTGGCCAGGAAGCATTTTCCCCTTTCCTTTGATCCATAGCAGGGTGTTGTATTGAAAATGCTAGATGTAACTACATTTCTTTCTGAAATCTACATATTTAGCAGCTGTTTGTCCTTTGGTGAGTTAATTACCTTCTTTTAGCATCAATTATTTTACAAAAAAAAAAAAAAAAAGCCATGGGCAATAACACTGTATTGGTTGCTGCTGTGAATAAACAAAGTAAATGTAGATAAAGCACCTGGGATACAGTAGTATTTAGTAAACATATTTTATCCTGTATTAAGTACACTAAATATATTTTATCCCTTATATAATTAGGATTTCCTTATAATAAACGTGCCATGTCTTTTATATCTTTAGGACATCCTTCCCTCTGGGTCTTCTGACTCTATAACTTTCTGCTTTTTCTCCTGCAAAAGAATATAGTGAGATTGTTATTTTTCACATCTTGCTTCAGGCACATGGACACCCAAAGTTGTGTGAACTTTCTTCCCATAGTTTTCAGAAAGAGACATACTAGAAAGCAGGCCATGCCAGAGGATGTTATGAATCTGGGTTGTTCCCTTTGTCCTTCCTAGCCTGGAATATGTGTAATCACAGCAGTGTCTGTAGTTTGATTCAATGAAGAGGAGAGACCTCAGCATGACTCTCACACATACTTTAGCACTTTTTCTGGAAGCTCTGCTTCTTCCTCATTCTGTTGGCATATTTATCGCTTGTTGTATTACATGTTGTATATTTTCATGCTTATTTTGTGTCCTGGAGATGTTAGGAGCTGCATCCTAAGTTCTATCACTTTGTTATTTTACAAAAAAAAAATACCTGTGTTTTTACTGATATCTGCATGGGTAAAAAACTGAGATTACAACTAATAATTTTCATGCCAAATGCTGTGCATTCGACCTGCACACCATTTGAACAAAATTAAACTATTTTCTAATAACTAAACACAGTGAGAATTATGTGAAAAATGAAAGAGCCACATCCACCCGAGGTGGTAATGAGCCAAAACTCAGTGGCAACTGCCCTTCTTGAGAAAGAATGTGCTATCCTGCTCGATATAACTCCAGCCTGGTCCTTTCACTCAGTTACACTATTTCCTGGTGGGGTTAGGCATTTGAGTTTATGACTGTCAACATGGAGAAATTCATTTAGTCTTTTCAGCATGGAGAACATTCTGTTTAATTAGATTTGTTAAACTGCTTAATTTTCATTGAGAACTGCATAAAGATACCCAGTTCTCATAGGGCCAAAACATAAGCCTTGTATGGCTTATATGGCATCGGCTCAAAAACCACATAGTATTCAAATCCATATAAGGCTTAAGATATTCCACACACAGCACAGGGTTCCTTTAAAGTACGAAGGTTCTCAAAGCTAGAGTAAACTTACCATCTTCCAGTGAGCCTGCTGCTGTGGCAGCGTCACACTCATCTCAATCTCTTATCAGTCCTTCTTAAACTATGTTCATGAGCAAAGAGCTGAAAAGCTTGCTTTGAATTCGTGTTGCTAGGAAATAGTGAAGAGTGTAGTAAGAAAAACTTACCTAATCAATAAAGAGACTTAAATATTATTATTGCCTTTATCATATGTATTTCTGCACTTGAAGGACTATTTATACGATTTAGATAAATAGTAATCTCTTCATTCAGGCTTCAAATTATAGAATAAAGAAGTCACGGGAATTAATGACACAACATAGAGAATATAGCCAGTGCTCTCATAATAGTGTTGTATGGTTGCTACAGATGGCAGCTGGAGAACACAGAATATTCTATGAAGAAATTGACTCACTATATTGTACACCTAAAACTAAGGTAATATTGGGTGTCAACTAAATTCAAATAAAAAAAAATTTAAAAAGTGGTGCTTTCTTTGAATCTGCAAGAATTCTTTTTACATTAAACAATAACATTCTCATTTTTAAATCCTATATTGACTTGAACTTTAATTATGTTCCCAAAAAGGATTTTTATTATTATCCAGTTTTGTTTATAATCAACTTCAAAAGTTTCTGAGGTAGAGACTTTAGATTCATGTTTTATGAAACATCAACTGCATTTTAGTTTGGACACTGGTAATCCATAAAAGAAAAGAATATTAGTGACCAGAAGCTTCATGATCAGTTATTATTTTCTAAACTATAGAATGTGAAGCTTCATGATCAGTTATTATTTTCTAAACTATAGAATGTAATTTGCTAATAAATATCTACAGAATATGTAATTTTCCCAATTTAAACCTTGAAACGTTTGATGTTTGTTGAGTTATTAGTCAGTTATTATTTTGTAATCTGTGCAATCTAAAAATGTGGCAATAGATATCTATTAGTATCTGTAGGATATGGAATTTTCCCAAGCAGAAACTTGAAACTTCTGATGTTTAAGAATTTTCTTATTAACCCTAGTAAAATCTTGTTGTTTTCTTCACAGGCTCTAATACATCTTTTTAAATGTATTCGTAGCAATTGTTAAAGCTATAGTATGTATATAAGCTAAATTTTCCTATGAGTGTTTTAAAACTATTTATAATTTTTGTGTCAGGATCTATAGGTATTAGCTATTTTAAATCCATGTTACAGCTGTCCATATGACTTAACTCTTAAATTGGTTCCTTTTTTTTATAGTTGATATTCTGGCATTTGCTTAAAAGGTACTATTAAGATCAACACAGTGATAGTTTTATTTCCTTTTTTTTAACATGCATATTTATTGTCACTTTCCTCTTCTGTTCATATTAACAAGAAAAACTAGAAATATTTTATTTTATTTTTAAAGATTTGATTTATTTATTCATGAGAGACACACAGTGAGAGAGGCAGAGACACAGGCAGAGGAAGAAGCAGGCTCCATGCAGGGAGCCTGATGTGGGACTCAACCCTGGGACCCCAGGATCACGCCCTGGGCCTAAGGCAGGCGCTAAACCTCTGAGCCACCCAGGGATCCCCTTTTTTAAAAGATTTTATTCATTTATTTATTTGATAGAGACAGAGCAAAAGCTTATACTTAACACTAGAAATATTTTTTTTATTTTTTTTAATTTATTTTTTATTGGTGTTCAATTTACTAACATACAGAATAACCCCCAGTGCCCGTCACCCATTCACTCCCACCCCCCGCCCTCCTCCCCTTCTACCACCCCTAGTTCGTTTCCCAGAGTTAGCAGTCTTTACGTTCTGTCTCCCTTTCTGATATTTCCCACACATTTCTTCTCTCTTCCCTTATATTCCCTTTCACTATTATTTATATTCCCCAAATGAATGAGAACATATAATGTTTGTCCTTCTCCGACTGACTTACTTCACTCAGCATAATACCCTCCAGTTCCATCCACGTTGAAGCAAATGGTGGGTATTTGTCATTTCTAATAGCTGAGTAATATTCCATTGTATACATAAACCACATCTTCTTTATCCATTTATCTTTCGTTGGACACCGAGGCTCCTTCCACAGTTTGGCTATCGTGGCCATTGCTGCTAGAAACATCGGGGTGCAGGTGTCCCGGCGTTTCATTGCATTTGTATCTTTGGGGTAAATCCCCAACAGTGCAATTGCTGGGTCGTAGGGCAGGTATATTTTTAACTGTTTGAGGAACCTCCACACAGTTTTCCAGAGTGGCTGCACCAGTTCACATTCCCACCAACAGTGTATGAGGGTTCCCTTTTCTCCGCATCCTCTCCAACATTTGTTGTTTCTTGCCTTGTTAATTTTCCCCATTCTCACTGGTGTGAGGTGGTATCTCATTGTGGTTTTGATTTGTATTTCCCTGATGGCAAGTGATGCAGAGCATTTTCTCATATGCATGTTGGCCATGTCTATGCAATCCCTATCAAAATACCATGGACTTTCTTCAGAGAGTTAGAACAAATTATTTTAAGATTTATGTGGAATCAGAAAAGACCCCGAATAGCCAGGGGAATTTTAAAAAAGAAAACCATATCTGGGGGCATCACAATGCCAGATTTCAGGTTGTACTACAAAGCTGTGGTCATCAAGACAGTGTGGTACTGGCACAAAAACAGACACATAGATCAGTGGAACAGAATAGAGAATCCAGAAGTGGACCCTGAACTTTATGGGCAACTAATATTCGATAAAGGAGGAAAGACTATCCATTGGAAGAAAGACAGTCTCTTCAATAAATGGTGCTGGGAAAATTGGACATCCACATGCAGAAGAATGAAACTAGACCACTCTCTTTCACCATACACAAAGATAAACTCAAAATGGATGAAAGATCTAAATGTGAGACAAGATTCCATCAAAATCCTAGAGAAGAACACAGGCAACACCCTTTTTGAACTCGGCCATAGTAACTTCTTGCAAGATACATCCACGAAGGCAAAAGAAACAAAAGCAAAAATGAACTATTGGGACTTCATCAAGATAAGAAGCTTTTGCACAGCAAAGGATACAGTCAACAAAACTCAAAGACAACCTACAGAATGGGAGAAGGTATTTGCAAATGACATATCAGATAAAGGGCTAGTTTCCAAGATCTATAAAGAACTTATTAAACTCAACACCAAAGAAACAAACAATCCAATCATGAAATGGGCAAAAGACATGAATAGAAATATTTTAAATAACAGTAGTGATACAAAAGCTTAGTTTTGTTCTTAACTTTAAAATTATCTGTATCTTATTTAACCTAGTTCCTTTTATTCATCAATACATATGGTGAATTTTATTAAATTCATTCTCATAGCCATGAAGATCTTTTTTTAAGATATTATTTATTTATTTGTGAGAAACACACAAAGAGAAGCAGAGACCTAGGCAGAGGGAGAAGCAGGCTCTCCGTGGAGCAGGGAGCCCATTGCTGGACTCAATCCCAGGATCCTGGGATCATGACCTGAGCCAAAGGCAGACACTCAACCACTGAGCCACCTAGGCATCCAAGCCATGAAGATTTTTTGTATTTCTTGTTGGACGTTTGACTAATGCATGATCTGCATTTTATTTTTTAGATTTTATAATAGTAAGCTATTGCAGTACAGTTACCATGTCTATTGCTGATATAATGTTATTTTTGTATTTGACATCTATTCAAAACATTTACAACAATAAGTACTGAGTGTTATATGCAACTGATGAACCCCTGAACTCTACCTCTGAATCTAATAATACACCAGATGTCAATCAATTGAATTTACATAAAGTAAAATTTAAAAACAAAACAATTACCTCAAAACCCACAAGTAGCATTGCTCTAAAACAGACGTCTCTAAACATTTTTTAGTCTTTGAAATCTTTGTTCAAATGAAATGCTCTGAGGAAATCCACCAGGTAAAGGAAATGGTCTAGGGAATGTAAGGATGGGAGTCTTGTGAGAAGGAAAAGCCTTCTTTACTTTCTCGTTCTCTTCACTCACTGTCTATGATCTGAGAGACATTTGTCCTTCTTGGGTCTGTGTGTTTATGCTTATTAAATATTATTGGACTTCTTCGTTGTCATAACTATTGAATTGGTTGCTAACTTTATGTGTTTGTTTAAATTTAAAGATGAAAGTATTTTCGTCTGAGCAGTTTTGTATGAACATAGCTTTTGGATTCATTCCAGAAATTTTGACATGTCCTTGTTTTTCTATAAATATTCTTCAATCACAATTTTATGGGAGGATTGGTCATAAACACTATTTAAAAGGGTTAAAATATTTTCAAGTGGCTGGGTTCTTTTTGTTAATATGTTTAATGATAATTTTAATGTTCATACATTCTGAGAAACAACTATGTACTTTCTGCTACTTGAAATGTTTTAGTTGAGCAGCCTGAAGTGGATATTATTTTTGTAAATTGCTCAAGGATATTTAAAAGGCAGTCATATTCTCTTTTGCAGGATTTAGAATTTGATAGAACACTAGTTTTTTTCTTTGAATAATTCAGATTTGGTGACTTATTTAGTTTTTTATTAATTCATTTATCCAGAGGGAAAGAGAAATGTGATGAAATCTTATACCACAGAATTTATGTTAATTTCTTATTACATTTCTAAGGTTATTATTTTTTAGCTGTTTGCTTTTATTCTGCCAATGCTTTGTTCAGCTTATGAAGGTTGATGGTTTTATATCTGCATTGTAGATTATACCCTCTATAAAAATCAAACGACTGTACCTTTTAATGAGTTTTGCTTTCATTTTCTTTTTCTTGTGATGGTATTATCCAGTTTACTTGTAGTTGCATTTGTCCAGTATATATTTTCTATTATTTTATATTTAGTCTTTATCACTCAGTTTGTTTTGAATGGGTCCCTGATAAATAATAACATGTAGATTTTAATTTTTTATTAGTTATTTATTAGTATTTCAGAGAGAGAGAGAGACAGTGTGAGGTGGGGGGGAAAGGGCAGAGAGGGAGAGAGAGAAAGAGAGAGAGAGAGAGAGAGAGAATCTTAAGCAGGCTTCATGTCAGCCAACTTGGGCTGAGATGATGACCTGAGCCAAAATCAAGAGTCATACGCTTAACGGACCAAGCCACCCTGGCACCCCAATATGTGGATTTTTAAAACTAATTTGTGAGGTTTGTCTTTCAATGTTGATTTTATTCCTTTTATGTATTTTGTAAAAACTGATGTCTTTTATCTCACATTTATTATCATGTAATTTATATGCCTGTCTTTAAGATATAGTTCACATATATTCTGCATGCTTTAAGTTTGCATCCTATTTTTAAGTCTACTAGTAATGGCATTTAATAAATATGTAGTTGATCCTATTTTTAAATTAATAATATTAAAACAAAAAGATATCTCAAGTCTTTACTGTATAAATCAATCATGCTACTTGTTCTGTTTCCCTGGTCATAGCCCACATTCTGTTTTTTATTGATATAATATAGGATTTCAGACTTACTACTATATTGCTATTTTTATATTCTCATTGCTAGATACTTCTGTTTGCAAGAGTTATTTTGTAAATTTTCAACTTGCTTAAAAACTATAGTTTATTGTCAGTAGTTTAAAAAATATATACTTCCCTATTCTTTTTGATAAGCCATGACTCCCTAATTTTATCTCATTCGGCTCAGCTCTATTCAACTGGCACAAAATCATAGGTAGACACATAATCTGATTAGATTATATTTTGTATTAGAGAATTTTCCTGAAAGGTAAATATCTGCATCAATTAGTTTTTATAGTGGCTTAAAACAACAAGTTATTTCACTCACAGTTTTTTAGCATTTCTTTTTTTCTGAGCCATGCTCAGTTAGTCTAGGTTTGTGCTGTTCACCTGGCTAATCCTAGATGGCCTTACTCAAGTGACTTGCAATTGCTTGGCTGTAGATTGCGTGCCTGGGATCACTTGTCTCTCTTATCCAGCAAGCCAGCCCAAACTTCTTATAGGGCAGCAGGGCTCCAAGAGAGGATAAGCCCCAAAGCACAATCACTTCTCAAGTGCTTAATCATTTGCTGATGTCCCAGTGTAAAGCAAAGCACAGGACAGAGCAGAGTCAGACTGAGAGGGCTCTCAAAGCTTTATAACAAGGGTAGGTAGCGATACAAGGGGAGGAAAAATTACTGGCTTTTCGTACCTCTTCTTCACAAAAGCTCACAGATTATTTTACTTCCTTTTATCTTATAGACTCTTTTGTTGATTAAACTGATTATCCATTCTTCCTTTCCTTTTTCCTTCTTTAATTTCTATTTATTTTCTCTTGAATTTATGTATGTACCCCATCTTGCATATATTAATAATTTGCAATAATGTGTTCTTATTGAAATTTCCTCACTGTTTACCTAGTTGCTATTTTAGTAGTCTCCTCAGATCTTAAGCTGGAAGGCTTGTTGATATAAATTTACATTTCCCGTACAGCAATTTAACAGAATGACTCTAATAGCAAGGGAACTATAGCTCTGGGCAGTTCCAGCAGAGGAACTTCATTTCTGGATTGTTTATTCACTGTGTGAATGAGGTGGCTGCCCTGGGAGCAAGGCTTCTGCATTTAGCTTTATGATTGACCTGGCTTTCTTACTAGCTTTCCTGTATCTGTTTCATTGCTAAGTCCAACCTCCTTTCTGGTGCACCAGGGAAAACCCCAGCCACTCTGTCGATCACTGCATAATCTTGGTTCTTCCATATTCAGTTGCTCTTGAATGCTTTTGATGCTCTGCAGGTGGAATAAATTCCAATCGTTGTGTTCCCTGTCTGGCCTGTGGTCTACCCACGCCTCCAGGGATGAGTGTTCAAAATTAGGAGGAGTTACTGTGACTCTGCCCTGCAGGATGTCTTATGCTTCCCTGAATGACACACCGCTTCCATAGAAAACATAGTACACGTTGCTTCTCTATGTATGTCTCCACTCTAGCCCTATCTCTACCGATTCAGTAAATATTGGAATATACCTCCTTCGATCAGGTTCTGTTGTTTTATAGTTCCTCCTCGGGGGTTTTTATCCACATCAGTGGCTTTATCCCCCATCGTCAAATTGATCATAAATTATTACATTTAAGAAATGGATAGTGCAAGGGACCTGCTTTCTGTCTTTGAATTTCGTTTTTATTTCACAAACAGAAAGCCAGAGGATAAGTGCATTCTTGGCACTTGCCTCTCTTCTTTGATGCTTCAAATGTAACCCATCACTATATTCTGTTGATCTTTATGCTCTAAGGATTTTTAAAATCTCTCCACTTTTCTTCATGTCCACCACTCTTGCAAATAGCTGATCTCTATCGCCTTCACTGTTTCAGTAATTTCCTAAATGACTTACTTGAATTTAATTTGGGGTGAATCTTACATTTTTTCAATCATTTCAATAATAACTGGGAAAAGCTATTAGTAAGTTTTACCTTAGTGTCTCCAATTTTTAATAAAGCATATGATACGTTTTTCTAAGGACTGCAATTTGCTGGAATCTATAGCTTCTTTTATTATGATTTGATATTTTCTATATTGCAAAATTATCACCACAATAAATCTAGTTAGCATCTGTCACCATATATAGTTATAAAAATTTTCCTTGTGATGAACGTTTGCAAAATTTACCATCTTAACCACTTTCAAATATACAATCCAGAATTATTAATTAGAGTCACCATGCTGTACATTACATCCCCATGAAGTATTTATTTTATAATTGGAGATTTGTATCTTTTGACCCCCTTCACTGTTTTACCCAACCCCCACCTCTGGCAAACACCACCATTCTCTGTATCTCTGAGCTGTTTTTTGTTGTCGTTGGTGTTTTATAAATTCCACATATAAATGAGCTCTTACAGTATTTGTCTTTCTCTAACTTATTTCACTTAGCGTAATTCCCTCAAAATCCATCACTGTGTTGCAAATGGCAATATTTTATTTTTATGGCTGAAGAGTATTCCATTCTCTGTGGTGTGCCATGTCTTTATCCATTCATCCATCTGTGGACCACTTAGGTTGCTTCCAAATGTTGGTTATTGTAAATAGTGGCACAATGAACAACATGGGGGTGTGTATATCTTTTCAAATTACTGTTTTTGTTTTCTTCAGATAAATACCCAGAAGTGGAGGTACTGAATCATATGGTACTTCCATGTATAATTTCTTAAGGTATGTCCATACTGTCTTCCATAATGGCTGTACCAATTTACATTCTCACCAACAGTGCACAAGGGTTCCCTTTTTCACATCCCTGCCAACACTTATTTATTATTTTTCTGATAATAGCCATTCTAACAGGTCTGAAGATATCTCATTGTGTGTGTGTTTTTTTTTTATGATAGAGAGAGAGAGAGAGAGAGGCAGAGACATAGGCAGAGGGAGAAGCAGGCTCCATGCACCGGGAGCCTGATGTGGGATTCGATCCTGGGTCTCCAGGATCGCGCCCTGGGCCAAAGGCAGGCACCAAACCACTGTGCCACCCAGAGATCCCTCATTGTGGTTTTGATTTGTATTTCCCTGATGATTCATGTTGTTGAGCATCTTTTCATGTACCTGTTGGTCATCTGTATGTCTTCTTTGGTAAAATGTCTACCCAGATTCTGGACTCTACAGCTTTTACTCTATTCTTATCCTAACCCATAACCCACATTCCACTTTTATTTTTACTGTTCACTTCATTAAAAATTCACACTCTTTTAAATTAAAATATTAAACTGTGTTTGTACATGCTCCCCTTCAATATATTCTCAAAATTGCAGTCACAATGATCCTAGCAAACATAAGCCAGATCATGTTAATCCTCTGCTTAAAGCTCTCCAATATTCCACAAATCGTTCTGAGTGAAACATCAGATATACCACCACCAACTATGGGAAAATGCATGGTTGGCCCTTCATTATCTCTCTGAACATGTCTCCTATAGCTCCTCTATTGTTTCCTCTGCTCCAAATACTATACTCTGCTGCTCCTTGAACCCTTTTCTCCTGCCTAGAATACTCTCCCTTAAAATATTAACAAGGCCTCTTCTCATACCATATTTAGACTTTACTTAGCTATCTCCTTTTTAGTTAGGCCTTCACTAGCCAACCCTCTAAAATTATAAATACCAAGCCCTATAATCTCTCTTTTAATTCCCCACTTTATTTCCTCCTTAACTTTTACTGACACGTTTCATGGGGAAGGCAGGTTTTTTTTTTTTCCTGCTTGTTACTGTCCCACTACCTAGGATTGTGCTTAGAACACAGAAATGGCTCAAGAACTATTTCTCTGAATTCACCTTAATAGAATGAATAAGAAAATGTAGAGGATCCCTGGGTGGCGCAGCGGTTTAGCGCCTGCCTTTGGCAGGGGGCGCGATCCTGGAGACCCCGGATCGAATCCTACATCGGGCTCCTGGTGCACAGAGTCTGCTTCTCCCTCTGCCTCTCTCTCTCTCTGTGACTATCATAAATAAATAAAAATTAAAAAAATAATAATAAAATGTAAATGAATAAGTGATAAATAACTAAGTATTTTTTTTAAGTATTTTGACCTGAATAAATGTAGTTCCAGGTCCATCACTTTGAAATTTTAGGTAAATGATGACCTAAGCTTCAGTTTCCTCTGAAAAATAATTCTAATACTTTTTATAAAATCATTACAATAATCAAATGATGCTCTCCTATAATATTCTTAGTATAGCTCTTAGGACATATAGCAAGAGCTCAAAATTGTTGGCAATTTTAATTTACCCCACAGATTTAATATAAACATTCTTGGACTGATTTTTGTCTCTGTTATTAAATAATCTGTTAAGGTTATTAGTTAAGAAATGTGATCATTTTCTAAAATACATCAGCTTTTAAAAATTATACAATACCAATTTCCCTCAAATTCTGACATCTGGGATTTACTATAGATAATATTTTAAAATAGAAATATCTTTTGTTGGGCATCCCAGGGTGGCTCAGGAATTTAGTGCCTGCCTTCGGCCCAGGGCTCCCTGCATGGAGCCTGCTTCTTCCTCTGCCTGTGTCTCTGCCTCTCTCTCTCTCTCTCTCTGTCTCTCTGTGTGTGTCTCTCATGAATAAATAAATAAAATTTTAAAAAAAGAAATATCTTTTGTTTTGTTGAAGTATCGAGCCTATAAAATATCAGAAAGATATATGTTTGTCTATATAATACTGTCAAATTTTCTTAGGGTCAATCCTCACCTTTCCTAGAGCTCCCTGTAATAAAGCACTGTAGCCACTTTAACCAAGGCATATAAATGTGTTGCCTTTTTGTTCAGAATATTATGTTTCTTTAGTTTAACAGAAATAAAAATATTAGCATTTTAAAAATTGTTCACATCGTTGCAATTTAACATAAGATTAAAATGCATTTTATCTGAAAAAGATATAATTTCTTGGCACATATGTAACTGATAAATTTAAAAAGTTTGTATATGTATAAATATAAGGATCAAGAAAGGAAACCTTTCAGAAAGCTTGTTCTAATATAAGCAATTATCACGTAATTAGTATTATTTAGATTCTGCAGTGGCAAGTGTATCTTGTGCCATCCCAGAAAAAAAGAAAGTCATTTTGCATTTACATTCCCATATTTTCATAAAGGATATTATATAACAAATCTTGAACTTTCATTATGTGGAAAATTATACTAGTCTACTATTAGTATCATAACCACAAGAAATATGCAAGATTTATAAAATATACACTCTTAACCAACAGGTTTTGCTGACCTAATATTTCTATATTCTTAGTCTTTACCATATATTAATTTTTTTCTAAATAATTACCATTAATATTAAAAAATAAATAAATGTACCATGATAGACACTAAAAGAAAATTTAAAGAAGGATTTTTTTTTCTGGAATATAATAGCTTGTATTTTATCCTTTTGGCCTTTAAAATAAAATCTCAAAAATGGGTTATCATTTTCTTTCTTGGGTTTGGGCAGCATTGCACACAGACGTGACCTTCTCTTTTACTCTATTTCCTGCTCCATTGGTAGAGTTTTGAAAATATCTCCTTTGATATCTTTTTCTTTATATCTCTTTTTTTATAAGCCAGGATTTCTCAGTATTTTTTCATGCTTTCTGTATCTTATAATCACCTTTCATTTTCTTTGATTTTTTTTTCTTTACAAAAAAAAGAGGAAAATAATCTCTACTCTCTTTCTTGTATATACTGTTCTCTGAGTTGTTTTTTTTATAATTTTTAAGTTTTATTTATTTTTAATTTTGTTTTTCAATTAGAAACTGTTACAACTAATTCAATTCGAGATCTTCAACTTGGTTCTGGGGCAAAAATTAAATGTGAGGAATACAAAAGCTGGAACATGGAATGATTCTCAGTTAGAGAAAATCATATAAATAAAGGCACAGTTGCCTGGAAAACACATTAGAGCATTCTTAACTGAATAACCTACATTAAATCTACTGGAAAGAATAAAGATGAGCACAGAATTATAGGTTGGAACCATACTGCGAAGAGCCCTGAATGCCAAGTTAGAGTTTATAGCAAACAACAATATAAAATGTTTTCTAGATGAAAGATGGGGAGAAGTACGCATAGATTAAGTAAAATATTTTAAAAGGTGTGACTGAACACTGCAAACATAGATATGTGAATTCTCAGTGTATGAAGGCAAAAGCAACAGAGCAATGCATGGACTGACACTCTGCTTTCCCTTAAGGAAAAAAAAATCAATTCAGTAAAATTTTAAATATATCTATGTTCCAGTATAGCTAGAATATATTATCATGGCTAGCTAATTGATTTTTTCTTTTTTTATTATTATTTAAATTCAGTTAGCCAACATATAGTATGTCATTAGTTTCAGATGTAGTGTTCAATAATTGATTTAAAAGAGAAACTGATTGGAGGCCAGTTAATAACAAATAACCCCAATGTCACTTTGGCTTCTGATGAATAAAATTAATATTTTCTTACTTGCGCTTACTTGGTAAGCAGCAGAAGTGGCATATAAGGTCAGATGCATTCTAAAGTATGTCTTTATTCTCCTCAGACCAGTGACTTCCCAGTTCAAGTGTTCTTACAGCAGATGGCAGACCATTATATGGGCAAGTGGGGACAGTGATGCTTATTAAATGCCCAGATTGTTACTAGTATTTTGTGTTTAAACCTACATTCTATTGCCTAAAGCAAATCATATGGACTCACCCATAGCAATGAGAAATTATGTTACATTCCCAGCAAATCATAGTAATTAATGTTAAAAAGGGAGGAAGAATTGTAAGCAAATTGGATAATCTTTCTTAGTCTGTTTAAGGGCTAACTTGTTCATTATAAAACAATATTTTACATTTTCAAACTTGTAAGTTAACATTTGTACAAAAGCTAGAACCAAAGTGCAAATATTAGGCCCCACTCAGCAAACTTCACTTTCTTTTTAGTTTCTTCCACAGAAACTTAATCATACATTTACAATGAAAAAAAATTTCAAGTGTGATTTGACTAAGGTTATTTTTCTTTAATCTGGTATAAAAGTCTTAGTCTTAAGAAGCAGATCTCTAGCCATTAAGTTTCCAAATTATTATTACTTTTTAATTCATGAGAACATCTGGAAATAGATGATATAAGTGGTCATCTATTGCACATGCATATGCCAGTTGCTCTGGTGTTCTTTATGGCAATGGTTTCCAAACAGTGATGAGTAAACCACTGTTTCTTTAGATAGCTTTCCAAAGAGTTTCTTTAGATAGCTTTATAAATCTTTTAAGCGATCATTATGGCCATTTTAAATATATTTATATTTCATCACTTCATTTTCAAGTCATTTATTAAAACTTTAAAAATTTTAAAATTCCAGAAAAATATGTCCTCAAAAAAGAACCATTGTTCTTGACCCATTTTTATACTTCAGTACACATTGTAAATAATCTTAATAAGCAATTTAATATGTATTGAGTTTCTGTCAGAATATATTCTTTTTCAATAGATACATATTAAAAATAAATGTAATTTTTGTTCCCTTTTAGATCACTCATTCTCTGAATTTTTAATAATATAGTTTCAAAGCTAAGGAAATAAAAAACAAAAGAAACCTGCTAGAACTTTCCAAATGTAAATTATAGTGTGCTTGGAAACTTAGATCATCAGCCCTTTACATCATAAAATCATCCTGTGATATCAAAGAATAGACCAAAAATTAATCTGAGTTAGTTAATTCAAAGTTAAATGTTTCTGTGTTCTACTAATATCAAAATGCAGTAAAAGTAAATGTAGAATACATACATACAATGTAAGTTAACATGTTCATCATTAGAGTATTTTATAATAATTTTGAACCCAGCATAGAAAATTAGAGAAAATTTTTACAATGGTCTGATAATTCTTAATTCATAACTTTTTATGCAAGTAGTAATCTATATGAATAAATAATCTTCTTGCCTAGTCCATATGAACTAAGATAAAAGAGAACAATTATTAAAGAGACAAGCCTATTATTTGAGATTAGCACATCTACTAGGATATCTAAATGCAAATTAAAATATAAAAAAATTAATATTAAGATGAAGGTCACAATTTCAGGTTACAGATAAACCTCAGCAATCCTGACATTCTAATATTACTTCTAAATTGATGAAAACAAAATCGACTATTTTTCTTTTCAAAATCAACTCTTAATGTTTATAAGATTTCACAGCATTGGGACTTTCTAAGATGGCAGAAGAATAGGAGATCTTAGTTTTGTCTGGTTCCTGAAATTCAGCTACAAAGCTATCAAATCATTCTGAACACCTGTAAACTCAATCATAGATCTAAGAAAAAAATTGCTGTAATTACACAAATAGAAAAGCGACCACTTTTTGAAAGAATAACAAGATTGGGGGGAACATACCCGGGTGGCTCAGTAAGTTAAGTGTCCACCTTTGGCTTTGGTCATGATCCCCGGGTTTTGGATTCAGCCCCACTACAGGCTCCCTGCTCAGCAGAGAGCCTGCTTGTCCCTCTCCTCTTGCCCCTCCCCTCCAACCCCCTTCCCCACTCATGCTGTCTGTCTCTTTCTCTCAAAAAATAAATAAATAAAATCTTTTTTTTTTTTAAATGAATTACAAGACAGAAAAGTTCACTTCAAAAAAAAGAATAAGAGGCAGTACTGACTGCCAAGGACCTAATCAGTAATGACATAAATAAGATGTCAGAACTAGAGTTGAAAATAATGATTATAAAGGTACTAGCTGGGTTTGAAAAAAAGCATAGAAGACACTAGAGAATCCGTTTCTGGAGAAATGAAAGAACTAAAATCTAATCAAGTCTAAATTAAAAAAAAAACCCTATTAATGAGATGCAATAAAAAATGGAGGCTCTAACTGCTAGAATAAATGAGGCAGAAGAGAGAATTAGTGATATAGAACACAGAGTGATGGAGAATAAAGAAGCTGAGAAAAAGAGATAAATAACTGCTAGATCACATGGGAGAATTAAAGAGATTAGTGATACCATAAAGCAAAGCAATATTAGAATAATTGGAATCCCAGAAGAAGAGGAAAGAGAGAGAGAGAGAGAGAAAGAGAGAGAAAGAGAGAGAGAAGGTATATTGCAGCAATTATTGCTGAGAACTTCCCTAATCTGCAAAAGGAAGCAGGCATTCAAGTCCAGGAAGTACAGGCCATCCCTCCCCCAAAACCAATAAAAAGAGATCAACACATCAACATATAATAGTGAAGCTTGCAAATCTCAGAAACAAAGAGAAAATCCTGAAAGCATCTTGGGACAAAAGGTACATAACCTACAAGGGTAGAAACATTAGACTGGCAGCAGACTTATTCATAGAGACCTGGTAGGCCAGAAAGGACTGGCATGATATAATAAGGGTGCTAAATAGGAAAAAAAATATGGAACCAAAAATACTTTATCCAAGTAAGCTGTCATTCAAAATAGAAGAGATAAAAAGCTTCTAGACAAATAGAAGCTAAAAGATCTTTTGATCACTAAACTAGCTCTGCAAGAAATATTAAAAAGGACCGTTTAAGTGAAGAGAGCCAAAAAAATAACATAGACCAGAAAGGAACAGAGACAATATACAGACAATGACTTTACAGGTAATATAATGGCACTAAATTCATATTTTTCAATAGTTACCCTGAATGTAAATGGGCTAAATGCTTCAATCAAAAGACACAGGGTATTAAATTAGAAAGAAAAAAAAAATAAGACCCATCAATATACTGTCTGCAAGAGACTCATTTTAGACCCAAAAATACCTCCAGATTTAAAGTGAGGGAGTTGAAAACCACCTATCATGCTAATGGTCATCAAAAGAAAGCTGGGGTAGAATTTTTATCAGACAAATTAGATTTTAAACCAAAGAGTGTAATAAAAGATGAGGAAGGACATTATATCATAATTAAAGGGTCTATCCAACAAGAAGATCTAACAATTGCAAATATTTATGCCCCAAACATAGAAGCAGCCAATCATATAAACCAATTAATAATAAAATTAAATAAACACACAGATATTAAAACAATAATAGTAGGAGACTTTAACACCCTAGTCACTGCAATGGACAGATCTTCTAAGCAGAAGATGAAAAAGAAAATAAGGGCTTTGAATGACACACTGGACATTGATGGATGTCACAGGTATATTGAGAACATTCCATCCTAAAGCAACAGAATACACATTCTCCTTGAGTGCACATGAAACATTCTCCAGAATAGATCACTTACTGGGTCACAAATTAGGTCACAACTGGTGCCAAAAGACTGGGATCATTCCCTGCATATTTTCAGACCACAATGCTTTGAAAATGGAACTCAAGAATAATAAGAAATTTGGAAAGCACTAAAATCGGTCAACCAGAATTAAAGAAGAATTTTTAAAAATTCATGGGAACAAGTAAAAATGAAAACACAACTGTTCAAAACCTTTGAGATGCCGCTGAGGCAGTCCTAAGAGAGAAGAATATAACAATACAAATCTTTCTCAAGAAACAATAAGGGTCTCAAACGACCTAACCTTACACCTAAAGGAGCTGGAGAAAGAATATCAAATAAAGCCTAACCCCAGCAAGAAAGGATAATTAATAAAGATTAGAGCAGAAAGCAATGAAATAGAACCCAAAAGAACAGTAGAATCGATCAGTGAAACTAGTAGTTGGTTCTTTGAAAGAATTAATAAGGTTGATAAATCACAGACCAGACTTGTCAAAAAGAAAAGGTACCCAAATAAATAAAATCATTCATGAAAGAGGATAGATCACAATCAACACCAAAGAAATACAAACAATTATAAGAACATATTATGAGCAACTATTTGCCAACAAATTGGGCAATCTGGAAGAAATGAATGTGGTCCTAGAGACTTATAAGTTACCAAACTGAAACAGGAAGAAATAGAAAACCTGAACAGACCCATAACCAGCAAGGAAATTGAAGCAGTCATCAAAAATCTTCCAACAAAAAAGAGTCCAGAGCCAGATGGCCTCCCAGGGGAATTCTACCAAACATTTAAAGAATTAATACCTATTCTTCTCAAGCTATTTCAAAAAAATAGCAATTGAAGGAAAACTTCCAAACTCTTAATATGAGACCAGCATTACCTTGATCCAAAAATCAGACAAAGGCCCCAACAAAAAGTAAAATTATAGACCAATATCCCTGATGAACATGGATGCAAAAATTCTCACCAAGATACTAGCCAATAGGATACAACAGTACATTAAAAGAATTATTCACCATGACCACGTGGGATTTATTTCTGGATTGCAAGAGGAGGGGTGATTCATCCACTAATCAATCAATGTGATACACTACATTAATAAAAAAAAGGACAAGAACCATGTGATCCTCCCAATAGATGCAGAAAGGCATCTGACAAGGTACAACATCTTTTCTTGATTAAGTTCTTCACAATGCAGGGTTAGAAGGACCATACCTCAATATTATAAATGCAGAGCTTTCCCCCTAAGGTCAGGAACATGGCAGGGATATCTACCATCACTACCACCACTATTATCCAACATAGTACTGGAAGTCCTAGCCTCAGCAATCATGTAACAAAAAGAAATAAAAGCATTTGGATCTGCAACGAAGAAGTCAAACTCTCACTCTTCACTGATGACATGATGCTCGATGTGGAAAACCCAAAAGTCTCCACCCAAAAATTGCTAGAACTCATTCAAGAATTCATCAAAGTAGCAGGATATAAAATCCATGCCCAGAAATCAGCTGCATGTCTATACACTAACAATGAGACAGAAAAAAAAGGGAAATTAAGGAGTCACTCCCATTTACAATTGCACCCCAAACCATAAGATACCTAGGAATAGCCCTAACCAAAGAGGTAAAGAATCTGTAGTCAGAAAACTATAGAACACTCATGAAAGAAATTTAGGGAGACACAAAGAAATGCAAAAATGTCCCATGCTCATAGATAGGAAGAACAAATATTGTTAAAATGTCTATGCTACTTAGAGAAATCTACACATTCAATGGCAGTACCTATCAAAATACCATCAACTTATTTCACAGTGTTGGAACAAATAATCCTAAAATTTGTATGGAACAAGAAAAGACCCTGAATAGCCAAAGGATTGTTGAAAAAGAAAACCCGAAGGCGATGACATCACAATTCCAGACTTCAAGCTCTACTACAAAGATGTAATTACCAAGATAGTATGGTACTGGCACAAAAACAGACACATAGAGTAATGGAATAGAATAGAGGACTCAGAAATGGACCCTCAACTCGATGGTCAACTAGTCTTTGACAAAGCAGGAGAGAATATCCAATGGAAAAAAGACATTCTCTTCAATAAATGATGTTGGGAAAATTCAACAGCCATATGCAGAATGAAACTGGACCATTTCCTTACATCATACACAAGAATAGTCTCAAAATGAATGAAAGACCTAAATGTGAGACAGGAATCCATCAAAATCCTAGAAGAGAACACAGGGAGTAACCTCTGTGACCTTGGCCACAGCAACTTCTTACTAGACACATCTTCAAAGGCAGGGGAAACAAAGGCAAAAATTAACATTGGGACTTCCTCAGGATAAAAAGCTTTTGCACTCGACAAAACCAAAAGACAACTGACAGAATGGGAGAAGATATTTGCAAATGCCTTATCAGACAAAGGGCTAGTATCCAAAATCTAAAAAGAACTTATCAAACTCAACACCCAAAACCAAATAATCCAAACGAGAAATGGGCAGAAGACATGAACATATTTCTCCGAAGGTAACATACAAATGGCTAACAGACACATGAAAAACTGCTCAACATCACCTGGCATCAGGGAAATGCAAATCAAAACCATGATGAGATACCACCTTACACTGGCTAGCATGACTAAAATTAACAAGTCAGGAAATGACATATGTTAGTGAGGATGCAGAGAAAGGGGAATCCTCTTACACTGCTGGTGGGAATGCAAGCTGGTGCAGTTGCTCTGGAAAACAGTATGAAGTTTCCTCAGAAAGTTGAAAATAGAGCTACACTATGGCCCAGCAATTGTACTATGTCCACAACAGCAAGACTATGGAAAAAGTCCAGATATCCATTGACAGAAGAATGCATAAAGAAGAGTGATATGTGTATATATATATATATATATATACATATAATATATGTATATACATATAATATATCTATATATTCCATTATATATGGATACCTATTCTATAGGTATATATATACCATATATATATGAATGGAATATTATTCAGCCATCAAAATGTATGAAATCTTGCCATTTGCAAGGACATGCATTGAACTAGAGGGTATTATGTTAAGTGAAATAAGTCAATCAGAGAAGGACAATTATCATATGATCTCACTCATATCTGGAATTTAAGAAACAAACAGTGGATCATAGGGGAAGAGAGGAAAATATAGAACAAGATGGAATCAGAGTGAGACAAACCATGAGAGACTTTTAGTCATAGGAAATAAACTGAGGGTTGCTGAAGGGGAAGGGTGTGGTGGGATGGGGTAACTGGGGGATGGACATTATGAAGGGAAGGTGATGTAATGAGCACTGGGTGTAATATAAGACTGTAGAATCACTGAACTGTTCCTTTAAAACTAACAATATACTATATGTTAATTAAATGAATTTAAATAAAAAATAAACTGCCTTACCAAGATTCTTGCCACCTGACAAGGATGAACATTAAGGTCAAGGCTTAGAGGAGCCTAAAGTTAGCCAGGAAGATAGTCCTTGTCAATATCTAAATATATTTTACTAATCAAAGGAAAGAAGTATATGTATGATATTAGAAAGGATATGGTAGCATGTTAATAAAACAATTTCAAATTTCAAAAAAAAATAAAAAAGATACAAATGTAATGATCAGACAGGACATATGCACCCCAATGTTTATAACAACAATGTTCACAAACTATGGAAAGAGCCCAGATGTCCATCAACATATGAATGGATAAAGAAGATGTGATATTCTTTAAAGAAGATATCTTTATCTTTATCATATCTGTCTCTCTATATATATCACATCTATATATATATATCACATATATAGATGTGATATATATGATATATATATAATATATATACACACACATATATATATGTATCACATGGAATACTATTCAGCCATCAAAAACTTAAATCCTGCCATTTGCAATGATGGGGATAGAAGTAAAGGGTATTATAAGAGAAGTAAATCAATCAGAGAAAGATAATTGTCATATCATCTCATATGGAAATTAATAAGAAATAAAACTGAACATAATGGGAAGGGAGAGAAAAATAAAAAGATGAAATCAGAGAGGGAGACAAACCATGAGAGACTCTTAATCATAGGAAACAAACCGAAGGTTGCTGGAGGGGAAGGGGGTGGTGGGATGAGGTAAGTGGGTGATGGGCATTAAGAAGGACAGGTAATCTAATGAGCACTGAGTATTATATAAGACCGTAGAATCATTGAACTCTACCTCTGAAACTAATAATACACTATATATTAATTGAATTTAAATTTTAAAAATTAAGTGCCAAAAAAGATTTCACAGAATTAATTATACTTAATTTAAAAAGGAAAAGATTTCACAATACATTCACTCAAGGAAGAAAAGTACAAACTATCAAATTAGTGCCAATACTAAAAATCGTAGAAGCCTACAGTTTACTGTTATAGTCTAATCTGGGTTTGCCTGGAAATAATCTCAAATCAGAAGGTGAACAAATATGATATAATGGTGAGAATTTCATTATTTAAGATATTTTCCTACACAAATTTGCCTGGTAAATTATTTCCCAAAAGATTTACTCATTCTTAAGTTATCATATATTGTGAGGAGTTTAGTTACAAGCAGGATACAGATATTTAAATAAATTTAATATAGACAAAAGTAAAGTAGAAATTTATATTAGTCATCATTATGCATATATTTACTTTTATTTTTTATTTACTTTTTAAGCTCATAAGGTGATGGGAATATTTTCTATTAAACCACGTCAAATTTAATTTGAAACACCTAATTTTTATTATTCATATTACCCAATTTATTTATCTATAGTTTCACTTTATAATAGTTTCAGAAGACAGTGAACTTTCAGGAATTCATTTTTTTAAAGATTTTTTATTTATTTATTTGAGCGAGAGAGAGAGCACGAACAAGGTGAGGGGTAGAAGGAGAAGCAGACTTCTGCCTGAGCAGGATGCCAGATGTGGGGCTTCATTTGGGACTTTGGGATCATGACCTAAGCCAAAGGCAGTTACACCCAACCAACTGAGCCAACCAGGCATCCTATAGAAATTCATTTTTAAAAATAGATACTTGGATTGATGAATATTTTTGTTTTTTTTTCTACAGTGCAGTAGCCAAATTACGAAAGAGACAAATCATAGTTTTAGGCAATTGATACATATGTTTAAACTATTAACAAATATGACCACAGTAACATTAATTTTTATTAAATTAAACCAATAGTATAGAGTATGATTAATTTAGGCTAATACCCTTTTTAATAAAAGATAGTAGGAGTCAACTAAACTTCTGTCAGGTGTATTTGTTTTTGTTACAGTGCATACATTTTACTACCACTATTAATTTTTGTTACATACTTCTCAAAGCTTGAAAATAGCATTGCTTTTTCTACCAGCTTTATTTATTTTGATCTGCCACTCCAGGGGAATTTATATATTTTATTAGAGTTTAAGTACAAAATCTGATGATTCTGAAACTTGCCAAATTGACTTTACCTATGCTAAAGTGATTAAAAACATTTTAGAGGTTTAAATGAGAATATATGAAAGCTAAATCGAATCTCTAAGTTGAAATCTTTTGTTTCAAAAAACATGAATTTCTCTGCATAAAAAAATTCGACTCAATAAATATTTACCATGCTTCTGTTTTGTGCTAAATCCTTGGGGAGCTCTCAGTGAAAGAAAAGAGATTTTGTACATTATCATATTTGCAATTGGTTCCTTAAAGTAGGCAGTTTAACATCACTGCCTAATGATTTACTGCTGCTTGTTTGTACCTGAAATTACAAACTGAGAAGTGTCTTGCTCTGGGTTCACCCAATGTCCAATTCAAAGGAGTGACCACAGATAGGGAATGGTTTGCTTTTACCTCAAAGTGCATTTGTTACATGTACACTGAGAACAAAGATGTTAAGGAGCAATTTGCAGTCAATTTTGCTCCTATTCCCGAGGCTGGGAGGTGGGGGGTGTCACTCAGAATAATGGCAGTTGATCCTGGTATGATTTCTTTATGAAGATAGTAATAACTGAACTTCTGGCAAACAAATTAAGGTTATATGCCAGCAAAAAGGATCTCTATGACCATAACATATATGCTTCCTTCAGTATATCGAATCCTGGATGCCTATGATCTAAGATTGCTTATGATAAACAGACCTGGAATCTATAGATGAATAAAGCATAGCTCCCTGCAAAATGTCGCATAAACTGTATATCTATCTGAATTAAAAAATGAGGATCTTTATAACTGAATTGATCCTGACTCTTAAGTTAAGAGATTTGCACATTTCCCCATCTTGAGACTTCAACTTTTAAGTGGGGCAGGAGAGTACATCCAGTGTGGGTAGAAAAACACACTGAAAATACTGGACCTCTTCCTGCGTTACCTGTGCCTCTTAAAAGCTCATTTACTTGAAATAATTAATAAAGTTTGAAGCTGAATGAAATATCTGATTTGTGTGACTTGGATTTCAATTGGCTCTTTTGTGTTAACTATGCTCAGCAAGTGTTTGGTGGGAATGGCATGTTTATTCTCTAAAAATGAAAAAAAGTATACACAAAAGGAGACTAGCTTCCTTGTCCACCTTTCTTGCTTTTAAGAAAATCTATATAAAACATTTATGAATCTTCTTTCTCTTTAGATTTCTTTAGAAAAATTTCAATTTAGATAATATCTTGGAAGAATAGAGACGTCTATGATTTAGGTAATAAGGCTGATCATTTTTTCAGTTTAAGTAAAATCTACCATGTGACATTTAGTTTAAAAACTCATTTGAGAATTTGTATGCTCATTGCCAAATTAATCAGGCAGAGAAGAGTTTTCTCTATGAAGATTTGCTCTTATTTGTTTTCGTGGACGTACTTTAATTTCAGTCTAGGAACAATTTCTCCACCGTTGAAAACGTGAGTACTTAGTATGCTGGGCGAATGTATTACCTGGGTTCAAGTGCCCCTCAGGAATACTGACTGGGCTTTTATTGTTTCTGCAACTGCTCTGGGCTTTGCTCCCACTAGAAGCATTTTCATTGAATGTCTACTTATGTAATTATCCCTATGTGATAAAAGACAACTTCCATGTGTTTGCCTGAACCCATACCTGCGTTCCGGAATGAGAAACCTAAATGTCTGTTATCTTTGAAAATTATTATCAATGATATAAGAACATGCAGTGTGACATAGAAAAAGATAAAACTTTATGAAAAAGAAAATGTTATACAATACAAGTTATCCACTAACTTAAGAAATAATTGGAAGACATATTTAAGGTAAGTGTTTCGTTGGATGAATGACTGGATAAAAATTACATTCTTAAATCAATCATTATCATTAAGCTACCAATTTCTAAAAAAAAAAAGCAAACAAAACAGCACAAAACATAACTACATAACAAATAAATGATACAAGTGACAGGAATAGCAGATTCTCTTTTTGACCAGTGGATCAAGTATTGTGACCAAATGAGACCATTTGTTCAGCATACGCAGATGTTCTTTTTACTGTCATGGAAATTTAACCAGATAGTTGTTCAAGTTTCCCAGTTCAATTTTGAAATTATGAGTGACATTTCAAGAAAATGTTGCTGGTAATGTTTTATTTCCTCACACAGTTATTAGATACATTTTGACTTTGTAATCAGTATTCTGAGAGATTACTTTTGCAGTTCAGTTCTTTTCCTTTGAGTTGAGCCAAGTGATGGCATCATTTTCATTCAAACCACAGCTTTGAACTTTATTATCTGAATATTTTGGTTATTTCCATAAACATTGGATTCTGAGGGGTGTTTTTATGTAGATTCCAGTTGAAACAATCTTATCATATATCTACTCTAGTCCAGGTATGTGGCTAAGATATAGAGACAAAAAGATGAATCCTGCCTGTCCTTGAAAAACATATTTTGCTGGGGGAGGCAAAACTTTTAGACAAATAATTCAAATTATGACTTTTATTATGCTTTTCTAGAAATATGTGGAAGCCACAAAATTGGCACAAAGTACAGGGATTATCACCATCTGTTTCTGTCAGGGAAATAAGGTGAAGCATAAAAGAGAAAACGACACCTGACTTGGATTCTAAAGAATAGGTGTTTACTAAGCAAAGGGAAAGGATATTTTGGATAGAGGTGAAAGTTTGTGTAAAGCCACGGAAGGAAGCTATAATGTTGGATTGAGTTTACATGCAGAAAAGTTTTATGAAAAATGAGAATAACAATTGTAAATATGATATCAAGCTCCAAGGCCAAATAAATGGTCAGAAAACACGCACATCAGGGCTAGTGGAATAATGATTATTGAGAAAAACAATGAAACTGGATCAGTGGCGAGAATGTAGATCCCCCATCACCCATTACATCCTGGGGTGGAGCCCAGGAATAGAGCAGGACCAGCTGCCTGACTCTGGGAGGGCTTAAGCAGGGGGCTGTGAGGATACTTTAACTTCAAGGATAAGATCAGCATCCCCTCCCTGGCCCGACAAGGAGCTGGGATTGTACAACATTCTGAAGGGCAGAACCTTGGCTCCAGTCCAGATGTCCCAGCTCAGCATCTGTGGTTGGAGGGATACCAATTTGGGGACCATCATGGTATGGCAGCAGGCTGCATTCCAAGCCTTCTGTTTGCATCTGTATTACATGCCAGGCCAGCATCATGATCCTCCATTTCAACCTCATCCAGGGTTGGCTCCCTAAGAGCTCAGTGGTAGTTAGTTTCCATGGAAATTTGTAGGAAACTAATAACCTACAGAGGATCCCTCTTAGACAAGTTAACCCTTAGGTCTCATAGACCCAAAGTGTTTAGAACAAATTCTGGCATAGAACCACCTCTGAATACTTCCATTACTATTTTCTAATTATACTCTGTTTGTGCTGGAGCTGCCATTTAAAATCAGGCCTGTTGACTTTTTAGCACGCATCTTTAAATACTGTGCCATTATGACTTTAGCATCATTCTGTGTATGTTCATTCATATTCAGATTATCTCCAGTCACCGTGGAAGAATAAGGAAAAATATGGTGATCTTTTCTTCTTTTCTGCTATTTCCTTAAGCAGCAGACCTAAATGTACCAAGAAATAGAAGGAAGTGATTATTTTTCCTTTCTGTTTACAATACACAAATAAAAGAATCAAACATTTTCTAAATATAAGTGTCGGCTAAAGGTAATATTTAAAATCAAAGACTACAAAACACGTTGAGCATATTTTTATTATAAAATGTTTATTAAAAAAGTAAAATAAAATGTTTATTGTAACTACCATATATAGTTGCTGCTAATCATAGCTGCCTTTCCCATTCTGTCTTCATGTCACAAAATTTATACATGTAGCCTATGAATGTGGTTATATGAACTAAGTCAGTGAATCAAAGGTCTTCCTTGCATATTTCTAAGCATGGATGTTAAGAAGCAATCTTTTTGTAATGCTCTTAGAATATAAAGTCAGAATTCTGGAAAAGTGTTTCCACAGCCACATAGAGTATTCTTTATGTGATTGTTGAATTCAGTCTAATGATGGAAAATAAAGACAAAAGGGAAATGGAAACAGAGTAAAGAAATCTTGGTTTTGGTAGTATGTTGGGTCAGTTTCCTAGATGCTCTTTTGAGTTATGCTAGTCAATTATTCCAAAAAATTAGTTGATTTTTTGGTTGCTGTTCTACTTGTAACTCTATTCCTGACTGGTACAAATATACTTTTGAACTATCCAGGCTAAATTTTGAAGAAAAAAATGAAGGCTAAAAAATGTAGTGGGTATGCAGTAGTTATTTAACAAAAATCTCAGGAATTGTAGCTCAGGAGATAATGTGACAGAGTTCATGCAATTGAGAGACATTTTCAGTTCAGAACTAACCTGGGAATTCAGGAAAATTCCAAAAGCATAACTATTGTATTATGGCAATAGAGAAGATGAGAATGAACAAAAGACTGAGTAGGAGCTCAGGATAGACTCCATTTCTGAGTACATTCAAAGCATGATGGAGGCTGTGGGTACAGAAATAGTGGAAATATATTTTACACAAATTTTTAACTGGGCTTACAATTCTCTTTTGTTGTCATTGTTAAAGGGAATATTGTCAAGTGGAGTGGAATAGAACAAGATTATCTTAGAACAGAAATTATAAGTTAATCAGAACTTCTAACTAAAAAAGTGGAGAAAAGTTGAAGGCATTAAAGTTTCTGGATGCAGTGACTAGGTACATTCGGAAGACACTAGCCAAGATAAGAAATAGATAGAAAAAAATATATTTTATTGTGCAAATGATTGGTTTCATTTGTGATATTTTGTGATGTTTGTAGTATTTTAAGGCAGTAAGTTGGAGAGACATTTAGTTGTATGTATAAACCCTAAGCTAGACAAAGAATCAAGACTAAGCTTTACTATTAGGAAAACATATAAAGAACAAAGAAATAATTTAAGTCCTTTCCAAACCCTAGAGGTGAAGGCATAGGTTTCCACTTCAGGAAAATACAACATGCTGAGATCTACGTCTACATTTTAGATGACTAAATCTCATTATTTCAAAATATTCTTGATTTCCTACTCCTGTCTATAATTTGTATCTTAACACACTCTAAAATATAACAAATCCAAGCTTTATCTATAATAATCACTACCTAGCTGGGCCAGCTACTCCAAGTTTTTGAAATATTTTGTACTTACCAGCTGAAATTTGTCTACCTAGTCCATGCAAAAAAAAAAAAAGAAAAAAAAAAGAAAAAGAAACTATATAAAGTATAAAGGCAAAAAAAATAATTAAAAAGACTGAACATCCATGAAATGAGAATTTGGTCTAAAAATTTGATAGAAATTTAGTTAATATATGTGTATAAGCACAGGTGTAAATATACAAATAATCCATATTTAATATTTAGATGTATACTATGTATCTATAATATATTGATGCATATAAACCCTGGACAGAACTAATATATAATTCTGTAATTAATGTTAAATCTTAGATTTAAGTTATTTAAAAAATAACACAGGAAGCCAATGGAATTCTTTCTGCCCTAGGTAATTCTGTATCTGTCCGCTATTGTTTGCTGTCTTGCTAGTCCTCATTCCCATCCCTGATAACACTGGCTGTTGCCATTTCTATTGCTTACTGCAGTCACCTACTTTTATTCTCTCTAACCTACTCCTCCCTTGGCTTAGAAATTCTCTCTGCCTAAAACACAAACCTGACCATAGAGTTATTAAATTTAACTCATTAACAATGTTCCTTTCCCACTCTGAGGGAAACATTTGGTAAGTAACTGCCATGGGGGAGAAATACAGAGGAATCTTGCATGCAATAACTGAACTTCGTTGACTCATTTAGGTGAAATCATTATGGAAAAACAAATATAAACAACAGACAAGCATGGTGACAGAAACATCGGTAAGTAAACATATTTTGTGTGTTTAGAAACCAGTTGTTCAGATCACTTCACGATAGAAAAACCAAAACAAAACCAACGAATTCAAAGATGACTCAGGTGGTGTTTAAATTACAGGAAACTCTGGTAAATCACATGAATCTACTTCAAGATTATCCTTCCATCTTTTTGCTTTGTTTTATTTCTCTTTTCTTTTCTCAAGACTCTACAGTATATTCTTTCTTTTCAACATGATCATTTTCCTTTGAGTTAAATTCATTTTATTCTTTTTAAAAACTTAAAATTAAATAGATCGATTTCCCACTTGACCTCTCATCGTCTTGAAGCTACTTCATTCTGTCAGCTTGCTTCCACAACCAAGCATTCAAGGAGTTACCCATAATGCGGTGCCCATTCCCCTATCTCCCATTAGCTCTTCAAACTGTTCCTTTATAGCCTTCACCATTAACACTCTCCTGAAAATGGAAGTCTTAATGATGGTTTCAAAGACCTCTGTTATTAAACCCTCTGTAACTAAACCCAGAATCAAAATCGCTCCCTCATCTTACTTAGCTTCTCAACACCACTCAAATCTGTTCACAATTTTCTGTTTTTTGTTGATTTCTCTTCCCTTAGATTTATGATGACAACTTTTCCTGGCCTTTGTCATTAGCTGTATGCATTGTTTTCTTCTTAGAGGATGGAATTCTGCAAGTTGCCACTTAGCCTATTAATCTTCATCTAGTGTCTGTATTTACACTTCTCTACAGACAAATCACAAACTGAATTTTTATATGGATTAATCCAGCTTCACAGAATACTCCACTATCATGGAATTGTTCTGTTTCTATACTGACCAAAACAGTAGCCACCTGCTACATGCAGCTATCAAGAACTTGAAATGTGGCTAGTGAAACTAAATTTTTTATTTTGCCTAAATAGTCACATGTGGCTAGTGGCTACTGATTGGACTGTACAGATCTAGGTCTCTCAGTGATCTACTTGGCCTTATTATCTTGGATTCTCTGAAAACTACTTATGGCTAAAGAAGCAAGACCTAAATTATCTTCTTTCTATTCAAATATGCATTTCTTCTAGATTCCACCCCTTGTCTAGTTAAGTAAGTAGAGAATCCATGAGTCATCATAGTCACTGACCTCTTAAATTTCCCAATAGATATTTCCTTCTAAATATGTTCAGATCAGTCCACATATACCGTATTTCCCAGTAACTCTCCCAGTCTAAATCACTATTTCTGCCTGTTTTGCTGCAAATTTGTCTCTTACTCTTCTCTAAAACATGCCGTAGGCAGAGCCACAGTAATCTTAATGAAATACAAATCTGTCTATATTCATTTTCCCTACCCTTATCACTACGTACCCAATTTGAACTTTTCAGAAAGTTACATTTGCTTTAAGGTATAGAACAAACTTCTTAAAATGGCCTATGGAGCTTTACATTTCTTGGACCATCTTTACCCCACTGGCATCTTCTTTAACCATGCTTCTCTTTGCTCAATGTCTAGGCAATATTAAACATATAATTATTTTCAATATTTGTATACTTTTTAGCAGCTTGTAAACCATGCTTATAATCCTTATCTAAATTAATGTTCACATTCTCCCAAGCTATGCTTACTTCAGTCACTCAGCCGTATATATATATATTTAATTTTAAAATTATATATATAAATTTTTTTTAGCTCCTTGAACACACCAAACATACTGCCTTCAAAACACAGTCTGGAACATATTTTCCTCTTTTCCATTATATCCATCTTTATCTAATTCCTTCTAATCTGCCTCCACTTTTCTCATTAGTTTTTTAAGAAGGAAATGAAGTCTGGTTTTAGGGACTCTTACATAGTCTGCTTCTATACTGACCTATGCCTAATTTGAAATTTTTTTCTTTAATATGAGACTACAAATTGTATTAAGATTTGGGTCATGCCAAACCTGGCTTTTTAAAAAGATATTATTTATTTGAGAGAGTGTGTGTGTGTGTGTGAGCAGGGGAAGGAGCAGAAGGAGAGGGAGAAGCAGACTTTCTCTGAGCTAGGAGCCTGATGTACTGCTTGATCCCAGGACCCTGGGACTATGACCTAAGCTGAAGGCAGACACTTAACCAACTGAACTACCCAGGCTCCACTCAAACCTGGCTTGAACAATCATCATAATATATAATAACTTTATTTCTAAACTTTTCTTTTAAAGCCTGATGATGATTGTTCATTTATGTGAATTCTGATAATGAATTGGGTTATAATTATGTTGTATACTTAAAACTAATACAATGTTATATGTTGATTATTTCTGAACAAAAAAGAAAAAAGAAAGGAAGGAAGGAAGGAAAGAAGGAAAAAAGAAAGAAAGAAAGAAAGAAAGAAAGAAAGAAAGAAAGAAAGAAAGAAAGAAAGAAAGAAAATTTCTCAAGGCATTCAACTAATGATTCTCTAAGTACAATCCTATTCACCTGCCTAGTAGAGTGCTCTTTGATGCTTTGTACCTCAGATAAGAAACTTTAATAGTATTAACACATTACTGTTTTGTTACAAATTGTTATCATTAAAATGCTTCTATTGTCAAGATTTTATTTCTTTCTTATAAAGTAATTTCTAAACAAAATTTTGATAAATATAATGTAATATATTCAATTGCTAGTAAAATGTAATAGCATGTATATTTCCATAGTAACATTTATATGTATTTCAAATAAGTAAAAAAAGAGAAAATATGCCCACTAATGATCATCAAATACTATCATAATTTTAATCAGAATATAGATTCAAATGTTAAAAAAGGAAAGATCAAATATATTCATTCTATCTTGTTTAAAAGGCTTTCAAGTAGTGGCACCTTGGTGGCTCAGTTGGTTAAACATCTGCTTTCTGTTCAGGTCATGATCCCAGAGTCCTGGGATTGAACCTTGCGTGGAGCTCTGCTCAGCGTAGGGCCTGCTTCTCCCTCTCCCTCTGCCTGCCACTCTCCTACTTGTGCAAGCTCTTTCTCTCTCCTTCTCTCTCTCTCTTTCTATCAAATCAAGAAATAACATTTTAAAAAAACCTTAAAAACACATTGCAAATGTAAAGCAATAAAGTCTGCTAGTCTTTAAACCATTAGATTACATAGTCATGACAGTATTTATAACGTTTCAATTAACTTTTTCTTCCAAGGTAAATATTGAACACCATTTCTTACATTTTAGGGAATGTTTGGCATATAACTTTAAGTTTGTTCTCTACTGAATATAAGAGATAGTTTTGAAGAACTGATTTTCAAGGAACAAAGACATAGTTGGATTGATTCCTTATGAGAGTAAAAGGTAGAACATGAGAGCTATAGGTTAATAATCTTTAAATTCTTATGTACTTGTGAAAGATATAAAAGTGCACAATTCAATCTTTCATTGGCAGAATTCTTTGAAGGCATAAAATTTAACATGCAAAACAGGATAAATTCTCTCCAAAGATTGCAATTTTATCCAGAAAAAGAGCCCTTCAATTGTTTTGTTTTAAAAAATATGGCAACATTCCTTCAAGATTACTTATCTAATATTTATAGTTTTTTGGATCACTTGGGTACTTCAATGATAAGATTAAGCAAAAAAGAGGAAAAGAATTTAAAATATGCTGGAAGAAACTTTGGAGTTAAATTTATTTTGGAAATAAACTTTATCCTTTAATGTATTTTAGTTTCTCTTTGTATGATATAAAAGACTATTCTACTTGAAAGCATTATCCTTATATAAAATTTAACCAATCGTCAATTACCTATAATGAAATCTAAATAGTAACATATCAAGATTAATAAAGGAAATGAACATTTGAGGAAAAAACATAAAACAAGACATGATATAGCTCCCTTTGTGGGGTCATCTATATGCTTACCCAAGAAAAACAATTTGAGTTTTTACTCACAACTAATTCTTAAAACTAAATATTACTGGTGAATACTCAACTGAATCACTTAATATTATTGAACTTAAGTTTTTTTGTTTCTTAAGAATCAGTGCAAGAATCATCTTGTTTGGTGCTAAGGAAACTAGTCCTACTTCTAGAATTGGAGAGAAAAACACAATGTAAAATATTTTTTTATTGATTGTTGACCCAGAAATTGACCCTCATTACCTAGATAATGGAACCTAGGAATAAAGTGTCAAAACCTGTCTCAGGACCAAAGCCTTCCAGTTGCTACTTCAGTAGTCTTCTAGAATGAACAATACTAGAGCTCTTTTGGTAATATGGAGTTATTTAGTTGACCACCAGTATTTATCAGGAGAAGAGTAACCATTTGGTACATTAACTCCCAGACATTAAAATAATAGCTGAGGCTGAACCTTTGTTTTGGAAAAAAAACAGTGATGTTATCATGATATAACCTTCTCTGTATATTTAGTAACTAGCACAGCACTATGAGCTACACAGTTGATGCTCATTATTTGCTGAATTAGATTGAGTATATCTCCTAGAATTCTGAAGTTTGAATGTCTATTTTAAAATAGTTATTTATTAACATGGCAGTAAGGAGGATTTAAATAATTAGCATAGTCAGTGAGTTTTCTTATCATACAATGTAGATTTACTTTAAAGGGCTATGATCCGTCAAATCTTTATAACTATATATTCCAAAGCTTAAAATTAAATTTCACTTAAGCAATTCAACGAACAAAATAATCAACGTTTTGTTGAATATGTGCATTTAAATAAGTCAAATTACAAGAAATAAAATGAGATAATATTAAGAACAAATTGTGAAGACAGATCTGAACAGTGTAGTCATTGCCTTTCATCTAGACACTGAAGATGTAAAAATGTTTTTTCCCTCCTTAATTGAGACAAACACAAATAAGAAGTGGGGATTCTGGGCAGCCCGGGTGGCTCAGCGGTTTAGCACCACCTTCAGCCCAGGGCGTGATCCTGGAGACCTGGGATCGAGTCCCACGTAGGGCTCCCTGCATGGAGTCTGCTCCTCCCTTTGCCTGTCTCTGCCTCTCTCTCTCTCTGTCTCTAATAAATAAGTAAAATCTTAAAAAAAAAAAAAAAAAAAAAAAAGAAGAGAGAGAAGTGGGGATTTCCCCCTACCGTCAGTATGTGAGAAAAGTAAAGTATATGAGAGAGAATCATATTGGATTTATATTGTAAAGCGTAGAAAAGATATACTCTATTTCAGTTCACATTTTTAAATTGTCTTAAGGATTTTTCCCCCCTTTGGCAGGTAAAAGAGCTTTTATTAGGCAAAAAGGTTTTTTTGTGAAAGTAACTCAAATGTCAAGAAAACGATGAAAAGGAAATTGCTTGGAAAATTGCAAAAAGATAGCATAGATATGAAAACCTGAATAAGTTTTTAAAATGTCATCAAACTTTAAATTAATGCAAACGTGGGGGTTTTGCTAAATTTTTCTCACTCTTTATATACACAAAAATTAATTTCTGATTTAAGTTTTGGTCAATGTTTTATTATTAACTCTTTATTATTTCTCCCTCAAAACATTTGTGCAGTCATTTCTTCATTTAGTTTTATCTTCTCTATGTATCTCTACTGTTTTAAATGAAATATTTGGAATTTGATTTGTTGAAGTTGAGGCAATACAAATAAAAAACCTTTCATTTGGCATACTTCCTTGGCCTGTTTTTAGGTTCAAATGAGGCAAAATAACAGACTTTCTGAAATACAATGAAAAAAAGTTTGAGAAATTATTTTTATTGTGAAGTCTAAGTATTTAAATTCAAATTATATAATTCTTCAATGGCCAGTACATCTAACTTGCGTTTAAAGAATATATAATATTCAAATTGAAACACAAAATGTGTTTTTTATTTAATATTCTACTCCTTTGAGCAAATTAGGCAGCCAATAGGCATTCTTGATGTCAGGCTGAGCATCCATTACACATTTGATTTGAACACTTTCATTTACATGAATTTCACTAACAGCAGTTTTAATGTAAACAACTGGTAAATCAAGTGCTGCTTGTAAGACACTGCCAGTATTTATAGAACTTATTTAACTTGATATCACAAAACAAGAAGAGACATTTTAAGCATTCTAAGAACAACATAGGATACTAAACCACCAGAAATGCAATGGCCTTGAATCAACCTTTTTCTTTTAAGGCAGAGTAAAATTTCTAAAGTGCCAAGAGCTACCTTCAGAAAACCTAGACATTAATATTTTAAAAGATTGGAGAATTCTAAATAGTTCACTATTATCATAAAATATTTTGGAAGTTTAGATCTTAAATTTACATGACATTGGCTTATTGTGTTATTTTAAGGAAAAAAAAAATCTATGTCCCATAACAGAATAAAGTTGGTATATGGAAAATATAGTTATCAAAAAGTGTGGTTAAATATTTTTGATTATCAAAAAAAATATTTTTGATTATCAGTTTAAATTACAAATGCTATGATGAATAAAAATTTAAATCTTCATTAATACTGAGAAAAATAATAATAAGAATAAGTGCTAATGATTATTCAGACATTTAGTCTCTGAAGAAATAAAGGTGAAACCAAGAGTAAGTTGTTTTGTTCACTTTCTCTACTTTTACTTCTTTAAAATGTTTCAGACAAAAATATTTTCAATATGTAATTACTGAAAAATTGATAATATTTTCCTCAGGTCACCACTCTTCCTTTATCTTTTTAAGGATGCATTTGTTTCTGAGGAATTTATGATTTTAAAAATGCATTTCATTTCTTTTTAGTTTCTTCTTATATTTGACTTTGTGACATCTCTCCTAACATAGAATTTAATTCTTGTAAACATTGGATATTTATTGAGGAATGGGTAAGATATATATATATATATATATATATATATATTTCTAAATAAGTAGCAATTTATCATGATAACATTAAAGAGTATTTTCTAGCACACTAACTGAAAAATGGCACATTCAACTAGAATCACATACATATGCATATATATGGATATACTGGTCTACTCATTTATTTTGCATAAGTATCACATGGCTATGAATTGATATCCAAAAGAATATGAGCCCTCATAAGAATCGAGAATGGAACCCTGATTCAGAATGTGGACCCTGGATCCAGAGTTCTTCCACTTTGTTAACTATGTAACTTTAGACAAGTTACATAATCTATTTTCAGTTTCTCAACCTACCAGATGAGACTAATAACGGTATTATCACATAATGTTATTATGAAGATTGAATTAATATATGTATAGTGCTTAGAACACTTTGACAACAGACATTATGTAAGTGTGAATTCTTATGTTAGCAATACATTTTGCAATTTTTAAATGTTTTCATGAATTTTCTTTTTTAAATTGAATTTGGGAATCTATAAAAACCTATCAAGAATTTGTATCGGGATTATGTTAAATTTTAACATTTATCTCACTTCACAAGTAATACTTTTCCTTCTAAGAATACTTAAATACTTAAATACTATTTCCTTCTAAGAATGTAAATACTTAAATAATTTTTCCTTCTAAGAATGTAAGCCTTAGAAGTAAAGTTATATTCCTTTGATTAGAGATAATTTGGAATCTATCATTATAGATTATATTTTTCTATACTTAAATGGTGAACTTTTTTGGCCAAACGTATTGCATTATATAGTTGATATTATTTTTTCTTTTACATAAATAGTATCTAGCTGTAATTCATCTTGATTACTCAATAATATATCTTCCAGATATTTCCACCTTATTTATCTATCTATCCATCTATTTATTCATTTATTTATAAAGATTTTTTATTCATTCTAGAGAAACACAGAGAGCGGCAGAGACACAGGCAGAGAGAGAAGTAGGCTTCCCGCCAGGTGCCCGATGTGGAACTTGATCCTGGGACTCCAGGACACTCCCTGAGCCAAAGGCAGATGCCCAACCACTGAGCCACCGAGGCATACTTCCACCCTTTTTAAATGTCTACTTGTTACCCCATTTAGTTTGCTGATAATCACATAGAATATGTGCTTCAAATATGTGAAAATATGCTTAAGTGAATGTAATTTTCATGCTTTCTTTCGTGCATGTTTACAAGTTTTTCTCTGGGGTATATATCCAAGAACAGAATTTACTGGCATTCGAAATGATTAAATTCATTTTAAAGACAAAGGACAAGAGTTGTGGGAAATGGTTTTCTGGGACCTAAAAGCTGTCATATATGAGAAGAAATGTTTAGAGCATTGGTTTGGTCTGAACTAATGCTGACTGATGGATTCTGAGTAATGTATGCACCCATAGGCTCTTTTTATTCTTCTTAATTAATCATGTGTTATAAAATAAAGTTTTGAAAATCATACATAACAATACAGAATTTAAGAACATACTTGCTATGCACCACTTAGGTTAAAAAAAAAGTTCTCTGTGTAATCTATCACAAACTGAAATCCCTCCATTCCTCCAAAATTAATCATTATTCTAACTTTTCTATAAATAACTTTCTTTTATTAATTTATAGTTTTAACCTCTCAGTCTGCATCATCAGATTTTATAGTCTGGTCATATGTCCCTCATTTTTGTATATATTTCCTTAGTAAATTGGAAGACACTAATACGTGTCTTTCTTTATATATTTCCTCATGAGCTTATTCTTTTCCTAGAGTTTATTCCTTGAAGACCTCAGGGCATTTGAATATAGCATTGAATTTTCTAAAAACAATAGCCAAAATCAATCTTACATGAGGCTCCATTAAAATGCAAATTGAATTAAAAATCTTGCAAAATTTCCTACTTTTAGGTTATAGCATTGATTGGAAATAAGTGGGTCCTTAAAAATTGGCATGAGAATTGTGTTGAATCTGTTGAAGCTTCAAGCTTGACCCTTGAAGCCCTGAGTTTTGCTGAGCCTCCTTTTTCCATAGAATTATCATTTTTTTCCACTGCTGAAAGAAATGAATTGCTTTCCCTGAGGTAGGTGTCTTGCGGATCATCCTTAGGACCTACCCTCACTACTTAGTTTCTTGACTTGTGATCAGACACAAATCCTAGCAGCACTTACGGGTCTGATGCAAAGGATGAATAATTAGAAAATACAATATGCACAAAAAAGAATTACAAGATTATAGATAATATATTTATAATAATAAGTAGGGTCCTCTAATACACAGGGTCTAGGGAAGGGTCACCTCTTGACCATCTTGCCTAGGTCCTAAGAGTATTAATGAGATCCAATCTGCTAGGTGTTATTTCTCTGATTATGGTAAGATTGAGCATTTTCTTAATACTCTACTTCACATTTTCATTTTAAAAATTGTCAATATATATATTTTATCCATTCTTCATTTATTTTCTACATTTTTCTTGTTGCTTTGAAAGGGTTTCTTTTATCCTCCATGACTGCTCCTTTTCCCACAAACACACAGAGATACTTTTCCTCTCTTCTTTCAGCCATTTATTGCAAATTTATTCACAATTATTGCTTTGTGTTCTCTAGACATTGCCAACAACTTATCAGGACTTATAATTCATCAGTTAATTTTGTTTATGTTGTCCTTCACAGAAGACAAGACCTTTATTTTTTCCTTACTGCTGTTCTTTAGGGAGTATCATTACAAGAAGTATTTTTCAAATCCTAGACCACAATTTTCCATTAACTTTTTGGTATATCATTCACAATTGCATTATCATTTAGGTTTTAATATATTGGGAATTTAGTGTTGATATTTTATATTATCTCCATACAGTGATCTTAATGCAGCACCATAATTATTGCCCCCACTGATTTTTTTATCAGTTTTCATTTTATTTAATGCTTGAGTCAATTTCTGCACATTTTTTATTGTTTCATTTTTTGGTTCCAGTACAATATTTTTATTGTTCTGACTTTATGGTATATTTTTAATCTGTTAGGCTGAATCCTACTCTTTATTTGAAAAATTGTGGTCCTAAAAAAAAAAAATTGTGGTCCTTAATTGTGAACTTTATTTCTTCTATGTACATTTTTCATTAGATTTTATTATCATATCTGGAATTGAGTGGAATTCCTTGGAGTTTATGCAATTTTAGATTCAAAGTTATCTTATTTGTAATGTTATATAATTCAGTCCATGTACGTGATAGTTTTGTGTTTATTTTTTTAATTTTTTTATTATTTATTTATGATAGTCATACACACAGAGAGAGAGAGAGAGAGGCAGAGACATTGGCAGAGGGAGAAGCAGGCTCCATGTACTGGGAGCCCGATGTGGGATTCGATCCTGGGTCTCCAGGATCGCGCCCTGGGCCAAAGGCAGGCGCTAAACCGCTGCGCCACCCAGGGATCCCTTTGTGTTTGTTTAGAAAGAGATTCTGAGTGCTTCATATTTTTTGTTCCTATAATAAATTGTATTTCATTTTCTATTTTATTTCCTAGTTGGTTATTTCTGGTGTAGAAGAATTCTATTGATTTTCATGTTTTTGTTATGAACAACAACCTTATCATGACTTTTGTGTTATTCTTTATAGTTTATTGGTTCTTGGTTGATTGTGTTCTTGGTTAATATACATTTTCTGCAAATACCATTCTTTTGATGAACTTAGAATATTTGATTCAGTACCTAAAACCTCCCACCTCCACTTACTAGGAAATCTTTCACTTGCCTTTGTTTCCTCATTCAGATCCTTTTCCTTTACTATAACACTCCTTGTCATAATATTCTGGAATTTTATTTCTTACTGATTTTTAAATTTTGAATCAACATTTATTTATGCTAACTATAGCTTTTCCTCCTTGCCTGCAAGTTAGATTTCATGTCTTTATCTCCTCTTGATTAATTTTTGCTGTGGTATTCTATCAGCTATTAATTCTCTTTAAGAATATAAAAAAAGATAGGGGTACCTGGGGGACTCAATCAGTTGAGCATCTGCCTTCAGTTCAGGTCATGATTTCAGGGTCCTAGAATGAGCCCCATGTCCCTGCTGAGCAGGGAGCCTGCTTCTCCCTCTCCCCTCTACTCATGCTCTCCACCCCCCCCCCCCCCCGCCGTCTCGCTCTCACTATCTTTCTCTCTCAAATAATATTTTTTAAAAAGGATATATAGTGATCATAACAGGAAAACCTTAAATATCTTTGTGTACACTTGTATATCATTGAAGAGATTCCTCTAAACTCATGTAACAGCTAGTGCTGCTAACCTTACTTCCATTATGCTTAAATACATGGTATTTATTTCTATTTTTTTTGAAAGATTTTATTATTTTCTTCATTCTTGTCAATCTTTTCAGCAATTATTCACAATTTCAGGTCTGCTTATGACATTTCCTAATTTCCAATGCTATTAAAAATATGGATATGCTTATGAATGTAGACATGAATATGCAGTTACCTAGTCAAATACACAATTTTAAGGAATTCACTGTGCCTGTTTATTCTACTCTCTCCATCTAAACTCCATCTATCTCTTATTGATTCAGGCATTAATATGTTGATTTTTATAACCCAACAGATTTTTACCAGCAACTTTGAAAATATGTTATAGTGTTTCTTCAAATAAACTTTATTTTTGGGGTCCCTGGGTGGCGCAGCGGTTTGGCGCCTGCCTTTGGCCCAGGGCGCGATCCTGGAGACCCGGGATCGAATCCCACGTCGGGCTCCCGGTGCATGGAGCCTGCTTCTCCCTCTGCCTGTGTCTCTGCCTCTCTCTCTCTCACACTGCGTGCCTATCATTACTACTCAATTTAAAATAAAATTATTTAATTAAAAAAATTATAAAGTTTATTTTATATCCCCCATCACCTAGAAACTTTGATTTGGGACCTTTTGGTCCTCTTTCAACTTCCAAAAATATTGCATATCTGCCTTCATTTTTGGTTTATCTTTTTTCTTCTATATACTAAAGGTAGATACTCCCCCCTGGCTGATGCTTCCCAATGTTTTTCACACCATGGCACATAAAATTGGTGGTGATATTTATTGTGAATATGGAATACACTAATCAGTCTTTCCTGAGATTCCAGGAGCTCCAGCCAACTCAGATGCCACCATGTCACCATGAGGGCTGAGGGGATATATTTTCAAATATTTGTCACCCAATTTTGGCAAACTAATTGGCAAACTCTTAATTGTGTAAATCTCTGTTTATTTTTACTCCCTTATGGAAGCTTATCTATATTCTTAACTTCAAAAGTACCTTTAAAATGTATATCTGTAAGCTCTATTCTGCTTTTATTCCAAACCTTTTAATCAGGATAGGTTGGGTGCTTTATGAACAATGAACAACTCCGAAATTGCAAAACTTTATTCACATAAGGTTTATTTCACACTGTGTCGGAGGGCAGCACTCACTGAAGAGGATGAATGCTATGTGCTCCATGTCATCATTCAGGGACCCAGTCTCCTTTCTTCTACTGGTTCAGGCTTCCTTATAGTCTTTAGAACCTTTCCCAGGACACTTTGCATTCAGCAAGCAGAAAAGTAAGGATAGTGCATTAGAGGAATAATACAGAATTTTTAAAGGATCAAACAAACACATCCCCACCAAACTGCAAAGAAGTCTGGGGAATAGAATTTAACTTTGGGCCTGGAAAACACGAGAAAAGAGGTTTAGCGAACAACTAGGGTTGCCTCTGTCTCAGTTTCCCTTCTTGACACCAAATGTGTCCCTAGGGTTAGATCAGAAAAAGAAAACCACTGAGAGTGAAATGGAACTAAAAGTATATTATTATATTTAAAACTTACACAATTCTTGGAATAGTTAGAAAGTAATATCCTGGAAAGAAACCTTTAGCAGATACGGGAAAAGACACTAATCGAGGACTACAAAGAGAGCAGCTGGGGAAGTCTGTGGAAGGCTGTTGGCCTGATGCCATAGATCAGCAGAACAGGGAAACAAGAATAAAAGCTCCATCCAAAATAGAGAAAGTGTAGAACAGACTGGAACCCACAAGAACCAACTGGAATCCACAAAGTCGAAGTGAAACTGGTGGTGATCAACCACACTTCCCTTCCACCTCTCACCACATTTGACTCTGGCGGCACGATCTGCAGGGAAAACATGCCCCTTTTCCCAAGCCCGTACACATATGTAGGCTAAGACTCAAACTAAAGGAGGTAGTCTCACATAGGAGAAGGAGCCATAATCAAGCTGTCTACACTATGAGTGAAGCAATTAGCAACATGGTGCCCTAGCTCTGTGCTGATTACCGGGGGAGCTAGTGTAAATTAAAAGCTTTACTTCTCCCTTTCCAATCTAGCAGAAATTTCTCTAATGGCCATGCTTAACCCAGAAACATACAGGGAATGGAAAACTAGGTAATATATTTCCAACTTAGCTTCAACTTATCATAAAGCAATTTAGAGTTCCTTGGAAACCCCCACTGGACTGTATAACTCTATTATTCTGATTGTGGGCTTACAAAATTATATTGGTAAAAAATGAAAGAAATATTCCCTGAAGTTCTGCATATAATGCATTCTTATACTATGGCCTGAGTAGTGCGTGTCAGGTATATAATTACATGCAAAGCCCAATGAAAACTATCCAAGGAATGAAAACAACGTATTTCATTTTGCTTTAGAATCAAGGAGGGGAAATATCATCGATATGGGTAGAAAACTGTAACAATATCTTATTATTTTATTAACTAAAGGTTGCAGTTATTTTCTTTAACACTAATTTAAAATATTCTGCAATTTTAAACACAGTAATGCTGAAGGCTCTTTCAACTTTAAGTTCAGCAAACTTTTGCTAAGAAAGTTTGCTTGTCAGGCAATTTTTCACCAGTTCTCACAGCTATCTAAACATAGTTCCTTTTTCAGTATCTGACCTACATGTATTTTCTTTAAACAGAAAGAACCTAAAGAATAAGGCCTTAGGGATATGGTGCTACCTGAGTCATTCAGCCAGAGCCAAAAAAACATAAATACATTCTTTTCAAGGTAGTGGGGTTTTATGAGGTATTGTAAATTGTTTTGTGATAGATGAACCCTAGGAAAATACATTGATTCTGTTAAAGCAATCAAAGAAACAATACTCAAGGAAAGAAATACACCCTAGAGTACACAGAGACATTAAATTATGAAGCTAGTGGGTGTTGACCCTTCTATCTGTTACACGACTGCGATCATATTTAAAGCACTATCAATGGGGCTAAAAAATCTGAAAGATGCCCAACTCTCATAACCAGGGAAATAGGAAAAGACAAGAGTTGATCAGATGACCAAAATCCTACAGAAAGGTAGGATGACAAAAGATTCATTTAAAATATAAATAAGCCTATCAAAATCTCACAATTCTGGGGGAAAATATACAATTTTATGTAGTGACTCTAAGACAATCCATTTTTCCACAAATTCGCTGATTCAAGGAGAGGAAAACATTTGTCGTTCACTCCAGGTTTCTCTTTCTGGATTTATAAGGTTACAATATTCACTACATATGATGGAAATAGAAGGAGGAGAAATGCTCTTCTATGCATTTTTCCTGTTTTCTCTTTGAAGCAATCACCTACTACTTTTGCCATGAAATTTGATTATTTTTTATGAATTATTTTCCTAAGTACAGTTATATAATATAGTAATTGAGTAAGAACGAGAGAAAGCAGAAAAAGAAAATGATACAGGTGCAATATTATTTAAGTATAGATTTATATGTTTATAAGTATAGTAACATATAATGGAATGTAACTTGTACAATTATATATCTTAATACATATAGTTATTTATATGTAACATATAAATAGCTGAATGTATAAATTTCTAAATATATAAATTATATATTTATATAAATGTATAAATATACTGTATACATACATATATAATATAGAAAATATATATAGTCATTTTTCTTCAATTATGTCTCTTGACCTCTCTTTCGCTATATTCATCTGGCTCAGTTTGGGATGATAGAACAGCATAAATGAAATAAGCAGGGTACTTGTGATACATTTCCGCCTATGGTGTTGAGGTAAAGGAAAGCCAATTGATCCTTACAGGATGATTTTTCGGGGGTCATTTTGCTCTGATTTAGTTTTCACATGAATGGTTCTGAAGAGTAATGTCTTCTGTATATTAAAAAAGAGGTTGACAAACATATTAGAGTAAGAGAGAAACTTTCTCTTTATTTTCTAACAGTGCTAATCAGTGTTACATAATAGGAAGTAAAAGAAATGGCTTCTCCTTAGAAAAAGTACTTATAATATGATGTTGTAATAGCACAGTAATAGATAGCATAGATTGACTTAATCTTCCAGGAATAAATCTTAATTCATATCAAATTTTAACATCTTAATAAGAGAATAATTATTGAACAAGTGAGTCAATAATTTCAGAAGGAAATAGATATCCAGTTCATTAGGCCAAAACACACACATAAATGCAAGTACAGACAAAATACAAAATAAGGTACAGTTAAACTTAGAATATATGCATATATGTGAATTGAGAAATGTTTTGCTTAGAAGCAAAATCAATCTCAAAATAAGATATTGACAAATTCGTCTCTATAAAGCCATAAAAGTTTTGGTCAAAACAAAAACCATAGAACCAAAACAAGCTTAAAATTAAAATAAAAAGTCTAAACTAATTTAGATGAGAAATATTTGTTACAACTATAAAAATAAATCAAAATCTTAAGTAAATATAATATCAATCAATAGAAATACTAATATGGTCTCAACTGAAAAAAATGGCAAAAAGCAAGAGACCATTTAGATTTAAAAAATACCACAAGGACTTCCAAATATTTTCTCAATGTTTAACTACAGTGTAAACAAATATATAAATAACATAAGAACAACCAAAAATTCCTTTACTTGCCTAACAAATTAACAATTTTGAAAACATTTTAATATTGCAGTATTCAATTCCAGTTAAAATTATTTTTAAAAAAAGATAGCTTTAAGTAATATTAGTAGAAGTTATATTGGTACTATCCTATTGGAAATTTCACATCTATTAATTATTTAATTTATTTATTCTATTTTTAGACAATTTTCATACTATTGAGCTTAGTAATTTTATTCCTGAGAATTCCTGAAATCAATTGTTGAAACCAATTAGAATTGTTAAAAAGTGTCAAGAATACCCCATTAATAGAATGAAGGGAAAAAATTATATAATCCTTTCAGTAGAAAAAACATTTGACAAAGTCAACAGTGTTTTATGATAAAAGCTCTCAACTAAAGTCCATTTTACTTTATAATTAACATATTCCAAAAGACATCAGAATTTAGCAGTAAGTCTAAATTTTACTAGAAAATTTTATACAAATAAAAGTAATTTAAAATGTCATAGAGAATTAACTCTGCTTTCCAAAAATAAATAAATAAATAAAATGTATATGAAGTTGATCTGTATTCTATCAGATTGAACATTTATTTACCTGGGACACGTAGAATTCAGGGGAAAAAAATCTCCTTTTTTTTTTGCCCTTACTAATTAGAAATTATCTTTGTGTATTCTTTGGTATTTCTTAAAAAAAAATTTTGTGTGTGTGAGGCTGGTTTCTTTGTGACTATTTTTTGTGTGTGTGACTTTTTTGGTATGATTGTTTTGTGTGTGTATGTGTGTGTGTGACTACTTTTTTTTATCACCTTTAAAAAAATAAACTCTAAGTCCAATGTGGGGCTCAAATTCACCACCCCAAGATCAAAAATTGAATGCTCTACTGACTGAGCTAGTCAGGCAGCCCAGGAAAATTTTTATTTTTGCTTTCAGATCACTATTAGCGGTGACTTGAAAGAGGAGACTTTGAGAGTATCTTAATGTGTTTTTATGCCAACACTATAATTCATGTTCAGTTTCATTGTTTAGTTATATATTTGAGTATGTGAATACCAACTTGCCAGCTTTCTTGAAGAAATCACTTGGAGAAACACCTGAAGAAATCCTGAGCCACATATCCTTTTAAAACTTAAGCATAGACTCATTTCTATCTACACAAAAAAAACATAACTTTGTCTGCTAATGCAAGATTAGAAATACATTTTTCAAACTGTGTCTTAAGCTTCCAGTGATTTTTCCCTTCTTTTTATAAGACCACATAGGAGTTATAGAAAACCAATCATTTAAGACCATTCTGACAGGAAAGTTATAGAATGAGAGCAAAGAGAATTACAAAATAATATTGATAAAATCATGCATTCTTGAGATGAGAGTAACTGATGAGTTAGTACATTTTTACATATGAAGTTGGGGTTTTAGTGAGGCATGAAAACTATTAATGTTATATGAGCTTTGAAATCATGGACTGACGATAGAATTATGCATATTACATAATTATTTTATATATAATTGCATTTATTATATACGTAAATATACAATTATTTGTACAATTATTTATACACATGTTGCATATATGTTGAATAGGTCATGTCTATATGCATATATATTTCCATATATATATATATATATATATATATATATATATATATATATACTGTTCAGCATTCCCCAAGATATTTTCTATGAAATAGTAGTTTACATGTATTTAGATTCTGGGCAACTTTTTGTTACTCTGTGACACTGTGATATGGATAAATATCATCACACTTCAGTTTACTTACAAGAGACTTGGATGTGTTTAATATTCCTAAAGTTTTATCTACAAAGTAGTGGAGATGGAGTTTAAATATGAAAGTGTGCACAGAAGAGTCTAGGCACACTTATCAATTACACTGATCCTCTCACCTGTTGGTAAAGGTTTAGATAAGACGTGTCCATGGTAAAATTAGTTTGGCACAAAGGCAGAGTTAGACATTAGACATGTTGCTTTATTGCTGAAATGTTCAAGGTCTTTGATATGCTAATACACATTGTTAATTAATGCACATTATATAAGGGTATAATATTCAGACATGCTCAAAGTTATTGGCCAGTCCTTTTCCGTCTCCAAAATATTTTCAGTACTAGTATTTCAAGTAATCAATCTGCAAGCCACTACTATAATACCACATATAAAACCATGATTATTGGAGTGCATTTATTCCAGAGCAACAAATAGAAGAATTGCCACACATTTTTAAATAATACTATTTAATATACTGCCTGCGCATCTATAAGTTGAGTAGCTCTAAGAACAAAAATACAGCAAAAGGAAAATCAATCTTTTGCATCAGTTTCCCTTGCTCCTGACCTTGTTCCCACTTATATTTCCTTTGATTCCTTATTTATCCTGCCTTTTTGGGAAAACCTGGTACATTCTAGATCAGAGCTTTTCAAATTTTATTATTCCTAACAGTCACCTCAAGGGATACTTAAAATGCAGATTTGGATTTGGTAAGACTGGGATATAGTGCAAGACTCTGCATTTTCGGTAAGCATCTACGTGATGTTTATTCTCCCGTCTGAACCATACATTTAGTAGCAAGAAGTTAAGGCAATTATCTTCTCCTAGTAGGTGTATTTTGAAATGGTTTTCAGGATAATTAAAGTCTGTCCCTACAAAACTGATCTGGTAAAGTTGTCCTACAGAAAAAGATCTGAAATATTTCATAATTTGGTGAAAATATATGATATTAATTGCTTTTTCTTCCCTCTGCATATTTGTATTTTAACAAGACAATAAACACCGTTTAAAAAAAGAGATCTTCTAATTGGAAACTGTTTTACTTTTGATACTAATTGCACTGCATTTATGCTTATATAAAATAATTTGGAGCTATATTCAAGGGAGAGAATCAGATAAGAATAATTTGAGAGAATTTGGTGAGCTGGTATATATGCTGAACCATGCTCCCTCCCCAAACATTCATGTATGAAGTCCTAAACCTTAAGACTTTGGAATTACACAATATTTGGAGATAAAGCTTTAGAGAAGTAATTAAGGTTGATGAGGTCATTAGTGTAGGTCCTAATCCAATATGACATCCTTAGAAGAGGAGAAAAGTTAGACACAGGCATACAGGTGCGTGGAAAGCCAGTCATGTGAGGTGGACACCTTCAAGTCAACAAGAGGCCTCAGAAGAAATCAAACCTGATGAAATTTTGATCTTGGACTTCTAGCCTCCAGAACTGTAAGATAAGTTTCTTTTGTTTAAACCACTCAATCTGTGATATTTCATTATGGCAGCCCCAAGAGGCTAATACAATTAAAGTTCATCCAGAATTGGGGGGTATGTTTTTATTAAGGTTTAATGAATTCTGTTAAAAGATATGCAAGATTGTACCTGGCAGATACAATGGGTATCTTGTTACTTTCATCCTCAGTTTGACACATAGTTTGAACATTTCCTGGTTTGAACATTTCCTATTCAATTTCTTCATCTGTAAACTGATGGTAATAATAATCAAACTAATAAAATTTGGGTCAGATAAAGAATAAATATAAAATACATAGCACAGTATGTAGAAAAACAGTGTAATTATGTGGAATTATTACTGCTCCTCCTTACCAAGCCTATAAAGCCCTGCTTTTGTTCCTAATTAAATTCTTACCAGTGAAAAGATCCATTTAATTTGAACGTGTTCCCTTTCAAGAGAACCTGTAATGATGGTATGCCAGTTTTTTTTGCCATTGTCTCCTGTAAAGATACTATACTTCCATTCCCTCATCTTTTTGGCAACATGACATTACTAATTGTGTTAGTTAAAACCATTCTAAGGGGTGAGGCTAAGTAAGGCTAAGTATGGGGAAATGAAAATTAAAACGCAAATTGAAGAGTAAAAATAAACTCTTATAAGTTCCCTTCCATACAATAAATAAGAAGTAATAATGATAGTAATAAGGCAGCATAGATTAGTTTAATTTGTCCAATTATTTGTAAACTAGAAAGGAAAATGGGCACATCACTGTGAAATAAAAGTGAGAAACATTACAAATTCTAGTGCATCACAAAAAGAAAAATTAAGATATGGAATAATAATAAAAATAATAATAATAGATATATCGCTTCAGTAATTAATTTAAGGAAATTCTTTGGACCAATCTCCTATTTTTATGCATAGAAAAGAGCATTCCTCAATATGTTTTTTGAACTATTATATGACTTTCCTGGTTTGCATGGAAATGATGTAACTAGTGTGATTTTACTATCATGAGTTTCACTGTAATTTATTAGTCTCTAAGATTCTTATCCTACTGAATTTTGATCATAATAATAATATTTCTGCTTTACAGGTTCTGCATTGTGAATTATTGGAAGGAGGCTTCATCATTTTGTAAAATCACAAATATTATGCTCCTCAATATTCACCTCTACAGCATTTATTTGTAGGTGCACATTTGTGATGAAAAGGAATAAACCATTATTCCTTGACTGGAACAGTTCTAAAATTTAGAGTTAGTGAGCTGAGATCATTTAACCTAGATAGCCTTACCTGCAATATAATATCCGGTAATTGTGGAAACATGAATGTGATAATGTGGAACAGCCTTAGATGGATTTTCTTGTATTCAGACAGTGGCACAGCTGGCCATCTTGAATGAGACCTCATTTAGTATCTTTAATTAGGGTTTAACTATAAGTTTAAAAGTCATTTTTAAATGGTTAGTCATATATTCATATGCTCTTATAATACATTCTAAAAATTCAAATTCACTTCTGATTGAAGTCACAACATAAAATTTAAATGTTATCTTGTGGACACTAATTTTCTCTGCCATAACTAGTTGTGTGAGTCTACATTTCAATTCCAAAGCTTTTTTCCTCCCTTTTTATTGTAATATATCTTGAAAGATTTAAATCACATATTCAAAAAATAATTGCCATTTTAAATTGAACTCAGAGCAGAACAAACCAATTACTGTAGTTGCATCAGTGTAAAGCATTTTACTCTTCTCCCAGCTCCAGAAGTGTGCATACCTCCTCGATCACAATTATTATCACATTACTACTGCATTGGTATTCACCTCCTGAAGTAGACTAAAAAGCTTCTGGGGAAATGAATATCCTTGAGGTTCATATTGGGTTTGTAATGGTCTTATTGACACAATTTAAAATATGAGAAATCTATAGTCAAATTAATTTTTTATTCATCCACAAAATCTTTCAATTCTGAGGGTAGATATAGTAAAAGTCAAAACTCACACCCACACACATATACACATATACATTTCAGGGTACCATTTAGCCATAAGGAGTACAGATGATTAACTGGAGAGATCAAAATCTATATTTGCTTAGAACTACTGTTAAAGGACATCTTGATACCTAATGCCTTATTCATGAAATAATCACTGAAAAATACAGAGAATCTGACTAATGGTGTTCTGTTATTATTTTTAGACTTAAGTCAACTTCATTGAGCTATAATTTACTCACAATAAAACTCATCTATTTTAAATGTATAGCTTGATTCATTTTGACAAATGAATATAATTTTCTTTCTTTTTTTAATTTTTTTTTTATTTATGATAGTCACACACAGAGAGAGAGACAGAGGCAGCGACACAGGCAGAGGGAGAAGCAGGCTCCATGCACCGGGAGCCCGACGTGGGATTCGATCCCGGGTCTCCAGGGTCGCGCCCTGGGCCAAAGGCAGGCGCCAAACCATTGCGCCACCCAGGGATCCCTAATTTTCTAATCAGCAATACAATCAAAATATAGAGTATTTCTATCTCCCAAGAAAATTCCTATTGACTCTTTGCAGTCAATGCCACTTCTACCTCTGGCTCGTGGTCACCACTACTCTATTTCCTGTCACTATGGATTATTTCTGTGTACCTTGGGAATTTAAAGAAATGGAATCATACAGTAGGTACTTCTTTGGGTCTGGCTTCTTTTGTACAACATAACACTTTTGAATTTATTCATGTCATATTTATCAGTAGGTCATTACTTTTCATTTTCATTTTAATTAAATGACTCTATCGATACTTGTTTATCCATTTCCTTGTTAATGAAGATTTGAATTGTTTCTAGTTTGGAGCTATTAATAATAGAAGTGATTTAAACACTTGCATACACGTCTTTTATTAAACCTGCATTTTCATTTCTTTGGGGAAAATACTTATCAGTGAAATTTCTAATTCATAATGATTCAGTATATGTTTAACACTATAAGAAACTGCTAGCCAAAATTATACAATTTTACATTCCCTTCAGTAATGTTTAAAATGCCAGTTGTCTCACAAGCTCATCGATACACAATAGATTCAATCCTAGTGGGTATATAGTGATACTTTGGTCTGGTGTTAATAATATACCTTTCTCATATGACTAATATTGGCTAGTATATGTATTTATTGCCCATTTGTATGTCCTCTTTTATAAAGTGTTAAAATATTGGGACCCCTGGGTGGCTCAGCAGTTGAGAACCTGCCTTTGGCTCAGGGCTCAATCCTGGGTCCAAGGATGTAGTCTGGGGTTGGGATACCTGTGAGGATCCTGGTTCTCCCTCTATGTCTCTGCCTCTTTCTGTGTTTCTCATGAATAAAAAATAAATAAAATCTTTAAAAAAGTATATGAAGTGTTAAAATATTTTGACCACCTTATTGGATTGTTTGCCTTATTATTATTGAATTATAAACTTCCTTTTTTTAAAAGATTTTATTTATATATTCATGAGAACACAGAGCGGGGGGGGTGGGGAAGAGGCAGAGACACAGGCAAAGGGAGAAGTATGCTCCATGCAGGGAGAGCCCAATGTGGGACTAAATCCGGGGTCTCCAGGATCAGGCCCTAGGTTGAAGTCTGCACTACACCGCTGAGCCACCCTGCTGGCCAGAATTATAAACTTCCTTTGCATAATGTGGAGATAAGTGTCACACTAACACAAAAAGCTATAAGAGAAGCTAAGAAAGTGATTAATCTGACATTTTGTAGCCTATATAGTACAAAAAATGAAGGCAGAAATTATTGATTATTATAGCAGTTACTTCAGCTAGTCAGCATTGTTTTCCATGGCTAGCAATCTGTACTGATAGCAATTAACTGGAGTATATATGATAATGTGACATGCAGTAATATGTGTGGTCATGGAGGGTATGTGTGTACAAATCGGCATGTATAATTATATATGGAATATGTGGCATTGGGTGAGGAACTAAAAAGAATAATACTCTATTTGCTTTCTGATTAATTAATAATAATTTCTGAAAAAATATTATTGAGTTTTACTACTTTTAATGATCCTTAATGAGGAAAATGTTATATAGTGCTCATTTCTTGAATTTGTAGTATTGTATTTATCTATTGAGATAGAGGTAACCCCTGATAGATACAGAACACAGCCTTCACATCTACTTAAGAAATGTGACATTGTATGGTTCCAAATGCTAAGTGGTTACGCAGAATCACAAGCAATAAGATTTATAGTCATTTACTGTAATAGACACAAAATAAAGAATGGTAAGTAGGTGTGACTTTAAATAAAAATTAGAACATGCAAAAAAAGAGAATGAAGCAGAAGTGTAAGGAAAGAGGGGCACAGACAATTAGAAGGTTAAGAATAAGGGGTGTCTGGGTTGCACAGTTGGTTAAGTAGCTGACTCTTGATTTCGGCTCAGACCATGATCTTAGGATGGTGAGATCGAGCCCCTCATCTGACTGTGCACTGAGCATGAACCCTGCTTAAGATTCTCTTCCTCCCTCTCCTTCTGCTGCCCTTTTCTCCCATAACACTCACTTTTTGTCTCTCAAATAAATAAATAATTTTTTTTTAATTTTAAGAAAAAGATATACCACATTTCTTCCAGTTTGTTTTTGTGTGCACCAAAAGAAAGGTTTAGGGAAAGTTATAGAATACTTAGCATTTAGAACCATGCAGTATCGCTGTATTAGTCAACATTCTCCAAAGAAACAGAACCAATAGGACACACACACACACAGACAGACAGACAGACAGATAGATAGATAGATAGATAGATAGATAGATAGATACAGATATAGGTATAGATATATAGTTATAGATATATCAAAAGATATTTATTATAAATCATAAGCTCATATAGTATGGAAATGGAGCATTCACAAGATCTGCAGTTGGCCAGCTGGAGACTCAGCAGAACTGATTGTGATTTCCAGTCACTGGAAAGACTGGAAACCAAGAGAGTCAATAATGTAAATTCCGGTCTGAAAATCAGTAGGTTCAAGACTCAAGGCAGTAAAAGAAAGATGTCCCAGCTTGTCAGAAAGGAGGAAAAATTCACTTTTCAGCCTATTTGTTTCATTTATGTCTTCAATAGACTGCATGAAGCCCATCCTGTAGAGGACAAACTGTTTTACTAAGTCTACTGATTCAGATGTTAATCACATCTGGAAACGCCCTCACATTCAATCCAGAATAATAAGTGGCCAAGGGTCTGGAAACCCTTTGGTCCAGTCAAGTTGGCACATAAAATTAGTTATCACAATCACATTCTTCCTTAAGTAGATGGTAAACCTCTATAAGACCCTCTCTTATCTCAGGTTCCATGTACAAAAAATGCAATAAATGTGCATAATGTAACCTTTCCCTCATTTAGGATGTGTAAAATATGATGAGATTTGTTTCTATTTGTTGTCTCCTTGACTTCCTTACTTAAAGGCACATATAAAGTGACTCTGCTTTACCTTGTACTCTCTGTTTAGTCCTCCCACATATTACATGTGAGCTTTGTTATATATTTTGGTCCGTCTCCCTCAGATTTACAGGTTTTTTTTTTTTTTTTGAGGTTACAGAACATGTCCCAAGGTGTGTATGTATTTTGTTCCAGTGCCTAAAAGAATTATCTGGTGTCACCAGGTCACTCTCTTAGGATGGTTACTTTGGGTGGTAAGTAAACATAGAGCAGTAGAGGTGGCAATCAATGTTACTTCTGTATGCTACAGCTATTGATGACTTACAGGGATCATCAGTATCACCAGACACTGAACTTCCCATTTGGTATTCAAGAGTTCAGTATCATGTTACCTACCATCTCCTGTCCCTTTGAATAATTACCGAAACTTGTCACTTGTGATTTTTCATTAATCCTTTGTTCTCGTTCTGGTTCTTATTAAAGAAACATCAATTATCTTCAGATCTATCTCCCTGGCCTCCAATCCATTTGACCATTTACCACTGTGGACTTAGTCTTTCCATGTGATTCTTTCCAACAAGAGCTTACCTCTTCTAACTCAACCCATGCCATATTTCAGCTTGTTTGTGCTGTCCTGTGTATAAAATGGAACTGCTTGTCAATTCAGATTAACAAAGCAAATATAATACTACAATATAAAAATGAGAGGGATAAAGATGTCTCAATCAAAGAAGTCATACTGATGTGTCTAGATCCATTGCGTAAGGTTGGAAGCCTGGGAAAGACAAGGGAGTCCATAGAACAAATCGGAGAAAACATGACTCTGAAAGGAACAGAGGCAAATGGCTCCTTCCACTGCTTCTCCACTGAGAAAGCACTATTATTCATTTCATTTTTTATCTCTTTGGAGATGCCATTAGTGTTTTGTTTTAAATTCTACTCTTTTATAAATAGTATGATGAGTACTTTGCAGTGACATTTACCTTTCCATGTTTCTGTCTATATTGACACTACATCTGATCCATTGTGGAATACTGGATTATTTTACCTCTAACTTATCTCTCAAATATTTGTCATTATCTTTTTTCACCATTATATGTATTTATTATTTGTCATCTCTCATTAGAGTCTACTGCCTATTTTCATTTTTATTATTTATAATAGCATCCGTTGTAACTTAAAATATCTCTTGTCATACGGATATTAAAAATATCACCATTGAAAACAGTTCCATAATAGCTACTGGAAATACACTGTTAAATAAAATGTGGTCCCTTTTGTCTAATGGAATTGGATTTATTTTTTTCATATCAAAGGTGGCAGAGTAATTTTAAACTTTTACTACACAATAAGTTGAGTAATAATAATTTATTTCATGTAGATCTATAAGGTAATTAATATCAAATGTTATTTAGTACACATAATTTATCCTTTTTAGTGTTCAACTTCTGTTAATTCCTATTTTGTCATAACCGTTTGTGTGCTTGTTTCTTTTGTGATGAAATAGAAAGACAGAAGTGGCCACAAGTCCAAAACTATAGGGATTCAAAGACTTCCTTGGTCAGAACATTTTTACACACATACACACAAAATTGGAATCTGATGAGCAAGATGATTCAAGTAATAGACAAATTAAATGGCATTCAAAGTGACGAATTAATAAATATTTAATAAAGTCTTTACTAGCTACTTCAAACATGAAAGTGAATAAGATAGTATCTAAATTTAGAAGGTTCGCATTCTAGGAAAATGATTAAGTAAGTTCTGTTACTAGGAAGAGGTGGAATGATTGGTCTTCACAAAGCAGATGATGGCATAGGATCTAGCTCTTAATAGATGTCTGGGCATTTGACAAATGAAGAGAGGGTCAAAGAATATTCTATGTGAATGAATAAATGAACATAAGACCCAAGTATTTGAAAGACTACTCTGCCACATTTGGCAAAGCAGCTGGAGATGCAAGTGGAGATACTCGAGATGCCTTTTGTAATTCTTGCAGAGTAGTCTGAGCTTCATTCTCTTTCCACTATCTGTAAGAGAGTGATGTGTACACCTCAACCTTTATGCCAGATGATGCTACCATTAACTTGAGAGATTGGGAGGGTGTTGCAATTTTGTAACAGCCCAGGCAAGAGAAACACTGAGAATATAGTTGTGCAAAAGGGATGGATAAGAAGAAAGTTTATAAAATATTTGCGGTAGATTTGTGATCATTCCGTGGCAGCTTGGATGAAAGAAAACAAATGACTGGTAGAAATCAAAGATGAGTTTTAGGGTCTACCTTGAACTTAATATAATTTTATTAACCAAGATAGACAATACAAAAGTAGAAAGTAAGTTTAATGATTTGTTAGAAGCAAAAGAATAAGGTGACATGAAATTAATGAGGTGTAAACTTCAGGGTCACATGTTCTCCCAGACTCTTTCCAAGACACTGACTGATGGTCTTAGCAGCAATGTATTCACAGGAATATGTATTTTTGTTAAAATTTCTTATTTTTATGAGACTTGGTTGTTACTTATATCCAAATTAGTTGTAATTGGTATCTCTTTCAATTCAAACTTCTTCTCTATCACACTTCCTATTTGGCTTCTTTTTGTGCTCACATATTGAACAGCTTGGAAGATTAAGATTTGGCTGAGAAGACTTTGAGTTGGGGATATGGTTTGTTTTTAGTGGGATTTGTGACACCTCTGTATTGAGATAACCTTCTATGTTCAAGTAAACTTCCCATTAACCATCCTCTTATAGGAATGACTTCTAGAAATACTTCTACTGTCCCCTGTGTGCCAAGCCACCTGCAATGTGACTAAAATCATAGAGCTGAGGTTGTCATGTATTGACATATTCTATGTTGTTTGGCACCAGCAATATATAGTCATGGAGGAGAAACAGGAGTTGAGTAGCGCTGAGTCAGAAACTAATCTACGGAAAAATTGTCCAACCATCAGATATATAAATTGTAAATAGGGGATTCAGGTTTTTTTTTCATTCAGGGTTTTTTTTAATTGTTAATTAGTGTACAGTTGAAATATATTAGTGTTGGGTATACAGCATAGAGATTTGACAATTCAGTTTTTATTTATGCCTAATTAAAATGTATCACTTTTCAGGAATACACTCAATCGTGTAGCATAAAAACTATAAATATGCTTTATTTTCATACACTTTTCTCTTTCTTGAGGGTAAATATAAAATTGAAAAGAATTTCTGTGTTTGTAGGGCACCAAACTGTAGCAGTCCTACGATAGAAGTTTCATCTGTATGTAACAGGAAAAATCTCAATAAAGATTTTCCAAAATTAGTACAAAAATTTTAATAAAAGTTTAGACACTCAAATTGTCTATGAGAGGAATGCTATTGCAAAGGGCCAGAACCAGTACCTCTGCCAAGCTCTGTCACTGAGTAGGACATCCTAGGAAAAGTGTGTCCTCAGCAGAAATATAGTAGCAAAAACAGAGGATGGGCGCTAGAGATATCAGTCAACTGTATACTCTTTAAAATAGTAGATCTGATTCTCATTTCTCTATGGACATTATAGTCTATAGCATATGCTGCAGAATTTCCTGTTCAATGTGAGTTTGAAAATCACAGCCTCCATTTTCCCATGAACCCCTCCTACACAGTGGAAATTTAAAAGAACTATATGAAAAGAAAAAAAAAAATAAATAAAAAAAAAAAATAAAAGAACTATATGAAGAACTATAGATCTCAGTGCTGTCGTTGACATTGAGGTGCAACTGGTACTCATCCTCTGCCTCTGTGACTATGCATCCAAAATTTCTCTGACTCTCAGCTGTCATCTGGTGATGTGATCCAAACCAACATTCCTGAGAAGCATGAACAAAGTTTGGCCTCTCAGGCTGGAGGAAATCCAAAGTGTCGTGGTGGCTGCCATAGCTTGCAGTTTAATGTGAACTACTCCTTGCTGTATTCCCTGGAGGGAGTTAGCCCTCTGGAGGCAAAACTACAGTCCTGCAGAACTCAACAGTTGTGGGTATTGGAATTTTCTCGCAAATTACCCTCATGAGTTCAAAGGAAGGGATGGTAAGAGAAGCTACTTATGTTTTCAGCTCTTTGTTCTTGGACCAGTATGTTATTCCTACTAAGGACAGAACATCATATAATGAATGCACAACATCTTGAAAAATGGCACTTTCTCCTTAAGGGTTTTGCTTTCAAGCTGTCACTTCAGTTATGCCTTGAGTAGGTCATTCAAAAATTCTTTGTGGCTGGCCGCTTCTGGATGGAATAGCTGATGGGTCGAGACTGACTCCCACACATCCTTCACTGTGAAGTTGGTAGCATACTCAGAAGTGCTGCCTACACCTATAAATCAGGTGTTCTGTAAGCATCTTGAATTGTGCCTGCTAAGTCTCTGAAGACAGGAATGAAAACCTGTACTTAGAACAGATATTTATGCCTATGAAGACAAACTTTTGGCCCTTAGAACATATATTTATCCTATGAAGACAAACTTTTGGACTTTCCAAGATGGAAGGGACTCAATTTAGACAAGTTATAAGTTCATCTCTTTAAGGGATTGTTTTGTATTGGGGGCTCAGTATTCACCTCTGTGGCTCACAAGTTGGAGACTCATAGTTCACAGCAGTTATATTGGTATTGGTAAATTGGAGCCCATTCTACTGGGTCTATATATAATCTTTCCCTCTGCCATTGTGGCCACTCTTTCATGTACTTATCATGCTATTTTTTAAATGTTTTCTTCTTTGTAGTAGAGGATGTAGCCCATATTAATTTGGTTTTTATATCAAAAAGGATATCTGTCCAGCATGCCCTTGAATATTGTACTCTTAAAAACTGGCTGAATTGGAAGGCTTCTTAAACTTTGTAGAATTATGTGCCTTCTGGATGGTATATATCTCACCAAATTCTCCAGTGTACTAATCACCTCATGTGTGACATATCATATCAACATGATATCAATCAATATAATGGATCAGTGTGATGCTTTAGGAGATACTCAGTTTGCGCAGGCTTTTCCAGACTGTTATCATAGAAGGCAAAATAAGTGACATAATCCTCCGACAAAACTGTAAATGGCTCTTATTTCCCACTCCATCTGAATGAAAAGTGTTTCTGATTCTCTTTTGTAGGAGGAATAGAAAATAATGCAATCACCAAATCAATAGCTATATGCCATGAACCTATGTATACCATGTACCTTAGTAATCTTTCAGCAATGATACTCCAACTGGCACAGTGGCTGCAATCAATGCTTCTACTTGGTTGAGCTTATCATAGACTATAGTGATTCTCTAAGATACATTCTGTTTCTGCAGGGACCAAAATGGCAGGTTTAACAGCCATATTAGGAACCATTAATCCTGAATACTTTGCCTTCAGTGGTGGTGCTAATTTGACCCATCCTCCTAGAATGTAATTTTAGTTTTAATTTTGTCTCAGAGGTTTTTCACTTGACCTTTCCCACTATCAAGCTTATTCCCAAAAGTCAAAGAAACAATGTAGTGGCTACTCAAATTGCCAGGTATTCCAGTTATATATCCAGGGACTGAGAAAGTGATCATAGAGCAAGTCCATGGAACAAGTGGGCCTACTGAAATAGACTTTAACCAGAAATCCATTTATTGTTTGGTCCTTATAAGTCTCTATTCTGTCAAGTAAGCCATGAGGGTAATTGAGTTTCCAGTGTCAGCTCAGTTGTTGTGTCCTACAGTTTGTTTTGTCTGGGTATTTACCTTTACTTATAGAGTCACCCAGTAGTCATAGACACCCTTTTGGGAAGGACTAGGGGGATCAGTACTTTATATAATTACTTTGCTGTTGCAGGGTCCTTTTTTTCCTGGGTAATTCTTCAATCAACATATTTCAAATCTAAAAACTGTTTCAAATCTAGAAGGAGAACAAGGGATTCATGATATTTTATTGAGATGATTGCTCTCAGTCTTTTGCTCCTTTGTTCTTATTTCCTGGTTGTGAATGTTAAATAGCATCCTTATTCCTGTATCTAATTTGCTTCTAAGGGGACCAAACTCCGTTAACTTTATTTGAAAGTTTATTATTGCAATTTGCAATTTATTATTGTAATTGTGGCCTCCTAGCTTCTGATTCAGTGACGTTTATGGTCTCTATTCCTTCAGGATTCTATCATCTCCCAGGATATCAAAGAGCCCAGCTCTGTGACTGCTTATCCTATAGTCATCACCATATTGCAGAGAAGAGACATGATATAACTTTTTATAGTTTAATAAAACTCTGACCAACTCATTCCTAACAGCTTTTGCATGTGTCATGTCTATGGGTCCTCTTATGGAAATTAACCCTCTGGTGGGTCTTCGGCATGACATAATATGTCTATTTCAGCATATGCTTGCCCCTCCTATTCCTTCTTGTATCATCTCCCAGGGCAATTTGGGGATTCTATTTTGCTCATTATTGACCATAACTTTCTCAAAGCTTCTAAGAGTCCTCCTGGTGGTGAGTTTGCCTCATCTCTTAGGATTCTTACCAGAATATTTAATCTCATGTCATGAAAAAGTATCCCTAAATCAATCCCTTCCTTATCCACTCTTTAATTCAGATACCCCTCTCAAACTATCATCTACATAATTTAATCCCAGGATCTCTCCTTAGCTTCTGTCACTAAATATAGTCAGTTCTTGCAGCTCCTTTGATACACAATATATTTCCTGCCCTGTGAGATCATCTGTGCTTCCTGCAACAAAATATCTGAGCAGTACATTTTTATGTTCATTATGACCTAATATTTGCCTTTAAAATTTGCATTCTTCTCTAAACAAAAATCATACATTCCATAGCATCTTGGTTAACCTCTACTCAAAAAGATAGATTTGCAGTGTTATACTTCTATCATATTGATATATCTTCCTACAAATTGGAAGATTAGATCTAGGTTTGGAAGCATGTGTAGGATTTCAAAAATTCAAAGAACATGAAGAACTTTCTAAGAAGACCCATTTGCCTAGAGTAGAGTGTGGGATGCAAAGAGACAGGATATTGAATAGAGAATTTCAGAACAGAGTTAAGATAAACAGAAGTATCAGATAAAGGAACAGAAAAATTATATACTGAAAATCTGGGAAGTTATATCTGATGGCTCTGTGAAGAATAATATTTTGGGATGTGGAAATTGGCATCCTGCAGACTGATAGGGGTAGAGAAGCAAGAGTAGAATTTTGTGAGAAGTCAATGGCTCATGGACAGAGAAATTGACCAATCACTGCATTTACAGTCAGGGCTATTTCAAAAATTTCTCCCATATATGAGCATTGGGAATGATAAAACCAGTACTTGATGGTAAAAATTAACTGTTTCTCCAGGGGAAAATCGGGGTGGGGAAGGAAGAAATGAATGAAGAAGAAAACTTGATTTCTTGCGTTTGCCAAGTACGTGATGTAAATACTCATAGCATGGCTGATTTCAAACTACCAATGTGCTCACAAATTCCCAAACACTAAGAATAAGCTCTCAGAACAAAACAAAACAAAATAAAAAAAGAAAAAAAAAAACCCAATAGCTTTCAGATGTAATAGGAACTTCTTTTACTACTTCATTGTTAAAACATCAGAATGACTTACATTAATAAGACACCAAGGAACATGCAGAATAGCTAAGGTTTCTAATTTAAAGAGAGCATAGTAGAAATACAGTTACTGCCTATTAAATCTGAGGATGATTCTCAGGTATTGGTTAAATAAGTGTTCTTTATTGATAGTCTAAGGAATGTTTTCTAGGGTTCCTAAACTTTGCAAAACAACTATTGTGGCATTATAAAAGCTAAGTTTCTTATAATATTATAATCCTCATAATAAACTAATCGTCCTCCTTACAAATTAAATACTTCCATTTTCATCTTTTGAAGCTGTTTTTCCTCCATATGAATGAATTCAGCAATCTAAAATGCTTTGTCTTGTGGCCCGTGGCAGACCCAATTATCTGGAAAATGAGAATCCTATTATATATCCTTATAATTCTTGTTTCATACAGGCACAAGAGCATATAATTCAATACAACATCTGTTCCTAAATACATAACTTAAAACTTTTGAAGTAACTTGAGAAAGTTAGAAAATTGAATTGTGAAACTAACACCAAATTCTGAAAATTCTGTTTCCAAATTTTTGATCAAATGACTAAATATTTTAATTTTATCTTTCAGTAACTTGAACTTTTATTATAGGTTGTTCCTTTTTTATTATTTTAAATTAAGTCTGTGCCAAATGCACTGAGCTAAAAAGCCCTGTGGTTTAATTTTCTTTTATCTATTAGAGATAAATTTAGCAGTTAATTAGTCTTACTATCAAATGTCTTTTCTATGCAAATAAATCACTTAAATACCAAATTTATATTTGAATCTCTTGTACTTTTGAGAGTATTCATAAGGATTATTAGATTCACATGTGAATCAGAAAGAACTTAAAAAATAAGATACACTTAACCTATGTAGATTAAAACATAGGTGCCTAGTTTAATATGCAATTTCATTAAAACATTTCAGTTATTTAACACTTCTGCAATTTATATCTTATGACTTTTCCTTGTAAATTATCACTTTTTTTGGCATCATGAGTGCTAGCCTAATAAACATAAGACATTTTATTACTTTGCAAAAGCATAGCAGGATATATGATCTGAAAACTAACATTAGATAAAATAATCTTTGCCTCAGTTTATTAAGTATGCTACTCTTTTTTTTAAGATTTATTTATTTCAGAAAGAATGTGTGTGCATACATGTGCATGTGTGAAGGAAGGGGCAGAGGGAGAAAATATCCAAGAGACTCCCCACTCAGTGGGGAGCTGGACATGGGGCTCGATCTCACAACCCTGAGATTGTGACCTGGGCCAAAACCAAGAGCGGAATCCACAACTGACTAAGCCATCCAGGCCCCTAAGTATGCTACTTTCAAAAACAAAGCTGTTTAGAAATTTCCTTTTACTATGGACTCGGGTCTTGCCTAGTTGTAGATTTAGCTTACATTTTGCAATTTTCAAGATTTAGTGGACGCTAACAATTAAAAACCTACAAGTCACATAAAGTAACAATTTAATATTTTAAGATGATAGAGTTTCATGTGTATGTGTGTGCAGTTGTACGCATGTTATATTTTGTTTTATTTTGTTTGATTTGATGTAATGCTTGCACAAATACATGTCTGTGTTATTTTAGATCTAGAACAAAGACTTTAACTGTGAAACAAAACCTTGGTTGGTGAAATATCCCCTCTGTTATACCAAAAACTGTTGGTTGTTTTGGCTTTAGATTGAAACTAATTTTGTATAAAAAAAATCAAATAAAAAATGAATAGTAAGTATGTAGTCTCAAGAAATATGGTGTCACCACAGTTTTCAATCATCAGAAAGCAAGGAGTCAGGGCATCCTTGATATTACTTCAGAAGTCAATATTAAGTTTGATTATCTTAGACTTTCAAATTATTTGGACAAATTTTTTCTTATTTTAAAATAATTTTTGAATGATATTTTTAAGCTTTAAAAACCATATTGAGGGGCATCTGGGAGGCTCAGTGGTTGAGTATCTGCTTTTGGCTCAGGTCATGATCCTGGGGTCCTGGAATCGAGTCCTGAATCAGGTTCCCCACAGAAAGCCTGCTTCTCCATCTGCCTATATCTGCCTCTCTTTGTGTCTCTCATGAGTAAATAAATAAAAATCTTTTTAAAAAATCATATTAATCTGGAGGTGAAGCAGTTATGAAATGACCAGGATGTTAAACAGTTATAGCAAACTAAAATCCATCTATGCTCTGATATAGATGAAAACAGTACTTCACTAGTCACATGATTACACATACATTTTGAAACTCCATTCTAAAATATTTATCCTAAATATAAATGAATTATATTTGCTTAATATACTAAAACAGTATATTATATAGTAGTATATTTTTCTATTAAAATGACCAAAGATATTAATAAAATTGTAATCCTTAGCCTCAGAGTTAGACTTAGAAAAATATTTCTCATTAAGAATTAAGAAATTTATATTTTCAACTTCCATAGTTATAGGAGTAGCCAATTAGAAATTCAACCAAATCTGATCAGAGAGTTATAAGGTCTAGACAAGAGAGCATGTATTTACATTTTCATGATATGAATTTCTCTTATTACGTAAGATAAGAGATAAATCATCCTACAATAGCAAAAAGAGTTCTGGTTGTCATAAATCCCAGTGATTTTTCGAACATCAGCAGAAACAACTTGAGTTTGAGGATGAGAAGTAGAACTGGCTCAGGGAAGTTACTTCAAGTTCTATTTATGGATAATTTGGCTCCTTGGCCATAGATAAATCTCCTCCCCATAGTAGATCTACGATGAGACTTATCATCTGACAAAATCTTTATGCCCTTTATGTATAAGAAGAAACAGATGATTTTCTATAGAAATAACTCTCTTGTGGCCACGAATGCCTCAGGATAAGGCTCAGCTTTCTCAGCATTTGAAGACTGTATGGCATGGTCTGGTTCACTTACTGTTACATGAACACAGCAATGACACAAAACCTGCTCCTGCATTCACCCAGACTTTGTACTGAGGAGAGGTACCAATTGGGAGGTAGCACTAGTCATCGGACAACAGGGGAAACCACTTCCACTCTTTTCCACTCTCTTTATTCATAACCTTGATGATATTACTAGAATCTGCTGATATATTACCCATATAAATAACTATATAAGCCACTGTATATGTCACTAATATGACAGAGAAAGATAAACATCTAGCCTAGGAAAAAAGAAGAGAGAATTTAAAAACAGAAGAGAATTTTAAACAACTTTTAATTAATATACTCAGTGTCATATAAAAGGCTTGCTTTGCCCCAAAATTTCACAGTAATTAGATTTGTAGAAATAATTGTAACAGTCCTCATAAGATAATAAACTAAAGGTTTCCCCCACTACCCCAAAGTAGGATGTTTCTACCAAAAAACTTTCTTAAGCTGAATGGTGTGAAGCAAACAAGAAATTACCATTAATTATATGGAAATTTTTTTTTTTTCCGCTACCAGACCTCTAAAAATAAGCTCTCTTAGTCTTTTCTGATACCTTAGGACACATCTTGCTAATGGATGCACAAAGCAAATCAAGATAAAACAGATTCCCAGGGTCACTGTTCAAAGTTCTGGAGACTTGAGGCTGAGATGCTGAGTGTTAGTTCCCTGGGAAGGGACTTGGTGGCACCACTCTCACTGCTCCAGATGCACCCTGTCTCTACAGCGGTCCACTGAAAAACAAATGCTGAAAATTATTTTTGCTTTTCATCTTTTCTCATAAAAGTGAAAATTCTCTTCAGATTTCCTATGCTTAACGAAAACAGATGCTAATGTAGATTTTTCCTAAAAGCAAAGTGGAATAACATGAACCTTCCAAAAGCAGGGGATACCTGTATTATTACATAATCTGTGATTTAATCACATACACATAGTATTATTGTGATAATCCAACAATAAACATACATTAAAGTAATTAGTCAAAAAAGTAGTATGAGTATACTTAATCATCTATATTATAAGCCATCAACTCTGAGTGAAACCATGAACATGATAACACTTTTTGAAAAGGATTTTTTTTCCTTAAGGGCTCTATTTCAGAATCATAAAAATAATATTTTAGGATTTTTTGTTTCTATTGATTAGTCATAATCCTTCTTTGTCCTTCCAATTATATATTTTTATTATTACACAGTATATAAATATCTTCCTGGTTTTACCAGAAATTCTTTGTTTAATTCACATTCTTTTTGAAATTATTCTTCCTGTATTCTTCTGAGTTCTGATTTAATTTGAGATAAATGCTTTGTAGGTCTGTTAATTTCTTACAACCGACCTTATACACACATGCACTCGTATATGTATACATAATAGACTAGTGCCATACACTCATACACTCATATACTCACATACACTAATATATGTATATATAATAGATTAATGCCATAGATTTTACTAAAACTATACTATATGTAATATGTATTATATATATATATTGCTATCTACAGTATAATTAAATATATTATAGCTAAATATATTGTATTTAAATATACTTACATATTTAATATATTACATCTTAATATTAAAAATAATATAAACATTAAATACATGAAATATGTTCATATATTAAAGAAATATAAATATATTTACATATTTAATATATTAAATCTGTTTTAATTAAATTTATTCATTATGAGTATATAATATATCACATATATAAAATATGTATATTTTTATGTATATTTTATGATGTATTATGATGTATATATGTATATTTTATAAAATATACATATTTTATATATATGATGTATTAGTGCCATGATTTTACAATTATTTTTAAAGATCTTATTTATTTATTCATGAAAGACACAGAGGAAGAGGCAGAGACATAGGCAGAGGGAGAAGCAGGCTCCTCACAGGGAGCCTGATGCAGGACTAGATCCCCAGAAACTGGGATCATGCCCTGAGCCAAAGGCAGAGGCTTAACCACTGAACCACCTTGTGTTCTGGTTTTTAGGATTTTCACTTTGGTGTATTCTACATTATGTTGCTGAAGTATTTTCTTCAGTATTTTCTAAGGGTTTCAGAAAATCTATGATATATTTTATGCAAAACCCTAGAGTACATTTTTAAACATATTTCTGAAAATGTCTGAGATATTTTATATCTAAAAATGTTCTTTCATTTAATTTTGCATGATATAGAATCCTAGCCTGGAAATATTTTCCTCATAAATTGAAGTGACATTTTGCATGCACTCTCTCTGTCTCTCCCTTTTGCACACAATGTTGCTGATGCACCTGGTTCTGTATTTTCTTCTCTGGAATCTATTTGACTCTGATCTTCATTTTGATTATCTAAAACTTTACCAAAACATGCCTGAATATGCTTATTTTTTCATTCACCCTGCTTCTCCAAATTTAAGCAAGAGAATGTGTCATTAATATAGAGCAAGTATGTGTTTTCTTTGTAACTGTGAAGCTCCAATCTGTCTCTCCACAAATAGAAGGCATACTGTAAGCAAAAGTCATAGTGCCTTACAATCTTCATTTTGAAATACTTTGGTAAAGGAACAGGCAAGCAGGCTAGAGAACCTACTCACTCGAATGCCAATTTTAGAATGACTGCATATTATAAACATAGCACTTTCTGCATTCCCCCCTTTTCTCCCTCCTAATTTCAAATGTTGGTTTGATCATCAGTGTGATGATCTGATAGGTCATCTATCTGGAGACGTCTACTGATGTCATTTTCCCCAATGTGTGTTGCAGGATTTTTCCCTGTTAATAATATTTTCTGTTGTTACAAGATATTTGTTTGTTTGTTTGTTTATTCAAACGGAGAAAGGTGGGTGTGTTTCCTTACTCTTGTTTTAAAGTAGATGCCCAGTTTATTTTATTAAGATTCCTTCAATCTTTTTGAAATAAGCAATGTCTAAGAAGCTAACACAATTTTACTTAATGGCAAATGTATCTGAGGGATGAGAATCGAGAAGTAACAGAGACATTGGCACCTTTGCTCCAATTGTTAAATCCATTTTCATGGTGGTGGTATGTCTGAATCAGCCATGTGGATGTCGACACATACAGGATGGTGTTGAATGCGCAGCTGCTCTCAGAGGCTCAGTCGTCCACTTGCTAAGATAACAGATGGAGCCAGGAGGACATGGGGGACTCATGCAGTGCTGTGTCGGCTCTAACTCTCCACTTCCTTTTTAGCTTCCACTGCCCACCAGTGTATAGTGACAGAGCAGCTGACAACCCCTGGCTTGGAACACTGGAAATCACAGAGGCATATCCCTTTCTGCCAGTGGGTGTGACAGGAGATATTTAAAGAATTGTGGCAGCATCAAAAGGAAAATGAGTGTGAACATAGTATAACATACAGAATCATCAAATCACTATGTTGTACCTATGATACTACTATAATATTGTATGTTAGCTATATTTCAATTAAAAATTAAAAATTAAGAGTAAGAAAATCTTTGAAATAAAAATTTGAAAATAGGTGTGCAAGCATGTGTGATAAATAATTCTGGTCCATTTTTCAAAAATTATGTCTAAAAAGATTTTAAAACTTCTAGTTGTATGTCATGCGGTGACTTTATTTTGCGTTTTTTTTTGTATTTTATATATTTTTCTTTCTATTTTTCCAGCTTTATTGAGTTATAACTGAGAGACAAAACAGCATATATTTAAAGTGTACAACATATTTGTTTTTGCATACATTGTGAAATAATTACTACAGTTTATTTTACCCATTCAGCACCTCAGATAATTACCATTTTTTTTTTTGTATGTGTGGTGGGAACACCTAAGATCGACTCTTTTAGACAATTTCAAGTATACAATGCAGTATTATTAACTCTAGTAACATGATATACATTAGGTCCCCAGAATGTATTAGTGCTATAACTGAAAGTTTATGTTCTTTACCCAACATCTTTCTATTTTCCTCACTTCTTGGCCTATGGCAAATTCCATTCTACTCTCTTTTTCTAGGAGTTCAACTCTTTTTTTTTTTTTTAAGATTCCAAATGTAAGATTATATATTATTTGTCTTTTTTGTCTGACTTACTCATTTAGCATAATGTCCCCATCCCCTGGTTTATCTATGTTGTTGCAGAATTTCCTTCTTTTTTTATGGCAGAGTAAAGCCACATTTTCTTTATCTATTCACTCACTGATGGACACTTGTGTTGTTTCCATATCTTGGCTATTATAAATAAAGCTGCAAGGAACATAAGAGTGTATGCATCTTTTCAAATTAGCTTTTTCATTTTCTTTAGGGATATACTCAGAGGTGGGATTACTGGATCATGTGGTAGTTCTGTTTTAAATTTCTTGAGAAAACTCCATGCTATTTTCCATAATGACTGTATCAATTTGCATTTCCACTGATCACAGATTCCTTTTTCTCCATAACCTCACCAACACTGTTGTCTTTTTGATAACAGCCATCTTAATACATGTAAAGTGTTATCTCATTTTTGGTTTTGATTTGCATTTCCCTGATAATTAGTGATGTTGAACATCTTTTCATGTACCTTGTTGGCCTTTTGGATGTTTTCCGAAGAAAATGTCTATTTAGGTTCTCTGTCCATTTTTAAACTAAATTTCTTGTATATATTCCCTACATATTTTAGCTGTTAACCCCTTATCAAATATATGGGTCTGCAAATATTTTCTGTCAATCCAAAGTTTGCTTTTCCAGTATGTTGATGGACTCCTTTGCTGGTCAGAGCTTTTTAGTTTGATGTAATCTCATTTATTTATTTATTTTTATTTTTATTTTTTTTGCTTGTACTTTTCATATCATATCCAAAATCATTGGCAAGATCAATGTTTCTCTATGTCCTTTTCTAGGACTTTTATGGTATCAAGGGCTTACACTTAAGTTTTTAATCAATTTCAAGTTAATTTTTGGGAATGGTGTAAGATAGCAGTCCAATTTCATTCTTCTGCATGTGGATATCCAGTTTTTCCAATACCATATTGAAAAGACTTTTTTTTTTTTTTTAAAGATTTTTTATTTATTTATTCATAGACACAGAGAGAGAGAGGCAGAGACACAGGCAGAGGGAGAAGCAGGCTCCATGCAGGGAGCCCGATGTGGGACTCGATCCCGGGTCTCCAGGATCACACCTCAGGCTGCAGGCGGCGCCGAACCGCTGCGCCACCGGGGCTGCCCCTGAAAAGACTTTTTTATCTCTATTGTATGCTCTTGACTTCCTTGTCAAAGATCTGTATATTGGTGGATGAGTTCATTTCTGTTCCTTTACCTTATGCATCTGTTCTTATGCCAATACATACTGTTTTGATTACTAGAGAATTGTAACATATTTTAAAATCAATTAACTGTGATGTCTCCAGTTTTGCACTTCTTTCTTATGATTGCAATGACTATTTGGAGTCTTTTGTGGTTCCATTCTATTTTTTTTAAAGATTTTATTTATTTGGGATCCCTGGGTGGCGCAGCGGTTTGGCGCCTGCCTTTGGCCCAGGGCATGATCCTGGAGACCCGGAATCGAATCCCACGTCAGGCTCCCGGTGCATGGAGCCTGCTTCTCCCTCTGCCTATGTCTCTGCCTCTCTCTCTCTCTCTCTCTGTGTGACTATCATAAATAAATAAATACTTTAAAAAAATAGATTTTATTTATTTATTAATGAGAGACAGAGAGTGAGAGAGAGAGAGAGAGGCAGAGACACAGGCAGAGGGAGAAGCAGGCTGCATGCAAGGAGCCCGACATGGGATTCGATCCCCCGTCTCCAGGATCAGGTCCTGGGACAAAGGCGGCGCTATACCGCTGAGCCACCCAGGCTGCCCTCCATTCAAATTTTATGATTTTTTTTCTATTTCTGTGAAAAACGTCATTGGAATTTTGATAGAGATTGCATTAAAACTGTAGATCGTTTTAGATAGTATGGATATTCTAACACTATTAATCCTTCCAATGAAAGAGCACAAGATATCTTTCTAATTGTGTTCTTTATAAACCATTTTTATCTTTTTGAATGTATTCTTAGAATTTTTTGACATTTAACATTTTATTCTGCATTCCCAAAGACAGATATGTTGATTATTACTAGATTTTGAAAGGATCATAATTTCCCAGTGATGTGAACAAATAATATTAGTGCCATATTTCTGATAATTACTTCTCTTGAAACACATGCTAACCCAAAACATTCTTTCTTGTTTGGATAACATCAGTGTTTCATGTGTCCAAGTCAAATAACCAGGATGCCAGACCATGCCTTGGATTCAGTATCTGGGAAATATTTGGAAATACTGACCATGTTTCTCAATAGCTGTCCCTTAATTCAATTTTCACTTACATTTCCCACAATGCCTATATCAGTTTTATGACAAAATAATGTGTCTTGTTTTTGAAATGAGCTTACATTTCAGATGGAATTCATTCATTTGACAATCATTTGTTCTGCATATTCACTACATGCATAACTCCATATTAAGGGCTAAGGATATAGATACTATTGAATTATGACTAAGACATCAAATAATTCATAAAGTTCATAAAATAGCGGTGAGGCGGAGAAGTGAGGGAACATGTGGACATATAATGCTTACAATAATATAACAGATACTCAAGTGAAATATTGGTTTATATGGTGCAGTGAGGTACAGTTACTGAAAACTATAAGAAGGCAAATGTTGGATTACAAAGATGAACTTTGTTTTGATGGAATGGGCTGTCTCAAGGATGATGGGTTCTCTGTCACAGATTTTCAGACTACCTGTGCAACCACTTGGTGGGGTTCTATTCGAAGAAATTCAAACACCTTGTAAGTACTTTTACTAAAAACCTTTAAAAAATTCTTCAAACCCTGACACTTTATAAAGTCTATTCACAAATCTGCTTGAGGCTTCTATCTAATTTTTAAAACCTTTGACTTCTAAACTCTTGAGTTATCTGTAGGTATTGCTAGGTGATTATTAGAGCAAAGATATTAAATGTCACCTTAACATTTCCCTATTATTCTAAAAAGAGTGTTCTATCTACCTACTCCAATATATTTTGTGTGTGTATATAATGGAAAATAATTCCTTCTGCTTTTTTCTCTTGACAGAACAGAATAGAAAACCATGAAGAAAGATTGTGTTGTGTATTTTTGGATTATATATGAAAAAGTAGATTTGAGATAATTAGCATTACACTTTTTCCTTTTAACTGTGTGGCTCTTGAGCAAACTTGAACTTAAAAATTCACCTGGAATTGATATGGCTAAATGACAGTAGCTAGGAGTGGAGGAATTTCTTCTAATTAATTAGAAATATTACTATTTAAGAGGGAATGGAGCAGTACTAAATGTATAGCTTTGCATTATTCAATCCAAATCTGAAACACTATTGGGGGTATGGCTTATAGATTGAAAATGTCATAGAATTCATGGCACCATTTATATAATATGGTCATTGAAGTATCATTTCCTGCTGGCAATGGATATCCCCAAATTGATTTAAAGAAAAATTGCTAGGGGGAATTTTCTAATTCATTAAAATTGATTATATTATTTGATAATATTATTTTCATGTTCATTTATGAATTAGAATTTTCTAATATTTTTACATTAATATAATTGCTTATCTTTGAAAAGATATCTTTTTTGCTAAAACTTGAAAAAGTTTGTTGTTGGTTTCTTTTTTCTAAAAATTTTTAATGAAAATATTATTGACTTTTTTGAATTGAGCCACAGCTTAATAACCTGAAGGAAGTTTTAAAAATAAAATGAGTTAATGGATGACATTCTAAGTTCAAAACTGTAATACTGATCATATTATAACACTGAATTAGTATTTTGAGTACTTGAATCGATGAAATATTCTTTTAGCTTTAAGTATTCCATTATTTCCAACATGGTATTGCTACATATAAGAAGTATAGCCTTAGACTCAATGGTAAATGATATTTTCTTTGGAATAGATTATTGTTAATTCATTAGCTATCAAATTATCAACAGAGTTTCAGTTTGGGAAAATGAATGAATTTTCTACACGTTTATATGATTTTATTTCTCCATTACAATGATCATGCAAAAACTAAGTATAAAGTCAAGTGGCAAAAATTACATTGAGAAAGAAAAAAATAATTAAAATACAAATTACAGAACCGGAGAACTCACCATCTACACAGTAAAGAATGACCTATTGATATTTCTTAGAAGAAAAAAATTATTTGCTAGTATTCATGTTTTTAATTTGACCTCAAAGCAAAATATAATGCCAAGAGAGGGAATATTGAAATACACACTTCCTTTTTAAAATCAATTCTAGGGTAGCCCTGGTGGTGCAGCGGTTTAGCGCCGCCTGCTGCCCAGGGCATGATCCTGGAGACCCCTGATGGAGTCCCACGTCGGGCTCTCTGTATGGTGCCTGCTTCTCCCTCTGCCTGTGTCTCTCTCTCTCTCTCTCTCTCTCTGTCGGTCTCTATGAATAAATAAATAAAATCTTTAAAAAAATAAAATCAATTCTAAAAAAAATAAAATAAAATGAATTCTATTGTACTGTCCTTTGATATTTAACATAGATAAAAATTTCAAATGCTCTAAATAAGATTACATCTATACCCTTTTCAATCATGTTATAATTTGCACTTTTCTCTAAAATGTATTAAATATCAAAATAATGAACCTTCAAAATCATGCAAAAAGTTGAAATTAACTGCTTATGTTTTGAAATTACATGTCTACATTTAGGTAAATATTTAACATATAATCATTTAGAGGACTATGTGACTACTCTATAGCTTCGGTAGTACTATATAACCACTTAAATAAGCTGTTATGTTTCCATAAATAGAGAAAATAGGAGAGAGAGAGAGAAAGAACTAGAATTTTTGTTGCTATAATTATATATTCACCAATCTATTCTTTCCAGAATTCTGTATGTTTTATGTATTTTTTGGCTCTGCTGAATGTACTTCTTTCATCTGGTCTAAGAATTGGCTATTTCCTTTTTTTTTTTTTTTTTTTGGCTATTTCCTTGTAGAAAATGTTCTTTTTCATATTAATGCAGACTCCTATATGAAACAAACTTGTGAAGAATTAATCACAGCATAATGTAATTAGTTCTAAATAAGTGTCTGTGCATAATACCGTGGGATATTTCCTAACAGGCAATTTTTATAATCAGTGAATCACAAAACTGGACCATAATCTTATCCCCTTATTTGCCTTCAATAAGTTTTTCATTCAGATTCTAGCAGTGCACTTTTTAAAAATATTTCAAAAGTTTGTCCATTTACTGAAAGAATTACACATATAAGCATTCCAATTTAGTTTTACTATATAATTACTTAGAAAAATTAAGATGTTTAGAATTATTTCCTATATATTAATATTTATTGAATATGAAGGGATTATTGACAAATGCTAAAGTGTAATAAAAAAATCTACTAGTGTATGGTGCATATTGATACTCACTTTTTAAAACCATATTTAGTTTTCAAAAGGTTGAACTTTTAAAGTCATTTCCCATTTTTCTTATTTCAATCTTTGCCATATTTATGAATAGTTGAATTTCCTACATTATTTAGTTTTTGTGTGGTTTAACTATTTTCTCTAATTTTCTACTTCACTAAATTCTAATTAAAAACAATGCAGATTGTGGTGGTATTCTGTGGGTTACTAGCTCATCGTTTTCCTCTTTTTATATCATTAATCTCTTGATTTTTAAAAAAATCCCTAAATGAAAGACAAATTGCGGGCAGATTTTTATGACAATGTGCAATCTTAAGTATTTTACTCTTCACTTTGTAAACTATAAAATCACTTGTATTCTTTTTTAAGAATGAAAATGTTTATCTGCAAAGATTTTGAATATAAAATCATATATATGCAGTCAGAAACAGGTGAATAAACAGAAAGAAACCCATGCTTCAAGAAAAATAGGAACTGGCCTTTGCAGTTGGCAGCCAGGGATGTCTATCTTTCTTAGAAAACAATTGCTTTTTCCAGGAATGAATTTTTTTAGTATGAATTCAGATTTCTAAGGTAGAAGTACAAGCTTCTTAATGGCCATAGCAATTCTTATTAATATGCTTCTAGGAATGTGTATAGTCAGTCTAAACATCACATTGATGTGACCAGGGACCAGTAATCCAAACACCAATGCTCTAATCAATTAGATTTGGCTTTATTTTTCATTCTACTTATCAGCCTTCATGTATATTAAATTGTTAATTCTAATTAGTGTGTGTAATTTATTGTATTTATTTTTATTGCATTTACATTTGCTTTTATATTTTTATATTTGCACAATTTATATTTTGCTTTTGTCGTTTTTCCCCAAAGCCTTATTATTCCTCTCTTCTATTTCCTACAACCCCCATTTCCCCAGAGTTTGTCAGTGTGGGGATTCCCTGTCACCTTCACCCAGGCACCATCTCTCAACTACTACTGAAATTCTCAAGTTCTTTTCCTGCCCTCGAGAGTATGATGTGTTCAGTTCTGTGATGATAGAAAGGTTATGATCCCTGCAATGAAAATCCAGGTCTTTTACTTCTGGCTATGTGTGCAAACAAGTCATCTCACTCTGGAAGCCTCAGAAACGTAAAACTCATTGTCTAACTTGAAAGAAAGTACTATTTCCCATCATACTTGGTTATATTGAAAAAATTAAGTAAATACTGGGGGAATAGAACCTGATTATGAAAATAAATTTGTGTTTATTGTTTGTGATGAATGAAGACACACAGTTAAACATATTTCTGTGGCTGGAAATAAGTTTTGTATAAAATGACACATGTGTGAATATATGATATATATGTACATATGTATGTATACATACGAATGTAACCTATATAAATATATATTCTTTCATCTCATCATTCAATCCTTTTTAGGCTTCTTTCTTTTGATATTATCTTGGAAACAAGAGCCATGTAATGAGAATTAAAACCTCAAACTGAAAAGAACAGGGGAGTTAAGATACCAAATCTCATGTACATTACTCCTTCCTAATCTTTCAATCCTTCCCACAAGCCTGCAGGATGTAATAAAAGAATAATAAATATGGTAGTTTTCCGAGAAGTGCTATTTTAAAGGGGAGGGTAATCTATTTTATGATGAAAAATATTTTTTGCTCTTATGTTTTTATTTTTTTTTAGAGGCAACTCCTCATTGAATGTAAAAGATTAAAATTGTTTTATGTAGTTGTTTTAGCTACAATGACCTACACTAGACAAATAGTTTTCTTCACCTTTTGTTCAGAAGCCTTTCAACCCTTGTGGAAATTCAAGGTTATCCCTTTTAGAAAGAACTTGCAACTTAGTCCTCAAAGTAAGATCATTGCAAATGTGAAATGTTTTTTTTTTTTTTTTTTTTATTTTGCTACGAATGCTGTCTGGTTAAGCTCTGTAGTGTTTATCATTTTATTACTTCCAAAAAAAAAATTAAAAACCCTAAATGAGATCAAGTTGGGCTCTCAAGTTGTTCACTCCAAGTGAACACAGATATACTGCTGGCAAACTCTGGTGACAGTGACTAAAGAAAAGAAACAGGGATCCCCTTTTAACACCATTTTAAAAGCTATTTTTTAATGGCCAGTGAGAATGACAGCTCTTTGTACCTGATAAAGTTATCTGATTAAGAATCCAACTGGGTCTCAAAATTGTCACTTTAGTTGAGGCTGAATGCATGAGACATATGTCTCATCCTCCCACTTGCACTTCATGGTTTACAATTTTATTGTTTCTTCACTTGAAATACAATCTACTATTTAGCTATTAGAGCATTACTTTTCCCAGTGCTATAATTAAGGCTGTCTTGGCACTTCCACTGTAATCCCTATTTTTCAAGGATTTTAAATCGTACTATGAAAATTTGAAAATTGGCATTTAATGTTTAAAGGGTGACTGTGTATTTTTTCCAATTAAATTAGAAAAATAACTGGGTAATATGGACCGATGAGTCAGTTAAGAATAAGAAGGTATTTTCATAATTTTTAAGCTACTATTTGAAGATTCGGTATATTTTTAAATGTAGCAGCACTTGTACAATATAAGTAAATTCTGTGGAAGATTCACATGTAATAAATAGAAAATTAACTTACAAATGCATAAACCTGGTTTGCAGTTGTAACAGATCCTGTTATGAAGCTCCACCCCATCCTCTCAGGGCGATTGTCTCATCCAGCTTCTGGTGGATATTGGTGCTCACACTATTAGATGCTCCATCTTTCCAGAGAATAGCTTTCAATAGGCAGAGGATAGCTCTGCCTGTCTTGCTGGAGAACAGGACCCTCTCCACTAAAGGAATTTAAAAATCTAGCTCCCAGACATTACAGGGGACAAATTCTTCAGTGTGATTTGTGCTCAAGGGTTTCCCCTAGGGCCAGATGAAGTTAATCCCCTGCCAAGACAAAGTCCTTGTTTACCTTTCTTTCCGTGATCTTCCCTGCTTCCTATACTCCTCTCCTGAGAGCATTCCCTCAATCAATCCGTTTCTCAAGAGCTGCCTCTGTTTTTAAGAAAGCCAATTTAAGACCTTGGCATACTTTTGTTTTTCAATGAAAGTTGACCTGATAAGCTCAGGATGGAGGATAGTCTCAATTTAAGATTTTTCTTTAAGGTGTATAAATATTTCAGATCATTGTTAGCACAACCTCTATATTTTTGTAGTAAAAGACACAGAAAGATACGAGAGTGCTTTCTTCAACAAATATTTTTGTAAGACGAAGCCATTAAAATGTTACCTATATGCTTCTCTTAAAGAGGATAAAAATTCAAGTGTTGAAAAATCATAGCTTATTAAATGTATCCTATTTACCCTGTTAAATATAGGAATTCCATATCATGGTTCTTCCCATATGCTAGCGCTGATAGGGAACGTTAGTCTGTATTTCCTACGTATATTTTGTGTACTCCTGGGATAGCTTTCCACATTCCCTAGTGACTCCATCGAAGCCAACCCTGGTGATTGGTGAACTGCATGCAGCTTAAGTCACTGGCCACTATCCCACAACTTATTGCCCCACCAGGTGACAATGGTGCCTCTCCCACCACCATCTCCCACTCAATCAGTCAACCACTGACTCCTTGCTACTTGCTCAGATTTGAGTCCCTTTTGTTTTTATTGGTGAGTGCCCCGCTAGCTACTCTTGAAAGAGATATGTGTTGTATTGAGTCACAAGTGTAGGGGTAAGAGAGAAGCTCTTTCTGATTTTATCATGTGTGAATGCAAGGGCTCTTTATTGTAAATGGGTCTCACATATTACTGGACAAGACCATGTTAGAGCTGGAAATATCAAGTACCAAACCCATCCTGGCTTATTTTAATTAAAACGATTAATCAGAAGGCCTTGATAAGAAAATAAAATAATCTTACCCAATTTAAAACTGTATTGGACCCAGTATCTGAGCCATATAAGTATGCTATATTTAGTAAAATAAAACTTGTACCTCTGTTTTCAGTCTTGTTCCACTCCTATAAATTTCGCTGCTGCAAAAGGGATATTTATAAAATCCAAATATGATCATACCAGTCCTTGTAATAAAATCCTTCTGTGGTCCCATATGTTTCAGAATAAAGAATACAATCCTTCCTTCTGTGTTCCTTCTCAAGCTCAACCTGGCCTCTACCTTTACTTCCACAAACATATCAGTTGGTTATGGTATTGTTACATTTTCTGAATTACACTTCATCTCTCCTCCTTGCAAACTTTATTTACCTGTGTCCTGTTATCCTTCATCTCTCATGGGTGGCTTCCTCCAGGACACTTTGACCTTGCCACCCCAATATAGAATTGAAGTCTTTCCTTGAGCCCCCATAGAACACTCCAGCACAGGAGTTATGAAAAAATATTAAACTGATTGGCTTAATTGTTTTTCTTTTAGTAAATAGACAGTAACATTACATGGAAGAGTATAGCTCCTAGGGAAGTACCTTATACAATGCTCTTTAAATATTTGACATAAACTATTGAATAGATAAATTTTGAATGTGTAAAAATGAATAGAACATTGTTTCTTGTCCCTAAGGAGCTGGCCATCTAGTGTGAACAGATGCTTCATATGCTTTTCAACTTATTAGTTTATTGCAGCAATTATAAATAGATTTCATCCATATAAGAACTTTTTTTAGAACTTAATCCAGGACCTGATTCTTTTTACTTTTTATTTTTTATATATATTTTTTTGAGGGTGGGAGAAAAAGGTTTAAAGAGTCTGGTATATTTGTTACAATGTTTCTTAGTGTTTTTTTGGCTGAAATTTAGACTTTGAAGTGCCAATATGTGGATCAGGTAATGTCCCATCTCACTCTGCCCAGAACTTCCATCTGTTCTGAGCAAAGACTTAACTATCAGGGTACTTGAAACACTTAAACGGGCATCTAGTCAAATGTTCTCATTTAACAGTTGGTTTTACATACAAACAGACAGACTCGAAGAGGGGCGATAGAAGTCAAATTTCAGTGAAGGACAACACAGAAGATGATTTGTGTGTCATGCAGGAAGTGGGCCTGATGCATTTGTAGATCAGCGTAAGGTTGAGCATGAAGCCTCCTTGGAGTTCAAAACTCTCCTCGTACTTCTTCCATTGCCTGTTGTCAGTGACTCTAAGCCAAGATCCTTTATTAAAATCATAGTGGTGGTGGTAATGGTGATGGTGAGGTGAAGTGAATTTTCAACCATTGCTCATCCCTTGGATATATGAATGCGACCTTTTAAAAGTTGTTTCCCTTTACACATGTATTTCTTATACTCTCACCAGCCAACTCAACACACAGAGAACCTCATGCATTTGTCATTAAATTATTAAATGATGGTTCATTGATAAAAAATAGGAATATGTCATATTCCTCAGAAGCATAGTTGTAGAAAAAAATGGAGTTCTACTAATTGTAGGTCCTAATAAAGAGAAGTATGATAGAAAGAAAGAAAGAGAGAGAAAGAGAAAAAAAGAAAGAAGAAAGAAAGAAAGAAAGAAAAAGAAAGAAAGAAAAAAGAAATAGAAAGAAAGAAAGAAAGAAAGAAAGAAAGAAAGAAAGAAAGAAAGAAAGAAAAAAGAAAAAGAAAGAAAGAAAGGAAGGAAGGAAGGAAGGAAGGAAGGAAGAAGAAGAAGAAGAAAGAAAGAAAGAAAGAAAGAAAGAAAGAAAGAAGAAAGAAAGAAAGAAAGAAAGAGAAAGGAAAGAAAGAAAGAAAGAAAGAAAGAAAGAAAGAAAGAAAGAAAGAAAAAGAAAAAGAAAGAAAGAAAGAAAGAAAGAAAGAAAGAAAGAAAGAAAGAAAGAAAGAAAGAAAGAAAGAAAAAGAAAGAAAGAAAGAAAGAAAGAAAGAAAGAAAGAAAGAAAGAAAGAAAGAAAGAAAGAAAGAAAGAAAGAAAGAAAGAAAGAAAGGAAGGTGCAGGAAGGAAGGAAGGAAATGAATTGCTAATTTTTTGAGCTTTCTGCAGATTTAATCATCTAAAATTACTGGGTGTAACAAGAGTAAGGTGTTTTTTTGTTTGTTTGCTTTTTCAATTGTCTACAGCTGACAACATAGTTAAATTACAGGTCTAAAAGATCAGGATTGGGCCACTCCACTTCTTTACTAGGTAGGAGAATCTGTGGGTGATTTAGAGCAAGGGGACCAAGGGTGAGAAGGTCTACAGAGCTGCTAGAGGCATATGCAATTACTGTGATTCATTTTTCTACCTCATCCTCATCCTCGTTTCTAACAAGCCACAGTGCAAGGAAGAGAAAGGCCTAAGGTCTTTAAATAGCTGGGAGGTTTAAGGATGGGCTATTAAGTCAACCCTTGCCAGAACCAGAAATTGATGAGTTACAGGGGACATTGTATATATATATCCAGATAAACTTGTAATTGTGTTCAGCACCGCTTAAGCATCTAACCTGTGCTTTGTTACATGTTGATGATAATGTAAGAGATTATGGATTTTTTGAACCTAGTTCATGAAACTGTTGCTTTATCTTTTTTTCTTTCCTAGCTCTAGAGGTTGCTATATTTAAAAATGATCAATGCCATGAAAGTAACAAACATTTACTTATTTATTTATTATTGTGTGGTAAATTCCATAACAGAACCAGCTATGCATGTAGAAGTAGGCTAAGGGAGGTTTCCCAAACACTTAACATTTGCTACTGGCACAAGTGGAAATTTTTAAAAATTTCTCTGCTTAGTTCTGTAATTTGCCAGCAGTTGAACAGTCCTATCAGATGTAAGCATTTGGAATGAATAAAATGATTTGCACCCAACATGGGTAGAAGTGGAAATGAGAGATACCTAACTTAATTGAATATGAGTTCCCTTATTTAATTGTGCTTTTTAATCCACAAAAATACCAAGTCTTTCTTCACATAATGTTTCCCCACTTGTTTAATTCTGTTTTTAAACAACTGATGGAAGATGTTAGAAATAAGTAATAAAAGAAACACAAATCTAATTTGAAATTGAAGGACTGTATTATTAGCCAGAGCTCTCACTCCCATTTAATCTCTTTCATTGCTTGCTGTTGTGTTTTTTAAAATATTTTCTATGACCCAATGATAAATCTCACACCATTCTCCTTTTCTAACCATCGTTTTTGCTCCTGCTCAGCTAACAGTTGGAATAAAGGTATTAAGTAACTTATTAGTGCACCTTTGCTGCTGATTCTGAGCTTTAAAGGCTCTCAAACGGCTATTAAATTTTCTCAGAATAAATGATCTCTCCAGCCTTTTTAATTTATTTTTTAAACCTCCGGCGTCTGCTCAACTTCTCACATTACCCAGCTCTAAACTTCGGTATCTATAATCGGCTTCTCACTTGTGGGTTTCAACTATCATAAAAGGCAAGCATCTCCTTTTTTGTTGCTGTTATGTTTTTCCATATTATATAAGATAAAGTTGTAACTTTTCCACAGAGTGCCAGCCTGTTCACCGGGAACTTTGTGTTTTTATTTAAGAGTGGGAAATCATTAAGCCACTTGAAATAAAACACCATTCTAAACAATTAGAGGCAATTATTTTTTTTTCATGATTTCCAGTTAAAATACACAATTAGATAAACTTTCATCATGTAGAAAATATGCCTGTGTCATCTGGGAAAATTTGTTGTTTAATTATCAATTTCAAAAGGACTACATCGCATAGTAACATTTCGACACAGAAGTAGAATTTTGTACACCACAGCTCCCTTTACTCATCTTTAAAGTTTCTAAGTATGTGTTTATTATTCAAATCCTTTGACTCTCTCAGTTCACTGAAAACAGACCATATTAATTTCTTTAATATCTTAAGTATCTCTTGTCATGACTATGTGGTTTCATAATATTATTATCTTCTGAAACCATTTACCCAGCTCAGGGCTAATCTTTGGTTTGAAGTAATTAACTTCAATACGGGTGATTAAAGGTTTCAAGAAAGACTCCTTTATTATTTGGTCATAAGAAAAATTATCAGGCTTAAAAAATTATGCCAAAGTGACTTCTGTATTTTATTTTTTTGGATTATCACATTCTTAAGAGTCATCACGCTCATTAATAACACTGAACCTTCCTGAGTTTCTTTCACTTTCAAATCAATTGCTTGTCAACATAATTACTTTTTATAATCAAATAAAAATGTTTAAATATATATTAAAAATCACCCAAGTCTTGTACATTTTAATTGTATTAATAACTAGATAGGAATTAAAAATATTCTTTTGAGAAACAACAGAATTCAAGACTACTAAAATGTGTCAAGGTTAAGGGAACACTCTATATTGTCATAAATTGTATTTTCCAAAAGAAATGGCCACAAAAACATCCAAATTCTTAACCATTCTGATATATGGCCTCTAGAAAATGGCATCCGGAATATAAAAGAGAGGTCTGTCAATTCAGACATAAATAAATTATGACATACTTGACCCAAGAGGCCTCTCAAATATAAATATAAAATTAAATGCATATACATATCACAGGACCCAAGGCGTCTGTCGGTAAATGTATAGGATTACAGGAAAGGTTGTCATTTTACAATCATTATGAGGGTTGACAACATGGGAATGTTTTAGAATAGCTGTGGTGCTATTTCTCAGGGTGACTAATACAACTTGACAAAAGAAAAATGACAATTGCCTTCTCATTTGTTTCAGTATCAATTTAGAAAATAATATCTATTTTTGTGGTACCACCATAGAATCCTGACAGAGTCCTTCTATAAAGCGGAGGCTAGAGTCTGTGAGTGTATTTAAGTGTTTAATTATATCAGTTAGTTTTAAGTGTATTGTTTTTGAGTGAGAGGAACTGTATCAAGAAGGAAGCCATATAAATTATTTCTTTTGTAGACTCATCATCAAAAACTATATAGAAATATAAAACCGTTTGTAGTTCTACTTGGAAGAATAAACTAGGACCTCAGAACAAATAGAAGACTTCTTAAGCCTTTTGTTTGTCCCCTGAGCTGAGACATAAGCAGTGAGCAAGCTCTATGTGCTAGAAAAGCATTACACAGCAGCCGGTGCTTTATGCCTTATCTAATACATATGGATGGAGCAGCTTTTCATGAAGGGAGTGGTGCTGCCATTGGTATAAGAGAGGGAATATGTTATCTAATTCTAAGCTAAGGCCAGGAAGGTCAGTGAGAGGAGTGTACTTTATTTCACTTTTAGGACTAGCTCGAATGGTAGCAACTGTGGCTGGAAGCTTAGGCTTCAATTCAAGCATGACAAGAAAAATATGAAAAATAAATAAATAAAAGTGAGACAGCAAAAACATGGGGGAAATCAATAGACTAAATGAGGTAGTGTTTGTTTTTCATTTAGTTTTGTGTATTAAGGGAATTGATTTGTCATCCAGACTATAAAATCCATGAGAGCTAATTAAATGCAAAACTCTCATTACCTAAATTTTCTCTCAACAAAGAATGGTATTAAAATGTCAGTAACAGTAACAACCTAAGAAGCCAACAGAAATGGAATCAATGATCCAGATGCAGAAATAATATTAGAGTGGCTTAGGTGTCCAGAATTTCTTTTATTATTGAAGGATATTATGTCACATCTGTTATGCATTATTTTAAAAACAACTCAGGGGGAAAATGCTGCCAAAAGGGTCTTTCAGAATATTTATGATTTTAGCATAAAATTTCTATATTATTACCAAGGCATTTTGAAATAAAAAAGCTTAAACCTCTGAGTGTCAATTTCCATAGCTTACGTCAAAATCTATGGTTGTATCATGTTTGATAGTAACTTTGACGTAGGTATTTCCAATTTTTAAAGTAGTATATTAAAACTTTAGGATTTTAAATTTTTTTTCAGTATATATATTATGACACTTAGTTTTCATATTTGACACATTAACTAATAATGATTTTAAAAATTTGTATTTTTAATTGATTCAATGCTTAAACATAAAATGCTAAAATGTTTAAGAAATTTTTATTTTATTTTTTAATTTTGAATCTTTTTTATTTGAGAGAGAGCACAAACAGGGAGAAGAGCAGAAGGAGAGGGAGAAGCAGGCTCCCCACTGAAGAGGGTGCTTGCTTTGGGGTTGGATCCCAGGACTCTGGGATCCTGATCTGAGACAAAGGCAGACACTTAACTGTTGCCCCAAGAATATTTTAGTAGTGTTTATTACAATGTGTTTATTATTTTTAGCATATAAAGTATGAAATGTTTGTTCAACAAGTTGAACACCTACATATTAATATTGAATGATGTCATAACTTTTGAAATTTCTAACTTCATAACCTTGGATGTTATAAAATTAAATGTTGAGTTTTAGCAGACAAAATCTCAAGTGTTTAGTTGCATACCAAAAGACATTAATTAGGGTTGGGAAATAAAAATTTAAAAATCAAGTATAAAATTGTACTGAGAATATCAACTGCATAAATGTCATGACACGCAATAGAGGGAATATGTTAAAAACAAACAAACAAACAAAAAGCAAAGCAATAGCTTATTCCTGGGGAGTTAAATAAAACTTCTTACTATTTAAACTAAGCCTCGAGGAATAAATAGCTTAATCAGACCTATTTTTTTAGGATTGTTTGTTTGTTTGTTTATTTATTTATTTATTTATTTATTTATTTATTTATTTATTATTTATTCATGAGAGACAGAGAGAGAGGCAGAGACATAGGCAAGGGAGAAGCAGGCTCCCTGTAGGGAGCCTGATGCAGGACTCCATCTCAGGACCCCAGATCATGACCTGACACAAAGGCAGACGCTCCACCACTGAGCCACCCAGGTGCCCCCAGACCTATGTTTTAGTAAGTTAATTATGACAGCAAGGTGAAGAATGTATGGATACTGCGAAGGTAGAGGCAAGTGTATTTTATTACATTTTTAAATAAATAAATGTATTTCCTAATAATCTCAAACTTTATTTTAAATGTTTAAATGAAAAATAAAATTTCAATGAACTCCCGTATGCGTATCAAAAAGATTTGATCAGGGATCCCTAGGTGGCGCAGCGGTTTGGCGCCTGTCTTTGGTCCAGGGCGCGATGCTGGAGACCCAGGATCGAATCCCATGTCGGGCTCCCGGTGCATGGAGCCTGCTTCTCCCTCTGCCTGTGTCTCTGCCTCTCTTTCTCTCTCTGTGACTATCATAAATAAATAAAAATTAAAAAAAGAAAAGATTTGATCATTTTTTAACACACTGCCACATTTGCTACAGATATACGAAGCACCAATTCAGCAGGCATCTACTAAAAATAGGGATATTTTCTTAAGTAAATGATACCATTTAAGCAAAAAAAATAAATTCCCTAAACAGTTGACATCCAGTCCATATTCAAATTTTCATAATTATCTCAAAAGCATCTTTTTGAAAGCTTTTTTCAACATGCACATATTGCATACTAGATAAATTTCTAGTATTCTTTAATTTAGGAAGAGACCACCCTTTTACATTTTCCTCATGGCATTACATTTTGAAGAAACAAGGGCTGTTGTCCTATAGACTGTCATATAGTCTGGATTTGTCTGATTGTGCACTTGCCGATTAAACTAACTTCTCCATCTTTTGAACTTTCAAGAAATTGGAAGTTCGGTTTAAAGAACTGATTAGGTTCAGGTGAAACTTCTTCTGGTGTGGACTATTCATGGTGACGTGCCATCAGGAAACACATCAGGCCAGCAGACCCTCTATTAGCAATGCTACCCTATGTGTGTCGAAGGAAGTACTGAAAGATACTACAAACACTTCAAAGTATTTCATCTTGTGAACAGCAAAAAACTGTATACAGTTTTATTATAGCACTACATGAATATCTAATGGTTTCAACATCTATTGATGATCATGGCCTGAATCAATTACTTAACAGGGGCTACAAACGTTGATTTTTTTTTTTTAAGAAAAAATTCTGTTATCTTTCTATATTAATTAGTTGGCCTTCTTCCATGAGAAAAGCTTTTCTCATCAACTAAGGATGAGAATTAGAGTTTGATTTGTTTCTTTTTTTTTTCTCTTTTTTTTTTTTTTTTTAGCAGAATAGCCCTTTATCAAGAGTCACAGGATGAAACTAGGTCTCTGTAGCAGGTGCCCCCCACCATGGCTTCCATCAGAGGCTCAACCCTGTGATTTGTTTCTTTCAATTAGCCATTTCCAGAATAAGGAGATGATATTACAATCACCACAAAGGCTATCAGGCAAGTTTTTTTTTTTCTGTCTTTTTTCTCTTTTTGTATACCAATATGGACTCACAGTGTTTGTTTGTTTATATTTATTCCTACACAACAGTCAATTGAAGACATTATTCTTCTTGATGCTCAGATTGTCCCATATTTTACACATATGAACTCCTTCAAACTGGATCCTGTATACTTTGTATATATCCTCCCTACTCATTGCTGTCTTACTTGCTCTCAAGAAAGAAACATCCCAGGATCTCTTTGTTCCTTACATGCCCCAGATTCCATCATCAGTCATTAGTGCCCAGAATCTCTTTGACTGGAATGGACACTGGATTCCAAATCTAATCTAGGCACTAGATTATATTCCTAAGTAAGGGCTCATAGGTACATTATGCCCTGTGTTCCTGCACATTTAAATATGTTTTATTTGGTAACCTTGATAACTGAAGAGATTCAGCTAAGTATATAATCCTTAGCTCACTCATTTTATGAGTTTTGGAGATGTATTGTTAAACTGCTGTACTTTTTGTATGTTGTCCTGGAGATATATACTATCATTGTGATTTTCTTTCTTTTATCTATGATTTAGGTATATATATATATATATATATATATATATATATATATATATATATATTTTTACTGGGGGGCCTAAGGTATCTTATTTTATTATTATTATTTTATTTTAAATATTTAATTTTCATAGTTTAATATCTTATGTATCTGAATTGACCAATGTCAGTTAATATATTTTTTCTATGATAGTGTTTCTGAGTTTTGTGAGTTCTTCTAGTAAATCATTGAACCTGAGGATACCCTTGGGAACCCACAACACAGATATTATGCCTTTTGCAAATCTGACATCAGAGGTGAACTGAGGGGATGTGGCACAAAACAGTATGGTATTTTTAATATATGATTACATCTTTTACTCTCCTTCCAAAAAGGGGTACGTTCTGTGTCCCCTTTATGTGAACCTTTCATATTTTCCTTGCTTGCATGAATACCCATTCTTGAAGCCCTCAGCCACCATGTAAAAAGTTCAACTCTAGGTGGTCACAATGCTGTGTGGAAGCTCAAGTCCCATAGAGAGGCCACATGTAGGTCACCATTCCTCATTGACTGTTGCAAATTATCCCAGCCTAAATGACAGAAATGTGAATGAAACATTAAGATAACTCTTGCCTTCTCTTATACAAATCATCCATTCAAGCCAGTTGAGTCTCTCCAGCCAAGGTCCCAGGTATGAAATAAAGATGTCTTCCCAGATGTGCCCTATCAGGATCCTACCCTATATGATAAAATGGTGGCAGCTTTATGCCACTCATTTTGAGATGATTTTTAAGCCAATATCTGAAATAAATAATATCTGCTACTGCCATTAAAATTGTTTTCTTGAATTGTTCTTGTTTATATGCAGTAGTAAAGTCATGTAATGAATTAAGAGAGGGTTTCTTCTTATATTTTCTCTGTTAGAATTTCCACACATGAACTCTGTTCTTGAATCACCTTACTCAATAGAGAGAGTTATATTTGGCCTAATCACCGTTTTTTTGTTTCTATATTTTTTCTAAACCTGCTGTCTCATTTATATTTTTCTATGTTATGAAGTTTCATCTTTCTAGTGCCTAATCTTCTGAGAATCAAGAAAAAAGAATAAAAGACTTGTAATTGCAGCCAGCATCCCTTCGCTTTTTTAATGAAGTGTTTTATCTCTGTCTTGAACATTCCTAATCATAGGAGATGGGTTTTGTTTTTTTGTTTTTTTGTTTTGTTTTGTTTTGTTTTTTTGAGATTTGGCTTTTTTTTTTTCCTTTTAGGCATTGAGTATTGATTTAATATATGCAGCATAGTTATACACTAATATCCTTGCTTATATAATTTCCCTTTGATTAACCCTTAGCAATTGGCTTTTTTTGAAATTTATTTTAGTTTTAACATTTAGAGTAGTAGCAAATTTTAAAATAAATATAAGTATTGAATCTATTGAGTTTTAAAATTTTACTGGGTTTCAGCCTATTCCTGCAAATTAGAAATGTTAATTAAAGAAAAGACTTTTTTTAAAAATCAGATACTTCCACTTTAGAGATGAATTTCACAAGGATTAAATTATTGCCTCAGATCATTTACTAAGTGGCTCACATGAAGTTTGAATCTAAAATCTTCTGATTCCCAAGACTTACATATAAAACACCCTAGTTCCTGCTGTATAAAAAGCAGTCAAAAAATGTTAACTATCATTTATAATGTTATTATTCAAAGAATATTGCACTACACATATTTTAGTGTAAGCTTTTCTAATTTTTCTAGAATTCATATGACAGGAAGTACATCACTCAGCCAGATGTTATTTCCATGTTGTTTTTTTAGAAATTTCAACCAATTTAGTTTTTCATGCAGATACATGTTTTTATAATTTATACTTTTAACATTATATAACTTAATGCTTTATGAAATGTTCAGATATTTACAGTATTATTTTAATTAAATAGCTAAAGCTTTATATCAGTATTCTATATTTTCATTTTATTAAGGTACAACATACAGAGCCCAACTTCTTCTTCTTTCTTTAATTTTAAGTGTGTAGAGGAAAAACAAAACTAAACTTTGTTTTTTTTCCTGAGACATTAGTTGTTCTTACTGATTGTACTTGGACATTTTTTATTTCTTTTTTTTTTTACATTTTTTTATTTCTTTCTAGAGAACATGTTTCTTGTCTTTATGTACAACTGCATGTAAACTAGTTTTCTTAGAAAATTTTTTGAATCTTTCAATATCACTTTCATCAGAGATAGGATCTCCTCATATTTAAATTTATTATTAATCAATTTAACTTTCCTAGTTATGAGATACTTTTGTTATGATTTTAAAATTAGCAGGAAAACTTAGCAAGTCAGTATACAAGGATAAATTCAGTGCCATTGCCTACACTAGTGAGAGAAAGTAAGGTTTTGAGTATCTATAATTTTTGTTTATAGACTAGTAATACTTCTGTAGAAAAAACAAGGAATGTCAGGGAAAAATGACTGATATGTGTATGGAATCTTGAATGAGGAAAAATAAAATTACTTGAAAAAGTAAACTGATGATTGAGAAAGTCTGAAAAAGGACAGAAAAGAAAACTGCCTTTCACAGAACTCTCTCAGACACTTGTGGAGAGGAGTCAAATCCTCTGAGAAGCAAAGTCTATCATTCTAGGCAGTGACCAGCAACAATGGGAACAGTGAACTGCATCAAAAATAGAAGAAATAGGACAAGATGTAACACTGAAGAGAATCTTCCAAGAGGACATTTGAAGAGAAATTTATAATCCAAGAATTGGCTCTCTCCCTTAATGCTGGAGGAAGTTCATTCTTGAAAGTATGAAGGTTGCTCTTACTTATTATATTTCCATTCTGTGATCTTTAAAAATAGTATCCTAAGCCGACTTATATTTTCTTATCTCATGCCCTATTGAAACTCTTTATCACCTTAGTAATATTTACACTATACCACCACCCTGTATTTCGTTATTTCTCTCTTATTCTTTGAGTATTTTTTATCTTTTAGTTGTATTCTCCATGAGAGAATCTTCCAATGCCTCTTCTAAAAATTACTTTATGAAGATATTTAAGATGTTTCATATATATGAATAAATATATTCATATAACACCTGTCTGTCAATTTCAAGAACAAAAGTGGAAAACTTGCTTATTTCTGATTTCTTCTTATTCATATAGGCATTGTACTAAAAAATGTACTATCAGGCAATAAAAGTTAACATTTTTTTTAGTCTATAATGCATATAATATTTACTTTATGATACATGAATACAGCTCTATAATATTGTGTTAAGTCCAATATGATGTGAAGATACCAAATGCTATTAGGTATCTTCAAATTCAATAGTGAATAAATTCTTTGTATTTCACCTCATTTCAAAATCACTCTAGCTATCTTCATCTGACTGCTCTATTAGGCAGAGATATTATTGGAATTAAGAACTATTTTGTGAATATAAGATTTTCAACTCTAAGAGAAGTCAACATTAAAACAATTATCTGTTACATACTTTACATATTTGAACATTTTAATCTATACAATTCCATTCAATCTTCATGATAACCCTTTGTTTTTTTTGTTTTTTTTTAATAAATTTATTTTTTATTGGTGTTCAATTTACCAACATACAGAATAACACCCAGTGCTCATCCCGTCAAGTGCCCCCCTCAGTGCCCGTCACCCATCCACCCCCACCCCCCACCCTCCTCCCCTTCCACCACCCCTAGTTCGTTTCCCAGAGTTAGGAGTCTTTATGTTCTGTCTCCCTTTCTGATATTTCCCACACATTTCTTCTCCCTTCCCTTATATTCCCTTTCACTATTATTTATATTCCCCAAATGAATGAGAACATATAATGTTTGTCCTTCTCCGATTGACTTACTTCACTCAGCCATTAGAAACGACAAATACCCACCATTTGCTTCAACATGATAACCCTTTGTGATAGGTATCATAATGTTCATCATTTTATAGATCAAGAGAACAAGAAAAATGTGTATACATTCCATGGTAAAGATAATACAGGTAGTGTGTGGGGCCAGGATGTAATCTTAAGAGTCTTGACTCAAAGTCCTATGCTCTCTCCACCAAAGCTGACAGCATTAACCTGCAAATGCTATTCCACCCAGCCCCCAAAAAAAGAAGAAAGAGAGAAGGAAAGGAAAGGAAAGGAAAGGAAAGGAAAGGAAAGGAAAGGAAAGGAAAGGAAAGGAAAGGAAAGGAGAGAGAAGGAAGGGAAGGGAAGGGAAGGGAAGGGAAGGGAAGGGAAGGGAAGGGAAGGGAAGGGAAGGGATGGGAAGGGAAGGGAAGGGAAGGGAAGGGAAGGGAAGGGAAGGGAAGGGAAGGGAATTCTGTACATAGGAAATTCTCTTTAAATAACCTAAAATATGGAAGATAAATCTCTATGACATCTATCTATCTATCTATCTATCTATCTATCTATCTATCTATCTATCATTTTCTATACCAAACTTTCCCAACAAGGTTTTATCTATGATACTGTACTAGGATGTTACACAGGAATATTTTTGCCTTAGTGTTTAAGTACCTTCTCCTTCGAAATAGAAACGTTATATACATCTATAGGATATGTATGCTCTGAATTAGGAAAACTGATTTTTCCCTTGACATTTCAATCATTATTTTTCTACATATATAAATATAAGAAATTAAAAACAATTTCTTCTTTAAAAAAAAAAAAGTTGATGTCGTACTCCATGGGGAATGCTGTGGTATCTTCCCTTCTCTCCCTATGTTCCAAATAAGTGATATTTTAAGAGAATGATTCATAGAGACAGCTGATGCACCAGATATCACTCAGTTGCAAACAGTTGTAAGACCACCACATAGTGCTAACGGGGAAGAGTGCAAAGCCTGGTTTTGGAATGAAGTCAGCATTTTCAGAGTTTAGAAAGGCAAAGCTGCTAAGTGGACCTCAAGGAGAGCAGCTCACATTGGCTCAAAGGGTAACCTGGTAAGTTGTGGTGACTTGAGCAGAAAGAGGCTATGTCAGGGGAAACTTCCAGGGAAGAAGCTGAAGGGAAATAATAGATAAGACCTATTAGCACTTGACGCAGGGCCACCCCCAGGTGGCAGGGGCACTGGTAAAACTATTTGTGCATAGGCATTTCCTCAGTCTATAAAAACAATTTGATTAAAATTGTATAACAAAATACATGATGTCATTGCCTTGCTTGAAGTATTGTTATCCCTGCTTCTGACATGGCTAATTTCCTGCCCTGGCAGTAAAAGCTTATATGCTACTGTGTTAGGCAGATTCTAAAGTGGTCTTCAGTGATACTTGTGTCCTGATATTCAGAGCTCTGTATGAGATATGAATGAGTCTCTCTGTGTTTATATTTGAAAAACAACACCTAGAAATTTATTTGGAACTTTTGAAGATGCAATTTTTCCATCTTAAACTTTTTTTAATCTTAAACTTTTAATTTGTTTTTTTATTAATTTATTTAATTCAATTTGCCAACATATAGTATAACACCTAGTGCTTATCTCATCATGTGCCCTCCTTAATGCCTATCAGCCAGTTAAACTATCCCCTGACCCACCTCCCCTTCTGCAATACTTTGTTTCCTAGAGTTAGGAGTCTCTCATGATTTGTCTTCCTTTCTAATTTTTCCGACTCAGTTTCCCCCTAATCTTAAATTTTTAAAAAAGGAAGTTAAAATCAGTCTGGATTAAGGAGAGTACTTGATGGGATAAGCATTGAGTTGTATATGTTGGCAATATGAATTTAAATTTTAAAAAAGGGAAAAAATAAATAAAATAGGTGTAAAAAATAAACCTCCACTTCCCTGTTTAAAAAATAGAATCAGTCTGGAAATATAGATATAACTCCAATTCAACTTAAGAAAACAAACGTAGAAAATTGAAACAAACAAACACTTATATTCAGATGGGGGCAAGATTATAAAAAGGAAAAAAAAAAAAAGAACAAGCATAGACCAGAATCAACTATTTTGTGGGGATATTTTTGTCTTATTTTCTTCACACATAGAGAAAAAATGGTATACATTACATCACAGAGTATTCCATTGTTAAAAATATTTCAGTGGGTAACTCCATTCATCTTTTAAGATATAAAAGTCACTCTTTCACAAAGTCTTTTTGCTTCAGATCTCATGTTGCATCAGTTGTACGCACTATATTTCTTGAGTATCTCCTTACCATGCGCTTATCATTTTTATCATGTTTTCTCCTTAAAATCCCACTAGTTTACACTAGGTTATATCAGGTTAAAAGAAAGGCTCTAGCTAGTTCACTTTAGTATCCCCATATCTAATATATCATACTAAGTCAAAAAAATGTAAAAATTGTCAGTCCTTTATCTTTCTAATATATAAAAAAGGCAGGCCTAAGTGCCTTTTATCATTAAAGATCTAGAGAGTAGAATCTTCTATGGAGAATAAACCATTTCCCACCTCTGGACTAGGTCCTGCAAAGATGATTGTGCCTTAGAAAAACAGGACATTCTAGGGCAGTGGTTCTTAAACATGGGACCTGGCCCAGTCGCATCAAGAGAACCTGAGAATTTACCAGAAATGTAAATTCTGAGACTCCACCCTAGAAATCCTGGGGTTGGGCCGCAAACCTCTGTTTTGTGTTTTAAAGATTTTATTCATTTATTCACGAGAGAGAGAGAGAGAGAGAGAGAGAGAGAGAGAGAAGCAAAAGGAGAGGCAGGCTCCCTGCAGAGCAGGGACTTTTTTTTTTTTTTTTTTTTTTTATGAGGGAATTGTCTAATCCATTACCTTTGTATAAGGCTTCTGGATTTAAATTTTTTTTTATTTGTGATAGAGAGAGAGAGAGAGAGAGAGGCAGAGACACAGGCAGAGGGAGAAGCAGGCTCCATGCACCGGGAGCCCGACGTGGGATTCGATCCCGGGTCTCCAGGATCGCGCCCTGGGCCAAAGGCAGGTGCCAAACTGCTGCGCCACCCAGGGATCCCGCAGGCACTTGATCCCAGGACCCCATCCCAGGACCCTGGGATCACAACCACGAGCCAAAGGCAGACACAGCTGTTTAGCCATCCAAGCACCCCAAATCTGTGTTTTACATGTCTTCCAAGTGATCTGATTTGATCACTAATGTTTGAACTAGTGTTCTAGAGCAATGACTCACTATGTAGAAATATTGAAACCAATGTGAGGTTTTTAAAAATTGTCTCTGTGCCCTGCTTTCTCCAAAGAGAAAATTCTCATATGTTCCCCCTATAGTGACAACTCACATAATATCCTGCCGTGTCACTGAGTGGACTCCTCTGATAATCCCCATCATGTAGGTCCATCACATTCAGTTCTTTGATCAATAATACAACTTGTGCATTTTATTCATGTCTTTTCAGTTCAGTACAGGTGGTCTTTAGCAGGCAAACATAATATAAAAATTTTCTATAAAATGAATGTGCAAAAAAGTTTTAAAGTTTAAAATCAAGATTTGATCCAAATCTAAATATTTCAATAATGTATCTGACAGTTGGTTTAATTTTAATTTTAAAAAGCCTGAAGAAGATAGTTTGTATGTATTCACAAACAGAACAAAAATAATATTGAAATTAGTCATAACTTAATGACATAAAATATTTTTTCAACTACATAGTTACCTGAAAGGCATAAACAAGTTACCTCAGATACAACTATCCTCCATAGCCATTAAATAGTTGTTTCAACATTAAGAGGCTTTTCCATTGATGGCAATATGATAAAATATTTATGCTTCAGAATGTGTACTTAGGGTTAGTATACAGTGAAAAAGAATATCCAGGTGATTTATTGTACTATATAATTTTAAATGTCATCCATTATGTTTAAGTGATGAATTTCGCAATATGTGTTAGTTTCTAAACTTTTACCTTATTAACAAGTTATTAATTACCTTAGAAATGTTGATAAGAAAGAGGTCAGAGGCTAATTTAATTTATTGGAAGCATTCCAAGTGAAGCAACAACACATGTATATCTTCATGCTGTTTTAGCAAAAGCAAATATTTAAGAACTACCATTTAAAATCTTGATGTTGCTGACTAATGTGTTTTTTTGTTAAGAAAGAATAAAGTTTGTTTTACAATTGTAGATACTTTCATCTTCTGAAGTATTTTGATAGACTATGCTATCCTTTAAATTAATCATAGAATTGTCTTTAATTTTTATAGACCAAAAGTAAGTGGTACAGGCAGAGGAAGTTAATTAGAAACATTACTAGAATCAGCATCTACTCTAGTTAACCTGTAATGTTTACACATTTTTCTCTTCTATTCCTCTTTTTTCTCTATATATTTTCAATGTTCAGTGACTATATGAAATTTTAATGTAGTGTCTGTGTATTAACTCAATATAATTCTTTAATTTTCTAAATATTTGTTTCCTTTTAAAATCAAATCTACCTAGAAGACATATTAGAAAATACTGAAATTGTGTTTAGTACCACATGAATTTTCTTAAGGCTGAAATTTTCACTTTCTCACATGAAAGTTAGAGAATATAATATAGAAGAGTGTCATTGTAAAAGTAAATCATAGTATTTTAGCTTAAACAGTACAAATTCTTCGTACACCTAGGACCAAGATTTTATTACAATAAAATTTTAGACATACAATAATCTCCTACTGTTAAATGAACATGAAGATTAAATCCCTCATGAAAATAACCATTAATTTGCACATGTATTTCCTCTGTTAATTATATCTTACTTCACATTTCAAATGATATTCTCCCAAACTTGCATTATTTTAACTACAAATTAAAAATAAAGCTCTTGGCAAGGTGGTTAGTATGCCTAAAACAATCAAATTTAGTTAATATGCTTATTGTCTATCAGTGAATTCAATATGAACTAATTTATGGAATCTTAACTATTCTATCATTTTACATTTAATGGCCAATTTTATCTGCTCTTATTTTTAATGCACAAACTGTGGACATATAAATATATTTTCCACAGCCTACTCTATTAAAATATCATTTTATGTACTTTTAGGCTTTTATAATTAAAAATGCGTTCATGTGTAAATCTTATGTGCTTATAAAGTAGTGATTTATACAGAAGGCATAAAATTACATTTTTATGTGTAAATTGTGTTATATCTTATCTAAGGAGGTTGATTTTTAGAATTTAAGTTTATTACATAAATTAATGTGGCTAAAATTTGCACAGTTAATAGGAAAACACATTTCACTCCAAATGTATGGCTCTTTTTCTAGCAGGCATTGTGTCTCTGTGCCTCTCTTTAGCACTGATACAGGTCACTAATATAAGAAAAAGCTAAAGTTTCAATAAATGTAGGGAAAAGTGATTCTTCAAAATTGAAGCATAAAAAAATAACAAGTTTGAGGATGATGGTAACATACAATATTTGGGCTGTGTTAGCTCGATGTATTTGCCTTAGACCACTCACAAATATATATTATAAAAATGGTTGAAATATATTCACTACATTCAAGGTCAAAAGTCATTTGGATGTACAAATCTTAGAAATCTGGGTAAAGGAAAAAAACAGACTTGTTAAAATATTAATGTTTCATGTTCAACTTTTGGAGACCACCAAGAAAATAAAAGTTAATAAAATCATTATTGTCATGATTTCTATTATAAAGCAACGAGCAAGTATTGAGACTAACATGACAAGTATTGATATTATGATTAGGGAACACATTTTTCCATCGTGTACTTTTGTGTTGGGTCATGTTATAAAACAAGGTTTTGGGGATTTTTAATATTGTGAAGCAACATGAATGGAGGGGTAACTTGTTGAGGAAATTGAAGCTATGTTGACATGTTTTTAAACGGATACACTTCCTATAATCCTATGGTTTAAAAAGCAGTTGATGAGCAGCTGCCTACATAAAGATCAACAATCTGATGGAAGTTAATGCAGGGAAATTTGCATGGAGAAAAGAAGAGTAAAACACATGCATTTGGATCAATTTCTTCAAAACAAGCTAGTTGACCCTAAGCCATCTCATCATCTAATCTCAAACATAGATCTCAAGATATACTAAAAAAATTTCTTCTGAATTCATGATCCTGAATAATGTATTACCAATCTATAACGCTGCATCCTCTTTTCCAGAATTTAAACACCTCTGAAAATTCTGTTCATCTTTCAATGGAGAAAGGTGATGTGGTTGATTACAGAGTGCTGAGGTATGCTGGGACTTATACAGAATACATGTATTTATAGTAAGCTCATCAGAGCTCAACTGACTGCTCTATATAATAATAATAATAATAATAATAATAATAATAATAAATGAAATATTTTTGTGCTAGTTTGCATTTAAACTTGAGCCATACTGTCCTGTTCAGGAATTAACACTTCCTCTCTTCTTTTTCTCTCACACTCTTTCTCCACTTTTTTTTTTTGTTTGTTTTTTTGGGGGTTGGAGGGTTGAGGTGTCAACTGTTCTGAACTGACATTTTCCTTCAAGCTTTCTGTCCTGAGAAATATTTTTAAAGTTATTATCAATGTATAACATTTAGTAAGGAATTTGAATATATTTTTAAATTTGATAAGCCATTAAACAGAAGTTATGAGAATAATTATGCTTCTTTTATCTTATACTTGTGCCTTGATTCCCAGTTAAAAGGTGGACTCATATACCTCATCTCATTTCATCATTGCACAGTCTAGTTAGCTTGATTAATTTTGGCATTTTGCTTATGCACACTCTGTACTAGGAACATAGATTGCCTTATATATTGTCCTCATCAGGAATATTAGTTCTTCTGCTGCATAACTGGATGCCTAGTGACTATGTCTGGTAATTCAGAAGACAAATAGGCTGTAAGCACAGAATAACTGTGTTTCATTCCCAAAGTACCTGTTAGTGCAAAATAATCAGTAAAGGCTGCTTGTGGAAAAAAAGACATTTCATTTCATAGTCATTTTCATCTTTAAACACATTCGATAATTAAAATGGTGAAATGTAATAACATGAGAAAAATAATCTATCTAGCTTCAAAATTAAGGGCCATAAATAAAGAAATTCTGCTTTGCATAAAGGATTTTTAAAACTGACATTTTAGTTTTCCAAGTAAGTCATTTCTAAGATATTAACAAGTTAAATGATGTCATCATAATGAAAAAGATAATTAAAGATTAATTTTGAAAGCCTGATACTGCCATAAATACTAAGAATATTTGCATTTGTTCTGAAACTGTAATAATGTGACACTAAGCTGCAATAAGAACCCTCGTAAAAGTTGTACTTGTCAATATATTTTGAACGTCTACTATGTGCAATTCACAACATTAAGCACTTTAGGGTTTCAGAGAAACACAAATACTCAAGGAGCTTAATTTCTTTTTGGGAAGACAATTTTTCAAAAAGTAAAGAAAAATGCTGATTTTCTTTATTGTAAGACTTGAGGTGAACACTATACACATTCAAAGGCAATTGATCAGAAATTGTATAGGACAACATAGAACAAATTTGGAAATCTTGGGTGTTTAGAGGTGAAGTCACATAATGGAAGGAGTTTTAGGAGTTACAGACTCTAGAGACTGAGCAGCCAAAGAATGCTTGGGGTAAAATTAACAAGAAGCAGTAAGAGTTAATTGTGTGTGTGTGTGTGTGTGTGTGTGTGTGTTTATAAAATATATTACATAGCCATAAAAAAGGATGAGATCATGCCACTTGAGACAACATGGATGGACCTAGAGGGTATTATGCTAAATGAAATATCAGACTGAGAAAGACAAATATCATATGATTCCACTCATAAATAGAATCTTAAGAAAATGAATAAACAAACGAAAAGCAAAATCAGAACTATTGAGCAAAATGGGTGAAGGGGAGAGGCAGATACAAACGTCCAGTTATAGAATGAGTAAGTCGTGAAAATAAAAATGGAGCATATATATCTATAGAACTGCTAGATAATAATTTTATGTTATTTTAAGACACTAACTTGTTATAAGACATTACAGTGATTTTTTTTTAATTTTTATTTATTTATGATAGTCACACACAGAGAGACAGAGAGGCAGAGACATAGGTAGAGGGGGAAGCAGGCTCCATGCACCGGGAGCCTGATGTGGGATTCGATCCCGGGTCTCCAGGATCGCGCCCTGGGCCAAAGGCAGGCGCCAAACCGCTGAGCCACCCAGGGATCCCCATTACAGTGATTATAGAAAGTTAGTACATCTATCCAACATGTCTTATTGTAATGCTTGGGCAGTATGTAATTTTATTATATTCAAATTATATTAGGAATGAAAATAGGAAAAGAAGAAGAAAATGGAAAAAAATTAAGAAAAATTGAGATTATTTACATCCTATCTCTAGAGTTTCTCCTTCTTCATATAGTTATAACTAAACTATAGTCACCTACATTTTGCAAATTACAATAATGTAAGTAGTATAATGTAAACAACCCTTTGAGTTCCAATGCATTCAGTACACACATGAGATACACACATGAATCTCCTTAAAGTTATGTAGATGTTGCCATATAGAAATCTGGTTTTCGATACTGCTTTTGAACCACTTAGAATTTATGAATTGATAACAACTCTATTCTCAGTGGCTTTTAAAACAAAGATGTATTTTCTCTCATTATATGTAGGCTACAAGTTTGCTGTGCTTTTGTGAAATGCGTTTTCAGTGGGATCAACACTATTGAAACATGCTGGCTTTGGAACAGATGGAAAAGCTCAAGTGAACTACTGATACATGTCATGTCTGTTAAAGGTTCTCCTTAAAACTGTCATATGTCACTTGTACTCAAATTCTTACCCCAAACAAATTGACATGGCCACACCTTATAGCAAGAAAAGGAAGTATGGGATCCCTGGGTGGCACAGCGGTTTGGCGCCTGCCTTCGCCCCAGGGGGCGATCCTGGAGACCCGGGATCGAATCCCACGTCGGGCTCCCGGTGCATGGAGCCTGCTTCTCCCTCTGCCTATGTCTCTGCCTCTCTCTCTCTCTGTGACTATCATAAATAAATAAAAATTAAAAAAAATAAAATAAAATAAAAAAATATATACAGGGAAGTATACTCCTCCCTGCAAGTTACCTGGCAATGAGCAGTGGTGTGCAATTGTTACAGAGTCTCAGAATGAAAGTAATAGAAAATAGAAGTTAGCTGCCTCCTTTGATCCTAGGTTTTCCCTTTCTCCTATCAGCAACAAAAATACATACTACTATATAGAATGTATCCCAAATCTCCCACCCAGCTAAAATTATATACACTATGTGGGGTGTTTTGGTAGATTCAGAGATATGAAGAATATTTTATTTTAGGGGAGCCTGGGTGACACTGTCAGTTGAGCATCTGATTCTTGGTTTTAGGTCAGGTTGTGATTTTGGGGTCATGAAATCACACCCTACTTTGGGCCCTGAGCTCAGCTTGGAGTCTGCTTGAGATTCTCTCTTCTTCTCCCACTGCCCTTTCTGTTTGTTCTCTCTCTCTCTAAAATAAATAAATAAATATTTTAAAAAAGGAATATTTGATATGTAAATAGGTTTTGAAATTGTCTAGTCAATTCCACTTATTGAACAGATTAAGAATCAGAGAGTTCAACATATTTTCTTGATGTCCTAAAGTTAGGGAATAGAATGACTATAACAGAGGTCTTTTGTCTCTCTCTCTCTCTTTTTTTTTTCCTTTGCATGAGATCGTTGCCCTTGTAACATTTTCCAGCCTGAAAAAAGCAGATTAGATGTATATGTGAATAGATATATGAAGAGAAAACTATCTAACACCTCAATAGAAAATTAGAAGCAGCATCTATGTGAGTCCTTAGCAGAAAAGAATTGGCCTTATGTATTTCCAATTAAGTCAAATGCTTAAACTTGATGGGATCTGAAAGGGAATGGTTCAACAACTCTCCTGGAGTCTTTCCTCTAACATCAAGAATGCCTAAGAATTTGGTCTCCATGTAATCCTTCTTGTATTCGTTACTCATGCAATATATAGGAATATATCAGATACAAAATAAATGACAATCCTGTTGGGTTTGCCATGTAGCCATTTGGCTATTCAGATTGATAATTTACAGTGTAGAATTGATGAGTAACCATTAACTGATGGAATGTTGCTAAGCTAGAGAGACTAGCTAGGGCTAGTCATGTCATCTGAGAAGGATATGTGACAAGCAAAATAGGGCCTAAGGGAATGCCAGAGATCACAATTCCCTAAACTGAGGAGTTCCTCATCTACTTGATCACGTGTCTAAGTACCAAGGAATAAAGACAATCAGAATTTGCACTGAAAGACTAGAGACATCTACTATTCTGTTGTGTGTGCTCTATTGACTGTCTTCTATGCTTCTTCAAAGCTAAATAAACCTAGTCTACTGTGTCCCAGGACTGTGAGCATTTGTTCAAGATCAAGACTACTGCTGCTGGTAGAGAATAGTGGGCATTTCAGCATATATGCCCATTAGTTTTGAAGGCAATTTTATATATATTTCTAGCTTTATCCCTTACATTATATGAAATATTTGTTGTATATCTCAGTGTACACACTGACCTAGTATATATCACCAGATGTCATTAGAGTATCACAGAAAATTCAAAGGTTATTGATCTTTGATTGACATTTAAGCTAATCCACTTAATGGTTGAATTTGAGTCACTAAGCCCACTTGATTCTCAACATCCTGACCTACAAAGTATTACTTTTGTTTTGCCAGTGAATAGAGGTTATTCATTTTTTTTCTGATGCATAATAGGTGCTAATCAAAAGGTAGGTATCATTTATTGTCTTTAATTTCCTGAAAACTTAAAACAAAAAATATATACATGTATCCATAAATATTTTCTTATTTCCCATTTTATCCATTGGATTGGGTTAATTTCAGTAATAAAGTGTACAAAATTCTCAATATTAATTTGATGATCCTTATATTGAAGTGAGATAGCTAGTGTCAGAATCAATATAGAAACCTGATTCAATTCAAAACAAATACAATTTATTTTCCATGACAGCATACTGCCTCATTCTGCAAAAAAAAGGCAAAACTATTTTTGTAAGAATTAATTTTAAAGAATGCATCTAACTGAATAATGAAGATTTTGTAAAATTTTCTCATGAATTATGTTAATAATCATTATGATGTAATTTAAATTGGAAAAATTATTACAACTAAAAATTCAGTTATGATTACTTTTACTTTTGCATATTTGTCTGCATAATTGTGATTGCTGGTTGAGAATTATTTATGCTAAACACTTCATTATGGTTGCTGCATGTTTAGAGAAATCCCATCACAAAAAAGAGGAAATAATTTTTTTTTGTAGATTTGACCTTGAAGAGAGTTTGAGATAGAATATATGACATCTGTGAAGCACTCAGATATCTTTGAAGTAGGAGTTGTAATATAATGTAATATCACAGAAATCTAAGAGATTATGAAAGAGCAATGTATTAAAGACAGTTTATCCTTCAGCAGATTAATCTTTGACAGAGCCCTAGGCAACTGCTGGGATGCTAGCACCACTGTCAATTGTACCTCTGACGAGATAGATGTAACAGCTACAGAACTACTTCTTATGTGCTACTTTTTATTTTTTATGACTCTGATACTGATAGAGAGAAAGAGGAAAAAATGATGCAAATAAATCAAGAATTAATACATTACTTTCCTTAGTCTTTTTGAACACGTGTCCATTTAACCATTCCACAAAGTAAAAAAGAAGAAAAAAGAAAAAGGAACCAGTCATTTTAAAATGGAAAATTGTATGCTTGATTAAGTTTATAGAATATTTTCTGAACTACATTTTACACAAAAATACTTATATTAATTATATATATTTTTATCCTAGAAAAGAGCTCCAATATAAAACTTCAATGTAAGTGTACCAGAGAAGCTATTTCCAACTTGAAAGTGCAATATAAAATTTCATATTAGTGTATCTGAATTGGCACTGAACCAAATGCTTGTAGTTTGGGAATTTTATTTTTATCATTTGTGCAGTTCTAATTAATTTTAGGATTTATAGCATATAATAAAAGACAACAGACTTAGAGATGAGGGAGTATTTTTCAATATGCATTTTGTCTAAAATTTACTATAATCACCTACTTGTTTATTAAGAGCTTGTTTTCTTCTTTGTGATACAAAGATAGTGTCAGTGCTGTGGAGTTTTGCTTTTTGGATTTTTTTTTTTTGCCACTGCTGTAATATATTGTTTATAAATGTTATTGGTACAAGAAAAAAAAAACTTACACAAAATAGTAAATTTTACATTTTCTAAATATTCAAAAAGGATTGCATATGGGTACCAAACTAAATGCAAAATACTATACAGAGTAAATGTGAACACTATACGGTATATACTATTAAGGAGGTAAACTGAAATTTTGAAGAGTTAATTCAGTAGACATTTATTTCTTACTTAAGATGTTTCTGATAGAAGCTTACAGGAATCGAGTGTGAGGAGAAGTCTTCTGGTTCACATAGATATTCTGGAATGCTGGCTGATAAATGCTCTGCCTCTTTCAGCATATGGTTTCTGAATGTGTCCTGTGTATTAATATACAATCAGCACATTAGGCAAGGTAGATGATGAGGGAAAATGCATAGGAAGCTTTTATTGGAGAGCTATACATCACTGCTACCCATATTTCATTGGCCAAAATTTAACCACATAGTCATAAGTAACTACAAAGGATGCTAGAAAATGTAGAGTCTTATTTTATGCCAAAGATTTAAGAAAAATAATTTGAAGGCAACTATCTCTGTCAGAGAAAGTATCAGTACCTTACTCAATGTCATATAGCTAATAGAAATAAGACTCACAACTGATGTCCTATGAGCCAGTAAAAAAATGCATCTACCTCCTAATAATTTATTTGGTTTTTTTAGTGCTTTCCAGCTAGTAAAGGGATTCATTTTTGTTATTCTGTTTGATTTATACTGTTATTTTATGTGAAAGTGATATTACTATCATAGAAATTTGTATTATGAAATGTCAATAACACAAATTGTGTAGGCAAACAGGCATGGACAAGAAGTCTTGTTCCATCATATGCTAGCTGTTAATTTTGTGCAAAATATTTAGACTTTATCATCTATACTTTCCTTAGAGGTGAAAATACCACCAACATAGGTATCTAGGAAAAAATACCATATAACAAAACATGTGCAAAGCATATAGACAAATAGACTACAAAAAGATAATTGAAACTTTAGAAATAGACCTTAACATATATGGTCACTGGATTTATGACAAAAGTTCAAGTGAAAAAAGAGAAAAGAATATCTTTTCTCTCCAGTAGTCATGGAATAGATAAAGAAATGAAATGAAACTTTATTCCTGCCTCAAATTAAACAGAAAACATAATGAAATGAAACTTTATTCCTGCCTCAAATTAAACAGAAAACATAATTTTAATGGTTTATGGGCCTTAATAAAATAAACATAAAATATAAGAATTCTAGAATTAAACTTTCTAAAATATTTATATGACCTTGGAGTAGACAGATTTTCTTAAATAGAATATTAAAAAAAATGGATATAAAAGAAAAAATATCTTGGATTTTATTATAATTAAGAACTGTTTTTCATAAATTGACAACATTATCAGGATGCAAAGACAAACCACATACAAGAGGGTATGAATGATAGATATATTTGACATAGAATATGTATTTCAAATATATAAAAAATTTCCTACAAATAAGAAAAATAAATAAGATAATGTAATATAAAAATGATGTCTGGGTGTTTCAGTGGTTGAGCGTCTGCCTTCAGCTCAGGGCATGATCCCAGGGTCTTGGGATCAAGTCCCGCATCGAGCTCCCTGTGAGGAGTCTACTTCTCCTTCTGCCTATGTTTCTGCCTCTCTGTGTCTCTCATGAATAAATAAGTAAAATTTTAAAAATAACAGTAAAAAATAAAAATAAATTTTAAAATGAGCAAAAATTTATATAGACACTTTACATCAGAGAACATTCAAATGGTCAGACTTGGAGTTTCTCAGTAACACACTCACAGGTAAATACAAACTAAAATCTCAATAATATGCCTATACATACTTACCCAAGATGGCTACAGTTAAAAGTACTGAAAGTTTCAAGTATTAATAAGGGTGTGAAGGGCCTGGAGCATCCATATATTGGTGCATCTGTTTTGGAAAACTGAATGTTTACAAAAGGTAATATATTTGGTAGCTGGTCTCCAAAGATGGCCTCCCATTCTTAACATTCAAACATTATCTTCATTTCTCTTGGATGGGTCTTCTCTTTGCAACTAGCTGGACCAACTGAACATCAAGGCAGATGTGATATTTTGAGATAATCCAAGTTTTGGCTATCACAAGCCTTGTAGCATCCTCTTGGATCTCCTGGAAAGTCCATTTTTGACATTCCCTCACAGATCCCAGTGTCCATTTTCTGAGAATCCCAAACAATATGTAGAAGCAAAAGCACCTGTAAATGATTTGTTTGAAATAACTCCCAACTGACAAACAGCATTAACTGTCTCTTGTGGGATTGAGTCATTTTCTATTTCTGGTTCAGTTGTGACTTTAGAGAATTCTAGAAACAATCTAAAGACAGCAGCAATAATCAACACATTTAAATCAGTTATCTCATATCTAAATGTTTCTAAGGTGCTATGTATATACCTCACAAAACACATGTACAAAAACATTTATAGCAATACTACTCATTACATTTTAAAACTCAAAACAACTCAAATGTTTTGTTTCTCCATCAACATGGAGAAACATAAACAGAAATGGGAAGTTGGAAAATTTGTGTTAAAGTTGGTAGCATTTGTAGTGGCAATAGACCATTCAATGAAATGTCAGGTATACCACAGACATTGAAGGCTACAAGATAGTACTAATGTTATAAATAAAGTGACTGTTTTGGATGCTAACTCAGTATTTGACAACCTTAAAGTCATAATAATGGTTGGGATCTCTCTGTGAGGAGAATAGAAAGAGACTTCCAAGAAAACATATTTTTTATATGTTTTTCTTTCCCCAGTCTTAATAAATTGGTAAAAGAGGAATAAAAGTGGTATACTGCGAAGACAAAGAACACTTGAGAGAGTAAATAAAATATTTAAAATGTTTTTGAAAGATAAAAACTAGATTAAAAAATGTGAATTAACTTTGGAGAGCCAGGGAATTTACAATCTAAGCAGGAGAGGGAGAGACTAATAATCAGTTTCTTTATAGAATCTCTGAGATATTCAAAACTTAAAGAAAACAAGTATTGTGTACCAAGTAATCAGATACCTAAAATTCGATGTCCTCTATAAGAAAATAGAGGTTTGGGGGTTCCTGGGTGGCTCAATTAAGCATCTGACTTCTGCTCATCATGATCCCAGGATACGGGGATCGAGTTCCGAGTCAAGCCTGCTTGTCCCTCTCCCTCTCCCCACCAACCTCTAGTTGTGCTCTCTTGCTCTCTTTTTCAGATAATTAAAATCTAAAAAAAAAAAAAAAAAAAAAAAAAAGTAGAGGTTTTCTTACAGGACTCCAGACATCATAGGACACCAAACTCAAGGGCATGGAACATGGGGTTTGAAGCTACAGTTAATGATATGTTACAAATTTGCTATTAACTTTTTGCATCCTTTTTTCCATTTTATGTTTTTTTTAAGATTTTATTTATTTATTCATGAGAGATTCAGAGAGAAGGGCAGAAAGAGAAGCAGGATCCATGCAGGGAGCCTGATGTGGGACTCGATCCTGGGGCTCCAGGATCACAGCCTGGGCCAAAGGCAGGTAATTGCTCAGCCACCCCAGTGCCCCTCCATTTTATGTTCTTAACAAAAATAAACAAACAACGGTAGTTCATGGGCCCCATTCCAAATCTTGCAAAAACTGGACTGCCCCAGAAAAAAGACTCACATTTGAGACATGGGAATATCCAAATGAGAAGGTTTAATCACATGTAAAATGTGAACATGTCCTTCACAGGCTCTTTCACATACAGTGTCAGAGCACGTTCACCTTTCAATGCCTCATCTTAAACAAGGAGAATTGAAGATCACCAGATATTTAAGTAGATCATCCTTAGGAATGAAGAAAACACTAATAAAGAAATAAACCACAGATTCATAAGGAAGAAGGGTGGTGTGGGGAGCAGAGCAAAACTTAATATACTGAATGCATTCATAAGATATATTTCTTCCATAAAACAAGAAAATAATGCTATGTTGAAGGTTTTGAGGAAAAAAGACACCTTTAAATTTTAAAACATGATAATTAAAATTTAGATATAAAATTAGAAGGATTCTAATATAGAACAAAGAAACAAACACAAAGAAAATGAGCAAGAGAAAAACAAAAGACCTGAGGGAACTAAAATAGGAAACAAAAAGCAGAATGAAGACATTTATTATATTTAATATGTAGTGAATGTAACAGGAATATATTTAATAAATGTACATATTAGACCAAACAATTAATAGCAAGGGTTGAATAAAACTATTTTTAAGATGTAAAAAGACTAACAATTTTATAGCCTATGTAATCTGATTCAGAAAATAAAGCATGACACCAAGAATAAATAGGATTGCATCTAAAAAGAAATAAGCATCCAACAAAGGAGAATAGTATATAGGAGTCCCAGAACCACAATTTAGCACCAGAGTTGTAAATCTACTTCCTGTTGCAGATTACAAAGGGGATGCATGGGCCTTGCATCTCGCAGATTATCTGATAAATTTAGGCATTTGTAAAAAAGTAAGATCTTTCTATGTATTTGAAAAGCTAATGCAGCAAATTAAGGAAAAAATAGTAATTGATGAAAATTAAGTAAATGGCAGTAAAAGAATTATTACCACCAAGAAAAAAATATGTGGCTGAGAATGGAACGATCAGTTAAGAAATGAAGGTTAATATCTTCACCATATTTTTCACATAAAAGTATATATAATATATACATATACTTAGAGGGATTCCTGGGTGGCTCAGTGGTTGAGCGTCTGCCTTTGGCCCAGGGCGTGACCCCAGGGTCCCAGGTCGAGTTCCACGTCAGGCTCCCAGCAAGGAGCCTGCTTCTCCCTCTCCCTGTGTCTCTGCCTCCTTTTCTCTGTGTCTCTCATGAATAAATAAATAACATCCTTAAAAAAAATACGTATACTTAGTTAGAAAAATAAATAACGTCTTTTAAAAAAAGTACATATACTTAGAAAAACAGAAAGCAAAATGCAAGAAACAATATTGTTTACCTTATCATGTAATTTATTATAATAAGAATATATTTGACAAGTTCACATTATTTGCCAAGCAGCAGTTTCAAACATAAAAGTTGAATTTTACATTGCAGATGTTTGAGAGCATCTTGGAAGGAAAATGTAATTTTTACTATAAATCTTTTTCCTAAAAAAATAATAAATAAATATTTTTTCCCTATGCATTTAAAGAAGGATATCACAAAGGAGTAATTAGACACTTGAGGGATAGATAGATGATAGATATCTGCTCAATTGACGTTTATTTACAGTTTTCTTATTACCTCAGGGAATGGTCTTTGACAGAATGCCATCAATCCAAACAAAAATACCTATAAGTCCAAGGCATCAGTGTCATCTCTGAGTATGATTTTTTGTCTTTGTGTTTTCTTCTTTTGGATAGTAGACACAAGAAAATTTATAAAAGATATTTGAAATAGAATAAAAACTCAAATAATTGGAGGTTAGAGAGTTTCATAGATTTGAAGGCATATAGTAGAAAACTCAATATTGTGAAGATGTCAGTTCTTCCCAAAATAATTAGAAGATTTGATTCATTAATTCATTAACAATTATTTCAATAGATCATGTGCGTGTGTCTCCTCTTCCACATTTTAAAGACTCTTGTGATTACCCTGGCTCTCTTAGATAATTTGGGATCATCTTTTTATGTTAAAGTTAACTGATTAACAGCTTTAATTCCATCTGCATCTGGTATATTCTTATGTCAAAATAACATAAAATAATCAAAATGAATGAACTACAGAAAACCCAACATGGATGATTAATACAGATATATCATTGAATAAAACATCCCAGGTTTAAAAAAAAGTATATACTATATGTTTCTGTTTTTGTAAATAAGTTTCAAAAACTAGGGTGCCTGGGTGGCTCAGTCATTTAAGCATTGGACTCTTGATTTCTGCTGGGATCATGATCTCAGGGTCACGGGATCAAGCCCTGCTTTGGGCTTCATGCTCAGCAGAGAGTCTAAAGATTCCCTCTCCTTCTCCTTCTGCCCCTCCCTTGCTTTAATGCACACATTCTCTCTAAAATAAGTAAATACATAAAATCATTTAAAAAATAAGGTTAAAAAATTATCAAAACAAATCTAAAGTGCTAAAACTCAGAACAATAGTTACCTTTGGCAAGAGTATCTTCTGGGAAGAAGAATGTTGGGATCCCTGGGTGGCTCAGCAGTTTAGCACCTGCCTTCAGCCCAGGAGTGATCCTGGAGACCTAGGATCAAGTCCCACATCAGGTTCCCTGAATGGAGCCTGCTTCTCCCTCTGCCTCTCTCTCTGTTTCTCTCATGAATAAATAAATAAAACCTTAAAAAAAAAAAAGAAGAAGAAGAATGTAAAAGGCTTCTGAGATTTCTGATAATAATCTAAATCTAGAGATTCTAAAAAAAAAAGAACTGAATACTTTAAATGATTCAAAATTTAAGTATTCATTGAATGTTCACTTAAGATCTATGTAACTGATTATGCTGATGTAATGTATTACACCTCAAAATTTTCTTTTTTAATTTCATGTATACCTAGAAAATGTGAAATAGTAGGTTTTTCTTGATTTTTTTCAGTAAAGGTCTGATAGAGGAGATGAGACTCTTAAAACATGACTAGATATAAAAATACATTTGGGGGATCCCTGTGTGGAGCAGCGGTTTGGCACCTGCCTTTGGCCCAGGGCGCGATCCTGGAGACCCGGGATCGAATCCCACGTCGGGCTCCCAGTGCATGGAGCCTGCTTCTCCCTCTGCCTATGTCTCTGCCTCTCTCTCTCTCTGTGACTATCATAAATAAATAAAAATTTTAAAAAAATACATTTGGGAACAGCCTGAAAGATGTAATTCTTTTATATTTTGTTATTTATTACTTTACACAAAAATAAAGTAGAGTATAAATTTGGCTCATAGCCAACATTTTCTTTTTTTAATATCTATTTTTGGTAAATGTATTAGTTTCTTACTTCTGCTGTAACAAGCCATCATAAACTCAGTAACACAAATTTATTATCCTTATTATCTTGCAGTTATGTAGGTTAGAAATCTCATATGGGTCTTTCTCATTGGGCTAAAATCAAAAAGTCAAGAGGGCTGTATTTCTTTGTGGAAAATCTAAGACAGAATTCAATTCCTCATATTTTCTAGGTTTTAGAGGCTGCTCACATACCTTTGGTTCCTGATCCCTTTCTAGCATTAGAAATATTAGGCATCCTGATCCCTAATATTATAGGTAGAGTCTTTCTCATACAGCATCATTCAAACACTAAAACTGCTGCTTCCCTTTTTCACATTAGAGACCCTTACAATCATATTGGAACCACAAGGATAATCTCTCTGTGTTAAGCAATTGATTAGCACCCTTAATTCTATCTGCCACCTTATTCTTCCTTTGCTGGGTACAGTAACATTTCTAGGTTCCAGGGATTTGGATGTGGACAGCTCTGAAAGGCCATTAATATGCCTATCATATTGGGCATATGAGGTTGCTCCTTGAAATTTAAGTCTAGAATATCAAAGATGAACATGTCATAGTTCATTTACAAAATCTAATTTCATTGTCAACTCTGGTTACTCTTGATGGTTTAGGTGATTTGTTAGCCCACGCTTGTGGAAGACAAACTCCACTATAAAATTTTAATAGGAGTCATTCTGACTTTTTAACATGAAAATATTTAAACAAATTGAGTAAAAGAATAAAAAATCTTAATATATCTAGCCAGAAATGCTAATTTTGACCTTTATATTTCTGCTTCTGCATTTACCAACTTGTTCATTGAGATTTATCTCTATTTTTCCAATCTCCCTGGTTTCCACAAAGTAGTTCATAAATACTGTTAATCATAAAAATATACTATTGGTGTATAAGAATATAATAATTGTGTCAAAGACCTTTGGTTTCTTTATAAAGGTAAAATACACTTGTTTACATAAAACTGTATTAATGTTTTTTAATACTGGATAATTTCATTCAGGTCCTCTTATGAAAAATATGTTTCCTGAAGATCTCTGCAAATATTTATTTCTTGAAAACCAGACACTTGTCAGTCTGACACTTAAGCTATTATTTCCAATTTTAGTTAGTTTTTACTCAGTTCTAAGCTGGAATTGCAAGAATCTCTCAATTTAAAAAGTATCATAAAAGGTGTTAAAGGCAGTTAATTGAGAGAATTCTAAATTCTAGAAAACCTACAATAAAAAGGTACTCTATTTACATATTTGTCCTAGAACTACTATTACCCAGAAAAATGCTGAATAATGTTATTGCAGGCAACACTGAATAATAGCTTGTGGATTAACTCCCAGAAAAAGCTATGATTATATTTGAAAACGATAAATGAACTTTCAACTTGCTAAACAATTCCTGGTTTTGGAAAAAATAACTTACCTTCTGTTATATATGCTACCCACTTTATATTGGTGAATATATATATGTGTATGCATATAATATGCATGTGTATATATAAATATTTTTCCTACCCTATATATAAATAAACATATATAAATATATATTTTATTTAGACTGAGGAAATAATCGTGGCATCAGAAACAGTGTAATAACAGTGGTAAGAAATTTTTTTTTAAAGATTTTATTTATCTATTCATGAGATACACAGAGGCAGAGACATTGCCAGAGGGAGAAGCAGGCTTCTTGTGGGAAGCCTGATGTGGAACTCGATCCCAGGGCCCTGGGATCATGACCTGAGCCAGAGGCAGATGCTCAACCACTGAGCCACCCAGGCATCCCGACAGTGAGTAGTAAGAAATTTCACAGCCTGCTTTCATTTTCTTTTAATATGGCTCATTCCTTCTGAAATGTAAATAGAACATTCTTTTTCTATCTTTAAATTTGTAACATGTCCTATTTTAATATTTACCTAGACAAACATATATGCATACACCTTACTATTGGTCCATCATTTACAGTGTCTTTCTCCTTGTAGGTTTACATGTTTTACTTGGTGTAGATTTTCTTGGATCCCCAAAAAACAGGACAAAGAATCGCTTTAGGGATACTTGCATTCCTCTTATGCTCTTCTCACCCCTCCTTCCCATGCCCAGGGAAAAATGTGTGTCCTTGCTGATAAGTTCCTACTATGGTTAACATTTTATTTTAAAAAGTATTATATAGATTGTTAGTGTCAGTTCTTCCAAAATAATGATAAAAGGGTATTGACACAGCCAGAACTCATGTTGAAGCTTGGAGGGAATTCACCACACAGTATGCAGCAGCTGTATGATCTTGTAGAAACCTTGGGGAACTTGCAAAGTGCATCTCTGACTAGAAATGTACTTCATTGTTTCCTGCTGAGTGGATCCATCCCCATGCAGCAATGCTCTCTCCTTTAAATCTGTTTGTAACTCTATAATTACTCCACTACTGCTGATGACCATGTAGATAATCACTTTGGTGGTTTAGAGAATCTGGTCATTTTCTAGTATCTACATTAAACTGGATTGTAAAAATGAAAATGGGATGTATTATAGCCAGTTATTCCCTGAAAGAACTGAGTTTTTTTCTTTCTGGTCTAGAAAAGGTATAAGAAATCTTCCTGTATATTGGAAAACATGGAATATGATTTCTTGTATGTCAAAATCTGGCCCATAGAAAGCAGCAGCTTTGAGCTTCATGAAGGACTTAGGAAGCAACTTATTTCCTTTGTAATATTTCCCTCTACTAATTCATGAAACACATGCTATTCATTCCACTTTAAAATATAAGTGTTCTCTGCCACATTTTGTTCATATACTTTCTGTACATGTTTAATGTTCACCAAAATACTGTATTTTAAAAAAATGCTTCTATAAATCCTCAAATTATCTTGCCCTTGCATTGACCATAACTATCACTTGTTAATATATTGAATAAATACAAAGTATTTTGAGTTCTCATTGGAATGATATATTCATTCATTCATTCATTCATTCATTCCTCCACAAAATATTTATTAAGCACTCATAATTTGTCAGTGTTATAATTGATGAGGATTATAACAAAATGAACAAAATATATTTTTATATTTGTATATATATATAAATATATATATTTAATATATATACTTGTGCCAGAGTGAACAAAATATATTTTGTGCCTATTCTGATGCTCAAATTCTAATATGGGAAGAAAATAAATATAATAATACACTAAATGTTAATAAATGGCATTAAGAAAAGTAAGTCTTGGTAGGGGTCTTAGTGAGCCCCCAGAAAGTGATTGCTATGTTTATATAGGATAGTTGGGGTAGATTCACTGATAAGGAAACATGAGCAGAGACCTGAGAAAAAACAAAAGAATGTGCTCTCTGGCTATTTGAAGTAATTTTGTTTTGTACAGAAAGAATAGCACAGGTGAAGACTTGGGATGAGGAGAATGCCTGGCATGTTTGTAGTAGTATTATAAAATTTGACAGTTCAAATCTCCCATAGTCGTATGCACTGTCTTTAAAATAAGAAGTAAAAATAGTAAACAATGAGGCAACAGATGGGATCAGATTAGGGATCAGTAGTCCAAAAACATAAGAAAATATTTTGCATGTTACATAGAATATCAAAGAAGGCAGAAATATAGGTGAATGTAATATTGTTATGTGCCATATGGCCATCCTAGACTATGCAATAAGGCACCAAATATTGGAACAGAATAAAAATCTGATTTTTTTCACAGAGGATGTAATTGTACATTTAGAAAATCTTAAGCAAGCTAAAAATAAATGCCACTAGAAATAACAAGTGAATTTAGCAAAGCTACAATATACAAGATTATTACACAAAGGTCATTATTTCTATATACTAGCAATGAAAAATTTGGCAAATGAAATGTAAAACAAACATACCATCAGCCATATTTTAAATTTGTTAAATTTAACAAAATACGTGCCAGATTTGTACACCAAATACTATATATTTTTGAATTATATGTTTTAAAAGCCTAGATAAATGCAGGGAAATAGATGTTATATTCATGAATCAGAAGACTCAATAATGTTAAGATGCCAATTCTCCCCAAACATGTTTATGAATTTAACACAACACAGGTAAAAATTCCAATAGGTTTCTTTTTTTCTTTTCTTTTCTTTTCTTTTCTTTTCTTTTCTTTTCTTTTCTTTTCTTTCTTTTCTTTTCTTTTCTTTTCTTTTTTTCTTTTCTTTTCTTTTCTTTTCTGTTCTTTTCTTTTCTTTCTTTTTCTTTTCTTTTCTTTTTTTCTTCTCTTTTCTTTTTTCTTCTTTTTTCTTTTCCTTTCTTTTCTTCTTTTTTTTTCTTTCTTTTCTTTTCTTTAAAGCAATTAATAATCTTAGTCTAGAATTTATATGGAAAGGCAGTGAACCTTAGGGCACCTGGGTGGATCAGTCAGTTAAACATCTGATCATCTGATTTGGGCTCGGGTCATGATCTCAGGCTCTGCACTAAGTGGGGAGTCTATTTCTTCCTCTGTCGTCCCCATCCACAGTGGGCCTGCACTATCTTTCTCCCTCTCAAATAAATAGTCTTTAAAAAAAAAAAAAAGGAAAAGAATCTAGAGTGATCCCAAAAATGCTTTAAACAAAATAATACATTTGAGAATTCATAATACTTGATTTGAAGGCTACTAAAGAAAAATACAGCAATCAAGGCACTGTTGACACAAATGTATGCAACAGCTTAGAATACATAGTCAGTGTGACTGTGCTTTTCTCACTTTTTCTCTATCATAGGAAGAAGCCATTCAGCTTTTCACCATGAAGCATGATGGTAGATTTTATTATTAATGAGAGATTCAGGAAGCTTCCTTAAATTCCTAGTTTGTTGAGATTTTATAATGAATGAATGTTAATCAAGATTTTTTCATTTCTTGATATGAGGCAGCAAATTTTTCTTTTTCCTTTTTTTTTTTAGTATAGTGAATTGTATTACTTTTTTTTTTTTAAGTTAATTCAAACTTGCTTTTAAGTAAACCCCACTTGGTCATGATATCTGATCCATTTATATCCGACTGGATTTCACTTGCCAATTTTGATTTCTCGGTTAAGGTTTATGAAGGTTATTATCTGTAGTTTTCCTTTCTTGTGATGTTTTGTCTGGTCAGAGTTATTGTCTCATAATATGAATTGGGAAGTGATCCACCTTTTTCTAGTTTATTTAGTTTGTGTAGAATTATCCACACAAACATATTTTTTTTTCTTAAATATATGTATTTTTCCTTAAATGTATAATAGAATTTTTATCAGTGAAGCCATCTGTGCTTGAAGTTTCCTCTGTGGAAAAATTTTAAATTATAAATTCATTTTATTTGATAAATAGACTATTCCAATTTTCTGTGCTACAGTTGTTTGGTAATATGTGTATTTCAAGTAATTTATGTCATCTTTGCCAGAAGTCAACCTTTTATTTCTCTAAGGGGCCAGATAGTAAATATTTTAGGCTGCGTAGACTAAGCCTCAACATCAAGGTAATTAAATACTTTCATAACAAGAGAAAAATTCAAAATATATTAACAATAGATTATCTTTTTATAATACAGATATAATACACTTTTTAAGACAAATTGACTAATGAGAAGTATTAAATTCTTTTCCAGAAGATTTCATTTCACTTAATTGGAGTTCAACTTGAAGTGCTATAAAATAGCAACTGTTTCACTTGTAGTTTGTGTTGTGCAAAAGAGCACAATATGAGGGCATCATATAAGTTTTGTGTAGGATCTACTGACCTCTGCCATTATAGCATAAAAGCAGCCATAGACAATATATACATGAATATGTGTGTCTATGTTCCATGAAATTGTACTTATAGTCACCAAAATGTGAATTTCATGTAATTTTCATAGGTCAAAATAATTATTCTTCTGTTGTATTTTTCAATCATTTAAAATTAGCTCATAAGCTGTATAAAAATAGGCAGTGAGCACATTTGGCCTATAAGCTCTGTTCTAGGTTGTCAAATTATTGAAATAGGGCAGCCTGGGTAGCTCAGCGGTTTAGTGCTGACTTCGGCCCGGGGTGTGATCCTGGAGACCCAGGATCAAGTCCCACGTTGGGCTCCCTGCATGGAGCCTGCTTCTCCCTTTGCCTGTGTCTCTGCCTCTCTCTCTCTCTGTATCTCTCATGAATAAATAATCTTTAATAAATTATTGAAATAAATACATTAATATTGCCTTATTAACAATTTAGAAAAAAAAGAAAAAAGTAAAACAATTTAACATCTGTAGGTTCTCTTGTGATGATGTACTTTTTTCATGATATTAACAATGTATTTTTCTTTTATTTGATCCATCCAAAACTATCATCTGAATGAATTTACAATTAATTTGATTAGAATTTATCAGATTTTTCATATTTTAAATTTCAAATGTATTTTAATATTTTAAATATTTTAAGGCAAAACAAATCTTTTTTTTTTTTTCAACTGTGATAGTTAATTCTGTGTGTCAACTTGATGGGGCGCAGAGATGCCCAAAGAGCTGGTGAAACATTATATCTGGGTGTATGTGAGGGTGTTTCTGGCAGGTTAGCATTTGTTTCAGTAGACTGAGTGAAGATATGTTCCTTCACCAATGTGGACCTGAATCATCCAATCCATTGGGGGATCTGAATACAACAAAAACACAAAGGAGGGGCAAATTCTCTGACTTCTTGGCTGGGACGTCCATCTTTTCTGCGCTTGGCTATCAGAATTGTGGGTACTCAGGCCTTCAAATTGGACTGGGATTAGTAAACCCATTAGTAAACCATTAGTTTTCCTAATTTTAAGGCGTTCAAACTCAGATAATTATGCCACCAGTTTCCTGTGTTTCCAGCTTGCAGACTAGAGATGTGGGACTTCATGACCTTCATAACTTTATGAACCAATTCCTATGGTAAATCTCATATATATTTCTAAAAATACCCTATTGATTCTATTTCTCTGAAGAACCCCAACGAATACACGAAGTTTTGTTTTAGGATGAATATTTTTGATAATTGAATATTAAGTAAAACACACATTTTTACAGTTATTTCTTTCAACAGACAAAAGTCTCTAAGAATTATAGAATGTTACAATTGGTAAAAGTCAAAGCAATCCAACTGACAGGAGGTAAGGTCATGTGCTATGGCAATGAGGATTGAATAAAATAATGAAAACAGACCTAAGGATTATTTTAGAGGTAAAAGAAGATGTATAGAAGTGGGCCCTCTAATGTTTCAAATTACAAGGAACATATGGAGTATATAGCAACATTTAGGAAGGCATATAAAATCTTGAGTTGAAATGGAATTATCATTCAATTAAACCACAAATTGGTTAGATGTCAAATAGTTTCATCTAGAAAACAATGGAAAAAAAAAAAAAACTCCACTAAAATCTTTTCATACTCTGTAACAAAGACATCAACTTGACATTTTAAATCAAGTTCTTCTATATAAAACAAAATGGATAGCATTACTTAAGCTAGTCATGTTCATTAGGCTTTTAGAGCTGGTGTGATATTTTAACTTTTGAACATTTCTAAACATTTAAAAATGTAAAGAAATATTTATTTCAGAACATTTTAATGTTATATTTTAATAAAAACAATTGTTGTTCCCTGGGAAGTATAATTTCTTATTTTTATTAAACACTCATTAAAGATTATGTCTTTCCAAATAAGAACAGAAATATATTTTAATTAAATATTTCAAAATCATCACAAAAAATGGTGTCCTTAGTCCATGACTTTCACATTCTATTATACAAACTTTGAGATTAGGCCATTTTTCTTAGAGGTAAGAGAGAACAGGGATCATTTTCCACTTTAGGAATTAGGAGTGTTAAACACTAAATGGCTGATTACTTTATCTAAACCAAGACAATTCAAGAACTAACAGCTTTGAACTTTTCAGGAATGTACTCTAGCTAGTCATTGTTACTTTCCTTTTCTTCTTTGTCTCGTTTTCTTGTGAGCTTAAAAGTAAATTCCAACAAAGTAATTATATCCAGTTTGATTTAACACACTTTATGCAGTCCAGGGATTATATACTTAATTTCCAATTATATGTTGAAGTTCTTGATCTTCCTCTTTTGTTATTGTTCACTGCATTCTGACTCTCAAGAGATAAAGATCCACATTTTTCCTGCAGTTTCAAAATCTAAGTCTCCAAAAATATAACAGGCATTGGGCTTAAGTTTGGTGTGATTCTATTTAGTTAGAAAACCTGACCTAAATTTACGTGTGGCTCTTTGAGTCTTTACTTATCACAGTTGAGTCATACGAATGTTTACGATTATAGCGTTTTCTCAGATACTGCCAGAATTGTTTAGTAATAATATTTAGTGCATGTTACCTTTGTAAAATCTGAAAAAAATAATACTTAGAGCATGTTAACTTCGTAAAATCTGAAAAAAAAAATCTGAATTCCAAAACATCTCTCTGCCTGTGGTTTGGAAAATTTACTGTGTACTTGGAAAAGCAAATGACAGCTACAGTTTGGCTCATATGCCCTGGAGGGGAGAGATTAGTGAGGTCTAGAGTGTATCTTTGGTGGTTTACAGTCCTTCCCTACAACTTTTCATGTGAGAGAAGTAAAAAGTATATTTATGTTTCTCACACAACAGTGATTGGAAGATCAATCCTTTTAAAGACAAAATAAAATTATTGTAGACTTCCCATATTAACTTAAAATATTTTTGTTAAAATATTTAGTTTGTGCAAATATGACAAAACACTTAGTTAAAGTATCAAATTGCATTTTGTTAGATCTTCCTGTTTTCCTTTCTGGATTATTCCTCACCAAGATTATTTCCTCTGGAATCTATGGTAGGACTAAACAAAAAGATGCTTCTAGGAAGCTTTCTGCATTTTATAAACATCATTGGAGTTATACTGGAGATCCCAGGAATATAGTGAAGGAACTGAGAGTGGTTTCTTTTGAGGGCCGAGAAGTAGGAACTAAAGGTTCTCACTGACTGAACATTGATCCAAGGTCAATGGCTCCTTAGGGCAGAGGGTGGAGTCTGTGCCCTAATTCCCGGCAACATATGTAGAGAATGCATTTTGCACAATTTTACCAAAATTTCCTGTAGTTAAGTCTGGTTTAGAAATATCAAAACCACAAGAAGGTCTTTTAATTGCTCTGTTTAAGGCATACAGGCATGAACAAAATGTAAAAGATATGTAAATTATGAGGTCACTCTAGTATTTATAATAACTGGAATTTGTAAGAACTGAGATGAATTGTAAGGACTGTGGAAAACCCAAGTGTAGATGCCCATTAGGTAGTTAGATATATAGGTCTGGAACCCATTAAATAAAACTGGGATGAATATATGCATTTAGAATTGAATAGCATTCCAATTTAATAATTAAAACAAGATAGAAATGATATCATCCAGAGAAATGGTATAGCATAAAGAGGGAAAAATAATATTTTACACAAAGAAACAAACACTGAAGGTATATAGTAAGAGAAACTCAGACTTATTAAGACGTGATTGGAGAAAAACAGGAAAAACAAAGTGGTAGAACTGGAGTAAATGGAAGTAAAAACATCAAGGCAAAATTCAAATTATCAAAAGCTAGAATCTGGTCTGGGGATAAAATATAAAAATACCAAGATGCCTGGGTGGCACAGCTGGGTAAGCATCTGACTCTTGATTTCAACTCCAATCATGAAATCCAGCCCCTTGTCAGGCTCCATGCTCAGCAAGGGTTCTGCTTGGGATTCTCTCTCCCTCTCCCTCTACCCCTCCCCCTAATCACACATGTACATGCTATCTCTCAAATAATTAAATCTTTAAAATATACAAATATAAAATCCAATTAATGCCAATCATATTTATCAAAAATAAGTGACTATTTCAGTGAAGAGGTGGTTGGATGGGGGATGAAGGGAAAAAAAGAGAAGTATTTGATGAGTTCATTAGAAGTATGGAAGTAGAAACCTCAAGTAAAGAAGATAATTTCTGGAAGGAGATAGAAAGGCTGGTATTTCAAGAGGGAAAAAGAATTTGTTTTTTTTTTTTTTTTCATAAAAGTTGCAAGAAATTTTGGGTTTAAATGTTGAAGTGATGAGCCAACAAAAAGTGAAAGGTTGAAGAGTAAGACATTTGGGATAATTTCTCAGATTTTGGTAGTGAAGAGGCTGGCATAGATGATAGGTTTAATCTGGAACAAATGGTTGGAGACACATTTTCTTCTGTTAGGCATGAAGTAAGAGTGTGTGGGCAGATGGATGGAAGGATAGTGACAAGTTTCCATAAGACCACAAGAGCACAGAGGATGGATGAAGTGTCTGATGGATTCTATCTTTTCAGTCAACGAAGGATTACCTACCCAGAGTGAGTAGAAAGGTAGTATGTAAAGGAAATCGAGTAAGTGAAGAAGGTTTGAAATAGGTTTGGAAATAAGGAGAGATCAGACTTATTGGGCAAACAGAATGTCTGTCTAGTAGTTCAAAAGGGCCATGAAGATCAGAGACTGGGAATTCTTGGACCAAACTATGCATTATATTATATTCAATGACATGTTCCTCTGTTCAAGTTCAACTGCCTTTGTAAGGGATGAAAGTGGTGTAATTGTGGTTACTCTCTCCTTGCAGTTTTACACATTGTCGTTATGGGTATAGACAGGGGCTTGGTTGAAGTGATCCACATGGAGAATAGCCTATATTAAGAAAGGACATATGGCAGGGTTTATAGCTTGAGAGAAAGGAGACGAGTTAAAAACTGGATGTCTGAAAAACTTAAAGAACAACTGTAAATAATTGGCAAGAATGAAAAGAACAGCATTATTGCCAGATACTAATTTTAATTTTAAGATATCCATATAAAAGGTTCATGAAAAAATATTTATTGAGCATCTCTTCTACATGAGAAGTTGTTCTTACCATTGCGGAAATAAAGATGGGACAGGTTTTCTGTTCTTATGGAGCTGAGATTCTAGCCAGGTGGATCACAACAAAATAAAAAAATAATTGGGTTTAGTAGTCTCTATTGCAGAGGTGACTGTGTGAATGAGAGTGCTTCCAGGCTTCCTCCGCCAGGGCAGGTATTTAATAATGCCATACAGACGGGGTCAGCATTTCTGTGCTGTCCAATGGGGAAAGTCAATCATTAGCTTCTAACACAGGGAGGTACTTTTCATTGCTGACCAGACGGAGAGTTAATCCCAATCATTTCCACAGCATAGGCAGGATACAGTATCCTGACCCTGGGCTTAGAATTAAGATCCAAAAGCTGCCAGGTCACAAAGATACAAAGGAGAGCCACTCTAAAGCTAACTGGTAGCAAGTGGCCAGTTATTTCACAGAAAGTGTTAGAGGGAGTCAGACTGCCTGCAATTAATTGATCGAAACTGTAGTTCTAGTAAATTTTGTGATGTTTTTTAACAAAGACCGAGAATATGCGTCTTATACATGGGAGGGATATTCCAATATACATTTACATGTGGTAAAAAAAATCAAAGAATGGAAATAAAAAACAAACCATAGAAAATACTTGAATACGACTAGAATAAAGACATTTTCCTTTGGCGTTCCACACTAGGGATTCTTTGCTAATTCCTTATTAAGAAGATAATAATAAATTATTATTAGAACACAAAAGTTTTGAATGTGTTGCTTTTGGATATGTTTACGCTTAGGTTACCAATATTGTAATGTGTTTCTAGCCCAAGTCCATTGTGTGTGTTAGTCATTTTCAGCTACACTCTACTGATCCCATGATATCTCTAATCTCTTCTTGATCTTTAAAAAGTATATGAAGTATGTCATCCTACTTGGCTTTTTGTGTCTAAATGGGTATATCAATAATTCTGGCTATTTAACAAATTATTCCAAAATTTAGTGGCATAAAAAAAACTTTTATTAGGCTCAGAGTTTTGGAGGTAAGGAGATCAGATGGGATAGTGAGGTTGTTTGTCTCTATTTCACAAGGTCTGGGGGCACAGATAGTATACTTGGATCCTGGAAGCTGGAGTCATCTGGCTTCAAGTTAATTCACATGTCCAGGTGTTGATGCTGTTGGCTAGAAGTCTCCAGTTTCTTTATTCATGTGTTCTCTTTGGGAGGCCTACTTTGGGCTTTCTCTCAGAATGGGGGCTATTGTCCAGGGGCAAATGTTCTGAGAGGTAAAGAAAGTAAGGGAAAGGGAGAGAAAGTGAGAGCAAAAGAAAGAGAGTAGCCATACATTTTTATGACCAAAGCTACAGCTTCATTTCTGTATATTTCTTGAGGCACAAAATTCTGCACAGATTCAAAGGGAAAACCGATTCCGCCCCATTTCTGTTAGACCATGTAAGATCCGCAATATTCCTGTGGCCATTTTTTGAAAAATGTAATCTGCTCCGTGAGTAATATTAAGCAGTATTCTTAGAATGAGTTGTTCTAAGAGGTTGATTCCTTTTAGGTTTTGCCACTAGTTACTAATCTTTGGGCTGTAGGATCACAGTGTGGAAATGCACTCATTCTACCTAATGCCGCTGAATGTTTTAGAGTAGGAAATACTTGAGTGGTCTACTTAAGGGAAATTTAGAGTTTATCAAGTAAAGAAAATGAATTCATTCTATCATCCTGTACATGTGTGATAGAGTAATGGCCTGTTCAGAGAAGAGTGACTGTCCATAGTAAAGAAAAATGAGGCTGGGAAGGTCACATATAAGTCCATTTAAGCACTATTTAAAACAATAATCAATAACTGCTACTTTAGTTCAGGTATGCTATGATTCACATACACATGCATTTTTGGAGGATGTAGCTATTACTCTGATAATCCTAAATTTAAAAAAAAATGCTTCTTAGTTTTGATTAAGCATTTTAGAATTTAAGTACAGTATAATTAGTAAAAAGTAAATGTTTATTAAGGGTTGTTTGTAATTATCATGCATATCTCGGCATATATTTTTAATGGTAGAAGTGTCTAGTTATCTATCAATTTGCAATCTTCCATTCATGGTATATAATTATAGTTAAAAAGTGGCTGTCCAGCCAAGGACTACATGAACAAGCTTACATTTCCCATGGCTAGTACTGTCCCATGTTAGTAGTTCTTATCACTGTAATATGAATAGACTCCTAATGTGCTCTTTCAGTCTCAGCCCTTTAAGGGACAGCTGTGTCTCTTCCCCCACAGCTGCATGCTACTAATAAGGCACTGGGAAATAAAAAACTGCATGGAGAAAATCTGTACCCGTGAATCAACATGTGGATTAGAACCACCTACTGATCAATAATACCAAAACTGGATGGCAGTATCAGTAAAATTTAATATGTATTATGTTTAAGCCAATATACGTTTTGAGTCTATTTGTTATAGCAATTTATCTAATATAACTGAAGCATAACACATTGAAGACTGCTCTAACAATGGCACTGTCAATTTATTTCAACTTAGTTCTTAACAGTCAATTTTTATCTAAATTGTTGATCTTTTTTCTTTTCAAATAATATTTTCTTCCTCATATGAATTATTTTTTCAAAACTATTTATTTTGAAGATAAAAGACATCATTAAGATAGCATTATTTACATTAAACAAAACTGAATATAAATGGCAATTTTCCAGGGAAATATAAGCCATGGAATCCTTCATAAGCATGTGGGGATTTTCATTCCATAAAGTGATACATGTCAGGAACAAAATTCCTCAGGACATCATGGTATCTACGTGATCAAACACTGATTAAAAATTCATGTCTCAAAAAGAAAAGAAAAAATACAGTGACCATTTTGCTCTCTTGAGTGTCCTTCTGGAATTTAAGTTAAAAATATGACTAAAGAAATATTGTGAATGAGGTAAACAAAAAATTACATTTGAATTAAATACATATGCAGGTATATAGTAAGTCTTCCTTACAATTATTTTTAAATGGATTCTTTATGCTCATCTTTCTTTTTTGGCTTTTTTGCCTCCCATTTCTTGTTTATCTAGCATGAAAGGCATTTCTGTAGGATTAATATTTGAAAAAGAATGATAGTCTATGAATTTGTGATAATTCTTGAAGCCTGTAGCAAATATAATAATTTTATAATAAATAATGATTTTTTTTACAAAATTTAAAAATTTGTTTAAATATAATAAACCTTTTGGTGTGCCTTCAATTAAATTTCCACTATTTAGATTTTTTGGAACTACTAGAGCCAAGTACTAAGCATTGGGCTGTACCTACAGGCTATAAACCCTAGTTTAAAAGCCTTGGTTCTGTGGGGGGCACCTGGGTAACCCAGTTAAGCAGCAGACTCTAGATTTCAGCTCAGGTCATTATCTAAGTTTTGAGATCAAGCCCAGTGTGGAGCTCCGCGCTGGGAGTGGAGCCTTCTTGAGAGTCTCTCCCTCTGCCTCTCCTCTTCCTCTCTAATAAAATAAATAAAATTTTAAAAAAGCCTCTCTTCTAGTTCCTATTCCACCCCTGATATGTAATTTTAGGCAGGGAGCCTCATTCTTAGATTTAAGTTATCTCACCTAAAAAATGAGCAGCTTATAGTAATATTGCTAGTACTGCATCTTGTGCTACCAAAAATTATAGTGAGTGTTAAATGAAAATAAATTTAGAAAACAATCAGTTAAATAAAATTTAAAAACTCTAATTTTTTTAGCCTTTCAAATTCTAATGTAATATAAAACTCTAAAGTTAAAGGATATTATGTGGTATTTCCTGAAGTGTTTCATTATATCATTATCTAATGTTTTCAAGAACAATGATTTTATATTGACTTAAGTAGATCTTTATTGTTTTCTTCAACATTAACATTTTGGAATTCCAAAAACAATTTTATTAGTATAAAACTCGGATTAAAGATAATTTAAATAAAATTCAAACACAAGTTTTACGATGAATTTTGAGTTATCTAAGTTTAAAATATATTCCTAATATTATATTTATGTGACATGTTACCAATAATTGAGAAAACATACACATTTTCCGAATACAGTAAAAATCACTCCAAAATCACACAATACAGAGATAAACATGTTAATGTTTTTCTCAACTTAAACATATTTTATATTTCTATTATTTTAGAAAATTGAGGTCCTATTGCAAATAGATTTTATATATTGGTTTTTAAAAATATACTATCAATAGCACTTTTGTTTTTATAAAAATAATGTTAATTATAATATCCCCCAAATAAACTATTACACTAACTTTAGAAATATTTTCTTAGGAACAAAAATGAAAGCTATGGAAAACACTATTGCTTAGGCAAATATTAAAGTTTATTCTGCAGAGCTTTGAAATGATTTGAGAAGTCTGCAGGTGATAGGAATTGGAAAGGGATGAAGAGGTGTGGCTTCAGGACAATGACCAATGTTTTTCTGGGAAGATAGTAGATTTCATCTATTTTATGTTGAGTTCCATGTGACATTTTCTTCGAATGAAGGATTCTAAGGGAAAACTAGGAAAAAATAATCGATGATCTACATATGTTGGTTTGTAATAAAAATCCAGGATAGTTTTGTTATTTTTCTTGCTACTCAAGTCTTTTTCTATCAGTTATATTCATAATTGTATATATGATACGTTAGCCATTCTCCTATTTTTACATGTAATAAACTTTTTTGAACTTTTTAAACAATTCTCTGTGAACCAATGTCTATTTGAATTATGCTTCTTTCTAAAGCAGTACTTTTCAGGTAAAAAATGATAATATGTTTAAATATAAGTATTGACAAAAATATTGGCTGGCTTAACAAAAACAGTTCAAATAGAAACTAAAGTCCAATTCTTAGCCAGGCTCTAAAACCTAAGCTAAATAATAAGAGGTGGCATAGAAGACATCAGAGTGGTCCCTACTCTGGATATATTGCTGCTCTCATTTAAAAACATTGATTCTAAAACACAAGTACAAGTATCCCCAAAAGTTGCAAATGAATAATTGCCTTTGTTTTCTGCTATTTTCTCTCAGATTAAAGCAGAGAATCAAAAAGGGGAAGGATGGAATCTGTGAGAGTTTTCCAATCCTCTACTCCACTCTTGAAGCCACAAACCTACATGGTCCTGCAGGGAGAAGGATGCATTGTTAAGTGGACAGCTGTACAAACGAGAAAGATGTCAATAAGCAAGCTGACTTTCCATTGGGAAACAAAGTGCACATGAACAGCTAATAGCAGTTATTAGGGAAAAATGAAAACAATAACAAAACAACCAAAAAAAACAACAACAAAAATATATATCATCCAAGGTGTAGCTCAATGATCTGAAACTCCTCCATCAAAACAGGTTTTACTAGAAATCAGTTAATGCCTTTCATGCAGCTGGAGTAAAATCCAACCCCAGACCACAGGCCACAAAGCCCTAGATGATCCGGACCCTATTTATTTCTCCAAAGTCTTCTTGGCTTTTCTCTATCTTGCTCAATCTTTTTCTTTCTATATTTGAAATTTTTTATGTGTTTGCTAATTTTGTTATTTTATTTCCAAATTTATGGAACAGTTGTAAGAAGATCACAAGAAGTTCCAATGTCGCCTTTCCCTGATTCAGTTGTTGCTTTCATTTTGCACCATTTGGTTTTTATTCTCTCTATGGCTCTTTCTTTTTTGTTCTTTTCTTTGGCATGTGTGTTTACATACACACATTCACATCGTATTTTTTCCTGAAACACTTTATGGTATGCTGTAAGCTTCAGGCTCAGCCGACAACACCCAGACCATATTAGGGTGGAGATCTCTAAAATAATCTATTTTCAAATAGCCTATTTAAAAGAAAAGTCATTTACCTTTACTTGTTCCTTTTTATTTCCTCCCTGGGAGACTGGAAAACAGGCAGTATCTTTATTCCAAAATTATTTATATCCTTTTGTTAGATTTGGCTTCAAAGATAGCTCTCATGTAGGTAATGAACATAGAATCTATATTAGTAAAATTTTTAATGGGCAAATGCCAAGTTATTTTTTTAATTATTCAACTGGCATGTTTGTAATCATCTAGAGGATACATCTCTACAACCCTGATTAAATTCTAGCTCCTGTGACCCAAGTACATAATCCTCACACTACTTTAGCTAATTACCACTCAAAACTTCCACCAGTAATACTAGTACTATACTACTCTTTTTAGGATGCATGCCTTTTTTTTTATTTAGGAAAAAAAATAAAAAGAAGGAAAAAAGAGAGAGAACGAAAGGGAAAGACCTAAACCTGCTTATTATTCATATGGGACACACAAACACTGGTAAGAATAATGTCGATCAACTATTTTGATCAACTTTAGATCAGAATATGAAACATTGAGTGAGATAGAAGCATCTACTGTAAGTATAGTAAAGGACTAGGAAAATATAGTGTACCCAAAGCCAAAATAATGAAAAATATCATGAGGGAGAAGCTGATGGATTTATTGAAGAATTATACAGGAGAAAAAGAAAGAGATTGAAAGAAGAATAGAGATATTTAAAATAAACTACATTTCCCCCAAAACTCTTCACAGTGAGAAAAGGAAAATATCCCCTTAGTAATGGGATTAGGTACATTCCTTCTCTCCCTTCCTCCCATCCCTTCTTCTTCCCTTACGTCACTTCTTCCCTTACTTCTCTTCCTTCCCTCTCCCCCCTTCTCCTACCTCCTTCACTTCCTCTTCCTCCTTCTTCCTCTTCCTCTTCTTTTTCTTTCAAATTCACGTGTATTTATGAGGGCTAGTGGCTCAGGAGAGGGATTAAACATACAGATAGAAAAAAACCCCAGCAGCACTGAGAGGGACAGATGATTTTTGCTGTCAATGGCAGGCAAATTTATGTGCTAGCTTTGTTATTATGAAAGAAAAGGCTTGGAAAAGAATTGACAGATATAAAAATGAGCACTGCTGCTGGCCTCATATATAGATAATGCTATGGTCCCAGAAAAGTGATTTATGGTTGTTATAATATTTTAAGGAGAGATCAATAACATATCATTGTAACCCATTCCAACATCATGCTGATTTTAAATATGTATGACAATTGATTTTCTGCAACTGCTTATGACAGTATATGCTGCTATCTTTAGTGTCAACAATGACACAGGTTTACATAAATTAATATTCTCATATTAGCAAATATATTTTATAGGAACATAAAATAAGAATAAGGCTAATAAGAGTAATGTGAAAAATATGGGACATGACTTAAGGAAATAGAAGATATTTATCAAGATATGAAAAGAATTCATATGTTACCACTCCCCCAAAATTACATTTAAAAAAAATTACATTTTGTGGGTGCTTGGGTGGTTCAGTCAATTAAGCATCTGCCTGAGGATCAGGTCATGATTCCCAGGTCCCGGGACTGAGCCCCACATCAGGCTCCCTGCTGAATGGGTGTTTGCTTCTATGTCTTCCTCTCCCTCACTCCTCTTCCTCCCCACTTGTGTCTCTACTGTCTCTGGTGTGCACTCTATCTCTCTCTCTCTTTCTCGCAAATAAATAAATAAAATCTTTTTTAAAAATCACATTTGGGGGGCAGCCTGGGTGGCTCAGCGGTTTAGCATTGCCTTCGGCCCAGGGCCTGATCCTGGAGTCCCGGGGTCGAGTCCCATGTCGGGCTCCCTGCATGGAGTCTGCTTCTCCCTCTGCCTGTGACTCTGCCTCTCTGTGTGTTTCTCATGAATAAATAAATAAAATATATTTTTAAATCACATTTTTTAAAGTTTAGAAACCAAAGTTTCAAGAGTTTGGATTCTATTTTTTTTTTAAGATTTTATTTATTAATGAAAGACAGAGAGAGAGAGAGACAGAGACATAGACAGAGGGAGAAGCAGGCTCCACGCAGGAAGCCTGATGTGGGACTCAATCCCTGCACCTGGATAATGCTCTGAGCCAAAGGCAAACGCTCACTGAGCCACCCAGGGGTCCCAAGAATTTGGCTTATAAACAGGGTCTTTTAAAATGTTATTTGAGAGGTGCCAGATGCCTAGTCGGTTACACCTCCAACTCTTGGTTTTGGCTCAGGTCATGATCTCAGGGTCCCGGGATCAAGCTCCATGTTGGGCACCCAGCTCAGGGCAGTCTGAGATTCCTTCCCCCTCTCTTTTCACTCCCAGTCTGCCCCTGCCTCCCCACCACACATCTCTCTCTCTCTTGCTCTCTCAACCAGATAAATTAATAAAATCTTTTAAAAATAAATAAATAAAAATGTAATTTGTGGCTGTGCTCTATACTAAATATCAGCATGCTTCCCAGTAAAATTTAAACCTCTTTGGCTTTATCATATCCATATGAAGTTGGAAAATGACCAGTTTTTATTCCTTTCCATCCATCTCTGTATTTAAAATTGCATAATTCAGATATTATATACTAGGCCTATCTTCTTTACTCTTGGTTTAGGCCTTTTTTGTAATTCTGTCATGATAAGACAGTACTAGAAAATAGGGCTTCTCCTCCTGTTCAGAACGGACTGTGCTCTCACACAAACGAATAAGTAAAATGACTGAATGAATTCCAAGTTGGTTTTTCATTTAATCTTCTCTGTGCTGTAGCCATAAAATACAGTTCATTTAAGGGCCTCTTTGTTGTTTCACTTCATTTATTTGGCATAATAGCAATAAATGTTCTACTTCGTGTGTTTCACAATAGTGAAACAGCTCCCGGCTTTACAATAAAACTGGAGGGGTTTATTACATAAGAGAAGCTTATTGTGCCACTGAAACATGTACTAAAGGTGTCATTGTTTAATATATTAGTGTTTGATAATAGCACACTACCATTACCTACCAGCTGGAAATATTTTATAAGCTCACAACAGAGACTTTAAGTGGTACAATATATATATTTGTGACTTGACTTCATATCATTACTCTTAGTAATTTTCCCAGAGGTGTTAGCACTTAATTAATTTATGGTTGAGTATATTTATGAAAAATGTTATAGGATTACAATAATAAATCATTCTTTGAGATTATATGCCATAATTTGACCTGGCATATATTTAGGCTCCACATTTCTCACCTTCTTTGTGTTTTATAATGTTCAGGCTTTGTGTGTTTTCAAGGGCAGCAAAAGTTAAACAAATGTGATCACATCAAACTAAAAAGATTTGCACAGAAAACGGAACCATCAACAAAATGGAAATGCAACCTACTGGATGAGAGAAGCCATTTGCAAATCATATGTCTGATAAGGAGTTAATGCCCAAAATGTATAAATAATTCCCACAATTTACCATTGAAAAACAAACAACCTAATTTAAAAATGGACAGAGGACTTGAATAGACAGTTTTCCAAAGATGGCATACCCATGGACAACAGGCATATGAAAGATGCTCAACATCACTAATCATCAGGGAGATGGTTATCAAAACCACAATAAGATATCACCTCATGCCTGTCACTTTGGCCATTATCAAAATGACAAAAAAATTAACAAGTGTTGGTGAGAATGTAAAGAAAAAGGAGTCCTTGTATACTATTGGTGGAAATGTAAAAAAATGGTGCAGCCACTATAGAAAATAGTATGGAGTTTCCTCAGACATATAAAAATGGACGTACTATATGATCCCACAGTTCCACTTCTGGGCATTTATCCAAATATAATGAAAATACCAATTCAGAGAGATACATGCACCCATAGCAGCATTATTTACAATAGTCAAGATACGGAAGCAACCTAAGTGTTCAGTGATAGTTGAGTGGATAAAGAAGATGTATTTTACAATAGACTATTACTCATCCATAAAATAATGAAATCTTGGGGTGCTTGGAAGACTCAGTCGGCAAAGTGTCTGACTCTTGGTTCTGGACATGGGAAATCGAAATGATCTCGATCATGGATTTAAGCCCTGCATCAAGCTCTCTGCTCAGCATGAAGTCTGCTTGAGATTCTCTGTCTCTCTCTCTCTCCTTCTACCCCTCCCCCAGCTCATTTACTTTCTCTCTCTTGCTCTCTCTCAAATAAATAAATGATTTTTAAAGAATGAAATCTTGCCACTTGTGATATGGATGGATCTAGAAAGTATCATGCTAAGTGAAATAAGTAAGAAAGAGGAAGATAACTACTGTGTGATTTAACTTATATGTAGAATTTTAAAAACAAAACAAATCAACACTCAAGACAAAAAAGAAACAAACTCATAGATATAAGAAAACCAAAGTGTTTTTACCAGGTGGGGGAAGGGGTTGGAGTCAGGCAAAATAGGTAAAGGGGATTAAAATAAATAAGTCATGGGTATATAATGTACAGCATAGAAAATATAGTCAATAATATTGTAATAGCTTTGTATAGTGATAGATGATAACTAGACATATTGTGGGGATCATTTCATAATGCATAAAAATATTAGATCACTATAATGTATACCTGATACTAATAGGATATTCTATGTCAATTCTACTTCAATAATAAAAACTACTTTATGTGTTTCATTTTTATTTATAATAATCAGGCAAGTTAATGGTCAATGAAAGAATTTGTAAGTCTGAAAGGAGATATGAAATGGGATAGAAAAATGGAGAAATTGAGAACTTTTCAAAGCTGTAAAAGCCAACTAATTTGAGACCCCTAAGTTCCCTCCAAAATTACTGACAAAATCATTGAGAGACAAACATCCTGTAAAATTTTAAATGAAGTTGGATTAGAGCTAAAATCAGACTAAAAGTGTGATATCTGTTAGATCTTTTTAACTGACTAAAATATTTCAGGGCAAAGCCTGATTAAACTTCTCCCACAGAATCCCAACAGCTTTACAGTAGTCCTTCTTAAACCGAGAAAGAATGAAACTACAGCAAGCCAACAGGAGAATCACAGTGTGCTAATTCAAGAACTAAAGTGTGAAAGCAACTGTAAGGGTGATTCCTGGCAAATGGAGATGCCAGGAATCAAAGAGATAGAAATTCCACAATATTTATGTGAGAATTGTACTTCCAGGAAAAAACAGATTAGTAGTTGTGGTTATGACTTTGAGACTCAGACCTTTGGACCTGAGATCTCCTTTAGGCTGAAACCATCTTAAAAATATGCAGGCCATTCAAAGAGGATATTTCCCAGTGCCGACTTCATCCTGAGCTTTAGAAAGTTAATGGAAAAAGAATCCTCCCAGAGGAAACACAGAGAAAAATGAACAAAGTAGTGCAGAAAGCAGAAGTTGGATGGGATCAAGGATGATTCCTCTGCCACAGGGTTGCAGCCTTCACAGTGTTTTCCCAGTAGGAGGATTTCAGAACTGTCCTATTTCCTAAATGAGGGTATTGTGGTCATTCTGTCCTCATCTGCTACCTTTGTGTGGGTGTGTAGAAATTGGGAGCAGATTGTTCATGGGTCTCTGTACAAAGAAGACTCACATCCATACCTGATGTACAAATGATCACAACATAAAAATCTCTTCTACAGTTGAAATCCCCATCACCTGAGAGTATCCTTTTTTGCTTAGAAATCATTAGTACATAATACTATAAACTGAAAAGTCTTTCTACATACTAAGTCCTATATTCCTTCCAACCTTCCTTCCCAATCTTACCAAAACTTTTGCTACAAATATTTTTGTATCTGAAATAGTAAATATGGAATACTATATGTTGCTATTTTAAAAAGAGGAAAAAATTAAAGGTACATAAAAAGATGCTCAGCGTCACTAAACATCAGGCAAATATATATCATTTTCTTTATTTTTTAAGTAGACTCCATGCCTAGTGCAGAGTTCAACATGGGACTTGAACTCATGACCCTGAGATTAAGGCCTGAGCTGAGATCAAGAGTCAGATGCTTAACTAACTGAACCACCTAGGTGCCCCTATATCATATTTTCTTTATCCATTCATCCTTTGATGGTCATTTAGGTTATTTCCACATCTTGGTTATTGTAAATATTGTTTCAGTGAACATGGGGATGCAGATATCTTTTTGAGATAGTGATATTGTTTCTTTCAGATAAATACTCAGAAATAGAATTGCTGGGTTACATGGTAGTTATACTTTCAATTATTTAGGATCCTTCACACTTTTTTCATTAGTTAAGGTACCAATTTTCATTCCTACCAATAATGCACAAGAGTTCCCTTTCCTCTACATCCTTGCTAACACCGGTTATCCCTTCTCTTTTTGATAACCATTCTAACAGGTATAAAGTGAAACATTACTGTGGGTTTATTTTGCATTTCCCTGATGATTAGTGATGATATATGTCAATTGTATCTCAATAAAGCTGGAAACAATTTAATCAAAACACAAGAATGAGTTGGTAAACGCATGATTGTAATTAAAACATTTAACATGCCTCTATTGTTATATATTAATTAAAAATCATGAAAGGTATAGGCAATTTAATGACATATTAACATATTTGCTCATAAATCTATATTTATTCAAATGATTTTATATTCCTGATTACACTTACATTGACAATTTTCCAAAACAGTCATAACTTAGGTAAATAAACACTTTCGGTATTTTGAAGTTCAGAAATAACCATTACCATAATTATCATGGACCTGAAAAAGAACAATGAAAATAAATAGTAAAATATTTCAATTAAATTACAAAGAATGTTGGGCACCTGAGTGGCTCAGTTGTTGAGACTCTGCCTTTGGCTCAGGTCACAGTCCTGGGGTCCTGGGATTGAGTCCTGCATCAGGCTCCTTGCAAGATAAAGAGTCTCTGCCTATGTCTGTGTCTTTCATGAATAAATAAATAAAATTTTTAAATAAATAAATAAATAACAAAGAATGTTAAACCCAGAAGTAAATATTTTGAAAACAACAAAATTAATGATGGGTAATGATGGGTTTTATATATACATGTGGAAATTAAACACAGTTAAAACTAAATGACAAAAAATGTCTAATAACCAAGCTCAAGGGACATCAGAAAAATTTGGAGGTAAATGTACAAATTTGATTTTAAAATGTATGTTGAAAAAAATGACAAATAAATTCATTAGCAAAACAATATAATTAACAAACATAATCACTGATTTTTGTTTGCTTGTTTAATATCCGTAGATTAGGTAACCCTGGGTAGATATAATTAGAAACAAACAAAAAACAGAGTTAACTGCTAAATAATGAATACTTTGTAACTATTATTATCTGTCACTCCAGCGATAATACATTGAAGTTAATTTTTGTAGAAAGTATAAGCTGCATTCCATATCTATGTCATCCTTATTCTTGAATGTGGACTCCGGTTTTTCGATATTACCATTAATTGGAAGAGTATCCTTTCTCCTTTGTTTTTTTTTTTTTTTTTAAAGATTTATTTATTTATTCATGATAGACATAGAGAGAGAGAAAGAGGCAGAGACACAGGAGGAGGGAGAAGCAGGCTCCATGCACCGGGAGCCTGACGTGGGATTCGATCCCGGGTCTCCAGGATCGCGCTCTGGGCCAAAGGCAGGTGCCAAACCGCTGCGCCACCCAGGGATCCCCATCCTTTCTCCTTTGAATTGCCTTTGCACCTTTGCCAATGATCAAGTAACTAAACTTGTGTCAGTCTGTTTCTGGGTTATTTATTTGATTCTATTGATCTATTTTTTTCACCAATTACAAGTTGTATTGATACACTATGGCTTTTAATTATTGAAAGCAGGTAGTGTTAGTATTCTAAGTTCTTCAGTATTTCATTGGCCATTCTCAATCTTTTGTGCTTTCATATAGATTTTGAATCCATATGTCATATAGATATCATCATATCTACAAAATAGCAGGGTTTTGATTTTTGATTTAGGATAATCTCGCTTTAAGTCTACATTCCTTTTGTTAGAAGCTTGCTGGCTCCTTCAGCTGTGATGAATTATGAGGGTATGTCCTTTGTTTCCTCTTCCCATGTGATACAGTTCCATCTCCTTTATATTTTTCTCTTATTCTGGAACAATTATTAGTTTCTATTAAGGCCCAGGTATAGGGACATAAGTCTCAATATAGGCTTTATGGGCCTCCTACACTTACCTGGAAAGTGAACCACAGAAAGTTAAGTAGTTAGTAATTAGGTTCTAATTCACGTCCCTCTTCACTGAAGGTCAGAATAAGAAATTATGCCTTTTGAAATGAAAGGGAACTTAAAACAACTTGTGATTTAGAGTAAAAAGAAACATTTTCTTGCAATCTGGTTTAACCAGAACAGGCTATGTTTTGAATATTCTAATATAGAGCAAATTATATTTATGCTTGTCATGTGCATGCTGAAACTAAGAAAAATTAGTGTAAAAAAAACAGCAAGTTAAAACACTAAAAATAAGAATATATATAAAAATATTTTAAAACATCAAGTCATGTGAGAATGTTTTTGCTTCTAACATTAAAGTACGTATTTTGATCCGTTGCCATGAAGTACACAGTTTTAGGATGCAATAGCAAAGTAAAGTTAAAATGGATTACTTTTATCAATCTGAATGCATTTTGATACAATTAAATGGAAAAACTAAAGAGCTGTCACTTATCCTGGACAGGTAACATTAGTTATCTCCTTGAAAACATTTGTAACTCATGACAACACACTTACTTCCTAATTAGCATCACAAATTTAGTTCAGGAAAAAAGAAACCTTAAGTATTAGAATCGCAAATTTATAGATGCTAAATATTTCAGCTGCTACTATTTAATATTTAAGCAATGTAGTCACTCTTTAATAAAAAGCTTGCTAATGATAATTATCAAAAGTCAGATTTATTATCTTCACGTTATTTATAAATTAATTTACCCCGAAGTTCTCTTGAAGCTGCTTGTTCTCCTGTATCTTCAAAGATGTTGTCTTTTTATTGCTTATTTTTATTTCTATTTCCTAGTAATGGTAATAAAACTCTAAACAATTTTCTAAAATTTCATGTTGATATTTCCAGTGAATATCAGTTGTAGCAGTTTAGAGGAAAATAGTAACAATTCAATATTGCATTTATTATCATCATTAAAACATTTGACATTTTGCACATATAAACTATGTTAACATCAAATTAAATATTTTAATTCAGAACATTTCCATAGTATCCTTAGGCTACTACTCACTATTTGGAAAATATATTTTAGATTTCTGCCATTTGTGATCTATTCTCGTCTCCAAAGCAAAAATTGAAGTTGTGTATTCAATTCAGTCTTAGCCAATCTATTTTATGCAGGCATATTTGAAAATGCTACAATGAAATTGGAAGCAAATATCACATTGGAATGTTTACAGGCTCAACATGTGAAATATCCTTAGAAAGTCATTCAGAAACTGCTAGAAGATAATAACTTTGCTATGAAAGTGACTATAAAATTAGTCATAGCAGAGGTTATAGACCATTTGGCAACCATCCTAAAAGGAAAGCGAGGTCAAATATTAAACTGCATGAAGCTAGGAAATCTCACCAATAAACATTTTCAAGGATATGAAAATAAAGTATTAAAATAGACTCCTACTATTGCAATTACTGAATATTCTAGTATATATTCATAGTAAAAGCCCAATATAAATGCTGAATTGTGCCCCCTTCTCCAATTCATATGTTGAAACCATAACTTCAATGTGATCATATTTGGAAATAGGTCCTTTAAGAAATAATTGAGGTTAAACGAGGTCATAAGGACGGGCGTCTAATATTTTAGGTGCTCTTATAGGAAGACTAATAGAGATTTCTCTCTCCACCCATGCAGAAAGAAAAGGCTGAATGAGCACAATGCAAGATGGCAACCATCTACAAACCAAGAGAATACGCCTTAGAAGAAATTTATTTGCCAGCATCTTGACTGGGCTTCTCAGACTCCAGAGCTGTGAGATAATATTTCTTATTTAAGTCACATCATCTACGGTACTCTGTTATGGCAGCCTGAGCAGAATAGTAGAACAAATTATACTAAACTTGAGTTTTAAAAATTAAACATATTAGTATGTAAAACAAAAACAAAAACAAAGCCTTGATTTCCAGCTAGTATAAATGTACTCAGAATTTTTGTGTTACTCATTCTACAAAATCTAACAAATGTTGCTTACATACACTTTGAAAAATATTTCAAACAAATTTCTTCTCTTTTCATTGAAAATATCTTACACAAGTTATACTTATAAATAAATGTTCTGGATCCATGAATCTAGAAAGAAAATGAGAAATTTCCTTTCTCATTAGCAATAAAAATGGCAATAGAATGAAGGAGCAAGGAATTAAAAGGATTGCTAGAGTTCTAGAAAGAAACTGAGAGGTATTATTTCTCAAAATCCAGATTGTTTGGTTCTGAGCCGAATGACATTATGAAAGCAACAAGTAGAAAGAAATAAGAATTAGCCATAAAAATTGCCAGATACATCTGATCCCTGGACTAAGGACTCTGTCTTCTTGCCTACTTCTCTCAGGGAGACTACTCTGCTCTACTAATGAGGCCCTGAATAGTGACAGGAGTCCTGATCTCAGTTTGCCCCTTCTGGATTGGAACTCCCATCCTGAGAGTCAGACTAAGAGCAAGCAAAGCCTGATATCCTTGGCCTGCCATGTCTAAGTTAGGGCTTCTACCTTACAAAGAGAAGCTAAGTGAAAGAAGAAAGTGACGTCTGGGTGGCTCAGCGGTTGAGCGTCAGCCTTTGGCTCAGGGTGTGATCTCATTATCCTGGGATTGAGTCCCATATCGGGCTCTTTGCATGGAGCCTGCTTCTCCCTCTGCCTTTCTCTCTCTATGACTATCATGAATAAATAAATAAAATATTTTAAAGAAAGAAAAGAAAGAAGAAAGTGTCTTACATCTCAGCTATACCCTCCCAATATAAGGCTTCTGCAACGTGGGGCTGAAGGTCATAAGACATGCTGGTCACCTGGTCCTCTCACAAGAACCATCCCTATAGACTGGGACCTATAGAGGGGGAAGGGAGCCCCATATTTTTGGCTATGTCGGCCTGAGTAAAACTTCCATCACACTGAGATGAGGACAGTATAAATCAAAGAAGGAGCATAAAAGATGGATTTAAGGCAGGAAAAAGTAGAAAATCATCTGAAACTATATTGGCAGAGGAAAATGAGCTCAAATATTCAGTAAGGTAGGTAGGTCTGGTGATTCAGACTAGCATAGGTCCTGTTACGGTATTTGAACAAAATGAGACTGACTAAAACCTCATTCCTACCCAGAATTTTAAAATTATTAATAAAATCTGACTAAATGAACATTATAGTAATGGGAGAATTCTGGGTCACTAATAGCAGCTAGGAAAAAATTTGAGTAAACGAAGGACCTTTGATCATACTGAAATAGAAGAGAAAAAATATCTCATTCTGTAAAAATACTAGCTATTTTTTTTTGTATAATCAAATATAGTGATTAATCCTAAGAATAGGAGAAAGAACCCTGGAAAGGACTGAAGATAGATTTTAAATGGTTTGATTCAAATGGGGATTTGGATTCAGAATATATTGTATCTAGTGGAAACTATATAGATTTATATGGATTGCCATATGTCTTGCCTCAAAAGATGATGACTAAGCTACATACATATTACTCTATGGCAGCTCTATTTTATGTTGCTTTCCAGAGGACACTAATTTTTGGTATTTGTTTGTTAACTAACTCCCTATTTCCTTTCCTTTAAAAAAAATGATTTTGAGAGAGAGAGACCATTCACAAGTAGGCTAAGTGGCAAGTAGAGGGTTAGAGGGAAGCAGGCCCTCTGCTAAGCAGAGACCTTGATGTGAGGCTTGATCCTCTGACCCAGGGATCATGACCAGAGCCAAAGGCAGATGCTCAACCAACCGAGCCACCCAGGCGCCCCTCTTATTTACTTCTACTATGATATTCATTCAACAAACATGCACTCACTGCTTAACTAGAGCAAGTGCTACATAGGATAAAAAAGATCTGTCTGATATATATAAACTAATAAATATAATATAAATATTTAGAAAATCTCATAAAAATCCAATTTGAGGAGTATTGCCTGGGTACAATTACATGTTTGAAAACAGTAAATACATTCTAAAATACTCAAAGACAGAAAAAAATTTAAGTTGTGATACTTTGTGCTAGCAAAAATGGACCTGAGTCCCTGTATTTGCATTTTTATCATGTCCTTTTCACCTCAATATCATTTTGAGATAAATTAGACATGCCACACATGTGCAAGTATTAAGAATTATAATAAAGGTGATATAGGACAGCTAGTTCCCTTTGTAACTATGAGGTGGCAAATGTAGACCTTAGTTGTTATGGCAACCTTCAATTAATGACAGTATCATCAAAGTCATCTCTCCACAATATTTAATAAGTTATTTCCATTAAACATGATTGAATGTTCCTTTCTGAATCCAATGACACAGTTGAAGTTAAAAGCCACATTTTAAAAAATGAAAATAGATATATCCTCAATTGTTTAATGGAGAAAAATCCTTCAAAAACTTTCCTTAAATTCAAAATTTTGTAAAGACAGCTGCAGCTATGTTGTTAATAAAATATTAATAGCTTCTCTGTAGTTAAGCTTTCAAGTAGATTTATGGATCACTATGGATTTTCCATTAGGCAAGTGGGGATAGATTTGATGATGATGATGATAATGCAGATTACTGACAGAAAATTATGCCAATATTAGAAATGTTAATTGACATATAAAATACTAACAGATTAATTTTATTTTTATAAAAATAATCCTCTCCAAACTCATAAACCCACTAACATAAACAAAAAGTTGAAAATCCAAAGATGACTATTAACAATGGATGTAGTGTCAAGAACTAAAACGTGAATTTATAATTATTATTTATAGAATGACTTTTCATATATTACCTCAAATCCTCAACATATATAAGGTAGATTATTAATCCCATTTTATAGATTGGGAAAATGAGACACCAGAGCTAAAATTAGAGTAATATTTTCAGGGTCACACAATGAGTATGTGAGTAAGAACAATTCTGTCTAATGCCAAAATCTGTCCTCTTTCCATCAGCCTATGTTCTCTTCTTATGGTGTAAAATAATATAATAACATTTATAAATCTTCAAACTACTATCATAAAATTTCATTGTTTTTATTTCACTATCTGCTGAATGATAAAAATGAACATTTCAGTTTATTAGCTGTAAGCTAATAATGCTTCAAGTTTAAGGCTCAGTCCCTAAAATCTCCTTGGAGCACAACCCAGGATGATGTAAAAAGTAACTGGAGCATGATTAGAAAAGAAAATATTCTTTGATTCAGTGACCAGCAATGTGAACCTTGGGAAAGAAAGTAAAAGCTACAACTTGAAATAATAGGATTGTTTAGTGGCACAGATGTAAATAAAGTCTAAGAGGAAAATATCTTGCAAATGATGGCAATTGGGACAGACTCCTCTTTTGTCTGGGATTCCCAGAGATTCTAAAGTCCCACTCCAGTCCACTCAGACCTTAAAAATTTGTTTAGTTTTTTAAAAACAAATTTTTTAGTTATTTTGTTCTTACATATTTTCAGTGTAATTATTTCTTCCTTCCATGATCTTCCTAAAGTGAAACAGTTTGCATGTCTCTTTCCATAGAGAGGCTGATTATCATTTGAAATTCAGTTCACCTAGTAAACTTGTGACTTTAGCACTTTGATAGTTCAAAAAAATATGATTTTGAAGGTTTTTTAGTTTTTTAAAATCAATTTTAGTTTAAGAATGATGTTCCCTTGTGCCATTTTAAACCCAAACAAAACCACTTGATTTCTTATATAGTAGTTTAGTATTACAGCTCTTCTAATGAATAGAAGTTCATTAACATACATGAACTAAGGAACTCTACAAACTAATAAGTCACACCACATCTTAAGCAGCTAAGTCTAAGAGTTTCAATCAAGAATTATTACATAAAATAGAGGGCAACATAATGGCTTAATCAGCGAAAACCTTAGGAAATCTGATTTTACGTGGATTTTAAGCTTTCAACTTAAAATTCAGCTTAATGTAACAGTATGTTACATTAAATTCTATTATCCTACTGTGTAAAGATGACAGCATGTCCAGCTGTATTTAGTGAAAAGTGAAGTGAAATTTGTTGAGTGATTACTACATCTAAGAAACACTGTATGATTTATTCTTTTTAATTCTTAGTACAAATAGATTGTTTAGATAATGTTATATATCACTTCTATAGATATGAAAACTGAAGCAACAAGAATGTAATCATATAACTAGAAAGTTGTGAAGAAAATATTCAAATTCATACATTTTGATGCTACAGATGTTTATAACAGTCTGCTCTACTACAATTGGCAAATATACATGTTTCTATATATGTGTATGTGTGTGTATCTACAATAAATAATCATATATATAGCCCAGTATATAGTCCACACATATAGTCACACACATATGTATATCATCTATATCTGTATCTATATCTATCTATGCTTATCTATATCCATGTATTATAAAATATATCCATAAAGGAATCTGGAAAGATTAATCTGGCTTCTGGTACACTTTAATTACCTTTATAAGAGCAATTATTTCTCCCTAAACCAATATCCCATTTTCTTTCATTACAATCCCTTATCAAACTCTCCCAATCTCTTATTTCTCGTACTTCCATTCTCCATGTCCATCTTCACTCTTTGTGTGCATGTCTCCTGATGACTACTGTACCTACCATCAGTTGTATCTTAAGCATGGGATTCATCTCAGCTCACTTTATCAAGTGAGCTTTTCTTCAGCCCTTTGCTTCTCTATTGTCTTATAAATGAGCAGAAGATTTAAAGAAGAAACAAAAGGAGAGGTTTACAGGGAAGAGACAAATATAAAGACTTAAGGATGCAAAGATAAATCAGTTTTTAAAAATATTTCTCATCAGAATAAAAAAAAACACGTGACTTTTGCTAGTAGGAACTTTTTATTCCACAAGAAATGCAGATTATTCAGCTAAAAATTCAGGAAGAGAAGAGTTATCATAAGGGTTTATGTAAAGCAATAATGAAAACAAGCTCAGGCTAATTCAACAAGAACTTTATGCCCCAAAGAGTATGAGATTAAAGGGTCATGCTAAAATCTGAAGAAATTCTGGAACCTCAGTAATTAGAATCTGCCAGTGTTCATTCAAGCAATACTGCTTTTAATTTGATTGAGCTGTTCTTTTCATACCTATCCCTAGCTTGACCCTTCTGTTCACCCTTCAACTAACATGTGACTTTACCTCTCTCTACTGTGTATATGTTATTTACTATGATGTAACTTACTTAAAATTTTTTCTTAATTATAATTTCAGCTAATGTGGGATTGGATTAAGTGACCACTCCCTCCACTATTACTTCATCCTAATTTAATTAATTACCTCTTCAACAACTCTATTTTCAAGTGAGATCAAGTCTAAGGCATTAGGTTTTAGGACTTCAACTTATCTTTCTGGGGGGAAACACAATTTAATCAGTAACACCATGGGAGTTTGTACATTATGGCTTCCCATAGAAGGAACCATAGTGTTGGTAGGATCAATAAGTGAATCATGTTTATAGTTCATTGTTTATAGCATAATGAAATATTTGCAATGGATTATTTCAATAAAACTGGGCTTCCTATAAGCCTTAATTTATACTATCATTCTTGGTGTAATTAAAAAAAATAATTCCAAGATCTTTTAAGTTGTTTAATAATATGGGAACTTTTATTTACTTATTTTTAAATGCATCTTTTTGATGGGCATTGGGTCACACTATTTACATACATTAATTTTATTTGTTTATCAAAATGCACCTGTAACTACATAATGCTATTTTCCTTGTTTTGATGTATTTACCTATTGAATAACTGGATGAACATCACAATGTTGATAAACAGTGAGGTAAGGCTTATAATACATATTTTTTATTCTATTGTTCATGATTCCTTTTGCCAAATGAACTCTTACTTATCTTTTAAAATCTAAATTGATATTTGTATCTGGTTTGCAGCCGGCTTCAACAGTAATAACTAGAGTCCATTTCTCTGAGAAACAATATATATCAGTACTACAAGAATTTAATGTCAGATAAATGTGTGTTTTAGTTCCATATTCAACCACTTAATAATTTTGCAATATTAGATAAATTACATAATTCTGAGCATAGATTTTCTACTTTATAAAATAGAAATACAATTTTATTAGAATTAAACAGAGATTTGCACGGGCTAATCAAAGTGCCTGTAAATGGAGGAATCACAAAATACATAAGAGCTCCTATTATTATTATTGTTGTTGTTATTATTATTCCATGTCTATGCATTATGAATTTCCCATAACTTACCAATGTCATCGTAATCTTATTTACATGATTTTCATTCCCAAAGAACAAGTTGAGTTTTAAATTGGTCTGAAAAATAATCAATAAGTTGAGCTCTGTATAATGAAAGTTAATTCCAATAGTTATTAATGTATATCACTCAGATTCACATTCCACCTTGAATCACGACCATATCAAAATATTATGCAGATTGTGCAGTACTTTGAGCCATCTTGCTGCAAAAGTCTTACTATAAATTAATGAGCAAAAGCAAATACATTATATGTATATAAAATATATAAATATACATATGTAGAGATATTTATTATATATAAGGCCATTTGAAAGTATATAATAGGAAATGTTAGTTTTTAATTTCTGCTCTATTCTAGTTTCTTTTTTTTTAATTTTTATTTATTTATGATAGTCACAGAGAGAGAGAGAGGCAGAGACATAGGCAGAGGGAGAAGCAGGCTCCATGCACCGGGAGCCCGATGTGGGATTTGATCTTGGGTTTCCAAGATAGCACTCTGGGCCAAAGGCAGGCGCCAAACCGCTGCGCCACCCAGGGATCCCTCTATTCTAGTTTCTAAGTAAGATGTTACTAATATAAGAATTAAAAATGTTTTACTCTCAATTTAAATAGATTTTATTTTTTACTTTTTAGATGAAAAATCAAGGATTTTATATCATTTTCACTATCTGTGGTACAAGATGCCTGCACTCCACCCAATGGCATTACTGAATACTATTGAGATTATTAAAAGCAGCCTGGAAATTTTGCCACAAGCCTCATGGAGTAGTAGCATAGGAATGTTTCCATGACAACACTCTAACCACTCTTTCAGAATGTACTTGTAGATGTTCATATTTTGTGATGAGAAAATATAATAACATTTGTACCTCAAAAGGTTGTTTAAAAATTGTCAGTCTTATCAAATTTCACTAATATCACCTGAATTTTTTTAAACTTTACATTTAAGATACCTTCCTTATAATAAATATACTTTAATAATAAATATACAGGTACTCCTATAAAAAACTGCATTTAATATGGGTTCATTTTTGCAGCTAATAATAAGTAGATTGCACATAATTCTAGTTGTTTCTGATAGCTTTAAGTGTTACTATTCAAGCAATGAATGTTATTCCAGAGTTTAAATTAGGGCTTAAAACCTATAATCCAATTATTGGAGAGATGTTATTTTTTCAAGTTATGTTTTAAATGTTATATTTGCTAATATTTTGCAATATCATCAAATTTTAACTAATCAGGCATTGTTTAAAAATCCAAATTAGGATTGTTTCAAAAAATAGTAGTAGTATCTAAAGATCCTGAACTCATCAACTCCCACGAACCCACCACATCTACATAAGGAACAATTCCCTCTGAAAAACACTAGAAAACTAGCTAAATAGCTGGCAGGCTTCATGTTTACTACCTTTCTAGAAGCTACAAAGGTTTTCTTAGGGTATGGAGGCTGGGGGGATGCCATCACTGTGCTCTCCCTTGGCCTTGCTGCAGCTCACCAGCACCTCCCAAAAGGAGCTGTATACTTGTCTGGAGCTGCAATTTTTGCATCTATTGCCCAGGGGTCACTTTCAGATTGCTTGGTCTGGAGACTAGCAGCTTATGATCCCATAGGACTCTATATATTTGTACACTTTAAAAGCTTTAGCCTGAAGTTCTGGCTTCCAATCAGCCTGAAATGAGATGCTAACTGAAATCCTTCTCTTGAGAACACTGACAGGTCTTGGCACAAATTCAACAACTGGGGCCTAACAAAAATAAATCAGGCTACTTAGATAATCATGAAGGTTTAGGAGACAATAAAGGGTTAAGGCAGTCTTAAATAATAAGTTCCATCTCCTACATGAGGCCATTCCTTCATGCCTAGAAGATATAACTGTTTTACTTTGTACATAAAAACAAACATGGAGTCAAACAAAATGAAACAAACAAACAAACAAAAAACCAGGAAAATATGCCAAACAAAAGAACAAAGTAAAACCTCAGAAGAAATACCTTCATGAAATGGAGATAAGTAATTTACCTAATAAAGAGTCCAAGGAAATGGTCATAAAGATGCTCCCTGAACTCAGGAGAAAATTGGGTGAGCACAATGAGCACTTCAACAAAAAGATATAAAATATAAGCAAACGCCAAAGGGAGGTCACAGAGCAGAAGAATGCAATAATTGAACTGAAAATTACAGTACAGAGGTTCAACAACAGACTAGATGAAGCAAAAAAACCCAAAAGGATCAGTGGTCCAGAACACAGCAGTAGAACTCACCCAAACAGAAAAGAGACAGAGAGACAGAGAGAGATTTATAGAGTGAAGATAGTTTAAGACATTATAGAACATCATCAAGTGAAATAGCATTCACATTATAGGGATCCCAGGATGAGGAGGAGAGAAAAAGGGCAGAAAACTTGTTTGAAGAAATAATGACTGAAAACTTTTCTAAACTGAGGAAGAAAACAGATATTCAGATTAGGCAGACCAGAGAGTTTTACTCAAGATGAACCCTAAGAGGGCAGCGCGGGTGGCTCAGTGGTTTAGCACCACCTTCAGCCCAGGGCATGATCCTGGAGACCCGGGATCCGGTCCCACATCGAGCTCCCTATATGAAGCCTGCTTCTCGCTCTGCCTGTGTCTCTGCCTCTATTTCTCTCTCTGTGTCTCTCGTGAATAAATAAATAAAATCTTAAAAAAAAAAGATGAACCCTAAGAGAGCCACACTAAGACATATTATAATGAAAATGTCAAGAGCTAAAATACAGAATCTTAAAAGCAGTAAAACAATGTGCTTCAAACAAGGGAACCCTCTTTACACAGATGTTTCAGTAGAAACGTTTGCAGGTCAGAAAGGAGTTTAATGGTATATTCAAAGCGCTGAAAGGAAAAAAAATAATAAATTCACTAAGAATACCTGGCAAAGTTATAGATCATAATTGAATGAAGGATAACTAGTTTTCCAGAAAACCAAAAGCTATGAGAGTTTATTGCCACTAAGCCAGTTGTAGATAAAGTGTTAATATATTAATAATTAATAATATTAATAATATTCCATGTTCATGGATTAAATGAGTTAATATTGTTAAAATGTTCATGTTTTTGAAATCAATCTACAGAATTGATGCAATCCCTATCAAATTCAAAGGATATTTTTCACAGAAGTAGAACAAACAATTCTGAAATTTATATAGAACCACAAAATATTCCAAGTAGTCAAAGCAATCTTGAGAAATAGAGACATCACATTTCCTGATTTCAAACTATATCATAAAGCTATAGTACTCAAAACAGTATGGTACTGGCATAAAAGAGACACAAAAATTAATGAAACAGAATAGAGACCCCAGAAATAAACCCATACATATATGGTCAAGTAATTTATGACAAAAGAGTCAAAAATACACAATAAGGAAAGGACAATATTTCAACAAATGGTGTTGGGAAAACTGGACAGCCACATGTAAAGATGAAACTAGAATACCGTCTTATACCATACACAAACATGAACTCAAAATGGAGTAAAGACTTGAAAGTAAGCCCTGAAACCATAAAACTTCAGAAGAAAACATAGACAGTAATTTCCTTGACATTGGTCTTGGCAATGATTTTTTTGGATCTGATTCCAAAAGGAAAGGTAACAAAAACAAAAATCAACAGGTGAGACTACACCAATCAAAAAGTTTTGCAAAACAAAGGAAGCCATCAACAAAACGAAAATGCAGTCTATTAGGTGGGGAAAAGTATTTGCAATCATAGATCTAATATAGGGGGAAGAGGGGAGGTTAATATCCAAAATATATTTTAAAAAAGCATATAAATGATAAAAACAAAAATCCAAACAATCTTATCCCACTTTCTAAATTTATTTAGGAGTAATAGGTGAGTAAACAGTAAAAAATTGTATTTGAAGGAAGAACCACATATTAGGTACCTAAAACAACAAAAATTTATTATTCCTATAGTTCTGGAGGCCAAAAGTCCAAACTCAAGGTTTCAGTAGGACTGGTTCCTTCTGAGGACTGTGCTGTTCCATGCCTTTCTCCTACCTTCCGATAACTGTGGGTATTCCTTGGTTTGTGGATGACAGTTTTCTTGTGTTTTTGTATCATCTTTCTTGTATGACTCTTTTTCTTCACATGGCATTCTTTTTTTTTTTTTTTAAGATTTTATTTATTCATGAGAGACACAGAGAGAGAGAGAGAGGCAGAGACACAGGCAGAGGGAGAAGCAGGCTCCATGCAGGGAGCCCGATGTGGGACTCGATCCTTGGTCCCCAGGATCACACCTCGGGGGGCTGAAGGCAGCACCAAACTGCTGAGCCACTTCGGCTGCCCATTCACATGGCATTCTTTATAGAAGGACACCAGTGATACAAACTAGGGTTCTACCTACTCTAATATCATCTCATCTTAATTCTTTATGCAATATTTCCAAGGTCCTGGTGGTTAGAACTTTGACATATAGGTTTAACACACACAATTCAATCCATAACAGGAATCTGATTTCATTTCAGGTGAAATTTCCTAATCAAATGTTACAATTAATAAAGCTGATATTTTCACCCTTATATACCCTCCTTAACTATTTTACAATTACATCACAACCTGCAGAGGTAGAAAGGAAGTGATTGTATCCACAACACCAACCATGGACACCTAAGTTCATGAAGATCTGAAGACCTGCAACTGTTCGAGTCCAAAAAGCATAACCATGGTCTCGATATATATCATATTTCAAACTTTGGGTATAATTGATAGTTTCATTACATCAGATGTGGCTGTTAGAAAAAGGGTATTTATAAAATTGGTAATGAGGCCTGTTTTCAAATAGATGTTATTTATTCAAATGTATCTTCTGTAAGTACTATTATCTTTTCCAGTGGGAGAAACCTGTTTGTTGGCAGTTTCTTTGTATTCAGTAAATATGTCTTCCAAATGCCAGAAGTATGGCTGATTTCTTTTCTGTGTCATAAACTTACCTTTTAATGACAAACACTGGCTGCCATTTTCTGATTGTTTTGAAAATTTATCACTTCTTTTGTTGTGCACTGCACTAGCTTAGTACTATTCCTACTAAAATAAGAAATAGAAAATGCTGCTAATTGTACTTTTAGTAGTGTATTGTAAGTATCTGATTTGAAATGTGATGATAATTTGAAACATGTATTTTAACATGGAAACATTTGTGTTCAACTTGTTTCCTTTTAACAAAAATATTACATATTTTAATTTCTTTTTAATATGTATTACAATTTTCATATTGTCTTAAATTATCTGCTAACTTAATATGGTGCATTATACTAATTCCTTCATGATACAGTCTTTCCTTAATTCTAAGATGTGCATTTTTAGCTTTTTTAAGTTTCAACTATTAGGATGTATCTTATAATTGATACAGAATTGCAATAGGAAACTTTATTTTCATTTTTTCTCCTTCTCTTCATAACTGATGATATTATTAAATGAATCCTGTATCACACAAATAACAGTGTATTTGAATCAGGATGTTATAAATCATTCTTACAGTCCTTGCTTGAAAGTGATGAATTTATCCATTCAATTAATATTCCAAAACTTCAAGATTACATGAGTATGGTGATCATATGTTCTGTTTTGCTCAGAAAACCTGAATTGTATGTCTATTTTCCAATAATAGCACATAATTTTATCCTCAAATGTATCATAGTTTGGAAGAGAAGTTATAAGTTTACCTGCACATAATTGAGATTAATCTATAGTTTTTATTCAATATTATCTTTGTCAGGCTATGTCATAAACTTATGCTTTGAACTGTGTCACTTTCAGTTTTCAGAAGATGATAAATATGTTTTTCAAATATACAGCTTCCCATTGTTTATATAATGTAGACCGAATTAAAAAATCATTATTTCTTCTGTCAGAGAAACTTAAGATTGTCACCAAAAACATTATACTTTGAAAATATCATGTAATAACTGGTACTTAAAATACAATCCTGAAAATGACATTTTAGAATACAGTCTTCTGTTAAAAAATCTGTGACAAATCGATTATTTTGAGAAGATACACTAAGCTATAACTATGTCAGAGTAATTTATTTGGCTATATCTCCAAATCTAGAGAATGATTTACCAAAGAAAATGTCCAATAAATCTCTCCTTTATAAATTCATACAATCTAAAACAAGAAACATGTAAATGCAGATTCTCAAAAAAAAAAATATTCCCTTGTTTAGTTTTTCTCAAGGAAGAAATAAAATTTTACTAAATGGATAGATTACCACTCCACTGTATATACTAAACTTTAGTATAGACTAAAGTTTTTATGGGGTAAAAACATGTCAGAGTCTCATTAGAGAAAATGGCAAATAGAGAGGATTGGAAGAATGTAAGCATAGCGTTAATCAACATGTTTATTTCAGGACCCAGAAAATGTGATCAAGGTAAGCTACTGTAAGGTAGGAAAAAATAATTTTCCTTTTACTTTTCTAGGTTCCAGGCTGAAACCACCCTATAATAGAAGACAGATTATGGGTGAAGTATAAACAGAAGTTTAATAACACATATACTTCCTATATACATGGGAGATGCTCAGGAAAACTGAGAGTAACTCAATGGCCCACGTCACCACCCTAAATGCCACCTCCAGCTAAAGGCAAAAAGATGTTGGGGATGGGGGGAGGCAGTTATGAGAAATTACTGGGAAAAGCACAGTAAATAAGATTACGATTATTATGCAGATTTCTGTTGGTAAGAGTTTCTAGAGGTTTAATTATCTTCGTTTTCCTAGTACAGAGACAGCCTCACTAATGGAGATTTCCTTTTAAATGTAAATGTCAGAGTTTCTTCTGTCTCTGTTGTTTTCTTAAAAATAACCAGCTCTAGGAGGCTTAAGTAGCTCAGTCAGTTAAGTGTCTGCCTTCTACTCAGGTCATGATCTCAGGGTCCTGAGGTCAAGACCGAGTTGGGCTCCCTGCTGAGCAGGAAGCCTGCTTCTCCCTCTCCTCTCAGCTTTTGCTCTCTCTGTCTCTATCAAATAAATAAATGAATAAAATCTTTAAAAAAAGGGGATCCCTGGGTGGCTAAGCACCTAACTTTGGCCCAGGGCATGGTCCTGGAGTCCCGGGATCCAGTCTAACATCCAGCTCCCTGTATAGGGCTGCTTCTCCCTCTGCCTGTGTCTCTGCCTCTCTCTCTGAGTGTGTCTCTCATGAATAAATAAATAAAACCTTCAAAAAAAAATCTTAAAAAAAAAAAATAACCAGCTCAAGATAGTCCTTATGCTAAAGAGTCATATAGTGGAGTGGCAAATTCTCCTCCCAGGAGCCTCCTGTCACTACCAGGAGACTTGTTTTCACCAGCACCTAGGACCTTTAAGGACAAAAGGTAACAAGTGCATTTTCCAATAACATAAGAAGTTCAACGCATAAAGGAGGAGAATACAATTGCTTAGTGTCTCAGAGGGGTAGCAAAGGAACTACTCTGAGTATTAGGCAGTCCAAACTCACAGGACATCATTTAAGAACAAAGAGGAACATGCAGGACAGTACTAACAAGTGTGCCTCAAATATCCTAGGGTAAATCTTCTATGTATCCTGATAAACAGATTTTTAAAATGAAAAGACTATTTACTTACTAAGACTCACTCCCCTACTGACCTGTAATCACAAGAAAAACTCAATGCAGTTTTGATTAAAAGTCCTGCAATCATTAGAGCAAATGACTTCTCCAATTCTAAGGCATTGCAGATAGGACAGTTAGGAATGGTAAGTGGCATAGTTGTTCTGTGCATCCTAGCAGAGGAAGCAATGTTTTATACGTGTATGGACACACATTCTGTCATCAGCAGAAGATGGATTAGTGGCAGGAAAACGTCAGTGATAATCAAGGAGCCGATGTTGGTTAGGATTCACTGTGAAGAGAAACTAGCTGGAAGACTAGCAGTAATATTAGGACGTAGCGGACCAAGTAGGTGGGAATTTGGGATTAGATCCCAAATAGTATTGCAATACTATTCATATGGTTGACCAGGCTCCTGTGGCCAAACTATACACTTGTTTTATACACCACGTATATGCTTTCAAAACTCTAAGAATTGCTCTAATTTCAAAGTTCTAATGCTTACTAACCTAACTACAATAAGATTTAAACATAGCTATATCAGGGAACTCATTAACATTTTATTTTATTTTATTTTTTTTCATTAACATTTTAATTTACCTAAATGAAAATGCTTTAAATCTGATTTTTCTTTTCTTTTCTTTTTTTTTAAGATTTTATTTATCTATTTATGAGAGACACAGAGAGAGAGAGAGAGAGAGAGGCAGAGACAAAGACAGAGGGAGAAGCAGGCTCCACACAGGGAGCCTGATGTGGGACTTGATCCCAGGACTCCAGGATCACGCCCTGAGCCAAAGGCTGACGGTTAACCGCTGAGCCACCCAGGCGTCTCTAAATCCAATTTTTCTTAATAAATTATCTTATGTTAACAATTTATCCCTGTTAAAAAGAAACAACAGGTCTAAAACAGAGTCATTTATGATAAGGGCCACCAAGACTTAATACCTAAGTTAATTGCAGTGTCAGCTTCTCCTAGGAGTGGAATTTCAACCAAATTAGTCTGGAATTTGTGATTGCTGCTTGTGAGGTAATTGCATGATAAGACCCCTGCCCTTCCCTCCAAGAGTAGGTGACCTTCTCTTTAGCTAATCACTTCCTTGTCCCACTCAGTTTCTGCCTATAAAAGCCTTCCATTTTGTACACTCCTCAGAGTACACTCCTCAGAGTACCCTTCTATTTTTAAGATGTGTTGTTGCCCAATTCATAAATCATTGACCAAAGCCAATCAGATCTTTAAATTAACTAGGTTGGATTCCCATTCTTTAATACCTCTTGATGCACAGAACAATTTTTTCATCTAGCTATCATCTCTCTATCTATCCATCAACTATATCTCTTTTTTATTTTTATTTTTTTAATATTTTATTTATTTATTTATGATAGTCACACACAGAGAGAGAGAGAGGCAGAGACACAGGCAGAGGGAGAAGCAGGCTCGATGCACCAGGAGCCCGATGTGGGATTCGATCCCGGGTCTCCAGGATCGCGCCCTGGGCCAAAGGCAGGCGCCAAACCGCTGCGCCACCCAGGGATCCCCAACTATATCTCTTTTAATTGTATTTAACACACTATCTTCACCTTTATTTATTGTTTTTTGCTATCCTAGGACCCTGCAATTGCACTACTAGGTATTTACCCCAAAGATACTAATGTAGTGATCTAAAGCACCTCAATGTTTCTAGCAGCAATGTCCACAATAGCCAAAGTATGGAAAGAGCCCAGATGCGCATTGACAGATGAATGGATAAAGAAGTAATATACCAATTACTTCTTAATTCCAAAGTCTAATTGTTTTTCTTTAATCCTCAACTTCCTTGATTTCTTGTAGCTTTAGAATGTTTAATATTACTTTTTCTTAAATATTTTCTTAACTTTTCCTTCACCTCATACTAGCCTACTTCCCTTTTTTTCCCCCTGATCAATAATTGATTTTTCCCCCTTGTTACCAAATGTAGCCATTGTCTTAGTTTTTTCCCTTCCTTCTAAAGAAAAAAGTCTCTCCAGGTTCTCTCAAGTTTTCCATTATGATCGCTATGTAAACTGATCATTTTCTCTGATTTTGAGATTCACTCTTGCTGATAACTATTTGTTTCTCAGTTACTGTTGTTAAAACAGTTACTAAGTGTTTTGATGCTTTTTGCCTCCCTCCCCCTCTTTCTGAGAATTAATCATTGGTTTTTCACTTCCTCTCCGTTTTCAGTACTTTTTCCTCACACTAACATTTCCTAGTTGGTGATCTTGTTTTAGCTACATTATTCTTCAATTTTTTCACAGTGTTATTCTATACTTTAATTCTATACTCTTTTTTGCACAGTGAAGTTATATTATTTTTCCAGACTACCTAAGAATAATAAAATTATATAATACTAGAGATAGCAACCACATTAAAGCAAATATTGGCAAATCCCCTTATTGTTTGATGAGGAAATAAAAATAGCATTTAATAGCTTTATAATATAAATACATATTAGTGTCTTCGCCAGAGTTAGAATCATTCCAGACTAGTATCTTTCTATTCCTACAAATTGGAACATTTATTTATTTATTTATTTATTTATTTATTTATTTATTTATAGAGGGGCCAGGGGCAGAGGAAGAGGGAGAGAGAGAATCTGAAACAGGCTTCACACTGAGTGTGGCACTTGATTTCATGACCCGGAGATTGTGACCTGAGCTGAAATGAAGAGTCAGATGCTTAACCAACTAAACAAAACAGGCGTCTTTGAAATTATATTTTTTGGGCAGGCCCGGTGGCCCAGCGGTTTACTGCCACCTTCAACCCGGGGTGATCCAGGAGACCCGGGATCGAGTCCTATGTCGGGTTCCCTGCACGGAGCTTGCCTCTCCCTCTGCCTGCCTGTCTCTCTCTCTCTCTCTCTCTCTCTCTCTCAATGTCATGAATAAATAAATAAAATATTTTTAAAAAACTATATTTTTCTAAACTAGTCAAATGAACATTTCTAAATCCAGCATTATATACCTGAGCTGTCCAATAGGTTGACCAGTTGCTACATTTGGCTTCTGTGCACCTGAGTAGTGTGTTATCTGAATTGAAATGTCCTAGGACCATACCTTATTTAAAATGCTTAATACAAACAAAATAAAGCAAAATGTCTCTAAGACTTTAAAGGCATTGATTATCCCATTATAACTAGGAATATTAATATAGGGTGAAGAAAAATATGTTTCACCTACTTCTTTTTACTTTTTTCAATGATTTAAAACTTTATATTTGGCTCACTTTTGCAGCTTAGGAATATAATTCTATCAGACAGTGTTTTCCTAGAAACTCCATGAGTTAATACTTTATATATCTCAAGACTTCACACAAAAAATTTCCACTCTAAGCAGACCAGCCTAGCTTAACATTTCAACATGCAGTAGTTCATATTACTGTCACGTATGCTCCTCTTTCCTATCATCGACAATAACCCCTTGGATACATTTTTTCCCCTTTCCTTATATGCATGTATTTATTTCATCAATGAGATTTTTTTTTGTTTTTTTTCCCTTCAAGAAGTAGAATTCATTTTTCCATTCTCTTGAATTATGACTTTCTTTAACCAAAGAAATTCAGAGGAAGCAAAGTTGTGAGAATACTAAACCTAGGTCTTTAAAAGTTTTACAGATTCTATTTTCTCTTTCTTGGAAAGCTGCCCCAAATACTAGCTGGGCAGATGCCCAGTCTAGTGTACTAAAGGATGAGAAACTCCCCTATATCAACCACCTGACAGTAAGCCCCAAGCATCAGACACATGTGACTGGGGACATTTTGGACAACCCAATTGCAAATCAAGCCTTCCTATGTCTGCAGCCACACAAGTGACTCTATGTGATACCAGGAGAAGAATCATATAGCTGAACTCAATCCAAATTGGTAACTCATTGAATCATGGAAAATTTGAGGGATTTCTTTTTAGCCTGTGACTGTTTTGTTATTCAATATTTAATAATTGGTACTACTTCATTCCTTTTAATGCTCCAAACATAGCACTCCATTTAAACCTATTTGAACTGGTAAACTTCATGCAGACTTTTCTATTATTGCAGACCTCTGACTACCTTCCTTTAAATGAATTGATAAAGGGGCGCCTGACTGGCTCAGTTGGTCGAGCCTGTGACTCTTGATCTCAGGGTTGCAGTTTCAAACTCCATGGTAGGTGTAGAAGTTACTTAAAAATAAAATCTTTTTTTTTTTTTAATTTTTATTTATTTATGATAGTCACAGAGAGAGAGAGACAGAGACATAGGCAGAGGGAGAAGCAGGCTCCATGCACCGGGAGCCTGACGTGGGATTCGATCCCGGGTCTCCAGGATCGAGCCCTGGGCCAAAGGCAGGCGCCAAACAGCTGCGCCACCCAGGGATCCCTAAAAATAAAATCTTAAGAAAATAATACAAATAAATTGATTGACATAATCTTTGAATATATAAGGTTTTTTTTCTACAATTTTAGAGTTATTTCACCAATATAACCTTTGTCTTCATAACTATGAAGTTTAGCTTTGTCCTGACAGAGTATGAGATTGGTAACAGTGCTGGAATTCAGTTATGGCAGACATTGTAGATACTGTCTTTTGTCAGCATTACTATATGTCTGGTGCATATATTAACTCTCAAAATTCTATGTCATTAAAAACAATTATACTTAAGAGGAATTGAATGATAGAGGTGCATAAGTTGTAGTAGTTCCAATAGTGACGTCAGTAGAGCTAGGATCTGAGAATAGCCCAATTACCTGATGCTAGAATTCATACTCTTAACCATTTCAGGCTAATGTCTTCTTGTAAAACTACTGCATAACAAAGATCTTACCTAAGGGAAACAACATACTTTAAAGGAAATAGTTGGTTTTGTCTAGATTCTAAACCAAAATTTTGTAGTCTCCTGTCCTCCCTACTTCCTACTATTTTTCTTTCTCATCTCTTCGCATAGTGTGATTTAGCAAGGCTCAGATCTAAGTTCCCAGATTCCCTCAATCAATATTAGATTTCTGAAAGAGTCCATACCTATAGTCTTAATTACTAATGTGAGTACTTCTCAAATTTATACCTCCTAATTAGGCTTCTCTGAGTTCCATCATCTTGCCAACTACATCGATCATAAATCCATGTGCTTCTGTCAATTTTCATTATACCATTCAAATAAAAGTGATTATCATCCCCGGCTTGACTGCTTGTTCAACAGCAACACTTTTAATCTATTATCCATACTGTAACAAGATTTAGCTTTTAAAAATACTGATCTAATCACAGCATCTTAACATTTAGCTGCTGAAACCCTTTTAAATATTTAATACATAGACTGTGTAGACTGGCTACTGTATTCCTCAACTTCAACATTTTCATTTCACCCATGTCTTTTTCACTGCTTTCTATCTACACTGGACTTTTATTTCCTCAAATAAGCCGTGGTCTCCAATTGAATGGCTCTGGGCAAGTTGCTGCTTTTGCATTATAGAAATTACCATAAAGTAAAAAAAAAAAAAATTACAGTAGTCTAAAATAAAAGTATATTTTTATTTTAGACAAAAGTATATTTTTATTTTAGAAAAAATAAGGGAAATAGACAAAAAGCAAGTTTTGTCTATTTCCTGCAGTTCTAGCTGCAAAGAAAATGGAAAAAGTAATTGAAAGGGGATAAGTGAATTAGAGGAATTGACTGGTTGTCCCTGGCAGAAAGAAGTAAAATCTTATTTTAGCATTTGCTATTAAGGTGTACTCCAAATTTGATGTTCTGACAGTTAAGAGAAGACTAGAATAAGCATAGATGTCCCCTATCCCTTGACCTGATATCTCTTAGGTATATAGAAATGAAACACAGAGAGGCGCCAGGCTGGCTCAGTTAGTTAAGCATCTGCCTTTGGCTCAGGTCATGATCCTGGGATCCTGGGATCCTGGGATCCTAGGATCAAGCCCCACATTGGTGAGGGGGGAGTCTGCTCAGGAGACTCCCTTCTCCTTCTGCTCTTCCCCCTCTCCTGATCCCCCCCCCCCGTACTCATGCTAGCTCTCTCAAAAAAAAAAAAAGAAAAGAAAAAGATGAAATACAGAATAAAGACCATCAGCTCACAGTCTTCATACTGGTGTTTTGAAGTGATTTTACAAATAATAACTTGTTATGGTAGTAAATGTAAGGAAAGAGAACACACCAAAGATATATTTGGTGAGAAAAAATATTGAATTAAATTAAAAACATGTGAAAAGTCTCTGCTTAAAAAAAAAAATAACCAGAAAAAAGTAACAACCGCAAGAAAAAGTATAAAATATTAAAAGATAAAAAGTAATATAAGTTATATAAGAGATAAATGGTATTTTTTATGGAGAGAAATAAATAACAATAAATATTTTATACTCTCTTAGTAATATTAAAGTTTATAAAGGCAACTGAAATATTTAAGAGCTATGAAATGTGACATAAAAGAATAAGATCCAAGTTGAGGAATAAACCGGACAAAACTATTACAGAACCCAGAAATAAATAAAGAAAAAGAAAAAAAAAAAACAGGAAGAAGAGAAGAAAATCTAATAGTGAATCAGGACATAAGGAAAAGATCTGAAACATGTAGACTTTAGAGAGGAAAATCATGTAGATGAGAAGATTAAGGTATAGTAGGGATGGTTATGACAAAGGCAATACCACATCAACTCATATAACTCAAGTAAAGAAAAAAAGATGATTGATTGATAGAATCAAAACCAAAATAGAGGAAAGATATTTACTTTTGTTTTCTTTTTTAAATTTATATGTGATAATGAGAAAAATAAATTTGTCAAAAGAGAATAAATGTTCCAGGAAAAAACTACACAGAAAGTCAGTGATATGTAGATATATTTGGGTGAGGTTACAAAGCTTTGAAATATTGAGACAAAAAAAAAAAAAACAAAAAACTATCAGGGCAAGGAAAAGCATGCCAATGGCACAGGCAATAAAATTGATTGACTTCAGACTTCTCCACAATTACATTTAAAGCTAGGAAATAGTAGAGCCATGTATATATATATATATTTTTTTTTTTGAGGGGTAAATGGCATACTCCAATAAATTAATATTTATCCAACTTATAATTCATAGAAAAATATTCTAACAAGTTTAGTGCCTCAGGTAATACAGATAGAACTCATAAAGATTTCTTGGAAATAGTGAAGACCTTAATAAATACACAGAACTTGGCTTGGTTGTCTTATATATAATGTAAATGATGTTTCAGGATTCCAAGAGACGGGGTTTCTGTTTGAGGTGTTTTAAACAGACCACTTGTTTCCTCTTCAAGTAAATGGTAAGCAATATTTAGATATTTTTTAATCCTCTACCACAGGACAGATTTCCAAGTATTCATGGCAACCAAACAATCAGAACTAACTTTATAAATGAATGGACGAAGAGCAATTTATCTATATTTAGTAGACAAGCTCTCAAGGTAAAGCTGGGAACTTGTTTCAAATTGGATAAGTCTTTTGATCCATTCTTATCATAATTCTTGACACAGAAATGGCAGACCCAGGGCATCACATACTTCCATTAACATTTGGAATGGATTTATTAGTGACATCCTATCATAACCTGCCTATCTCATTTGCAAGATTAAGTGGAACATCATACTCTACTATCCTGCTACACACACACACACACACACACACACATTTTTGCACCAGAATTTTGACATTATTATTATTCTTTCCCTTGTCACACAATTATTTGTGTATTTTACTAAATATGTGTAATTTGTTAATCCTGTATTTTCTTTTAAGATTTTATTTATTCATGAGAGACGCAGAAGGAGAGAAAGGCAGAGAAATCCTATATTTTCTTCAAGAATAAGAAATTAAAAGTCATTATTTGAATGGCAAGTGATGAGATAGATACCCATATCTGTAAAGTGAAATTTTCCCAAATATCTCTAGTAAAACTCACAAATTTGATATCTAGACCTTTTTCTGAGCTTGATCTATAAATATCAAGCCACCTACTCAAAATCTCCACCTACATATCACAAAGAAACTTCAAATTAAACTTGTCAAACCAGAGTTATTACCTTCTTCTAAATCTTCCCCACTTCCAATGTTCAGTTTAAATAAATGGTACCATCATTTACCCAGTTGCTCAAGCTTGAAACTTGTGAGTCACGCATGATTTCTTCTACTCCATCAGCTCCAAATCTCACAAATCTACTTAATATAGTCCATCTTTATTGCCACAACCATGGTCCAGGTCACCATCATTCTCAATTTATTGGTAATCTTCTAACATCCATTTGCTAGCAACATCCTTCTTCCTTCAATCTAGTCTCTACAATGCAGAGAGAATAAACTTCAAAAAATATGATAATGGAATTTCTCTATTAAAAATGAGGCAGTGGCTTCCCATTGTCCTCGGAATAAAAGACAAATCTGTTTTAGGTGGTAGAAGACACTGCTTGAACAGGACCCAGCTTCTTTCCAGGAATACCTTGCATTACTCTAGCAATGTCATCTTCATTCTATTGTTGGGATTTTATAGTTTTTAAAATGTCCACTATTCCAATTTTGCATCTTAGCCAAAGCCATTGTCTGTTCAAAATGTTATTTTAGTCTATATCAATTCTATTCATTTTTTTTTGTCTCCACTCAAATATTTTTCTCTGAGAAGGCTTCACAAAATAGATATTTCCTTCCATACATGGGTGGGTATACTTATTATGAGTTCATCTTTACTTGAAACTATTTGCTAATACTTTGAATACTTGAAAATATTTTTAAACTAAGAAAGTATAATCTTCACCATAGTACATAACCTATGGGATACACTATTTTTCTTTTGTTTAAATAACCAGTGAATTCTTACTTCTAGCATGTTATCAAAAATTGACATTTCCATGTTTAGTACTGAATTTGATTGAATACATTTTAATATTCTAAAACTTTGTATCTGACCATTATATAAAAAATTGTGCAATCTCTTCATTTCTAAGTCAAGACTTTACAAATCTGCTGCTCTCATGTCATTTACATAATTCATATGATACTAAATTCACATAATATAAATACTTCAACTATTGTACAATCTGTTGACAGGTTAAACTATGTTCTGTTATTTAGTTTTTAAAACAACAGCAATTGTTTGCATTTTTGCTAATGAGTATGATAGAAAATTCTAAAAGATAGGGTACCTGTGTGGCTCAGTGTGTTAAGTGTCTGCCTTCAGCTCAGGTCATGATCCTGAGGTCCTGGGATCAAGCTCTGCATCCGGCTCTCCACTCAGCCGGGAGTCTGCTTCTCCTTCTCCCTATGCCCCTCCCCCCACTCATGCTCACTCACATTCGGTCTCAAATAAATAAAATCCTTAAAAAAAAGAAAATTTTAAAAGATAGAAATATGCAAAGAGGGACATAGGATCTACCTATGTCTTCTCAGAAATAAAGACTTAATATTTTGCTTTATGTACATCAACCACAGATTTCATTTGTGCATGTGTGTGAGTGTGTTTGTGTATTCTCATTATGCACTTCAGTGGGAGGTGATATTTCATAACCTGTAAAAAAAATGTTGTAATTTACTCATTACAATGTAAACATGTTTATGGTGTGATTCTGTCCTGTGCTGCAGTTTTCTAGAACTGCAGTCGTTTATCTCTGTCCACCTTCCCTCTCACCGAAGTGTGTCTCACTATTCCATTGAAGATTCGATAGAAATGACAGGGACACATAAATATGTATGTGAAATAAACAGTATTTTAATAAAATAAAAAGAAAAAACAATGTAAACATTTTCTCCATGAGATTTAATAGTCTCTTTTAAAATATACATATGGCCACATGGTGCCTTATATAGATAATTGTATTTAACAATTTGGCTTATTTACAATTCTTCACTATTAGAAATATAATCAATATGTGACTGACCATATTTGCACATGAATCTTCTTGTACATCACTGATTCTATCCTTAGGACAAAATTCTGAGAATTGAATATCTGGATCAAAGTGTTATTTTATTTTATTATTATTTTTAAGGGCCATATGATTTTATTTTTAAGGCAGTAATTGATTTACAAATGGACTAAATTTCATCTCAATAATTTCAAAGTAATTTTACACAAGTTTAAGTATTCTAAAAGAACATCAAACACATATAGTAACCAAATTGTCAATGAAATTAATATTAGTCATCCTATGAAGTTATGAAAATAATCCATTAATAATTACCATATTATTGTAACTAGAGATAAAATTTTGTTTGTAGTTTTAATATCTCATCCGAAAGGGACAAAGCCCTTATGAATATGTCTGCAATAACACACAGAAAGAAGTGGTATTTAATTTTTACTCTGTAAAATATCTGTGATTATCACTGTTGTCTACAACTTATATTTGCAAGTGTGACACATGATGGCAATGCTTCAATGAGTTTTGAAATGTTTCCTCTATTGCACCAATGATCTAGAGTGTACATTTAATAGGAATCTTTTCTAAGTGGGTATGCATAAAGCATGCAAATGTCTGAATGTTCAAAGGAAGCAAAACGATCTCTCTTCCAATTCTTGAAATATATTTGTGGGTTTTTGCTCTAGCAGCTGCAAAGTCAGGCATCTGTTACTGTTTGGTGTGGTGTTGAATTTCATGGTTTGTTAATTTCGCAGTTATGTCTACAAAGCTAATAAAAGGAGAATGGGTAAGTCTTTTATACTGGAAAATTCGGACTATCCCCTGGGTAATTTTTCTTCATGAAATTCATTTCACATTTCTCTTTTAAGTGAATGAGATAAGTTTCTTGCTTTTTTAAGTTATCAAAAACTATTATGGGTTACTCAAACTTTAGACCTGTTAAAAATAATAAAACTATGGCTGCACACCATTAATTCTCCAATATTGGTTACAGAGATTTTTTTTTTACTGTATAAAGGGAAGGATAATATAAAATTTTATATAAAACATATCTCTATACTTCCTCTGCCCACATGGATATTGTTATAACACTCTTTTTATTATTTTCAAAATATATAGCATAATAGCTGACCCCTGGGTAAAAATAAATTCACTTATGCTATAAGCAGTTCAATAATCATTCAATAGACACTAAATGAGTGTTTGCTGATTCCAGGCAGAGGCCCAGCTGTTTCAGAGACTGAGACCCAGAGGGAAAGATCTCTGTGATTAAAAATTGTGGGACTAATAAAAGGAGCTATATATATTTTTCAAAAGTCCAATGAACACTTAGAGGTAGCTTTCTCTAAGTATATAAAGGTATGGGGAAATGTAGTAAAAACCTAAGAATGCACCTGAACTAGTCTTACATAGTCTGATAAAGTCTAAAAGTAGATCTGGAACTGGAGCTCCATCAAGAGGAGTAGAAAATATTCTTTGCATTTCAAGTATACAGGTTGCAGACAGAGGATTAGAAACCTAACTCACCCATTATATGGGTTGAATGGAGTAAAAAGGAAGCCAGAAGCTATCTTTGAAGGATTCCTCTTGCAACAACAAATCATGTGGTTTCACAAGACATTGTCCATAGCAGCTGTTTTAATTATCAAGAATATACTGGGAGCGGGATCCCCGGGTGGCTCAGTGGTTTGGAGCCTGCCTTCGGCCCAGGGTATGATCCTGGAGTCCTGGGATCCAATCCCACGTCGGGCTCCCTGTGTGGAGCCTGCTTCTCCCTCTGCCTGTGTCTCTGCCTCTCTCTCTCTCTCTGTGTCTCCCATGAATAAATAAATAAAATATTAAAAAAAAAAGAATATACTGGGAGCTTCCCCCATTACCATTGGACCAATGACTCTGAGACAGCTCCTGCTAGTTCCCAGCAGCTACAGCACCAAAGCAAACGCTTCACAGAGGCCTCCTCAGACCTGCTTTGAGTATCCCCTAGTCTTGCAACCACCTCTGGAGAACATCGCTCTTTCCTTTTCTTCCACCTTATAAATATCCTAATGGTACCTTATTAGCAGACTCTATCTAGGAATCATATCAAACAGGGGTTTTGGGGAATTGTAGTTTCTGAAAGCAAATGGTGTTGATACTAAGTTGATAACTGAAATCCACACAGATATTAATGTGTTTGGATTTGGTAGTTGTTAGGATCATATATCCAATAACATGGCTTTCATTATATTTTCTCAGCCATGTAGTGTGAATAATGTAGGATCTTAATATAAGTTAAATTAATTCTAATGATACTGCTGAGATTGAGTGATATTTAGGGACTATAACTTTAACATATTTAAAGAGACTCCTCCAAATTAAACAAAGGTAATTAATTTTCTTATTAATAATTTTATTTGCTCTAATCAATGAAAATACTTTCTCGTGTTCTCAGAGTCACTAGGTTATGTATGATGAGATTTCTTACAAATATAATCTGGCAATGTCCATTTATCTTCATTTCCACTGTCCTAGTTCAGATTGTAATTGTTTGCAGTATAGAATACTGAAATTAGCCTCCTCTCTGGTCTTTTTGCAACTATTTCTTCCTAAATATTCTTTCAACCTATTTTCCACATTAAAGTTAGAATGATATTTTCTTTTCTAAAAAATATTTACTTATTGAGAGAGAGGGGATCCCTGGGTGGCTCAGCGGTTCAGTGCCTGCCTTCGGCCCAGGGCGTGATCCCGGAGTTCTGGGATCGAGTCCCGCATTGGGGTCTCTGCATGGAGCCTGCTTCTCCCTCTGCCTATGTCTCTGCCTCTCTCTCTCTGTCTAAAAATAAATAAAATCCTAAAAATTTTTAGAGAGAGAGTATGATTAGGGTTAGGTGCAGGGAGAGAGGGAGAGAATCTCAGGCAGATTCCCCCCTAGCATGGAGCCCAACACTGAGGGCCACCTCACAACCCTGAGATCATGACTTCAGCTGAACTTAAGAGTCACATGCTTAACTGACTGAGCCACCCAGGCACCCCTAAGAGTGATATTTTCAAATTGCATATCTGATGGTGTCATAGCCAGACATATCAACTACATTCTTAGGGAGATACACATTTTATTAGAGAGGTTGAGTTCAGGAATTTTTGTAAACTTTCCTCTGCAATTGTTTTGTAATTTGTAGTGTTACCTAATTTCCCTGAACTTCTATTTCTAAATAAAGTTACTGCCTTAAAGGGTAGTAGTAAAGTTAAGTAGTAAGGATTAATAAGCACTAATACAATGCCTAACAGATATTCATCTGTTTAATAACTATTTTTTAAGAAAATATCTTTTATGTACTAAAATATCTCTTTAAGTAATTGATGATTATTGGATGCCATAAACTAAAATAACAACATGAAATTTTTTTGCCATTATTATTTAAAAATTTTTTAAAGATTGAAGTATAATCAACATACAGTAAACTGTACATATGCCCCAAGAAATCATTACCAATATCAAAATATCAAACACTTCTATCTTCCCCTAAAGACGCAATCTTTCTTATCTCCTAATTATAAGAGAATGATTGATTTCTTTTCTGGCACTCTAGATTAGTTTGAAATTTCTAGAATTTTATATAAATGGAATCAGCACCACTTGTTAAAAATACTATACCTTCTCCATTGTTATGCTTTTTTTGGGCAATTTGCCAAAAACCAACTGACCACTTTTATATGTTCTTAATTTTTGAACTCTATTATCTCCCATCAATCTTTTGACTATACTTTTGCCACCACCACACTTTCTTGATTACTGGAGCATTAGTACTATATGTTGTTTGCTATTGGTTAGTCTGAGTCATTCAACTATATTTTTCTTTTTCAAAAATGTCTTAGTAATTTTTGTTCTTATGAATTCCATATATTTTGGCATTAGCATTTGGGTACTTAAAAAAATCCTTATATTGTGATTCCACTGAGTTTATAAATCAATTTGAGGACAACCAACTTATTTAATATGCTGAGCCTTCCAAGCTGTTTAGTATATTTACCTACTTTATTTGGGTCTTATTCCTTATTTTTGGCCCATATTTCCTGCACATATTTTGAAATATTTATAACTCAGCACTTCAATTTTTTGACCTATTATAATTGATATATTTTTAAATTGTGGTTTCTACATTTTCAATACTAAGATATAGAAATAAGATTTTAAAATATGTATTTATTTTTAAATAATAAATTGTTTAAAAAATATTATATTTTATGCCCTTCCTAAACTCACTTATTTATTTCAAGAACATTGCAGATTATCTAGGATTTTCTAGATACATCTTATCATCTGTGAATAGGGACAATTTTATTTCTTCCTTTCCAATTTGCTTGCATTTATTTTCTTTTTCTTGCCTTAAAGCACCTTAAAACTTTCAATACAACGTTGAATACAAATGATGAGAATGAATATTTGTGCTTTACTCCTGATCTTAGAGTTAAACATTCAATCTTTTATCATACAGTGTGATGCTGAATGTATTTCTAGATACACTTTAACAGGATCACTTTATCTGATAAAAATGTTTTCTTCTATTCCATCCAAGTTTGCTGAGAATTTTAACATGAATATGTGTTGAATATTGTCAAATATTTTTCTAAACTAGTGATATGATAATTTTATGAATGTTTAAGTCTTAAAATGACAAATCACATTAAATTTTAAGTAAATTTTTAATCTTAGAATAAATTGGGATATATAGAAATATTGTGAAGATAATATAGAGTTTCTAGATGCCCACAGATTCTAGATGCTCACACTCATTTTCCTTTATTAACATCTTACATTAATTTGATAAATTTGTCACAGCTAATAAATCAACATTAATATGTTATTATTTAATAAAGTCTATCTTTTTACACATTTCCTTAATTTTTATTTAATATCTTTTTTTGGTGACAGGATCTTCTCTTCATATCACATTTAGTTATCCTATCTCCTTAGGCTCCATTTGGTTATGACTTTTCTTGTTTTTGATGACTTTGATAGTGTTGAAGAGTACTGATGAGACATTTTCTAGGATGTCCTTCAACTGAGATTTGTCTTATGTTTCCTCATAAGTAAATGGAGAGAAGACCAAAAGACTAAGTTCTGTTTTCATCATATCCTATCAAGAAAGATGTTATCATGAATTTTCAGGTTGAATTAGTATTATAAGATCTCTCCATTGTAACATTATTCTCTCCCTTACCTTTTTCCATACTGTTGTTTTTGGAGGGACGTCACTATGCACAGTCTATTCTTATTGGATGGGAAGTTATACTACACCTACTTGAGTGAGGAATATTTACATAAATTACTTGGAATTTTTCTGCACAAAAAATTAGTGTATTTTTTTACTTTTATTTATTTAATAATCTTTATATCAATATCAACATAGGATATTTATTTTATAGTAATGTAGTAAATGTAGTATAATACAATGCTATATTATTGATATTGTTGCTCAAATTGTTATAGATTTGGCCATTGGTATCTCTTTCAGTTGGCCCTTGTGACCCTTTGGCATAATCTGGTCATTATATTTTATTTTGTTTTTTATTTTTATGAGGAGTGGGAATACTTCTTTATTTTCTGGCATTATACGAGAACTACATACTCATCTTGTATATTTCAATCCCCAGTCCTAGAATAAACATTTATCCAAAGATCCTCGGTTCCTTTTATTGAAGAATTTTTTTTAATTTAAATATTTGAACATTGAACTAGCCTTGCTTTTTAAGTCCTACTTAAATGTGAGGTTTTATTATATATTATTAGAGTTGATGGACTATTTTTTTTTTTTTGAGAATTGTTGGTCTATATTTGTGATGAAATGAGTGTATGGCTTTATTTTCTTACGCTTTCTTTGTTTGAATATGGTATCAGGACAAGTCTGGCTTCAGAAAATGAGTGAAAAAGTGTTCCCTTCTTTTTATTTTCTGGTGAATCTTGTATAGAACTAATGTTATATCTATATTGAAGTGCTTTCTGGACTTCAGTGAAAAATCTGGACATAGAGTTTTTTGGAGGAGTAGGATTTTAAATGTGAATTTAATTTTCTTAGTAGATAGAAGCCCAGGGATGCCTGAGTGGCTCAGTCAGTTAAGCATCCGACTCTTGATTTTAGCTTAGGTCATAATCTCAGGATTGTGAGATTGAGCCCTGCCTCTGGCTCCACAGTGGTTATGGAATCTGTTTAAGATTTTCTCTCTCCCTATGCTCCCCAGTTATTTCTCCCTTTCTAAAAAAAAAAAAAAAAAAAAAGAGAGAGAGAGAGAAAGAGGAAAGAAAGAAAAAGAAAGAAAGAAAGAAAGAATGAAAGAATGAAAGAAAGAAAGAAGAAAGAAAGAGAAAGAAAGAAAGATACAACCACAGTCAGTCATATATATGTAAATACATATATAAATTATATGATATATAATACATAAATATTTAAAAATTATATAATATATATAATGTGTGTCTTTCAAAATTTGCTCCTTTCACCTAAGATTAAATTTGTGGGCATAGAAATGGTGGTAGTATTCCCTTATTATCCTTTAATGTCTACAGAATCAGGAGTGATGGCTGCTTTTCATTCCTTATATTGGAACTTTGTATCATTTCTTATTTTTTATTTTAACTTGGTTAGAGGTTTATCAATTTTAGACAGCTATTGATTCTTCTAAAGAATGAGCTTATTCTCCTTCATTTCTGCTTTCTATGCCACTCATGGCAAAGATTAGAAAAAAAAAATCCTAAACAAATCACATTTGCTGAAATTCAGCACCAGTTTATTTCAGCACATATAATTTCAAAATATATTGAGATAATTGCGTGTTTTTATTATGTTTTTTAAGTTTATTTTTTTATATTTTTTAATTTTTTTAAAGATTTTATTCATTTATTCATGATAGACAGAGAGAGGCAGAGACACAGGCAGAGGGAGAAGCAGGCTCCATGCAGGGAACCTGATGCTGGACCCCAGGATCGTGCCCTGGGCTAAAGGTAGGCGCCAAACCGCTGAGCCACCCAGGGATCCCCCCTCTATGTTTTTTAAATGTTAAATTAAATTATGTTAAATTATCCACAAGTTTGAAGAATAAACCTCATTGGTCATGTTGAATTAACTCATTTTACATGTCAAAGTTTTTCATAAATCACACTTGATATATTATTTACTTTTTTAGGATTTTTCTGTCTTGGCCCATAAGACATATAGATCTTTAATTTTTCTTGTAATGGCTTTGTCAGATTTTGATTTCAAGATATGCTGGATATATAAAGTAGCTGGAAAGTATTCCTCAATATTTTACTTTTTGTTATATTTTTTAACACTGGGAGGTTTTAGGTAGTAAGGGTAGTACATTCTCCTTAAATGTTTGGAAAAATCTAATGGTAAACTAATTTTTTTCAGAGATTTTGTTAATGGATACATTTTAAAGAATTTATTGTTGCCTTGATAGAAGTAGAATATGCAGATTTTCAATTTTCTATTACGCAAGTTCATAATATATTATTTTTCTTTTTTTTTAAGATTTTATTTATTTATTCATGAGAGACACAGAGAGAGAGAGAGAGAGAGAGAGGCAGAGACATAGGCAGAGGGAGAAGCAGGCTCCATGCAGGGAGCCTGATGTGGGACTCAATCCCCAGACTCTAAGATAACTCCCTGACCCAAAGGCAGATGTTTAACCGCTGAGCTACCCAGACGTCCCACGTTATTACATTTCTTGAAAAGAACTGTCACTTTATTTTCTTTATCATTTTATATTGTCTTTATTTTTCAAGGTTAATAATGTTTGATCTCCATGTTATGGCTTCAGGAATATGTTTAAGAAGCTATATGATAAATTTTATATTTTAAGAAGATCATATGTCTAAAGTATTCCATTGTAATATGACATATTAAAGCTCTCTAGTGATATATAAAAAGAATTATGCCATCTGTGATTTAAGTTTCTCTATACTAATGCTAAAATCTAAAAGTAGTAACCTTTTGGACTATTTTTAAAAGATAAGCTCCAGATGTTGCAGTAGGTTATGACCATCAGTAATTTGAGATGTTGCACTATAATTAACACCTGTGATTCTTCTCTCTTGGTGTACTTTATATGTTCCAGAACACTCCCACAGGAAGCATTGTTGATGGTCACTGGATTGATTTACAGAGGACAAAAGTACAAGAGCAGAGGGGGAAATAAGCACTTTTAGGAAAACGGTGAGTATAAAAGAGGCATTTGAAAAGGCACTGTTGGGAAAAATATTTCTGTGAATAAAATATGGATACAGAATTGTGCAGAATATCTTTACAATAACAGTGTTTTAAATTCTGGATTGTTAACATCAATATCCTTCCAATATTCCCTTTTATATTTTATGAGTTTCCCAGCCTACTTTATTTATGCTTTACCATCCTGTTAACTTTTAGTAATTTGTAGAAAGGATGTCAGGCCTAGAGAAAAATTTTTACTGAGCAAAACTTCAATCATATACAGTCTATTTACATAAACTTTGAAAATCATTATTTTTTACTGCAGCTTTATGTTATTTTAAGCATTTTCTTATTGCTTAGATTTATTCCATTAATAATTCATAAAATGGTACTTATGGATTGCAGTATGATACACCTGTAGCCCCACTGCTCAATTTTACATTCTGTGGCACTTTAACTGTCAGACAAAGGTAGTGATATGTATATTTTCATCAAAAAAGTTATGTGTGTGGAAAGGATATTTGTATGATTATGTAACATGTATATAGATTTATTTACTTAATTCTCAATTAGTAACTACTTCTCCACTGGGTTTCCTCTCTAAGTTGGACTCCTGTTTTTATTTTCAACACATTTCAAGCATATTTGAAAACAGTTTTGTTTCTGATACAACTAAATTGTGATAGTCATCTTTTGTCCTTGCTTGTGGGGTTACGACAACATTCCACAAAAGCTCTGATTTCTGTCTGAATGTAAAAGTGAATTGGTCAGGGTCAGGATGCTACGCATCTATTGATAAAATAACTCGAGGAATTTCTAGCCACTATTTCCTTGTGTCACTGATGGAGTATTCTCACAAATTCTTACAGTCATTAGATCATGTTGATGGTCTCAATTGATTTATAATGTCTCCTTACACACACCCACACACTCTATAAAATTTGGTATTGTGCATTATATACTGCTGTAAAAAATGTAATTAAATTGCAACATAAAGGACTCAATCTACTTGATTTAAAGACATATTATAAAAGTTATATAATCAAGACAGTCTGGTGTTGGCAAAAGAGTGGACACATATATCAATGGATGAGAGTAGGGAACCCAAAATTATGCCTCTGCACACAATTGATTTTATACAGTGTGCCAAGGTAATTAAGTGAAGAAAAGTTAATCTCAATAAATGGAAATGGTACTGGAACAATTGGGCATGAACATATAGGAAAATATCTTATAACATAAAATTTAACTCAAAATGGAAAATAAATAGGACTCTAAAATATCAAACTGTAATAATTCTAAAAGGAACGTACACAAATGTTTCCGAGATATTAAACAAAAATAATAACTATGGCTATCTTAGTTGACTCATAAAAAATCTTGAAAATAGAAGCTTTATTTTTACCCTGATAAAAGATGTCTATAAAATCCCTATAGCTGAGTACTCAATAATGAAACATTGGAAATATTACCATTATGATCAAGAATAAACAAGTGCTCCCCCATTATCATTTCTACTCAGCATTGTTGTTTAGGAAACCGTGAAAAATACATGAAAATTAGGAATATTAGAAAAGAGGGGAAAAAAGGCAATGCTGGGGAGTTCCCTACAAATCCCAAGCAATATTAAAGAATTGCAATGTCATACAAAGTCAGTCCTTGTTCATGATGGAGTGAGACAAAAGTTTAATCACTCTGTAGTAATGTTTATGAAGATAAAATTAGAGTACTAGCTCTATCATATTCTGATATATTAGAAATCAATAGTGTATAAAAAATGAAATGGCATTTATTATGCAAATAGAACAATTAAATAAAATATCAAGCCAGAAGAAAACCACCTACATATGGACACTTGTTATGTGACAGATGGAGTTGCAGATCGATCAGGAAACATGAACTTTTAAATAAGTGATGGAACCAGGGCTAGCCATGTGGAAAAATAAAATACAGAGCCCTACCTCTCATCATTCAAAACAAATACATTTCATAAATAATATATGACTAAATCTTAAAAATAAAAGCTTAGAAGATAAGACAATTTTTTATAATATTGATGTGTGAAATGATTTTTTTAAATTAAAATCTCTAAGCATAAATGATAATGGAAAATGCTAATGATTTTGATGATATTTGATTATGAAATTCCTTTCATCGAAACCCATGTTCAGTGAAGATATTTGTGATACGAGTAACAGACAAATGGAGTGCTTGGGTGGGTCAGGTGGTTAAGTGTCTGCCTTTGGTTCAGTTCATGATCAGGGTCCAGAGTTCAAGCCTCTCGTCATTGGGCTCCTTGCTCTGCAGGGAGTCTGCTTCTCGCCTTGTCCCTCTCCCCACCATGCATCCTCTCTCTAAAATAAATAAATAAAATCTTTAAAAAAAGATAACAACAACAAACAAATAACCAACAAATGATTAATATCTACAACATATGGAAATATAGAAGATGTGAATCAAAAAAGATATGATCTCATAGAAAGTGAAGCAATGAAATACACAAAATATTTTAAAAAATAAGCAAACTACCAATAAGTATTTGAAAAAGGAAATACAAAATAAAGTCACATTATAACAAAATTTTACAAGCAAGTAACAGGCAGAAACAGATCATTCAGAACCATGGTAAGAATGAAAACTATTGTACTCTCTTCCCCTGCTAGCCTCAGTATAAATTGATTTATTTATCTTACAAAATTGGGTTGCCTGGGTGGCTCAGTGGGTGAGCGGCTGCCTTTGGCTCAGGGCATGATCCTGGAGTCCTGGGGATCAAGTCCCACATTGGGCTTCCCTGCATGGAGCCTGCTTCTCCCTCTGCCTATGTGTCTGCCTCTCTCTATGTGTCTCTCATGAATTAATAAATAAAATCTTTAAAAAAAATAGTTTGTCATTCCCTAGTAAAGTTAAACATTTGCTTCCCCTAAAAGCTGTAGTGACACATGGACATAAGAAGACCGGTACAAAAGGATTTATATCACTATTGTGTAAAATAGAAAAAACTGAAAATGATGAATATCAATACTAGACTGGAATTGGGGCATCTTTGGAGAGAGTAGTCTATAGTAGTAAAAAATTGGACCACAACTATCAATTTCACAGCAAAATAAATGTAAGTCAGAAAAACATGTGAAATAGATTTCATTTACATGATATTTAAAAAGAGGTAAAATAATATACTTGGGGAGTACACACAGTGATGATAATATTATGAAGGAAAGCAAGGGAATGATTCATAGAAAATTCAAGGTAGAAGTTGTTATTTAAGGAAGATATCCTGATGGGGCAGACACTTAGGGTCTTCTGAGATATGGTAAATTTTGCGTTCTTAGGTCTGAGTATAAGCAGTAGGAGTCCCAGATATTATTATTCTTTAAGTTGCATAAAGTTTTTCTTGTGTGTAAGCTGTTTTATTTGTTTCATGAGAGAGTACAAAGCAAAATACTGTTATGTTAGAGGCAGAGATCTGGAATTAATTCTATGTATTTGGCATACATGTTATTTGGGCATAGATTCTAAGAAACTACATTTTGGAGATTGTTTCTTAGAGTTAGGGTAGTTATTAAAATAACTACATGTTTTGTTTTGTGTTTTTAAGATTTTATTTATTCATGAGACACAGAGAGAGAGAGAGAGGCAGAGAAACAGGCAGAGGGAGAAGCAGTCTTCAAGCAGGGAGCCCGACATGGGACTCAAACCCTGGGACCCCAGGATCACAGCCTGGGCTGAAGGCAGAGCCACCCAGGTGTCCCTAAAGTAACTATTTGATATGAGAAATCCTTCCACTATGCTGTTTTAGGACAACCAGATATAGACATGTATTACATTATCAGTCAATGACAAAAATATCTAATTTATTGCTAGTTTTATGCAGGAAAAATTACATGCAAGAATAACAAAGCTGGAAAAAAAGATATGTCTTTAGGAGCAAGTTTAAAGATTATAATCAAAGATGATGTGACAGATTATGGCAATTTATGATAAAATATGTAAGAGACTTTGAAAACAACATGTGATATTGTACCATCTTTCCATAACTTCTTCCTGTTGCTCACATCCCTTGTAACAGAAACACAACTTTCTTTCCTTTCGACTGGGCCAAATACTTCTATGATAAATTGAGAATCTTTTTTCCTAATAATTTAATGGGGAAATTTGGATTAAATATTTGTAAGCTGAATTACTCTTAATCATGGTCAGATAATATTAACAATTCTTGTGGGTTCTTTTCAGGACACAATTTGTGTGACAAAAGATGTTTGGTTAAGTAAGAATTCATAATATTCACTTTATACTTACATATTATTATTCTCAGATATTTTTAACCTATACCCAAAGTGCCTTACATAGAGAAAGTTTGTCATATTTGTTTTCCTGAGTTCTCCAAAATCTTTGCATGCCATAATATAGCACTCTTTATTAATAGTACCATCACCCTGAGATAAAAAATATGTATTTACTTACACAGCATAAAACACCCCTCACATACACACACAAACACAAATCCAATTACTAAAATTAAATTATGTTACTGCAATTGAGATATTCAGGTGAAAAAATTCCAAAGGTTAAAAATAATAATTAAAAATGTTTTGCTTTATTCTCACCTTTTATTTTTAATTTAAAAATAAAATCACTTATTGCGGTTATTATTTCTAAATAAGGGAGGAAGTTGCTTAGTCCTCTATCCTTTACTACTTGAGCAGCTGAAGGCAAGACTTAAAGAGGTGTAAAAGCATTTACCTAACTACTGAGAGATAACAGTTAGATAGCAGATAGCATGTGTTTAACACCCCTTACACCCTCTCTGGTTGACTTCTATCTCTATGGATCAATAAACTCTGCTTTTAAGATGAAAAAAAGAAAATCCTTACTGAAAGGCAGGGGAAATTATTCTTTAAACACAAATGATAATGATACTAACAGCAGCAACAGCAACATCAACAAATCAACTCAAAAATCAAGAAATTATTTGTGAAATGCAAGAAAGAAATTGTCATCAAAGAGGAAAATTATGATCAAATAAGAAAATAAATTAATGATCAAGCATATATAATTAATAAGAAAAATTTGGGGAAAGTCCATTTTTCTCCAATTAAATTAAACTACTAATTATAATCATATTAGTGTGTGTAAATTTTTACTGATCAAGTCATAGCTCCATCTATGAGAAATTATAAATGCACACAAACAGCCAAGGAAAATGTGCAGAAGATTCTGAGTAGGAAATACATGAACCAAACACATGTGCAATTCATGAGTTCACAGTGAGAAAACTCATAATTTTAACAATGAGATTTTTTTTTTCCACTTAAGCAGTGTTAATCATTCATTTTAGGTAACTTCCCCAAATTAACTATTTTTAAACTTTGCAATCTCTTCTTACTAGATTTGTTCTTACTAGAACAAATTTAGATTTTTTCAAAGTTAGGGTTTTTCTAAGAGAAACATATTTTGTCTTTAAGTAAAAAAAAAAAAATGTTAAATTCACAGTCTTAAGCAGATTCTTATAGAATCAAGGAAAATTATATTGCTTGCAACTAGTCCAGGTACCACATGAGAGCATTTTTTAAAAATACTCTTCTGTGTTCCTCTCTGTTAGTTAACTACATCAAAAAGAGGAGTGAAACATTCCCTTCTTTAATACATTTTCCACTTTTTTGCCCTTGATCTCTTGATCCAGGATTGGCAGATGTGAGACCCTGAGGCAAAGCCATTGACTTGGAGAATCCAACAGAGTTTAAGACTCATACATTCTATTTTTGGAATGTTAAACTTCCCAACTGGGTCATTTGCTTTGGTGACTGTGATCTGTGACATACACAGTTCACACTGGCATAAGGTGAGGTGGATTTTCTATTCAATATCCACCAGGGAATCTCGATTCTTCCTCTATCATGTCCTAGCTCCTGGTTTGCTTTTTTTGCTTACATTCAGCAATGGTTACCTACTATAGCCCCTTCTAGCAGCCACCAGTACATTTTTTTTCTCCTGTGTCTTGGATGGTTTCTATCTGTTATAGGATTTTCCTAGCTCATTTTCCATGGTAATTTCTCCATAGCTGTGATTGGGTTTCAAATGGATTGTCTGACCTCACCCCCAAGAGGACTATGTTCTTTGCCTAAACATACACAAACTAGTCACCCTTTCAGAAAACTCCCACAATACTTCATTCCCAGTCTCCCTAATTGCCTATTATATATTTTATTCAATGGAGGAAGTAAATTTGTTATCTTTTCTAGCCTTCTCCTATTTATTCCTTAGCATCTTGTTTTTCTGGCAAATTTTAATTTTTCAAACAACCAGGCCATCCATAAACAAGGCTAATCCTCTTAAAAGTCTAAGGTCACTAATTTTGCTCTCTGTGTCCCAAGTTTTTGACAGTTCCTCTAGGAAAATGTCCTGTCAGTCATGAGTAGGATTTCTTCTCAGTTAGTACTGACCAAGTATTAAATATAAAACATATTTTCAAGAAACTCCGATATGTACTAATGATTTGCTCCACGAGTAATACTATCTGAAATGATAGCAAGAAAAGATAGTTGCCCACAGTTCTAGTTAAAAAAAAAGAAAGAAAAAAAAAGTATAGCATATGCTTTTCAAGTTTCAAGAGCATCTCTCATGTCCCTACTCACTGAAACAAAATATTAGAGGCCTTAAAAAACATTCCTGAGTTAATTTTAGTCAGTGCCAACTACACACCATACCTACCTAATGCAGCCAATCAAGGCAGTGTAAGCTTGGATCACAGCATGTACCTCTGAAGATAAGGCTAAGAAGAAATCTTCAAATATTGCCAAGTCCCAAGTCTTTGTTATTCCCACCTATATTTGGCCAACTCCCTCCAAGAACTTTATCAAGATTCTATAGCTACCAAATCACAAATTCAGAAAGTCTACTTAAATATACTTGAATTTGCCTATGTGACAGAGACTTGAATCCATCCAATGTAGGAGATAACCTTTCAAAAAAAAAAAAAAGGAGATAACCTTTCAGGGACCTTAGCCAAAGCACTAAAAACTTGTTTTAAGATTCACGTTTTATTTCATTGCCTGCTCTTTCACTATGAATGGCTCTCCAAATGGTTCTCATGAACCAATATCCCCACTTTCTGCACTTTATTATTAGGGAACAATGGCAAGATGTGACAGCCACATGACTGGCGGAGGTTTAGACCATGATGCAATTATGAAAAATTAAGAGCTATTTGCCTGGCTAGATTTCTCCATTCTTATATAAAATGTTTCTAAATATTATTTACTAGAAATCCAAATAATTGTTAAAACTTGAGCATGTTCAGTTTCAGATGGGTAACGGTTGGCATAGCAACTTTATGATTCATGTTTGTACTATTGTCTTGTTTTACCCCAAGCCAGAGATGATCCTTGCTTATTGCTTCTTAGACGTTTATACAACAAATACTTATTGAGTTCATTCTAAGCATAAGGCACCAAGGTGATGTTAATTTGCATTAGATGTGGACTCTATATTCAAGGAACATACAATCTAATAAGAAAGATCAGATTGGTGCATTCTTATAATAAAAGGTAAAATAATATAAAGCTGCAAGTATTGTGCTATGGATTTCAAGTCAGGAAGGAATTTCTTCTAGTGTTACTAATAATAAAATCTCACTTCTTGTTTTCTTGATAGAAATCACTAGTCTGTCCATAAGCTGTCTATACAATACTCAGTATAATTTTGCTTTTCACAATTTTTGAAAAAGGAGGTTAGCAATTTATGATATTAATCATATCAATTTTATATGAACTTCATCTTAAATATTTCAGTTGTCCCTTAAAACAATAACATCCAATTGATTCTAAATAAGGCTATCTGAATAGAGCAAACTTAGAGTTCATTATAAGAATGTGTTTGTATATGTGTATCTAGTATAGTTTTATTCATTGTTTTTACTAATTTCTTTTCTTTTTTGAGAAGAATGTAAGAAAATCAAGATAATCTGACAAAAATGTGGAACTGAATACAGCAAAGGCAAAGATTAAAAAAAAAGATACTGCCATTATTGTATTACCTGTAAGTTAAACATCTCCTTGGAATTTATCCCAAGTTTTTCTTCTTTTAAGAATTTCAAAAGTCTTTATATGTTTCTTAAAATTATTGTTCCCTTGGTAGCTACTAAATGAGATGGTTGCAGAGAGGCACCATTATCCTTACTGTAAAAAATACAGTGTGGAATATTACCCTAAACTCTGATTGTCTCCTTTTCCCCACTGGGTGAGAAATTACTTAGATAACGTGCATCGGTATACAGCATTTTTATCTTTTATCTATAGTTCCTAATACTCCATTACACAGGTGAGGAAGGAGACAAATGCCAACCAAATATATGAGTTTCAAAAGAGCTGTCACGGTTTCAGTCCATAAAGAAAATCTAGACGATAGTCAAGGTCAAAGAAATGAATGCATTGACAGAAATTTCTCCATAGCAGGAGATAATTTCTAGGCATGGCATGTTCAGGCTGCAACAAAGAGAAGATGGCTGGAAAGCATATAGATATTGTCCTTGGTGTCAAAGATATTCTTAGGCCTCTAAAGTATTAATAAAAAAATAAGTTAAAGATCAAATTATGTGTACAAATATTTCCATTTTTCTAAGAGAACCTAAGTCAGCAATATCGATAAGACAAAGAAGATTTTACTTAGTTGAAGAAAATAGAGAATGATCAAAGTTGGTGAGATTAATTAAATGTTCATGGTTAGCCCATAGACACTAGAAGCAAAAGCCAGCAACTGGTTTTTAGACGTTGTTTAGAAACCAAAACCACAGGTGTTTAATGTGCCTGTGGATGAGGAACTTATACAGTCAAAGTAGGATACAAAGGATGAAATTCATAACAAATGTATGGTAATAAGCCTGAGGCACCTTTGTCTTGAGAGCTTAATCTTAGACTCAGACTTATAGACAAACCAAGGAGTATATTTGCCCCAATTTTCAAAATGTGATGTTTTTGATCTGCAGGTTTGGGCCAGGCTATTAGCCTCCTGCAGTGAACTATCCAGAGGGCATGGCACTTTGCTAAGTTAAAAGGCTCAATGATTCTTTGCATTCAGTGCAATTTCAGAATTTCAGAAACTAGGAGGTAGTACTGAACTAAAAATTTAGGTTGGAAGCTCAGTCTCAGGTGGCACAGTAGTGCAGATTACACACCTTAAAAATATATTTTCTACATTATTGCTAAGTTATTTTCACCAATAAAGGTCTCCTAATCCAAAGACTTGGAGAAGGGGGTAATTTTCCTTTTGAAAACTAAACAAAATATACATTGTTAGAAGATACAGGTTTGTAGCATAAGAATTGATAGTACTCTAAATAAAATTACTGTTTTCCAAAACAAAGATACCATCAGAAGCAATACTGGCACAGATAAGGGAGGAGTAGAAAAGTAATAAATAAATAAATAAATAAATAAATAAATAAATAAATAAACAAACAAACAAGTAAATTTAAAAAGGGTTGTGTCCCTCCAAGCCCAGACTAGGGTAGAAGGTGCCCTAAATATGACTATGTGGCCCTTTAGGCAGCTCTACATCTTTTCTAGGATCTGTGAATATCAGAAACTTTGTTTTCCTGTGCCTCTTTTGGGTCCCCTTTTGTGACTGTATGTGACTGACCATTACCTAAAAGAACATAGAAAACCAAAAAAAAAAAAAAAAAAAAAAAAAAAAACATAGAAAACCATTCCTTTGCTTCCAAGATCACTGAGAAATTTTCTGATTAGAATTAGACTTCATATGTGGATATGCCCACAAGGAGAAAATAAACAAACTGGTAACATGGATATCCAGTCTGCTCGATTATCATGTTTAACTACATATAAATTCATAGTCAATATTACATTTTTATCAGTCTCTTTGACTTTCATTATAATGTAAATGAGTATTCCATGAGAGTTTAATAATCTCATGACATAATAATAGCAGAAATCTTGAGACTGCAGAGATGATTTGGACTGCTGGACTGTAATAGCTCAATTCGGCACTAAGGTAATGTCAGAGTTGAACTACACCTAGGGGCAGCCAGCTTCCTGTAGGCAATGCTCACTTGTCTTAGTTAGGCATAATCTTCAAATAAAACTGTCGTTCTAAAGCCTAGCGTAAGAAAATTTGACTAGGCAAAATGTCATGCAATAAGCTATTGTAAAAAAAGCCTAACTTCAAGAAGGAAAAATTGGGCATAAAGATCCCAGAAATTCACAGAAAGAAAAAATTAGTCCTGGAGCTGGAGTCAAGAGCTCAACCTAACTAGTCTACATTTGGCTAACTTATTAGTCATTCTCTCTTTCTAAATGTCCAATATGCTTTAAATTGCTACTAATAGAATTATTTAATTGCCACTTACAGAATTATTTTAAATGATACTTGAATAAAAATATAGAATAATCTTTATTTTAAAAATGATAATAATAATAATAACCTTAAATAAAGTATAAGCTGTATGTATAAATGTACTAGAAACAATCTACAAAAGTTGTGAAAAAAGGACTATCAGCACTGTTAAGAAGCTCCTTGAATGACAACAGGAAACATTTAAGATCTCTGAGATTACTAATATATCTATAAAATAACATGTGACCTTAACTTCTTAAAAGTGCTAGATGAAATTACCATGCAGATTCCCTTCTAACTCCAAGATAAAACTTTATGAAAGTATAGTGGAAATCCAAGTTCATAGCTGGGAACGTTTAGGACAATAAAACATTTCCAACATATGTCAGGCTATCCCAAAGCTATGATTTAATAAAAACGTTTTGGTTCCAAATTGTCTAATTGACTTAATTTTCTATTTTAACCTGTATTGGGTAAACCTAGCCAAATTATTGAGCCCTTAAATCCTCCTACCCTCAGGAGAAAATATGATTATTTTGGAAGAATACAGTCGCATTTAACCATATCGCTTTCAAATATTAATCCATCTACATTTTGAACCAATTTTGTTAATATTGTCACTAAGCACTAGAAATATATAAATCTGATGTTTCTTCACAAAACTAACAGGAAGTAAAAAATAAAAAAGGGAAGATAAAACTGAGGTAAAGACATATAAGTATTGGTAGTGAAAGCTGCCCAAACCTTGGATCCTGTGGCAAGGTACAATGGAGTTTAAAGGGGAAGTTACTGCCAAAACAACAACAACAACAACAACAACAACAACAACAACAACAACATAATGATAATGTAATAAATACAATAAATTAAAATAAGTACAACTATATTGATAATAAGAAGTCAAGGTTTTTAGAGTTTGGAGTAATAACAAGGAATGAAAGTTATACTGAGAGGTAAAAAATATGAAAGATATAGGTTGTAAAGAATAAGAAAAAGTAAATAATTTACAGTACACTAGATCAGTAGCTAGAAAATGCACAGTACTCAAGGAATAGAACAGTAAACTGGCTTGTAACTAACACAAAGTATTTAAGAAGAAGTTGAATACAAAATCAGATAGCTGACCTTAGTAATCTCAGTATTTGGTCTGAGGGAAAATGCCTTTAACATCTTCTGTAATTCTAAGAACCCTTAAGATACAAGTTTCGCCTTAATTTCATTTAACTGGTATCTGGACATATATGAACATAGGTGTAAATACGAGGTGCGATGCATCTTTAATTTTCACATATACTTGAAAAAAGTATTTTAAAATTTATGTAAGGTTGAAATGAGATACTTTCTAATTTTTTTAATATACACATATTTGGTGTGGATTATTATTTCAATATTTGAGGATGGGAATCTATCCCATAATACTTAAACCTGGTTGTCATTCAGATCATTGGCATGCATGTCCTTAGGCCCATCTGTTAGGTTGTCATAGTGCCATACTGAGGAAGTGGCAAGCTAGTTTCAAGTAGACATAAATGCCAACCAAAGATTAATTTAGCAGGAGAGCTTGTTGAGTGCAAAAAGTGACATCTCCTATAAGAGGAAACTCTTGACTAGCAGTGCCAAATTGGGGCCTTGTGCTTCATTACATGTGAGTGCATCTGCTGCCACTTGCAGGCCTAATGCCATAAAAGAGAATGACTTTCACTGTGAAAGCTATTTTGGAAAAAATAGAAGCATAGGTAATTGCATAGTTCAAGAAAGACAGACCTAACTGTTGCATATCTAATGAAATTGCTGAGATGGACACTTCTGAAAAGCTTATGAAATAAATGATTGCATAATATTTCTTATAGTTTAAAACATTAAAAAATAAATAAAACGTTTGATCAAGAATTTAAAGGTACTGTTAAAAAGAAAAAATTACAGAAGAATGTGTAATTATTTATGCTATATTAGAATCAGAGAAATGGATACTATATGGAATGGATGTTAGCATTACAGAATTAAATAAACACCATGCTAAAATGAGAGAAGAAGGGATCCCTGGGTGACTCAGCAGTTTGGCGCCTGCCTTCGACCTAGGGCGTGATCCTGGAGTCCTGGCATTGAGTCCCGCATCGGGCTCCCTGAAGGGAGCCTGCTTTTCCCTCTGCCTGCTTCTCTCTCTCTGTCTCTCATGAATAAATAAGTAAATTTAAAAAGGGGGGGTGGGGAGAAGGAGGGGCACCTGGGTGGCTCAGTGGTTGAGCATCTGTCTTTGGCTCAGGTCATGATCCCAGGATCCTGAAATCAAGTCCAGCATTGGGCTCCCTGCGGGGAGCCTGCTTCTCCCTCTGCCTATGTCTCTGTTTCTCTTTGTCTCTCATGAATAAATAAAATCTTTTAAAAAGGGAGAGAAAGAGGAGGATACAACCAGCGGTATAACTTAACACATCACAATTTGTGAAATTTGTGTGATTTGGAAACTGATAGAAATCATTTAAGATTCCCTATAAATGAAAAAGGGTTAAATGTAATAAATGCCTATTTTATTTTGTAAAATGCAAGGAGAGTATTTAGAATGAAATTAAGTTAACAGAGTAAATTCATAGTGTCATAGATTTTATGTATATGGCAAAGTTCAGAAAAGTTACCTCTTGAATTCACTGATGATAATTTATTGACAGAATCCTTTAGAAATATTTATAAACACCTAAAATATGTCAGACTCAGTGATTGAGTTACCTTAATGAGTGACCTGAAATAATTATAAATTAAATGATTTTTTTTTCACTTCTAGATAAGTTTTCTTAAACTTAGACTTCTGTAACTGCTTGCAGATAGGTAACTATTGTTCAATGACAAAAAAGTCATAGCCAAATGGAAAATAATAAACTATGTTTTCCTCCTTTGGTTTCTATAAACTGATGCTTTAGAGATTTGCATTTTACATTATTAATCTCTTAAAATTACCTTAACTGTGTCTTTGGACTTGAAATCTCAAAATAGATAACTAGAGAGATCTATTGGTTCCATATCATCAGACTGCTCTATTAACCAACATGTATCATGATACAACTTTCCAGATAAGAACATGCTTTCCAAACCTGGCATCAAATTCACAAAAAATATTTTCTTTTTTTTAGAAAAGTGGTATTCAGGAAATATGCCATAGAAGTTGAGGCTTTTTCATATGCATAAAATACATAAACTAATCACTTTGAGGAATAAACCAAGAGCTCTGATTCCAAACTTTCTAAAGTCGTAAGCAACTTAATAATTATTTAACACTAGAAAGCGTTATCCTATGTCTTTGAAGTTAAGAATCCTTTATATATATATATATATATAATGTATTTGAGGGCAAAATGATTTCCTTTAGTAATATGGCAACTCTCCACCTTGCTTTCTGATTAAAATGAATGTGTTTCTCCGAAATCAAGGCAACTCTACATAATGGACTAATTTGAAATCATCCTTATCCTGATCTCAGGAAAATTGTTTCTACTTCCTAAAAGACTCACGTTGGACTAAATTAGTTTATTTTCTAATTTTGATCATTTTATTATATTAGGAAAAATAACTGAATCTTTCCATTTCCAACAATATTCATTACCCAGTATTCCAACAATATCAAAGATTAAGTATTTTATATAAATTAAATCATGCCTTTTTCACAGTTAAGCCATGACGCAGTTACTATGATTTTTCCAAATATACAGATGAAGAAATGGAGAACCTTAGAAGAGTTTGTTCAGGATCTTATAGCTGATAAATGGAAGAGGTAGGACTCAATCCTAAGCAATCTGTATCCATACTATTCCGCAAAATGAAACCTTAAATGTTGTCGTGAAAGACTTCTGCAACCACTTTAGATGAAGTAGGAGAATCAAAGTTTTGAATGTATTACTGTGTTGAAAAGAAAGCACAAGGAAATCAGAGCCCTAAGGCAGCAGGAAACCAGAAATATAGGGGAAGGAACTTGCAAAGAATCTGGCCTAGGGGCATCTGCTAATTTCTGGTGATTATTCCAGACCATTTTTTCCCCCCACTGGGAGCAGAAGATAAAGCCTAGGCCAAAACAAGGGCTGAGCTTGGTTCTGAGGATCCCAAACCATAATTCACCTTTGGTGTGTAAATCTACCAACACACATACACACACACACACACACACACACAAATCCCCGCTTTGCTGAGAGAGATAACCAGTCTCACATTGGGCTTTAGGTGAGAATGGAAAAATAAGTTTCTTCTCACAATTTCTAAGAAAAAGTCTACTCTTACAAAAGTTTCAGAACAGAATATTAATATCTTATGGTTCTAAAATAAATAAGTTAATGATTAATTTAAGTTGGTCATAGATTTTTGGCTCCTCTCTAGTACCTGGCAGAAGCAAAACCACATCCTCTCTGAAGTATTGTGGCTTATAAGTGGAGCTTAAAAACCTGCAGTGTTAAAACTCCAAGTAATGTGAGCTCATGAAAAAACATAAAGCTCATAAGAAAACAAGCCAATATTTATAGCTGAAAAAAAAAATGACTTTAGAATTATACTTGCCAAGACTGTGGTCCCAAGAATTATCAGCTATACAATATTAAGTACATGTAATATATCATGATAGTAAAATTAAGCAGATACAAAAAAACAACTAATTTTACAGAGATCAATATATGATAAAAATATCATAAGTGAAATAAGCAACATAAAGCTTACTTTAAAATATCAGAAAAGAGAATGAGTGGACCAAAGATAAATTTTAACATACTAGAAATAATTTGGCATAGAGAGGAAAAAGATGAAATTTTTGTGAGAAGTTAAGGGATAAAGAGGAGAGAATGAAATGGCCTAACACCTGCCTAACCAGATTTTCATAAGGAAAAAATAATGAAAAGAAGAGACGCAGCAATCAAGATTATGATGAATGTGGGTATTTTGGAAATTCTCAGGTTCTACTTTGAATTCTCAGCAAAGATCCAGAAGCAGTAGTGTAAAGAAATCCACACCTAGACATGTTTGAAACATCAAATTCCAAAAAACAAAAACAGAAAAAAAATAGATTTCTCAAAGAAAATAACAGATATCTTAAAGATAATAGACTTCTTAAAGACAAGTTATAAGCAGATTGACAAATTCTCACCATCAATACAGAAGCTAGCAGAAAGTAAAAATATATTCATATACTGAGAAAAAATAGCCACCAACCTAGAATTTCATATTTAGAAAAAATGTCTTTCTGGGCAGCCCCGGTGGCGCAGCGGTTTAGCGCCGCCTGTAGCCCAGGGCATGATCCTGGAGACCCGGGATCGAGTCCCACATCGGGCTCTCTGCGTGGAGCCTGCTTCTCCCTCTGCCTGTGTCTCTGCCTCTCTCTCTCTCTCTGTGTCTCTCTCATGAATAAATAAATAAAATCTTTAAAAAAAAGAAAAAGAAAAAATGTCTTTTTTAACAATGGAAGCAAAATAGACTTTCTCAGGTAAATAAAATCAAGCAAGTTTCTATCATCAGACCTTTATATGCATAAACAAACAAATAAATCAAAAGAATATACTCTAAGAAGGAAAATGATACCAGATTATATTTATTATCTATTATTTTATTTATATATTATATATTATATTATTATTTTATATATAAATATTATATATTTATATATATAAAATTTTCCAATAGGCTGTGTTTAAAAGAAAAGTAAAGATTATTTGTAAGCAATTGGCAAACTGGACTGTGGAATCTATTTTAGTAATATCTGGATTTTGTCTTACATCATCAGACAGTATTATGCAGGGTTATCTGATTATGAAAATGGAAGACTAGGTAATCTTACAACCCTCCCTTTTAGTGATAGAGTAGGCAGTTAGATAGGAGCGGGGAAACAGGATTTTCCAATTTGTGAAAAAGACAGAAACTGCCAACCACCACTGAAACGTGAACAGCTGGGGAAAATCCTGGGGAACACTCGTGCTTTTCCCCAAGGTGACCTAAAGCTTTATTATAATACATTTATATTGCAATTTTAGCCTTTCTTGTGGAGATTGGCTACCATAACAGTTTGGACAAGGACCATATTGGGAGGAGTTCTTTAGATGATTGGAAGCAACCTCATGCAGAGACGACCCTAACTATGACCCAGAACCCGTGTAAGTATGAAAAACAAGACAATCTTGACCCAAAGCAGAATTGCCCCTCTGGCCCTGCTGGACCTTCCACCTACTTGTGCTTTGCCCGCTATTAAATGCTCGCTTGAGAGTTTGGCTCTGAATCCTTTCTCAAGAATGCAAGCCAGGGAACAGGCTTGCTGCTAACATAAGGACAAATGGAAAATATGAGAATTAAAAAAGAAATATATGGAGGCATTGACTATTTAAAAGGTAGTGAAGGATTACAGAACCAAGAGCCAAGAGAAGAGAGTGATCCAGAGAGGGAAGTTGGCTAATGTGGGCTATTTTTCCTCTAGAGCTATTTTTAATTCTGGTTGAAGTAAAGAAGCCAAATCACAGAGTTAACAGTATCTCAATAATAGTAGACAGACATTGGAGCTTGAGGTCTTTCAAGATTAGGAGGCACAGCTGCAAAGCTGATTTCTGAGTTTGAATCCCTTAAGGGGCAACACTCTAGGATAAGAAGCAAACAGAGTCCCTCACTTCCCTTGAGGCTTGTGGATGCAAGCAGAAACCTCTCAGAGAGAGAGGAAGAGAGAGAGAGAGAGAGAGAGAATATGATTCTAGGCCTCAAATTATATTTACAGTCATTTCATGAACAATATCCAAAACACAATAAAAAATTACCAGGCACAAATGGTGGAAAGAACACATAAATGTAACAAAGAAAAGGTAAGACAATAGAAAGAGAACTAAGGGATTCCAGAGGATGGAGTTATCAGATGCTATAGGCATTAAAATGCCCTTCTTACCTAGGTTACTTACCTAAAGAGTATCTTGAAATGTTCTCAACTGCATGGGTATCTTACTTCTACCTAAATTATTCCTTATGTGCTAGCCGAGTACTGTCTGCTAGTCTGAGCTGAAAGCATGGATTATATAGGTCCTCGGTCTTTTATTTAAAACCCTTGGGGCATGATGTGTTTTGCTATTCAGAATATTTCAGAGTTGAAGAAAGGCAATATGGCACAGATTATGTAACACTGCCAGGGAGCAGTACTCCATAAGCAAACGTTTTAATAGTTCTGCAACAAAATGATGAATATTCACAGCTGATGAGATTTTCAAGACTATATAAATGATCTAAGTCAGTGCAGGACATATTTTACTACCAAAGAAATATACTCCAAACCTTTGAAAAGAAACATCTAGTCTTTAGAACTTTTTAGAGCTTTTTGGATTTTTAGAGCTTTCTTTTCTTTCTTTTCTTTCTTTCTTTCTTTCTTTCTTTCTTTCTTTCTTTCTTTCTTTCTTTCTTCTTTCTTTTCTTTTTTTTTTTTTTTAAGATTTTATTTATTCAGAAAGAGAGAGGCAGAGACACAGGCAGAGGGAGAAGCAGGCTCCATGCAGGGAGCCCAATGTGGGACTAATTCCCGGAACTCCAGTATCACGCCCTGGGCCAAAGGCAGACGCTCAACCACTGAGCCACCCAGGCATCTCACTTTTTGGATTTCTGAATTGTAAACAAAGGATTTGAGATCTGTAGTATATCTGCTATGGAAAGAATGAAGCAATTTGAAAAGGTTCTGTTGTGTGAATTTCTTTGTTCTTAAAATGTATACGTTAAGAGAAAAAAATTGAATTATGCATGTTTATAAGGCCACAAAATTTACGATTTTAGATTAAAAAGACCTTTGTACAATTTAAAATCTTATGTAATATGTATATTTAAAAAATAAGTTTCAAAGCTCAAATCCGATTCTGGTCACAACGTTTTTACTACCTTAAGGGACATTTGGGATTCATTGTAAACGTGGAATTAGAATGAGAAATTTATTTGCATTTATTTATATTTATATTATCCTACAGAGAGAATACTGAGTATTTATTTTGAATGCTAGAATATAACCTTAGGACATTACAATAGCATTTCAGCATGCAAACTTGATTTGCAAAATCTTTTTTGACTGGGGATTATAACAAAATGCATTTTATTGTTTTGTTGACAAGTGCATAGATCCCAGTATATTTTATTTTGCTATTTGACATGAAGCATCAATGGAATATGCGTCTAGGCTTTTTGTTCATTTATCCCCTTAATGAAATCTAATATGACTGTCTCTTTTAATTTAAGTTTTTAATATATTGAGCAAATTTCAGGTCTCTTGTATAAAACCTTCTTAGAGATGTTTGAAGATTTTCCTTTCCCATTCAGTTGCTCTTGCATGAAGAATTTATAATGTGTGCACAAGAAAAACATAAATTAAAAAAATTCAAAGAATCAAATACTTAGCCCATGATTCTCTATTAATTAAGGCTTTTCTTTGGGCTCTCAATCTTTCTACATTATTTGTAATAAAACAAACGTTTTCCATGAGATATAATTTCTAATGATACACATTATTAAAGACTTTGTAATAGAGCTAAAACCTTGTAGGATTCCAAAGATATTTTATCAGGGCGTTGAAGTAGAGATGAGGTAAGGCAGGATCACACAGCTATCTATAAAGGGTGCTTCTTAAAAACTCTGTGAGGAGATCTAGTAGATAGGATTTTTTTTAATCTACATTTTTAGCTATGACAAATATTGACAATAAAGTGATTTTTCCCAATATTCTAGGGCATTTTAAAGTATCAGAAATGGCTAAACCCAGATTTTCTTATTCCATATTCTCTGCCATTTTTTGCAAGACTGGCAAAAATTAACCTTGGATGGGGCTTTCCAGTCTTTTCTTCTTGTAATCAGACTCCTTCTAAAAACGCCCTGGACAATTGTATAATGCAATGAAGATTTACATGTTAGCTTGAGGTTTGAATAGGTATAATTAATTGTTTGCTGTGAAGTAGAAGATTGAACCAACTGAGCACATATGACTGTTAGAAAACAGAGCTGTTCCATGTTTATATTTGGAAGTGTTACACTTCCTTTTAGATGCTGATATTTCAGTTATATCGATAGTTGCCACTGCTAGGAGCCATTGCTAAAAATATTGCTGATCTCCTCACCAGAGAATTAGACATTACAAAGTGTAAACTGATATTATCAGAATTTTAATACTTGTTCCTGTTGGTCAGTAGAAACTCTTTCAAGCCCATTCCCTGATCTTTTGACTTCTCCTTATTATTATTATTTTTTAACACCTACTCAGTTTCTCCAATAGCAAAGTGTTGCTAATTTATAAGATGCTTTCTAATGCCTCAGCTCTGGACTCATCCGAGGCAGATATCTTATTCTGGAAAATGTTATTATAAATCATGATATTCACGCTTAGAATACTCATTTCTACTTCTATACCATTGCTTCTAGATCCTCTTAGCAGACAGCAATTTGGGATATATGCATGTCAGCTATCTCTAATCTCTCTCTATATAAATATGTATATTTATGTACACACACAGTACATATACGTTTATATATTTACTTACGTCATCTATATATTTAACTTTCTACTTAAAAAAATTTTTTTTTTTAGAGATAGAGCATGGGTGAGAGGAGGAGCAGAGGGAGACAGGGAGACAGAGAAAGGGAATCTTTAGCAGGCTCCACACAGCACAAAACCCAATGCAGCTCAATGAACAATGCAATGAGCTCAATCTCACCACCCTGTGATCATGACCTGAGTCAAAATCAGGATTTATATGCTTAACTGACTGACCCACCCAGGCATCCCTTAACTATCCACACTTAAAGCCATGAATTCACATAATTCCTTTTTTTTTTAAATTTTATTTATTTATTCATGAGAGACACAGAGAGAGAGAGGCAGAGAGACAAAGGGAGAGGGAAAAGCAGGCTCCATGCAGGGAGCCATATGTAGGACTCCATCCCGGGTCGTCCAGGATCAGGCCCTGGGCTGAACTGCTGAGCCACCCAGGTGTCCCCTAATCCAACAACCCTAAATTCATTCTAATCTTTCTTTTTTTATTTGTAGCTCCTTTCTGCAACAATAAGAAAACTGCATCTCGTTTTCTTTAATGTACTTACTCATTTGCTCAAACTTACAATATACAAAACTTTCAGGATTGTTAACCCATACCACAGAGAATACCAAACTAAATAACTAGAGGGTAATATTTGTTTACAGTTACTTTATACTTAGGTATTTGTTTATTACTTAGTATTTACTTATATATTGTAAATTACACATTATTTGTTATTAGGTATTTTATATGCATTAAATATGTACAAAACTTAAGTGTGCTATTAGGTGAAATTTGGAGTATTCATTTGCCTATGTAATCCGTACCTTAGAAAGATTTACAGCATTTATACCAACCCAGAAATTTCCCTCATGCCCCTCTCTATTAACTCATGCTCTTACTTATTCTTCAGAAGTATACAATGTGGAATCTGGTTCTAATTTCTTTCATTCATCCCAATGTTTTTAATATAGACCCGTGTTTGCGGTGGATATCGAGAGTTTATGCCTTTTTTTGAAGGAAAATAGTCCATTGTCTGAATCTATCATATGTGTATCATATATTTTTTTATTTCTTCTTGTAAGGATTAATGTGATACTTATTTGGATAAACTAAACCCAAAAACATATCATGAGTTCAGTATAGCATTTTACTTTTAAATAAGCCCCAAATAACACCTTGAATGAACACAGCGAAGTTGTGCATAGGTTCCCTTAAGAGAAGAGTAATATATAAACAATTCTGAAAGTAATAGATTATTTGATCCATGAAACAAATAAGCTCCTCTACTTAATAATGTATTCTGTGGAGTTATATTTCATTTACAATGTGTCTTGGGATCAAGAATTTCTCTACTTGAATAGATAAGAAGATTAATTTATGTAAATCTTAAAATGTACCCTATTTTTATTTTGTTGAGGGAAATTTACTGGAATTAAAGCTCAAAGCAGGTGAACTATCCCATGATTGAAATAGTTTTCTGTAATCAGGTTATCATTGGCTCACTCAAGACTTCTCATTTTCAAACTACCTATATACCTATATAAAGGCGCTTGAGGGATCTCAGGTCATGATTATTTTGGGTTAGTCTTATAAGAATGAATTTAAAAACCATGTGTACTCTTATTTCCTTTCTGTTTTAACTCATTTGCTTATCAATTCTTTGCATATTGCTTGACACGATTTGATGCGAATTTGCAAAAGTGGTGGATTGTGTTCCCATGTCTTTAAAGTCAATTTAAATCCTTTTACAGGGATTTGGTTATTATCTTTGGTGAATTATTTCTGCTAAAATCATTCTCTCAGCTTGCCAGATAGAACTTTTTCTACTTGTATCTTTTTATTTTTTAAGGCAAAATGCCACCACCAGCTTGTAGTTACTCTTTCTAATAAGTTTACTTGTGTTTTCTTTTTTCACTCTTCCTACTAAAGACAATAAATTCAATTGATGAACTGTGTCCATTTAAGTACCAGATGGTCCATTCTCTATCTAATACTGTAATTTTATATTTCACTTGTACCTTCTCTTTCAATAGTGTGGATGATTTTAAATTATAACCTTCTTGCTAATTATGTTCATAATTAGCAATATTATAATCCATTTATCTAAACTCTTAAGAGTTTTGGCAACTATGCAGATTATTTTCTATATATTTTTAAATGATATTGTGGTGTAAAATTACATGACTGGTTGTGATAGATTCAAACTGGCTCCAGTTCGTCATATTTCCATTAACTAAACTCTTTATAATGCAATTTAGCAACTCTTCACATCAAGAGATCAGATGTATTTCCCTACTCTTAGAATCTGGGCAGGGCTTATAGCTTGTTTTTACCAAAAGAATGTGGCAGATATGATAGTGTTCCCATCCCTAGCCTAAATCTCAAAAGGTCTTGTAAGCTTTGAATCTTCTACCACCCTGTGAAAAAGCCTGGTTAGCCTACTGGATAATAAGAAATACATTGCTAAATTCCTTGAATCAACTCAATCAACAGACATATCTGTAACGTCATCATAAGCCATCCATCTCCCAAGTCAATTGATAAATTAGTAGTTGACATAGGAGTAACTGGCCAAAATCAACTGAAAATAGCTCGCATTATTAAAACCTTCCAGATAAGTTGTAGCTTCATGATTATTAATAATGCTTATTCTTTTAAGCCACAGAGTTTGAGGTGATAGATTATGCAGCACTAGCTAACTAGCACACTGGTTATTTTTAAAAACATTCTTGTAGGGGCACTTGAGTGGCTTGTAAGTTGAACATCCAACTCGATTTCAGCTCAGATCATGGTCTCAGGTTGTGAGATCAAGACGTGTTAGACTCAGAGCTGGGCATGGAGCCTGCTTAAGATTCATTCTGTCAAAAAAAAGAAAAAAAAGATGATCTGGGTCACCCTCTGCCCCTCCCCCTCTAAAAAAGAGAAAGAAAGCTGATGGATAATATGTGAAAATAACATGTATTTCCAGATATAGAAATTTTGACAAATGAAACAATTTAAATAAATTAATATATTGTCATACTTCAAAATGCAATGATATTGTAAGGACTTTAGTATCCTTTACGTTCCAGGATCAGATCATACATCTTTACCACAGTACCATCAAATTTTATGAAAAGATTGACTCTTTTAAAGGGGAGGACAAGTGTATGTTGATAGTTGGGAATCCTTCTTGAATTAGTTACTTATAGTCACAATCTATGATTTTATAATAATTAATCTCTGTCTTCTGGAATAAATGAAATACTTACTTTTGGGCATTGTGAAGTATACTAATTACACCTCTCGAATTGACATTTTAATCTACTATACTTTTACTCAAACCCAAATAATTTTCTCCATTAATTGTCTACTATGGTATTATGGTCATAATAAAGCCATATATCTCTGATAAACATTTTATTTAAAATGAAAGTCAGACTAAGAGAAGAAAATTATGTTGAGAACTAAAGTGGGAGACAGGGAGAGTTTGTACAATAAAAAAATAAACTCTGAGAGTGATGCTCAAAGTTAATTTTTAAATGCATTGATGTAACTTATTTTCTTAGTTGACAGTTTAGAAGTCAATTTAGAAAAAATTAGATATCTCTGAATGCATATACATATTTCATTTTTTTTCCAAATGATTTTCTATGATTTAGTAAAATTATACTAAATAATTACTTCATGTGAATTACTTTTTTGGAGGTTTCATTAGAATTTATATTATTGTATCATAAAGATAACAAAGTTTGTTCAAATATATGTAATCCAATTCCTTACTTTAAGTACATAAGGATAACACACTGATTCAAAGGAGTTGAGTTCATCCTATTTACAGATTTTTACTGAATTTGTGCAAATGCAATTATTTTGAGTTGAAATATCTTAAATATCTTAAGAAAGTAGAGTGACATATATAAATTATGTAAATATGTACAATATATTTACCATAATACAATGGAATAAAGACACTAAAGGTATATGGTGAATTTAACTAATTTATTAAAATATTTGAAAATGAATCATGTGTATTTGGTTCTAGGAGAATTCAGCATATGACACAGTAGATCATCTGTATGTTTGATTAAAAGAAGATTCAGATGGGCCATGACATGATTTTTCTACTTTACCATGTTTTCATCAGAGTAATGTATCTATGATACATTCTTACCAAAAAATTGTGTAAAGCTTTCTCTTCCTACTTTTGTTTTCTCTTTCTTTTCCTTTTTCCCTCTCTTCCTTCTTTCTTTCCTTCTCTTCAACTTTGTAAAAAACTAAAAAAGCCTAATTATTATTTAGAGTTCACTTAAGCATGCTGCTTATCTTGGCTGAATTCTTTCTCATCCCGCATTTACAATATGACTCGCCTATTTATTGAGTGCTATTAAATCCCTGAAGCAAGGACAATAATAGTTTTGATACTTAATTATTCAAGCTCCATGGAACCACTGAAATTTAAACAATCTAAGAATTGAAGGTGGTATAATTTAACATGTATGTTTTCATTAAATGGAAGTAAAATATAAGTTTAATTACTTCTTCATTTGAATAATTTTGCAGGTGTTTTGCTGAAAAAAATAGATCTCCAACTGCTCATTGGAGTAAATGTTAAATCTCTGAAGAGTAGTGTGATGGTTCTTCCTTCTACCTCTTTTTTTCATTGCCTTTTCTTTTCTTTTCATTATTTTTATACGGGAATAATGAAAAATGTCTAAGGTTGCTAACATTTGTATTAGAATAGGTATCAATTGTAAATCAATATTATGGAGCCAAATATATACTTCTTTCTTTGATTATTACAATTATTTATGTTTTACATTTTTAGGTCCAGAATATTCTGGTTACTTTAAAGAACAAAATTTGACTATGGATTTTCAATGGATTTTAAATCATCAAATATCAGAAAAGAATAGTAATGAATTGATGATGATGACCAACACAGAAAATGTTAGTACATGTTACAATTTACAGAAAATGTTAGTACATGGTACAATTTACTTCATAAGAAGTGTTTAAAAAAGCTTTTGATGGCTTCATCAAGAGCTTTTGTTTGCAAGGTGATAGAAAATTTTGGAAGATATAGTGCAGTTTTTCTCAAACTGTGGTGAAAGATTGTGTTTACTCTTTGAAATCCACTGAAGTTGGATACTTTCATAAATTACAGTAAGATGAATTTTTAGAAAAGTGTAATAAAATCCCCATTTATGTTAGATTCAATGCTCTTTAGAGAATTGTTCAATTTTAATTCTTTATTTTTTAATGACAAGTAACAAGAAGCCCACAGATTTTCATAATTTATTGTATCTGTTTTTGTTTATTGTTCCTTTCTACTATTTATGATATCCAAAGTTCTCAGTTACTTAGGATATTGGCTCTCTCTCAACTTACAATGCTCTTATCTCAATCAAGGGAGGAGTACCTGAATCAAACTGACTAATCTAAATGCCCCAAATCTTCACACCCCAAACACTTGTCCAAGGTAAAGCCAACTAGGTCAAGTGAGGCCAATATAATCATTCTTAAAGAGGTTTGTGGATGTTGAGAAAAGATGATATATATTTTCTCTGAAATCTTGGGTACTATCGATCACATAAGTTTGAGTGTGCCAGAGCCATCACTGCCATCAATACGATTATGAAAGTCATTGAAGTGATAGTAGCATAGAGGGTGAGGGTGGAGTAATTAACTATGGATTAGTTCTAGTATTAGTCTAGGTAAGGTAACTCTAAATCAATCCTTAAATTTCAGTGGTTTTACAAAATAGAAATTTGTTACTTGAGACTTAGTCCTATATAGGTTGGAGACTCTCCACCACAGTCAGTTAGTGACCTGGAAAACTTTGTTCATATTACTATGCCATTTATAGAACCTCTTCCACCTCTGTATTTAGCTTGCAGATCGGAAGAGAATATGAAGAATGCTGGAGATTTATTTGGATCCCAGAAATGCCATATATCACTTTTGCCTAAATTCTACTGGTCAAAACTCAATCACATGGCACTTGCTAACTGCAAAGAAAACTTAAAAATATTTTCTAGCTGTGTTTAGGAGGAAATGGAAATATTATTTCTCTTCACTTTGCAGGTTCTGTCTCAGTGCTTAGGAAGTATACAAATAAACAAGCAAATGCAAGTGAAAAGAACAGATGTTGAGATAGCCAGGTAATATGAAAATAAAAGGAATTGAGCTACTGAGATTTTTTTCTCCCCATAAAAGTACATGAAGGAAAAATTTAATTCAACAGAGTAGAATGAAGAGGACATGTACTTTATATCCTACAGATTCACAGTCTGTGAAAAGCAGTTTTCTTTCCTTGATAGAACAACCATAAAAACTGTGTCCTCTGAATGTAGCTGATTTTTAATTAAGTTGCGGTAAAGTGAAGCCTTCAACCAAATGGCTGAGGATGCCAGCTATTGGTTTATAAAATAATTGGGGCTTGATCTAGCACATTAGACTGTGATGGGGCAGCAAAGAAACATTGGGTTGGAAGAAAAGCAGTGAAAAAGTAATATGGCAATGAGTACAAGAGGGGATGCATGCCCAGGGTGGCTTCTGTCTTCTGTAGTAACCATTGATAACAGTGAGATGAGGATGGCACACTTAGCTTAATGATGTGATATATCTGAATTATCTAATAAAAGTAAACGATAATAAAAGATTAACTGATATTTTCTATGGTTATGTAGGTACTTAGGTAGAAAATAAGTGTGAGAAAACACACTTTCTTGAGTATATCAAAAGAATTAATTTCAGGGGCACCTGGCTGGCTCAGTCAGTAGAACATGCAGCTCTTGATCTTGGGGTCATGAGTTTGAGCCCCACGTTGGGTGTGGAGATTGCTTAAATAAATAAACAAAAAAACACATTAATTTCAAAAATAATATATGTATATATATGTATTATATATATTTATATATATATATAAAATCGGTGAAAGTTTATCAGGCATATAACAAATCAGATGGATAAAGTAATAGCAAGACATTTGAATGACATAATCAAGAATGTACCATTTTTAAATGGTTCAAAACTGCACAAGGAATTAACTGAGAGGTAAGTGAATGAAAGTAGAGTGGATAAGTACCACTCATCCAAAGGGGTGTAAGTGGTAGTACGAGGCTTTGAAATTTCAAATACAGATGGTAATCCCTTCCTTCAAATTCTGCTGAGATCTGTTAAGTTTCCACTTAAGTAAAGTGCCCACCAACATTTGTGTGCAGATGTTTAGACTGTAGGAGACAGAAAAAAAGTAAAAGAAAGACATTAGGAAAAAATGTGCCAAGGAACAAGGTGAAAACAATGCTAGGGTTCTTGTCAGTTCTCCTCAGATTGCCAGGTGAGAGGACAAAGCTTGGAGAGAAAGCTTTGATTGAACAACAGTTGAATAATTGAATGTATTCATTTCATTGAATTTTTGTACTAGAGATGAAGTTGTGGAATTTTAGTCTCAGAGAAGTGACAGTGAAGAATAAATTATACTCAAGATCAGCAAACTAGTTCATGGCAAACTGGCATGAGTACTTGATCTTGAAATATTTTGTCTTGAAATATTTTATCTAAAAAGTCATTAAACCTTGTTTCCAAACAAGGTTTGGACTTGATGTTTTCACCCTGACCGAGGGCAGTCAATTAGTTTCACTTCCTTTTCATTTTAAAGTGTCTGGGGAAACATTGAATTTGGATTACTTTATCTGTCCTATGCAATAGTTGCTGGGAGCTAATGGGGAAAATATACAAGTTTTCACATCAATACAAAGAAAATATATTCTCCTCTAAAAGTAGGCTTTCAAATCTTTCTATAAGTTTCATTTTGTATCCTTGGGCAATTTTGATTTCTCATATGTTGTAAATTGATTTGTTCACACCTTCTACACTCAAAATCCCAGATCTGTGTACACTTGAGAAATTTGCCTCTTGTTAAAAGCTAAACTCTCAATTGTTGTTTTAACCCTTTCTTAAAACTTTTTAAGTTCTTACTCCACAGCTATCAGCTCGCCTTCCTAGGTCTTTAACTTCTCTTTTGCTACTGATTTCTTCCCATTAGAATTTGAAATGCTCAAGTGTCTTCTACCATTGCAGCAACTACATCTTACCTGAAATATTTCCTCTTGGTTTCCTAAATTTTCATAGATTATCTGTCAAGTTTCCCACTCATGTATAGTTATTTATTTATTTTTAAGATTTGTTTATTTATTTTAGAGAGAGAGCAAAAGCGAGTAGGAGGGGCAGATGGAGAGGGAGAAAGAATCTCAAGCGGACTTTGTGCTCAGCGTGAGCCCCATATGGGGCTCTACTCATCACCATGAGACCGTGACCTCAGCTGAAACTAAGTCTCACAGGCTTACCTGACTGTACCACCCAAATACCCCCTCATGTAGAGTTTTTAGATAATCTCTAAATATCTAAATGCATGTTTGTGAAGTGGATGAACCAGAATTACCTACTTTTAGTATGGAAACTATAGATTCCAAGGCCCCATGCCATATTTACTGTGTCCTGGGATATAGGGATTTGTTCATTAAAACTCCTCAGAGTTCTACTGTATGGCCAGGGTTATGATCATTGTTAAAAGGCTTTTCTTTTTTTGCCTATCTCTTCTATATTGGTATTCTTCACGATTCTGTTCTGAGCCCCCAGTTTACTTTTCTCTATGGACCATTTCACATATTCCTATGCTGTCAATTATGATTGAAAGGTGAAATCCCACTTTCCTATAAGTATAACCAGGTTGCATCCATTATTTTTTTGTGTGTGATGTTGGGCGTGTCTCTAATATGATTTGTTTCAGTTTCTATTGCTCTAAGTAGGAATAATAGTAAAACTCCATAAGAGTTTTCAGAAAGAATTACAATCATTATAAAGCTCTTAGAGGAGTACTCAGCATGTAACAAAAATATATAGGTCACAGATACATAGATAGATGAGCAAGCAATTGGCTGAAATTAGTCTAAAAGCACTGACTAGAAAATTATGAACAGGTAAGTTACTTAATGTTTTAAGACATTACATTTTGGAGTAGTTTGCTACACAGAAATTGATAACATACAAAGGAGCATGTTTAGTTTTTTTTTTTTTTTATCTGTAACTAATGTGTTATGTGATAAAAAAAATTTGTGATATTTTTAACCCATAGGATAATACCATACTCTTAACTTAGAACTGAATGCCTTCCACAATCTGGTGGAGGTATTAAAATATGTCATTCATTTGTTGATAGATACAAGATATCAAGCTACTTCTACAATCTATTTCTCATATAGTCCGTATTTTCCCCACCTCCATGTTTTATACACTACTCTTTCTACAATATTTTAATATCTCATATTATTTTTCCATTTAGATTAGCCTTCCATCGCATTTTCTGCCTAACTGAATTCTACTGTCCTTTAGGAATCCAGTTCAAAGTTTATCTCCTTTGAGGACATTTCCCTTCAAGGTACGGAAGTATTTTTTCTGTGATCTGCTATAACAAGGATAATTGTCAGTTGAATTTACCCTGAGGCTTATTTTTCCAGAATCTTCCAGAAGTATTTGCCTTAAGAAAACTCTGCTTTCTTAGCCCCAGGCTCAGGGCATGACCCAACAGTTTCAGAGCTGCAGAAGAGAGACTTCTGTTCATTTCACAAGAAAAAAAAATAAATCATGTAGCTGGGGAAAAATTACGACTACTGACTTATTTTGCTCCTGGTATGTTGGTGAGATTCTAAAGTTTTAAAATCCTCTACAGTGAGTAGAATATACCCCAACACCTGTAACTGTAGTAATAGTTGACTGGTGAAACTTACCTTAAATATTCAGTGGAACTTTCTTAAAATAAGAAAATGTTATAAAAGTATTCTGAATAAAAATGCATCTAGTAATAGAAAAATCTGTCTTACTATTAAAAAAAGAGGCAACATGGAAATCTTTAGATTTTTCAGGAGTGAACATAAAGCTACATAAAAGCACTTATAGGGATCCCTGGGTGGCGCAGCGGTTTGGCGCCTGCCTTTGGCCCAGGGCACGATCCTGGAGACCCGGGATCGAATCCCACGTCGGGCTCCCGGTGCATGGAGCCTGCTTCTCCCTCTGCCTGTGTCTCTGCCTCTCTCTCTCTCTGTGACTATCATGAATAAATAAATAAAAATCTTTAAAAAAAAAAAAAAAAAAAAAAAAAAGCACTTATACTTCATTAATATATCAGAAATTAAAATTTATCATTGACTGTCTAAATAGCATAAACAAAGTATATTTGTCTCATTTTACATAGTTAAATGTTTCCATTGATATTTAGTAGATAATTGTTTTAAAAGTTAAATAATTAAATTATCCATTAACACAGACCTTAGTATAAAGCCAGTTCAGCATTCTTGAAGACATTTTCCTCCTAATAGAACCACTAATGCAAGATCTCACTTTTTTGACTGCATATACTTTAAATAACATTTAAAAAAAAGAAGTGTATCAATTTTTTAAATTGAGTATTCTTGGAGCACCTGGTCACACAGTCTCTTAAGCAACTCATTTCAGTTCAGACCATGATCTCAGGTCCTGGTATGGAGCATCTCTCCTGCTCTGTTCTCAGTAGAGAGTCAGCTTGTGGATTCTCTCTCTCTCCCTCTGCCTCTCCCCCATGCATGCACATTCTCTCTCAACTAAAAACATCTTTAAAAATAAATAAATTAAATAAGTAAGTAAGTAAGTAAATAAATAAATAAATAAAATTGAGTTTTCTTAATGAAAAAGATCTATTAAGTATAGGCAATATTCAGGATTACTCTTCCTTATCCATTGAAAAACCTTGTAGAAATGTCAATGATGAAAATATTGTCAATTTCAGTTTATTCCTGATTTGGTGATGTTGATTTGGTGATTTTTTTTTAAATAGAGAATTTGAAGTACTTTTTAGTGAAAGAATTAACCATGATCATATAAAGAGGAAACTCACTGACAGAAGCCAAACTATTTAATGCTGCTTTTATTATTGCCTAGAGTTCTAAATGCTATAAATTATGAAAATTAGAGCTAGTACTAATGATACATTTTTTAGTTCTCTCGTAATTTTTATAGAACTACAGATTGGAAAGAGCACTAAATGTTCCATTCATATAAGTGTGTCGAGTCAAAACCCCCACAGAAACTGGTTATCTGCCTTGTATATATATTTTTAATATGGAAACCTTTCTTTTGCAGAGGTTTTCTTTTCTTTTTTTTTTTTTTTGCAGAGGTTTTAATAATTACTTCCTCTCTTGCTATCTCTTTCACCCTTTAACTGCACAGATTTAAAATGTTTTCACATAAACTTCTGCTGAGTATCATATATTTATTTATTATTATTATTTAAAGAATTTATTTATTTATTTGAGAGAAAGCAAGAGTGAGAAAGATCACAGAGGGAGAGGAAGAGAGAGGAACAGACTCACTGCTGAGCAGGGATCCTGTTACAGGGCTTGATCCCAGGACCCTGAGACTAAGGCAAACACTTAACCTACTGAGCCACTCAGGTGCCTTAATGTAGTTATTTATTTAGTTTTCATCTAGGAATTGGTATTTTATAAATGATTATCAAAAATCTATATATTCTTTTACATTTTAAAAGCCTCATTTCAGATAGGGTCCATGTTCTAAAATGAACTAAAGTTGTTTTTTTTTCCCTTCTGGATAAAAAGAGGCTCCCCCTACCCCCCCAGATTTGAACCCTATGTGTGTAAGTTTGACAAGACATTCTATTGTCTTTGTAATTTCCAGGGGTAAAATCTATAATTTTATACTGCAGGTCACATTGAAGGGGACACCCTGTACTTTCATGTGACAATAATAAAATGATATTCCTCAGGAAATTTAATTAACAAGTTGGGGTTATAAAGTACTTAATGGCATTTCTCATCAAAATATTTCAAATTGCTTTTTAAACATTAACTCATTAATTCTCATGGCACTCATGGGAGATAATTATGTACTCAAGAATACTTCTTCATTTGAGCTTTATTCATGGTCATCTGTAAAACTCTTTTCTTATACCCTAAAATACATATTTATGATTAATGTCTTTATATTTTTATATTATTTTTCCTGATCTATTCAAAGTGCTATGTTAAGTTGAAGAGAGGACATTGGTATAAAAACAAATAAACGGCATTTCTGTTCTCTGGGTTTAGACCTTGTCCTGATTCAATCTCTCCCTAGGTGATATCTGTGTTTTACTGTGCTTTGAAGGAATATAAAAGATAATGAATTTGGCATTTAGGAAGATGATAACATGTCTGGGTTCTGGAAGATAACTGGATAGGACTAAAAAATGTGTCAGTTTCAAAGCCCAAGAAGGCTCATGTTCAAATACATCTGTTGTGTATTTCATCAATAGAGCTCTTATTAGATTAAAACACTGAAAAAGCAACTCTGCCATGGGTAATATTTTGAACATTTATAATTTAATATAAATTATTTGAGTATAGTTACTTTATTCAGTTTTAAGATAACATGTCCATGGAGTAGGGTAGGATGAGTTAATAAATATTTACTTAATGATTGGCTGAAATCAGTAATAATTATTTGGTAACTTCATATGAGACACAAGGCCATTTTAAAATTGGAGGAGCAGTCAGTTGTGGAATAAAAAATTTGAAAAATACAGAGTAGGAGAGAGACATAAAAAGAATTAAAATGATTAAAACATCTTTGCTTGATACAATATTTTATTTGGGATCTTGACAAAGGCTAATAACCTATGAAGACTCATACAATGTTTTGTCAAATCAAATTAAATTAGTTTAGAATGCTACAAAACTTTAAGCTTCCATAGTTCTAATAAGTCTATAATCCAGGCTGCTCACTTGAATACCTGTGTAGTTTTATTGGTCAATCCTCATCTTTTCCTCTCAGACATGAGAATATAGAGAAGCTAGTAGTATTACCGCTAACATTTTTAATTGCTTAATAAATGCAAGGGGCTGTGATGAGCACTTCAGTCTTTGGTAGATAGTGCTGCCATTTTTACCCATCATTCACAAAAACAAAAGAAATCTTAGGGTAAGTAATTTGCTCAAGATCATGTTACCAGGGAGTTCTAGGCCTTGGGAGTTGAAGGTTTGTCCAATTCCAGATCCTAATTCTCCAGTCATTCTCCAGTTGGGTTTCATGAATCCGGCAGGAGCATCAGTAGACATATCTTCAGGGAATGTGAAGTTCTTTATGAAATTTTAAACATTTGTGGGAATTTTTAACAATTACATAAATGCATATGTAAGTTTTGGATTATCTGGATAACCACTTAAGAAGAGAAGGCCACCTTCCATGCCAACATGAATTTCCATTTATATTTATAATCTTATTGGTGCCAAGTATTACTTTCATTGTTATGGACTTTCTTGAAGTAAGAAAATTAAATTAATTTATTCTACAAGTGTAAGCAGCTGTACTTTGCATAATAATGAAATTAAAGAACTGTTAATGCAGAAGTGAAAATGATATTATAACATGACAAACTAAGAAGAATGTGTTTGTTGTAGATAATACCATACTCAGTTTCAGAACTGTAAAACATCATCTATCACATTATTCTAATACTGATAATTTTAATGTGGTTGCTTTTAACTTCATTTATATGCTATATCTTGTATTTTATAATATATTATGTACTATATATACTATATATTATATATAATATTTATAATAGATATATTTCTATACTACATATTATATATTTATTATCTATTATATATGATAATATTACATGTATAAAATTGTTGAATATAAGCTGAAAGAAAAGTGGCATTATATCTAGTTTTATCTGATATAACAAAATGAATTGGAAGAGAGTTTTAAAAACATTTTTTTAGGGACATTTAGGTGACTCAGTGGTTGAGCATCCACCTTTGGCTCAGCATGATCCCAGGGTCCTGGAATTAAGTCCTGCATTGGGGTCCCCGCAGGGAGCTTGATTCTCTCTCTTCCTATATCTCTGCCTCTCTCTGGGTGTCTCTCATGAATAAATAACTAAAATCTTAAAAAAAAAACGCTTATTAAAAAAATTATCCAAATATAACTCAAAATTAGGAAGCACTCCTATCTGTAAAGTCCAGCCTTAGGCACATCTTTCATCTGTCTACTTATGATTTATTCATATTATTTTTTTGTTCAGGAAAAATTCACCTGCACAGTAATTTATCTAAATTTTAACTCAATAGGTGAAAATATACAAATAAAGCAAAAAGTTAAGAATCCAATAGATAATGAAGAGAACAGTGATGCTGAGTATCTTTTGGTTGACATACCCATCTAGAATAAGACGTCTGGCTATGATTTTAAAAAGATGACAATTGCTGAATATGTATGGCTTATCACATTTGTCTTCAAGGAGTTCAGCTTAACTATAGTTGTTTCTACTGAAAATCCATACATTCAAATAAGCCAGTATAATGTGATGAATAGGCTCTTATAGGTCTGATATATGATTCAGGAAGTGGTTTTGAGAGCATACTTTGCACTCATTGTTCCATGCAAATGTACTTCTCTTCTTCATTCATTAGCCTATCTTTTCTATCAACACTCCAGTAAAACAGCACTCATTAACATATTCAAAACTTCATTTTTAAAAAGCTCTTTTTTATTCTTATTGACTTCTGTATTTCATTGTTTTCACTTGACCATGACTACTGCCGGTTTCCATGACACTCAACCCTTCAAGTATTCTTAAATTGTCTATAGAGAGCTATCTATTCTTGATTACATTCATGGGGCCATCACCCTTTACACAGCCCTTGATACTGATATTCCTCCCAAGATCTTATTCTTATGTCTCTCCATAAAATTTGTAGTAAACTTCATCTATAATCAGCATCACAACTATGACCCATATTTGAATATTACTTCTACTGTCCATTTACAACCTGGGTACCTACATTTGGATGTTCAGAGACACTTAACACTCAGTAAATATAAAAAGGAATTTGCTTTCTTTCTCACAGTATCTTCTCCACTTTTTTATGTCTTATGTTGTAAATGGATTGACTCTCATTCATTTATCAACCCACAATCATTACAAAAACCCTAGACTTCTTTTTATTATCTCCTTATCTACTACTTACTAACTGGTCATTTGTATAGTCCATAGATATAATATTCTTAATATGTCTTAACTATGTTTCACTGACTCTAATCATATTTTCACTATTCCTACTTCTGACTTTCATGACTTCTCACCTAGCATCTGTCTGGCATCCCTTTATTTCATCCTTCATATTCTATAAGAATGATCTTTCTATAATGCAAATAAGACCGAGTAAAATTGTTAAGGTATTTTAATGTTTTGCTGTATTTTTAGTCTAAAATTCAAATTTAACTTACTCTAAAATACATCACATGGCATAATTCTTGCTTACCATTCTAGCCTTGAGTTATACCACTCCAAACATCTCCTCTTTGTTCACCTACATAGAATTAGTTATAGGCTCATGGGTTTTCTTAAAAAAAAAGCCTTTACCCAAGGCTCATGGGTTTTCTTAAAAATGGTTTTCTCCTCTTAGAATGCTCTCCACTCCCTGTACACATTTAGGTTACACCTTGCTTGTCACTAAAAATGAAACTCGAACAATACCTTCTATTGGATTTTTGTATTTTTCTTCCTATGCAGTAGAGAATGAGGATGACTCATACACATCAATTTCCAATTACTTTTCTTTTGTCTTCCTCTGCTAAGTATGAAAATTGAAGTGTTAACTAAACAAGCGAACCTACTGTTAGAGTGAGCATGTAGTAATCCTGGCCAATGAACTGTTATCAGAAATCATCTAGAGAGGGTTTTCCCTCAGAAATATCAACAAAAGGTGTGGAAAGTGTTTTCCTCCTTTTGGAATGTAGAACAGTACATGTTGCTTAGAGCAGTGGCAATCAACCCAAGACTATAGACCAGAAGCAAGAAAAAAAAATGGAAAAATGTATTCATAGGATCTAACATTGTTGAGCTACAAAATGATTGCCAGACCACTACTAGTCAACATTTAGTTTAAATCAATATTAATTAGATTTCTCTTATTTTCAGGGTAATGCATTCTTAATATAACCTTTTAGTTTGATGTATTTATCTTACCTCATAAAACATCCTACTCATGGCTCCTGTCACACAATAGTAAATTATAGTGTAACACATTGTAGCAAGATTCACTCCTCAATATCCTCCATTTCATTTGTTAAGGTCCAGACAATGTTTTGCCTTTGAAGCACTTGGTCTTATATGTGGAAGATCACAGATACCCAATAAAAGTTTGTTAAGAAAAATAAATGATTATTTATGTTGATTAATATGCAAGTGAATAAATCAGCAATGTTGTATGTCTTGATTGTTTGACCAAAGGTAATCACAAACTGTACAGAAAATCAATTTTCAATGGGCTATGTCTGGCTTTTATTCTTTTATTGGTGTGCCTTCCTTCTCTAGACCTAGCTAAGCTTACTTAATGTTCTTTCTGCAGAATAAATACCAGAACTCATTTCATGGACTGGGTATTATACTCACTAAATATCCCAGTAACATCAATAACTATAATATAAATTTTTCCATTAATATAGGATAGCAGTTACAGGAGTCAGTACTAATTCTTAATTCATAGTACACGATTGGATGCTCCCTTCATTACCCATTTTTAGTCTTATTTCTCACCAATAGATACCCTTTCTGATTTTTTCAATGTATGTCCTTAGATATTTATGTTGAAAAATATATAATACGTATTTTTACATATATTGGATTTTACATACATTGAAAAAATAACCATGTTTTATAAATGCATCTCCTTAAAATTTACACAAACTTTTCCTCCAGCTAATATCTATCTTATAATAATGGCCATTATTTTGTCTTTTTCATTGAAAGCTTTTTTTCTTAACAAATGTTTTTGCTGTTTTTATGCCAAATGAACTCAATGTATTGTTTCTTTTGTTCAATATTACATATGGAGACTCTTTCATTCTGTTGCATATATTAATAGTTTATTCTTTTTCTTTTTCTTTTTAGATTTTAATTATTTATTCATGAGAGACACAGAGATAGAGGGGCAGTGACATAGGCAGAGAGAGAAACAGGCTCCATTCAGGGAGCCCCACGTCGGACTCGATCCTGGGACTCCAGGATCATGCCCTGGGCCAAAGGTAGACACTTAACCACTGAGCCATCCAGGCGTTCCAATAGTTTATTCTTTTTCATTGCAAATTGTATTGCATAGTGAACATTCCAGAAATTTTTATTGACTCCTTTTGATAGACATTTTGCTTAATTCCAATTTTAGTTAACATGAATAAGGCTCCCATAAACTCTTGTGATTTTTTTTCTTATGGATCTATGGAATGCATTTCTGTTAAACATATTCCAAAGAGTGGAATTGCTGGGTCATAGTTTCTATGTTTAGCTTTATTATAGGTTTCTGGTTTTCTAAGCAGTAATACCAAATACCAGCAATAATGAGAGGTCCTAGTTTTCTGTATCTCCAGCAAAACTTTTTTTTTTTTTTTTTTTTTTTTTGCATGATAGTTATCTGGTATCTGTTTTGGTTAAAATTTCATTTTCTAAATGACTAATTATCCTCAGCAGCTTATATGATTTTTGTTGTTTTAAATCTTATTTGTGAAGTCCCTGGTCAGTAATTTTCCAATTTTTAAACATTTATTTCTTTTTCATTCTTTATTCTGCAAACATTCTGAAATTCATATTTGATCATGTCACTTCTGATATGTTTCCTGATTTATCTTAGAATAAAGTCCAAACTTTCAAATGTGGCTTCTTAGGTAGGATATAAACTGGCACTTTACTCTTCAAGTTCATCTCTCACTCTGCTCCACTTGTACTTAACCTTTCATCATATTGAATTTTCTCCAGTTAACTGAATGCTCTGTGAATCTCTGAATCCTGTATGAGCAATAGCTGCTACATATAAAGAATTAACTAAATTAGACACAAATTCTATGTACCTGCACAAGTCCAGCAACTATCTTTTTATTCCAGAGGCAGAGCCTGAGTCTTATCTTGGCTGAGCTACCCCAGCAAGCTAATGTTTTCCCAGCTAACATGCCCTGTGCATCCTCAAACTGGATGGAATCAGTTCTCCTCTGCCACTGAATAAAAATCATACAAGGTAAGTATATGGTGGACACTGCAATGAGTCACTTCCAAAGTGGCTGGAAATATTGCCTACTGATGACAGAGATGAGGCTTTTCTAGGTGTTGCCCTTGGCAGAAAGATATGGCTCCTGTTCGGTGACGCATTCAACCTGGATCCAGCCTGCCTGTAAAGACTGGCTGATAGAGAAATAAGAGTCTGGTCCCTTTGCCTGGCATGTGGTTGACTAAGGGGCTCTGCAGCTGGGTTGAGCATTTTAGGGTAACTGCATCACTGTTCCACTTCCTCCTACATAGTTATTGTTCCAACGAGCATTACCACTAAACTTTCTGCATTCAAATTTCCACCTTTTAGTCAATTTTCCTTGGAAATTTTACTTGTATTCTTGAGCAACCACTGAGGGTCAAAATGAGGTAATAAGGAAGTATTTGGGAGTTCACTCCCTTTGAGGGTCAAGTTTGGAATGGGAGCTTATGAACAGGAAAGAGCTGAGCCTGTGAAGTACTCTTCCTTCATCCTTGTTTACGTTGTCCCTTGAAATCTGGTTTATCATACTTGGGGTGTGGGGGGGTGCAAACATCTCCTCTTTTCACTGGGAGAAGAGAGTACATACTATAAGAGTCCAAAAATATCTTCCGTGTAAATTTCCTAGCTTCTTTCAATATAAACCTTTTATTTTTTTTAAAGATTTTATTTATTTATTCATGAGAGACACATAGAGAGATGCAGATACATAGGTAGAGGGAGAAGGAGACTCCCTGCAGGAAGTCTAATGTGGAAATCTATCCTAGGACACTGGGATCACGCTGAGCTAAAGGCAGATGCTCAACCACTCAGCCACCATGTGACTCAACATAAGTCTTTTACAGTACCATGAACTAATGTCCACAAAATTGTTTTTAGGGCATTTCTTTGCAGAGTCTGCTTTGACCATATAAATTAATCTGTGGGTATAATTGCCATTGTAACTTCAGCTAATGATGAGGGCAGTCTTACACACGCATGTGCGCACACACAAATAGCTACATATAGGTAAACGGATTTTTTATTTTTCTTCCCAACCCTTAAATATGCTATCGTGTTTGCTGGAAAACCTGCCCCATATAATTAGTATTCATTCTCTTCCTTCAAAACTTCCTCAGGGAGGACATGCCTGACCTCACAGAATACACAATATGCCCCCGTTCTGTATCTCGAAGCACCTTTTCTAACATAACACTCATAGCAATTTATTGCTATATCTAGTGCCTGAGGTTTTCTTAGGGGATATGAAGAGAATAGGAAGTGAAGGAAAACAGAGAAAACACTGTAGCAAGTCTCCAAAACATTTAGAACACTACACAGATATTCCCAGAAGTATAACTTCTCTGGAGATTACTTGAAATTGAAGTTTGTTGTACAATTCTGAAGCCAATTGAATTCCTGGCAAAATCTAGGGTTGTTTACAAGGACTAAAAAAAGAGTTTATAGAATTCCTAAGTTACATTTACTTATTTATTTTATAAATCAAATCTAAAGAATCAAATTAATTGTTTGGGGATAGTGATTTACATATTAAGACTACATGTGGCTCAGAATATAACATACTATAGAACTGAAACTATCATATATCCAAAGAAAAGGAGGTGACCTAATTGTGTGAATGATAATAAAATAATTTGATTGACCCTATATTAATCTTAAGATTAGATTTTAATATTTCTCTGCTACTTAATGTTTTAACATAAATGATGTTAAGTTGTAAATATTAAATATGCATACATTTTTAAAGTTACATACAAGATCAACTCTCTATCATGCCTGGGTTTTAAATTCTTTAATAATGTAAAGAGATCCTGTGGTTTTTAAACATGCCTCATTAATGCTATAACTCTGATACAGGGTTTACTAATTTGACTTTGGAGAGAATAAATTAAAGATATAACTTTATAATATACTTTTATAAACACAGTGAACCTAAAATACTAATAAAGGATTTCTCCAGGAATTTTGAAAATCTTAAAAAGAAAGACAATTTATCTCAATTATTTTTTCTAGAGCACACAATTAATCTTCGTTTTGAAATTTATTATTTTTGTGCTATACGCTTTTGGTTCATTAATTTTGATCTTTCTAAATAAACATTTACGGAACTCTAAATATTTAACACTAAACCAGGCTTTTGAAACATGGAAATGAATAACATATTTTTCTGAATTTCAATGAGTTCATGATCTTTGGTGGGAGGGTAGAGGGGTAAGAAAATGAATCATTATGTGCTTTGATTAAGGAGAGTGTTTTATCAGTGTTGCCAGAACTTTATTGAGACTGGGGAGGTATAAGGAAAGGTTTTTTTGAGTTAGTGATAGCAGTGGAATCTTGAATTACAAGTAGAAGTTAGCCAGGAAGCCTTGGGGATGAGACTAAAGTCAAGGAAGCCTAGCATAGAATATAGTAGCAGAGAGAACATAGCACATTTGGGAGTAATTCAAACTTAAATCCATGAGGCTGAGAAGTTAGGAAAGATCAAAACACTAACAACCTGTCTGCCATGCTAAAGATTTTGGATCTTTCACTGACATAAGGGTGATTCATAAAGGGGCAATACTTCTGAAAATGGTCATAATAAAATTTACTAGTTTCCCATAGATTTTAGAACCTATTCACTACCAAAATGATAAAATGAAACTTACTGTAAATTTATTTTAAATATCTTTGTAATTAACTTATTTACAAATAAGATTTTTACTTGATGTGATTTTTAGAAAGCATCCCCTTTATTTTTTTAAAATAGATTCCACACAAATATGTACAATAATTTTGGATTATGAATTTATATGGAAATGATGCCAGCAATTTGAAATATTCTAAAATTAGGGTATTCTCTACATAGGTAATTAAATTCTATAATGATCTGCACTTCAGGATAAGTAATATTTAACTGTCACCAAAATGACTAATCTCCAAAACATAATAGTTCTTATTTAATTTTTATAAAACAGCTTTTATAATAAAATTGCTAAATGTACCACATGAATGTGTAATTTGTTAATAATTAATCCTTTCTATTGATATTAAATGTATTAATGGTATAACTACAGTCTTGGTTTGAGTGGGATGTACCTGAAAGTACAAGATAAATTTGAAAAAGGTGTTTAGGGCAGCCCTGGTGGCTCAGCAGTTAAGCACTGCCTTCAGCCCCAGGCGTGATCCTGGAGACCCGGGATCCAGTCCCACATCGGGTTCCCTGCATGGAGCCTGCTTCTCTCTCTGCCTGTGTCTCTGCCTCTCTCTCTCTTTCTCTGTGTCTCTCATGAATAAATAAATCTAAAGATCTTTAAAAAAAGAAAAAAAGGTGTTTATTTAGATCAAGAACAATAATCAATAATTGTCTTAAACTGTGGTCTGCAGGTCAGTTTTCCTGGGAAAAAAGATTCTTGATTTCTAATGTTCACATTTTATAGATGTTTGTCTCTAAAAACTACTAATTATAAATAAACTAGATAATTCTAGCTGTTGCTTAAGAAAAAGTATGTATTTTGTCTAATTTAAAACATTTTAAACGAAATGATGACCAAGACAATTCTCAAGAGTCACCCTAATAATGAATGTCGACATTCCAAAAGACCACTAGAATGTCTAGCAAATGAATTCATTTCTTGGATTTGTCTAGTGGTAAAAGGCACCACAGAGTAGTGGACTACATAACTAAATGATTCCCATTTCTGGTACTAAATCTGTATTAGTCAGGGTTCTTCAGAGACACAGAAACAATATATATATCCATATATATATATATATATACATAAATGTGTGTATGTATATGGAATAGATGTATGAATATATATAATAATGTATAAAGAGATTTATTATAAAGAATTGGTTCATGTGATTACGGTGTCTGCAAGCCAGAGACCCAGAAAAGTTGGTAGTATAATACTAGTGCAAGTCCAAAGGCCTGAGAATAAGAGAACCTAAGATGTAAGTTCAAGTTTCAGGGCAGAGGAAGGTCCACGAAAAGCTAAATTAGCCAGGCAAAGAGATTAAATTCTCCCTTCCTCTGCCTTTTTGTTTTATTCAGGCCCACAACAGATTGGAGGGCAATCTGCCTTACTCTGCCTACCAATTCAAAATGCTAATTTCATCTGCAAACATCCTCAAAGACACATCCAGAAGTAATGTTTAATCAAACATCTGGGCGCCCCATGACCCAGTCAAGTTGACACAATTAACAAGCACAAATATGAAAGTGATAAGTTGAGATGGCTTTTGTTTAAAAAAGGATGTAATATCTTTCATCAGATAAGGAATTTACAAACATAAGCACAACATACAAAGGACAATTTTGAAGTTTTTCACCCTAAATGGTACATCATCTTAGGGGAAGGCTATTTTTCATAGCCTTCCTTTAACAACATCAAAACAACAAAGATTATTTTACTAATGCCTCTAATTCTGGGAGTTTGCTTGAAATTTTTTTTTTTAATTTTTATTTATTTATGATAGTCACACAGAGAGAGAGGCAGAGACACAGGCAGAGGGAGAAGCAGGCTCCATGCACCGGGAGCCTGACGTGGGATTCGATCCCGGGTCTCCAGGATCGCGCCCTGGGCCAAAGGCAAGCGCTAAACCACTGCGCCACCCAGGGATCCCAGTTTGCTTGAAATTAATCCTTCATTGCATACTCCTATGCAACATCACCTTCCACACCCATAGCAATCTCTGCTTATATTCTTCTCCTCCTTCAACTTACTGCAGCTCTATCATCCATCTTACTTGGTAAGGACCAATAAATTGCATTGCAGTGTCCTTAAATGTTTGACTTTTTTGTTTTCTAACATATTTATGTATTTTTCTGTGTGATGATGCTTATGATCCAGTGTGCAAACTGCATGTGTTAAAACACACAAGCCAAAAGTTTAACAACCCATTTTAATCAGTCATGAGGAAACAAAGTTTTAAGTATTTTACATAATAAATTGCTACACAGGTGCTTTATTGTATTTAATTACATTTTAGGAAGTGAGTTGGGGATTTTAGGCTAATGTGAAATTCATAATAAATGTCCCATTTAGAAGAATGGGAAATAGACAATCTGATAACATCTTGTGGCATAATTATTGCTTTTCAGTAATGGATTACTGAAGTTATGTGGGCAATGCTTCTATATTTATGCCAGGAAGCCTGTTATTTTTATTGACACATAATGGCCTTTTATTATGTATAGGATTTTGAGCAAGCAAACAAAATGATCCAATTTTCTTTTTTTTCTTTTTTAAGATTTTATTTATTTATTCGTGAAAGACACAGAGAGAGGCAGAGACATATGCAGAGGGAGAAACAGGCTCCCTGCATGGAGCCTGACACGGGACTTGATCCCAGGACCCTGGGATCACAAGCTTAGCCAAAGGCAGACACTCAACCACTGAGCCACCCAGGTGCCCCCAACATGATCCAATATTCATTGTGAAAAGACAGATGTTCCCTTGAAACCTTTCCAGAAGTCAGCTTTTATATGTATGTTTTATGGCGGTAGTAGAAGACTATCAGTGCACCTTTAATAGATATTCTTCCACATGTAAAGCATAAAATGGTTCATGTTCAAGCACTGTGATTCAGTAGCAATAATAAGTATTTAAATTTAAAATTGATTATCATAAAATTAATATTTTGAATACCACTTACAATTGACCATTGCATTCTCCTTTTATGTTACTGATAATAATTACAGTTAACTATATTTCAGAATTCCAAAAGAAAAAAATCTGTCATTGAAGTGTCTTGCAAATTTTCATTTACATATTTATTCCTCTTTTCCTTCTGGAAATTGAAAACTAATGTTCTTGCAATATATAACTCATAGGTATTTTTCAGATATTTGTGTTATAAAATGAGACTTTTGAAACTGTCTCTCTTTTCAATTCATTCTCCATTCAATTATCATTTCAATATCTACACAAATGTTTATCATATATTTGCTCTGCTTTCTAAACCCAAATATATCCCAAATATGCCTCAAATAACTTTGTAAACCAAAGTTTCATGCTGAATCTCATTCCAGGTTTTCTATCACACACACACACACACACACACAAAAAAAAAAAAAAGGTTTCTCTAATGTTGGGTCTAAATCAAACATTAGCCTGTCTGGCTTTTGTTTAGAATACACTTACCTTATTCATTCATTCATGTATTCTATGCATATTTATTTATTAATAATACTTTTTTCTTCAAGATTCAAAAATAGTCTAAAAATAGAATGATAATAAAATTACTCACTAGCAACATGGAAGGAATATCTACTTATCATCTATCTAATATATAGATATAGATATACGTAGGCATCAAAATCACCTCTAGAGAAAAAACAAAACAAGACAAAACCATGTAAGATAGAACATAAAAAGAAAAAGCCAAACCTATTCAGCTGGGTGAGTATGCAGACCCTGGAAGAGTCCTTAAGGAAGAACAGATGATAGTTTGGCCAATATTTGGACTTCGTTTTGCCAAGTCACATATGTGAGATGAAGTTGATAACTCAATTAATAGGACAATAGAGGGTACTAGTTCAAAGACTCAGTGTAGGAAGGGAAAATGTCTGAGCTTTCTGTAGGAGTAGGATTAGAGAATTGACTGGGTATTGTGTTTTGTATATCCTGCTTTATGTATCCATGACACCTTTCCTAAAATATCCATTTGGTGGTTATTCTTTGGGGTCTGAATCTTTGTTTCTTTCGTTTTTTGTTTTGTTTTGTTTTGTTTTGTTTGGTACTTTTTAGATGTGGGTCAAAGAGCCAAGCCCCCTTTCAAGGGGATTACAAAGCAAATACTGCCCCAAGTATTGATTCAATTTTTTTGTTTATAGTTCTTTTGAGAGATATGAAATACCAGAGCAGGGAATATAATGAGTGCTGAAGTATAATGGTGGTGTTCACCAAAAGAGGGATGTAAGAAGAGTCCACTGAACATAATGGAAAGGATGTTTTCATTATCAGAAAGTTATTTTGATCCTTTTGAAAATCTAATTTTAAAATATTACACTGCCTTACTCTTTTTCATGGTTTTGATTTCTTTCAAATCTTTCAATTTCTTTTAAATCATTTCAAATGTACATATTTTACAAATATTTTACAGATTGTTTTCTCATGTAGCCATGCTGGTCTTCTACTCTTCTTATCATTTTCCTCCTTTTTTTTTTAAGATTTTATTTATCTATTCATGAGAGACACACACAGAGAGAGGCAGAGACATAGGCAGAAGGAGAAGCAGGCTCCATGCAGGGACCCCGATGCGGGACTGCATCCCCGGACTCCAGGATCACGCCCTGAGCTGAAGGGAGATGCTTAACCGCTGAGCCATCTAAGTGTCCCTCTGCTATTCTAATAATCATTAAGGATCATCTATCTTCTCATGTGTTTTTGTTAAAAAATCTCTAGAAACAGGCATAATGAAATATTTATATAGTGGTTTGGGGATTCCTAAAGTTTTGACAGTCTTGCAATCTAGCTTATGCTGACTAAGACTACCTTAACATTCTCCTTACCCTGACTAAACTTTAGACTGGTTTCTTCCTGACTATAGACTCCTGACCTTAGACTATTTACTGTAGAAAACATTTGGATATAAATTCTTTCTCTGCTCTTCAAAATGTAAATATTCTCCAAGACTTTTGCAAGTTTCATGACCCAGAAATATCTTTCTCCAGGACCCAAGAAACATATCTTTGAAATGTAATCATCAGAAAAGAGTGTACTGCTCTTCCCTTGTCTTTGTGGGAGGGCAGGAGCCTAATTTCAATTAACAAGCATAGATAGTTATTCACATTGTACCCTTCCCATTAGTGTCCTCTAGTACTTTGACACTACCTCATCCCAGTGCTTAAAATCTCTCCTGTGACACTGAGTTCAATCTTTCTCCCTTATTGCAATAGCTTTGAATAAATCCTTCTTTGCCTGTCTAACATGCCCATTTCTTTCTCTGAAAATCTTGATTTTTTGAGTTATAAGAGTCATAAAAATTTAGGCACAATCCTGCTTAAGTTCCAATTAGGGTTTTTTGGATACTGGATGTCAGGGGAGATCTGTTCTTCCAGTTAAAGGCTATTACCAATAGACAGATATTTCTTATTTACCTTTTCAGTGAGTATCACTTCTTGAGGATGTTGGCTTTATTATGAAGTATCATAACACAAAAATATAAGGATTTTCTATTTTCACCGCCACTGCATTTGTCAACTCTGCCTGTTCTCAGCCAAGTTTTCATTACCTATCTTTCATCTGTTTTTGAATTAAAATATATTTCAAATCCACAGCTCATCTTAAATGAAAATCTGCTAATAATATCTATGTGTATGCCTGAGGCTGATTTATTTAGAACAAATTGTTACATGTATCTCCACTTCAGATAGAAAAATTATGAAAACTGTATATCTCTTCATATATTTAGAAAATTTACAAATATGTATCATTTAAAGTCAGATTTCTGTAAAGACTTGTTTACTTGAAAGGGGGCAGAGAGAGAGAGAGAAAAACCCAAGCAGACTCCATACCCAGCACAGAGCCCAACACGGGGCTCAATCTTATGACCATGAGATCATGAACCAAACCAAAACTAAGAGTCAGATGCTAACCCACTGTGCCACCCAGGTGCCCCATAAATTTAGATTTATTAAAGTATAATTTAAATATAGAAAAAAATCATTTTTTTGGTTGCACAGTTCTGAGTCAGAACAAAAGTATATAGTCACATGTCCAACCAGAATAATCAAGAGGTAGAATATTACCATCATGGCAAAAACTTTCCCTTCTGCCTCTTTATACACCATTTGTTTTTTCCACACTAGCTTGTGAACTCTATTGATTTGTATTCTATCCCTGTAATTTTGCCTTTTTCTCCAACATCATAAAAATAGAACATATACAGTATATACTGTGTAGAATTTGCAGTTAGCATTTGAGTCTGGCTTGAATTTGAGATTCATCCAGCTTATGGAGTCTATCAACAGTTAGTTCTTTTTTATTGCTGCATGGATATACTATAATTTGTTGACCATTCCCAGTTGATAGAACTTTGGGTTGTTTTTTGTTTTTGATGATTAGTGATAAGACTATTCTAAACATTCACATGGGGGATCCCTGGGTGGCGCAGCTGTTTGGCGCCTGCCTTTGTCCCAGGGCGCGATTCTGGAGACCCGGGATCAAATCCCACATCGCGCTCCCGGTGCATGGAGCCTGCTTCTCCCTCTGCCTATGTTTCTGCCTCTCTCTCTCTCTCTCTGTGACTATCATAAATAAATAAAAATTTTAAAAAATTAAAAAAAATAAACATTCACATGGAGGTCTCTGTATTTAGCAAATAATAACATAATAATAATTTAAATTAAATGTACATTATTTTCTGCTGTTAAAACATAAATGCAAACAAAGTTTTAAAAGAAATGAAATTAATGGTGTTTCAGTCTTGAGTCTAATGGCTTAATCTTAAATTTCTCATGTTCAAGTTAAGCACATTTCAATAATTATTTAAATTCTATGAACTTCAGTCTTCCAATTTTTTAAAACTAGATTAAAACAAACTATTTCTAAAAGATATTGAGGAAACCAAATGTGATTATGTTTATAAATATGCTTTGTAAACTCGCTTGTTCAGGCAATCTAGATATTTCCTGAGTGAGGAGTAACCATGTGTAAATTCTTAATTTAATCATCTGGAAAGTTAATCAGGAAGGTTTATCTCAGATTTTGGGCAGATAAACACCTAAGCCATTTTGTAGATTAATGATAGCCCTTAAATATTTTGTCTAGACTATAAGAATGTATCCAAAGGATACATTGGCAACACTACACTAACATGCCATATATCACAATGAATAGGACTTCAATGGAACTATCTCAACCTAATGACTGGTAGAATAAGTTAGAAAAAATGCATTTATTAAATGTTGAGCTAGTTTACTATTCCCTGAAGAAAATAGCTTTTAACATTTTCTAAACTTTAGGTCAGAGTTAAGTCTGTGACCTCATGATGTTCAGTGTTATTTATCCACATCTCCTGATTTTTGTTTTTAAGCTTACTTTGGCTTTGTTGAAATATCGTGCTAAACCAGATGGCAGGAGAAAGGAAATTACTTTTCCAAATAATAATTCTTGGAATATCAATGTAAACTCTCTGGTTAATGACCAGGTATTAAGCCAAGCCAGCCAGGCACTAGGTCATTCATATTCTTTCCAGCTCAACTTGTTTTGGTCAACTTGTTTAAACACAATTCTATGAAGAAAAAGTCCTATGAAAGTGAGCAGAAAATTAACTAGTAAATAAAGGGCAATCAATCTGAAATTATAGCTACTACCCAGATTGAATCTCTTTCCTGCAAATTTTCTAAAGATGATAAGATGCTGTTAACACACCAAAAAAGAACAAAGTCTACATGGTTACTATAATGGATGAAACAGAATTTAATCAACTGCTGCCAAATGGGCTTTTTAAAAAATGGCTTTTACTTTGCTCCCAGAAAATTGCAATCCAAATATAGTATTTAGAATCTTTTCATGTTTATTTCTACTGTGACAAAGACTGTGAAAACAACAGTGGGTGGACATTAAATGAGGAAAAAACTTGGTTTCCGGGAAGTAGTGCCACGGTCTTAATCATATTTGCAGTAGATTCTCAAGAGTATATTGAGTATGTGGATCTTTATCTTTTGACCAGTCAAATCTTCTCTGCCAAGTACCCTTCTGCCAGTTATAACAGAAAAATAAGTAGACAGTAATTGAGTTATCACTTTTAATCTATGAATTTTTTTTTTTTTTTTTGCCAGCCAAAATGTTTAAATGGAATATCAATCTTGAGTATTGCAGGAAGCTTACCAATAGATATTTTATCTAACCTTTTTATGTTTCCGGGAGTAGAATAGGCATGCAAATTAGCTTATTTATTTTAATTCCTACTGGTTTGATAGATTTAATTGATGTGGACAATTTTTTCTTGCTGTGTTATTGATAATTGCCCTTTTATTGCCATCTGGTATCTGTTTGTTTTTTTTTTTTAGGCCATTGTGCCTACATAACATAATTAGTTAGCTCTGCTCCAGATTGCTCATGGGTAACAAAATAGTTTTCCAATAGTGATGCAACAAAATCTTTTGTATCTTTAGGATACAATGCAGGTTTCAGCAAATGTTTGGAATTTTTAGAAAATTTTGAAAATTAGCCTAGCAATGCATTGAGATAACTTCAGGGGAATAAAACTAACCTACGGATTTTAAAGGTATGGTTTAACTAGTTTATTTATCTTCTAAATTTTAATGGATTATATATAGTTTTATATTACCTGAATTATTTATTTATTTCTCCCCTACCTTTTAAGATCATATGGTTTTATATTCCCCTCTGCACAGTGTGATATAAAAACAATGGCTATAACCTTTGCAGACTTCAGGCCAATTCTTATTTCTTATGAAACAATATTCTCTAATTTATTAATTACAAAATATAAAACATCCATAGTATATTACTTCCCTCATTTATTAAATGTGCATTTGGAAAAATAAATTTGAAATGATAATTAGATGTTATTTTTAAAAATATACTTCATATGTATATTGATACTCATTTGTTGGTCACAGAAATAATAATGAGAATAAAAGAAGCAATTTAAAAATGGAAATACTAAGAGCGCCTGGGTGGCCCAGTTGGTTAAGCATCTGCCTTTGGCTCAGGTCATGGTCCCAGGGAACCTGCTTCTCCCTCTCACTCTGCTTGCCACTTCCCCTGCTCATGCTCTTTTTTTATGTCAAATGAATAAATAAAATATTAAAAAAAGAAAAAAAGAAAGAAGTACTAGCTCTAAAACATAAAAATAAAAGAAAAAATTTGGGTAATGATATTGTAAATAATAAGATATATCTTTTTTAATATAAGAATTGAGTATAAATTAGGCTCTATGTAATTTAGATATTTTGACTAAATGAGGTGCTTGTTAAACATGGAAAGGAAAAACATGGTGGACAGAACAGGCTTAAGTGAAAAGAAAAAAGGCAAAAACATACCCAAGAAAATACACTTAGTTTAGGACTAGAGTAAAGGACTAGAGTAAAGATTACACCCTTTAATGGGCTAAAACCATGCAGTAGCAGTGTGTGGTATTTGTATGTCATAGAAGATTGAGATTTTTTAAAAGATGTTCTGGTAAATAGGTATCTTAGTATCACAGATATTTGATGAACTGTAGAATATGCCTAGAATTCCAAATTCCTATAAGAAATTATATAGTAGAAAATGACCAACCTTCATATTACATACATATGGCTGGTGATGATTTATAATGTTCTCATGAGTTTCCTCTAAGACAAAGGAAAACTAAATAATAAAATCAATTTCTGCTATTAAGTCTCTAGAAATCACTTCAAGTTTACATAAGAAGAAGAATTGAAAAGGACATTATTACATAATGAATATTTCATTTAAAATTAAGAAATAATTGGTTTTTATTTTCATCTAAAAAAAAACAAGAAAATTCCTTGCTTAGTAGTGAGGTTCATTTTTTTAACTTTTGTAAGCTTAATTTCTTTTAAAAATGTTTAAATTAGAAAGAAATCTAATATTATAAATATAATTTAAACAATATATAAACAGTTAAAAAAACATAATAAAAGTTCTCCATCAATGAATCCCTATTGTTTATTCCATAAGTGCAGGTATAACACTAGCAGAATTTGGTGTATAGTTTTCCAAAATTTTTCAATATATATTGAACATGATAGTCAATATAGGTATTTCTCTTTTTTTTTCAATATAGGTATTTCTCTGCACAGACATATATATATATATGTATATATATATATATACACACACACACATATAAGGTGCAAAAATACATGTTAAATTTTATGTTAAAAGTAATCATCTTTCATAATTTTTTAATTTATATTTATTATAGTCACACACACACAGAGAGAGAGAGAGAGATTGGTAGAGACATAGGCAGAGGCAGAAGCAGGCTCCATGCATCCGCAGCCCGACGTGGGATTCAATCCCCGGTCTCCAGGATCGCGCCCTGGGCCAAAGGCAGGCGCTAAACTCCCAGTAATCATCTTTCTATTTTTGAAATCAAACCTCAGAAATAACTTCTTATAATAATCTCTATATAATGTACGTGTAACATATATTTACATGGATAAAAGAACACAAATGCGTTGAATACCTATGTACCCAACACCCAGCTTAAGCAACTGAACATATCTACATTTACTTGCTTAATCTTATCACTAAAAGAGAACTTCCTATATTTTTTAATTTCTTTGCTTATCCAATAGTTTAACATACGTGCACATTGTCTTCAAATATATATGAAATTGAACTATATGCATTTCTCTATATATTTTTTCCATAATAGAGTATGTAGGTTTTATTCATGAGGAATTAAATAAATTACAGTAATTGTTTTTTCATCATTATTAAAAGGGTTGTAAAATTTCTCTTATCCTATGACATGGCACAATTTGGGGGCAATATTTTCTTTTGAAGCAAACCTGGCAGATTCAACCTTTAAAAATTTCTAAAAATGTAGACTTTGGTATTTGTGGGATAAGGGTATGTTTTTTATTATTACTATTCTTATTAACATTCAAATTACATCTTCCATTTCTTTTTTAAATTTATTTATTTATTTTTAAAGATTTATTTATTTATTTATGATAGACATAGTGAGAGAGAGGCAGAGACACAGGAGGAGGGAGAAGCAGGCTCCATGCCGGGAGCCTGACACAGGACTCGATTCTGGGACTCCAGGATGGATCGCGCCCTGGGCCAAAGGCAGGCATTAAACCGCTGAACCACCCAGGGATCCGACATCTTCCATTTCTTCTTTCACTTTGCATTTTATATTTTTTGAGGCACTATTTTATAATTTGTTACATTGAAAATTTAATAACATATAATTTTATTGTATTTTATTATTTTAAAACTCTAGTTTAAAATTATTTCAATATTTCATTTTAATTTTATGTATTACATTTTGCTAATTTTAATTAGTTTAGAAAATATTTTTGCAATAATTAGTGCTTTTATTATGCATAAATTATAATATATGTTAAATATAATCATACATCTAAAACTAAATAATAAGGTGTTATTGTATGGTATAAAACTACTTTGTGAACAAAAATAAGGCACTAAATATGGTACAGAGGAACATGAGTAAATAATACTGTAATTTTTAATGTGTATTTATTATACTACACCTCCAGTTTTGTACTGAAATCATTTAAATTCTTAATTATAGCATATTAATAGGTACTTAATTTTTTTAGAGTGGAAGTATACCTAGTTTTTTAACATCCTATTCTACTCTTAAATTAATAATTTAAGCCTGGTGCCCAGTTACTATTCTTAAGTCAGTTCTTCTTCTTGAATCTCAAGTCTCTATTTTTTGGATAGGTTTTCATTGTATGAAGTATTTGTTCATGTAATCCCTGACCATAATTGACTGATATTTTGGCTGAGCACTCTCTATTGTGAATATTATGATCTATGTTTAAATTTGACTCAAGCATTTATCATAATTGGGCCGAAAGGTTTGAGAGTTAAATTAACATATGTGTCAGAATAGATTGTTGTTGGTTTAAAAATTTCACATTAAAAACTCTGGAAAGAGTGAGATTTCCAATTACAGAAAGATAGAATAGACATACTTTCCCCATCCTCTCATCATGTACAAAAAACCCTCCAAAACTATGAAAAAACACCTATATATACAAAGAAAGCATAACAGGATTCAAAAACAAGGAAAGAAGGTACACTGGCTAGGGACATAAGGCTCTAAGGAACAGAACAATGATGAGTCCCCACGTTTTCTTTTTGCTTCATGTAACTCAGACTTGGAGCTGAAGAAGCTAACAATCAGGAAACACCAACAGATATAAAAAAAGAACTCCCCAAAGCCTGCTTCTTCTAGCAAAAGGAAGGAGCACCCTATCAAAACAACAAAAAATAACTTTTAGACATAAGCACTCTACTCCACCAAACACAATCGAAGGGTGCTCCCCACCTCATACCTTCATAGTATGAAGGTGGACTGAAGCTGTAGAAAGAAACATGCAACAGCCTAACTGGAGGATTGTGAGAAAAGGCCATGTAGATTGTTGGGATTCCATCCCCACTGAGTGGAGAATATTATCAAACATTTAAAGAGAATCAGCATTTTTTTCTAAACAATCTTCCTCAGAAGAGTAGGGAGAGTATTCTAAATCATTTAATGAAGATAGCATCATCTTGATACCAAAACCAGACAAAGACAGTACAAACAAGGAAGCAAATAAACAAAAGCCCTGCAGACCATTATCCTCCATAGACAGAACCACAAAAAAAATTCGTAACAAAATATTAGCTGATAGAACTCAGCAAGGTATAAAAAGAAAGATATACCATGAATAAGTGGGATTTATTCCTGGAATAAATCAATCAATGTTGTAGAATATTACTAGGCTAAAGAAGAAAAATTATATGATCATATCAACTGATAGAGGGAAAAAAAAGCATTGGACAAAATTAACAAGTCAGGAAACGACAGATGTTGGCAAGGATGCAGAGCAAAGGGAAGCCTCTTACACTGTTGGTGGGAATGCAAACTGGTATAGCCACTCTGGAAAATAGTATGGAAGTTTCTCAAAGGGTTAAAAATAGAGCTACCTTATGACCCAACAACTGCACTACTAGATATTTACCCAAAGGATACAAACATAGTGATTGAAGGGGCAGCAGTGCCCCAGTGTTTATAGCAGCAATGTCTACAATAGCCAAACCATGGAAAGAATCCAGATGTCCATGGAAAGATGAATGGATAAAGAAGATGTGTTAAGTCAATTAGAGAAAGACAACTATTATATAATTTCATTCATATATGGAATTTAAGAAACAAAACAGATGATCACAGGGGTGGGAAAGGAAAATAAAATAAGATGAAATCAGAGAGGGAGACAAACCATAAGAGACTCTTAATTATAGGAAACAAATTGAGGGTTACTGGAGGAGAGGGAGGTGAGGAGATGGGGTAATGAGGTGACGGACATTAAGGAGAGCACTTGATGTAATAAACGCTGGGTGTTATATGCAACTGATGAACCACTAAACTCTACCTCTGAAACCAATATTGCACTATTGTTAATTAATTGAATTTATATATAAATGAAAAATAAATAAATAATAATTTTTTTAAAAAAGCATTGGACAAAGCTGAATACAATTAATGATAAAAACTGTCAGGTAAGTAGGAAGAGAAGAGAGCTTTCTAAATTTGATAAAGAATATCTAACATCAATCTATAGCCAACACCTCACTTATTGATGATAGACTGAATGCTTTCTCCCTAAGTTCAGTAACAAGGAAGCTCATTCTCACCCCTCTTACTCAACATAATACTAAAAGTTCCAGCTAGTGCAATAATGCAAAGCAAGAAATAAAAAGGCATGCATATCAGAAATAAAAAATAATAAAATTGCCCCTAATTTTAGAATGACGTTATTGTTGCTATACCAAATTCCAAAGTATTTACAAAAAAAGCAAACTGGAATTAAGAAGTGAGTTAGGCACAGTTGTGAGATAAAAAATATACATGTAGGGCAGCTCTGGTGGCTCAGTGGTTTAGCACCACCTTCAGCCCAGGGCGTGATCCTGGAACCTGGGATCAAGTCCTACGTTGGGCTCCCTGCATGGAGCCTGCTTCTCCCTCTGCCGCTGTGTGTGTGTGTGTGTGTGTCTGTCTCTCATGAATAAATAAATAAAATCTTTAAATATGTATATATATATATACACACATATAAAAATAAATTATATTTACATATTGTGGAAACAAACACACGAACATCAAAATTAAAAATATAATACTATTTATAATCTCTCAAAAAATCAAATACTGTGGTGCAAATCTAACAAAGCATGTATAGAACCTCTATGCTAAAAAATACAAAATACTGATGATCAGAAGTCATAACAATAACATAAACTGTTGATTAACATACAATTTTTGTGTTATATGTGTTATATACTATATTCTTCCAATAACGTAAGCTAAGGAAGAGAAATGTTATTAATAAAATTATAAGAAAGAGTAAGTACATTTATAGTATTGTATTGTATTTATTGAAAAAACATCTGGACGTAAGTAGGCCCACACATTTCAAACTCATATTGTTCAAGGTTCAACTGTATGTACCAGAAAGTTATTAGAAAATAAAATCTTTTTCCTTTTTCATAAGTCTGCAGAGAATTACAGTTTATTCAACAATTCTAAAAATGGGCATTTGGTTTGTTTCCAATGTTCTGTAATTACAAACAATGTTGTAATAAATTATGTGGTACATAGGCATTTTTATGTTGTGGCATATATACCTCAGGGTAAATTCCCAATAGTGGGATGCCTGAGTCAAAATGTAAATGCTTATGTAGTTTTGTTAGATATTCCCAAATTGCTTTCCAAAATAGTTGCACCAGTTTGAATGCCTACCAGCAATATATGAGAGTCCCTGTTTCCCCAAAGCTTCTCAAAATAATACATTATAAAACTTTTTAATTTTTGCCGATCTGTTAAGGGAGATGTGGTGTCTCACTATATTATACATTTGTATTTCTCTAACTGTGAGTGAGGTTGAACATTTTTAATATATTTGAGGGACATTTTAAGACATTTTTATATAATTATAATTGAGGCTTGGGGTCATTTTTCACTATATAGGTACATATGTAGAGTATATATATTGCATATATAATATAAATGTATTCAATGTATACTATAGATATTGGACATAACATCATGAATTACATATATATATATAATAACTATTTCTCTCTCTCTCTCTCTCTCTCTCTCTCTATATATATATATATATATATACATAAACAACTATTTCTCCATAAATATTTTCTGCTAGTTTGTTGTTGATGTTTATGCACTGCACATTAATTCCTGGGTTGTATATTTTTAAAAACTTTGATCACCTTTATCAACTTTCCAAGTTTATCTATTTTATCAAAAAATGTTTAATTGCATAGGAAGAATAGGCATGTAGAGAAGGCCAATTAAAAAATTGGGTAGAGGGGAGAAAGATTTTCCTATACAGAAGAATGTCTGGCATGTGCCGCACTACCTATCAAAACTATACTAAAAGTTCTCATTTGAAAAGAGAAAAAATATTGAAACCTATCTCATAGGGCAGTTGTATGAATTAAATTAAAATATCAAGGCAAATATACTTATATATAAGGAAATATTATAAGCACTGAATTGGGTTTAGCTGTTTTTATTCATAGTGCTAATAGTTGTAGCAACCAAATGAACCCTTACTGAATGCCATCCAACCACACTCAGAAGAAGAACCTTCTAATCAACAAGGTCAATCCTTTTTACCTAATGTTTACAGTAGAATTTCTATTGCTTCATCATTAAATATGTTTAGGTAATTGAGAGTCATGGATACTTGAGGAGACCTCACAGTGTGAAAGAGAAAGATAAAAATTAAAAAACAGAGAAGATGATCACACAGGAAACCTATGACTAAAAACTAAAACAACAATAACTAGCACAAAATGGAAAAAAAAAGGAAATATCAGATAATTATTTTAAGGTAGATCTGTTCATTAAAGATGCATATAGTAAAATCTTAGAAAACCACAGAAAATAAAAATTAAAGTTATATTGACTAACTCAATATAGGAAAACTACATAGTGAAAAATGAGCAATTAATTAAAAAGAAAAGAAACAGGAAAGAAAGAACACGAAAATAAAATAAATGATGCAATAGTAGTCTTAAAATCAAACATATTGTTAATGACGTTGGAAGCAAATGGATTAAATACCATAACTGAAATAATTAAATACTAAAATAATGGCAAACTAAATACTGACAAAAGAAACCCTTATAAAACACAAATATGCAGAATGATTAAAAGTACAAAGATAGAAAATGTTATACCATATGGACCTAGTCATCGGAAACAGAATTCTATTAATATAAGACAAGAAAAATGTCAGGAAGAAGAATAATATCAGGAGTTAACTTTCAAGAGAAATATTTAGAAATGTATCATGTAGGACATGAAAGTTTGATTGAGAGGTGGTATGATACTTTATTATGTGGGTTTCTATGGTAAACATAATTCTATGAATTTACAGATTATTCAAATTATTGCTCAAATTGATTTGTCTTCAATTGAATACATAATTTACAGATTGTTTTTTGAAAAGTAAATAATCTTCAGAATATGATCCCTAGCTTGGAGAGCATAATGTCTTATTCAATAGCTTTCAACAAGGGTTTGTTGGATCAGTAAGTGACTGGAAATGTAGTAAATTCATAATACTATATGCAAAGGTAATTTTTTTTTTGCAAAGGTAATTTTTAAAATACATCTTCAAATTTTATTTATAAAATTTATTATAACTCTTGGGGAAAGAGCAAAATAGATTTTGCAGGGATATTCCTGGATTTCCTTTTTCTGTTTTTAGATTTATAGATAAATTGGATAGTTGCAATCTCTTCAATATGAAAATACATCTGGTGGGTCTTCTGTTCAGCCCTTCTGTGAGTGAACCTTAGATGAATCAGGTACAGCCCATTTGCTCATTCCAGTAACAATTTGGTCAGTATATAGTGATATTCCTAGAAAATTTTTCATTATGCCACTGGTACTATGTTAAATTGAAAAAAGTGACTAAAACCTTCATTAATCATCTGTTAACTGTCTTTATTTTCACTTAAATCATGAGATAAACTATCAAAAATGTGTGACTATTTTCTTCTGGAGAAATTTGGGGATAGTTATTTTTAAGTCCTTAGCGATATTTTCCAAATTTTTTTTCATCTTAATAGACTTTTTTTCTTATAGGTTACAATATATTTCTTTCCTACATTAATGAAAACTGATAATTTTCTCATTTTTCCATGAATTTGCATAATATCTTATAATATATTTCTTATATTAATCCTCCAAATAATTGAAAGTCCTTACTGGCTTTATTTTTGTTTTCTGAATGATTCTAACCCAAATTTCTGGTATCTTCTCTTTACTATATTTCCCCCATCCTTTATATTTTTCTTATATGATTAAAATTGGAAAACCAATAAAGTTTGACTTTATAAGTACAGTCTTTCTTTCTCTAAAACCGTCCTAAACACTATATGCTTTAATTAAATATAGTAAAATAGTATCTAGTTTTGAACTTGTTCCTAGCTTCTACTTGGGAAATCCTATCCTTTGGCAGTTCACATTACACCAGAGTGTAGTCAAGGGACTTTAACGAAACCATCACATATGGTTAACAGACTGTAAATGGAACAGGTATCCAATCTCTTCCAACTTATATGAGCCATTAATCAGATTGATCATATTCCTGCGGCTGTTACATATTTAACACCAACATAGAATCAAAATACAGGGTAACAGTAGTGCTCCTAAGGCCAGGATCCTAAGGATCAATTAACTTGAGGAGCTGGCACTTGAGGGGTTCATTCCCATGTCTGGGTCTTTAACATAATATGTTCAGAGAATCAGTGAGGCTAGCCCTTACTTTGAACCTGTTACTGTGTCTCTGTCATTTAAAGTGCTTCAGGAAAGAGCACAGCAGTACCTCTGAAAAATAGCTAACATCCTCCACCGCCAAGAAAAGGCAATGTGGAAGTATTCAGAAATAAAAGAAAAATCTATAATTATCAAATTGCAAAGGGGAAAATCCCTCTTAAAAACTTAACAGCTTTCCTTAAAACTTTCTCCTGGTTTGGAGCCAAATAATTTGAATTGTATTATAGAAAGACTTATCAAAATAAGCATTCCAATACATTCATGCATATGTACTAACCGTAATCAGTTGGTTCCAGGTGAATTCATGTTTTTTTTTTTCTTTAATAGACACAAGAGAAAACCCATCTAACTATACATGGTGATGGACTTGTTGACCACCAGCCAAGTTAAAAGCTTTTAGGGTCCATTGAAAAATTCATATGTTAATATAAATGAAAAACAAATCTCATAATTTGAAGGGCTTAGTCCTTGGCTAGTTGCATAAGAATTTGACAAAAACATTCACTGAAAATAGCTGAATTTAATGTGTCTGAACAAAGCAGACTTTTCTTCCTTTTGAATTCTGTTTCCTTCTGCCCTGTTATGCAAAATATTGGATAAAATAGAGAGGAGGGAATCATCAAGAAGCCTTGCAAACTGACGCCTACTCCTATTTCTTCTTATTTCATATACAAATACATGACATTCATAAACTTTCTGTTGTTTTATTTCCTTTCTTCCTTGAAGATGTAGAACCCAAATGATAGTCTCCTCAAAATGTTCTCTTAGGTATGGCCAATAGCTGTCCATTCACAGTATTAGAAAGATCTCTCTAGACTCACAGCAGTAAAATCTCTGTCCTCACCTCTCATGATGATTGATTTTCCCTTAATAAAGCAACCATGTTATTTAAGATGAAAAAAAAATTTAAAAATAGAAGATATATTTTTTTTCTTCACTCTCTATTTTTCTCCTGGTTCAAACCATTGTCATCTTTCTTCCTTTAACCATTGCACCCAGATTTGTTAAGTGGCCTCAGTTGTTGCGCCACATCTGCTTCATCCATTCTTCCTGCCTATATGCACAAGAACATCATTCTAAAACAAAATGTAGTACATGCTTCTTTTGTATTTAAGGAATTTTCACTTTCCAACTGCCTCTAGATCAAAGCCCAAACTTTTTAATTTAATATAGAAGACCTTGCAAAGATTAGTTCTCACTTACCTGTTCATATGCACTATACTATCTTCTTTCAAAATATGCACTTATAATAACCACACCCAGAAACTCAATAGTTTCCAGGTCATTTTTTTTAATTTATTTTTTAATTTATTTTTTTAAATTTATTTATGATAGTCACAGAGAGAGAGAGGCAGAGACACAGGCAGAGGAAGAAGCAGGCTCCATGCACCGGGAGCCCAATGTGGGATTCGATCCCCGGTCTCCAGGATTACGCCCCGGGCCAAGGGCAGGCGCCAAACCGCTGCGCCACCCAGGGATCCCTTTCCAGGTCATTTGATGTAAGTTACATTTCTGTCCTTTTGGACAAAATTGTTTATTTTGTTGAAATATCTTTTTCTTTTCATTTTACCTGGTTAATTAATATACATTCTTGTAAAATCTATTCAGTTAGTAGCTCCTTTGTGAAGCAATGAGGCTTTCTGTAGATAACTAGTGTCTTTGTGAACTCACAGACACTCCATATGTGGTTTCTTTATACATACTTATCCAGAGGCATTGGAATTTTTTTTTAAGCCTTATTTTTCTCTATGAAACTTTGAAGTCCTCAAGAACAAGAACTATGCCTCATTCTTCTTTGTATGTATAGTGCCTAATATATAGCCTGTGTATGTGGCAGATTTTCAGTGTGGTATATGGAAGATTTTCTCTTACATATTCAGGTTGGCACAGTCTTAAAGCATTTTGAAACTAAACTATTGATATAGATCTTTTATGATGAGGGAAATACAAAACCATTGGAAACTCCATGGTAGCAGTGTAGGTTTAGAAAGAGGAAGAATAGAAAAATGTAGCATCTTAGGAGCACCTGAAATAGCACATCGGTTTTTTTTTTTTTTTCCTGCTTGAAAATTTGCTTAAGTATAGTAACTTTCACAAGAGAATAGTTAATAACTTGAGAGCTATTTTGGCAGAGAGGCAGATAAAAAATATGAAACCCCTTATTCTTCTGTGTGTGGCATTTTAAACCAAATGAATAAGAAAATATTATTTTCCTAAACAGGATTTGGTTAAATATGCAAGAATTGGTGTTAACCATTGGGAACACAATTTGTGTGTGTGTGTGTGTGTGTGTGTGTGTGTGTGTGTGTGTGTGTGTTGTAGTATTTTTGGCATTAAATAATGTGAGAAAATAACACATAAGATAACTAGATGGCTAAGGAAACATTCTCATAAATTTTTAGTCCATCAGATCTTCTGAGTAAAGAATCAAGTAGCAGTAATTAAGAGCAGTCATTAAAAAAAAAAGAGCAGTCATTAAAATGTTATACAAAATTATAACATTTGAGATAGCCTCAGAAATAAAAACATAAAGACCTATCTAATATATATTTAATTGCTTTTGGATTTTATGCACTTGACTCAGCATTTCTACTGCTAAGCATTTATTCTGATGGACAATTAAAATGTTCACAAAGTTTTATATAGAATAATTTATTTGAGGTATTATTTATATTTATATTATATATATTGTGTTATATATATTTATAATACTTTTCAGATAGAATATTAAATTGAGTAATGGAAGATTGATTAAATAAAGTATATTATTTAGTACAATTGGCTTTTTACAGCCATTAAAATTCATATTCTATATGAATATTTGATTATATGGAGAATATATATATATTATTATGGCATATAAACTCTAAATCAGAGATTGATGGAAACATGGTCAACTAAACATGATCTTCCAACTCAAACCTCATAAAATGAGAAAGCATAATTTTTATAAATGTTAAGTCAATAACAGGTTTGGAAAACAGTATAATGTACACTAAATTGTCCAGAGAACTGGGAAAATCCTAGAAAGATAAAAAATAGGTAAGAGAAAAATTATGAATAAACAGTTGAAGGAAACCAGACAACAATATGCACACAGAACATCATGGCAGTACACAATTATTAGATTGGAGGTAAACAAGACTAGTGATGAGACAGTGATAAACTCAAAATGAACTGAAGAGTTCAAAAATAAAAAGTAGGGTAATCTTTGGGGGAAAAATATTTTTAGTATTTTGTAGTAGCATTACCAGAAAGAGTACCACTCCATCTTATAGACACAGAGAAAAGGCCATGTGTAATAAACAACGGATAGTGGCTTTTATTCATAGGCTACAGCACTGAGTATGGATTCTGGAGATTGTGTCCAGAATGTCCATCATTTAGTTACTGACTTCAGGGACTAGAAAGAATAGGAAAAACTAGCAAAAATTAATCCTTTAAGTTGCAATAAACTTTTGAACCATTTAATTCAATTCATTTGACTAAACAATAATACCTATAAAATTCTGGCAGATGTAATAGTGAGAAACTACAAAAAAATGCCCTGTGGAATAAAGCACAAAACAAATATAATTACAAAGTAGTAGAGCTAGAAACATAGGGGAGATTAAAAACTTAAAAATTACAGTGTTCACTTATTCAGGTAATTTTGCAATCATGTTGAAATGGCTGTTCCTTAATGCCTTATATTTATTTATTTAATTTTAAATTTTAAGTGCTTGTGTTATTTTATAAAATTTTTTTTTTATTTGAGAGAGAGAGTGAGAGAGAGATCATGAGCATGGGGGAGTGGTAGAGGGAGATGCAGACTCCCCACTGAGCAGGGAGACTGGTGAGGGACTCAATCCCAGGACCTTGGGATCATGACCTGAGCTGAAGATGCTTAACCAGTTAAGTCACCCATGTGCTCAAGTGCCTGTGTTATTGATTAAATATTTATATTCCCCCCAAATCCATATTTTGAAATCCTATCAATGTGATAGCATGTACTTTGGTCATGAGAGTGAACCACTCTTCCTTTCAACCATTTGTGAGCACACATTAAGAGGATAGCCACCTATGAACCAGAAAACTGGCCTTCATCACAAACAGAATCTGCTATACCTCTTCTACCTTTATATATATTCCATTTAATTCTGGGTTCACATAAAAAAAAATTGGTCAATAAATAATAGAGTTAAGTCATGTGTGTTAGCTTCTGATAGTAGAGTAATAATAATAATAAATATATTGGCATTTCAGAGTAAGAAAAAGCTGGGTAACTATAGTAGACATTTTAGTTTTTTTTTTTAATTCAATTTTGATTTGCTTAAATTCACCAGTTAAGGGGATCCCTGGGTGGCTCAATGGTTTAGCGCCTGCCTTTGGCCCAGGGCGCAATCCTGGAGTCCTGGGATCGAGTCCCACGTCGGGCTCCCGGTATGGAGCCTGTTTCTCCCTCCTCCTGTGTCTGCCTCTCTCTCTCTCTCTCTCTCTCTCTCTCTATGTCTATCATGAATAAATAAAAACAAATTTAAAAAAATGACCAGTTAAATGTCCATTAATGTATAGTCCTTGAGTATTTCTCACTGAAGAGCTATAATTTTAATAAAAAGAAGAAAATCATAGACATTTATGTAATTACCATTTCGTGAGAGAGGTGTACATTATATGCTGAATAGATAGATATTAGAGGAAGCTGATGTGTTTAGCTTTTCAAACTATCTCATCACAAGAAGTTTTTTCTTTTAATTTTATCTGTATGAGATGATAGATGTTAACTAAGTATATTGTGGCAATAATTTCACAGTATATGTAAATCAAACCATCAGTCTGCAAACCTTAAAATTAAACAGTGATATATGTCAATTATTTTCAATGAAATTGAGGAAAAATGTTTCAAAAGGGCATTAATAATTTTAACACATAATATTGTTTTGTAATTAAGAGTATTATTATTTGTTTCTAAATTTATATAAATGATCTTTACTTTGCTTGCCCTTTTGCAGCTTTTCTTTTTTACTCAAGATTTTTGATTTCTCTATATTTATGAATATAAAATGGACTAATTTATTTCTAATTGTTTTTATGGGTCTTTGTGTTATATCACACTTTAAATATCCTTTGACTTTTTTTTAAGATTTCATTTATTTATTCATGAGAGACACAGAGAGGCAGAGGCATAGAGAGAGGGAGAAGCAGGCTCCATGCAGGGAGCCTGATGTGGGACTCCATCCCAGGACTCCAGGATCATGCCCTGGGCTGAAGGCAGGTGCTAAATCGCTGGGCCACCCAGGGATCCCTTTTTTTTAGTTATTTTACTATAGCAAACAATTTTGTAATAGATATTCTTGTTCATGTCTTTTTGTATACATGTGAGGCCTCTATGGAAGTGTTTTGTTTGATTGATTGATGATTCATTGATTGCTGTTGTTGTCCTGGCACAAACACAAAAAATATACTAGATATATTTATATCATATTTGCAAATTGTGTTTGAGGAGTTCTCAAAAGTGGGATATCTGAGCACTAAATGCTAGTTACAACATGGTTATTATAATCTAAACTTCATTCATATATATTCACTGAACATTTGATATTACCAAACTTTTATATCAGTAGGTGTAAAAGAATAAATTATATTGTAATTTTTGCAACCCTAATTCATAGGGTCTTAAATGTTTTCCAGATATCTTTTCCATTGTGGCTTATTTCGCTATTATTCCCCTTGTGGCATAGGTTATAGTTTTAATGTAGATAAGTGTGCTAGAATTATTACTTATATTTTATGCTTCTGATGTTATTTCGAGAGGGCTTCTCCGAGTTAATGTGATGATAAATATACTGGCATATTTTATTTGGTATGATGGGCATAGAGTTTTGATGATTACACACTTGACAGTGAATTACTTGATTATAGATTGTGGTAGATTGTATTTTCAAAGTATGATATTGAAAATCCCCCTTTGAAGCAGAGGCTATATTCTCTTCCTTTGAATATGAGTAGACCTTTGAAATTTTCTCAACCAATAGAATGTTAGAAATTATGTTGTGTGACTTCTGAGGTTAGATCATGAAAAGCAATATGATATCCACCTAGTTCTTTCTCTTGGATCATGTATGTGAGGACTCTGAACTGATGTGTAAGAGGTCCACTTTCTCTACCTAACATGGTGAGGTCACCTTGTTAGAAAGATTAGAGAGAGAGGCTACATTAAGATAAAGAGAAAAAGCTTCATTTTCTAGTTCTTAGCACTTACATTCCAGACGCAAAACATTTGAGTGAAGAAAACCTTGAGATGATCCACACACTATGTCTGCAAAATCCTGCCAAATCATACTTGAATCCCTTGCCCCTCAAAAAACATAAAAGAAAATAAATGAATATTGTTGTTTTAAACCACAGAGTTTGGGGACACTTACTATGCAGTAATAGAACATTAATAGAGACGATATGTATGTGTGTATTTGCTTATGTCAGACTGTTTTAAAACAAAACTCTTACAGTGATATACCCCAACCAGAGTGTTAAAAGGTTTCTCTACTTCTTCACCAACACTTTTTAAAAAGATTATTTATTTACGTAATCTCTACACTCAATGTATGGCGAAAACTCATGATCACAAGAGTCACATCTCCTCTGACTGAGACAGCCAGGCGCCCTTCATCAACACTTTTAATTTAGCTATCTTTGTATATGCACCCATATGTAGTTGTCAATTTACTTTGGAGGGCTTTAATCATTTTTGAGGCTATGCCTTTCACTCTATGGGAGGTAGACACTGCCACTGACCTTATATAAATTTGTTTCCATAGATTTCTACTATTGTATTATATAGTCAATATTTATTAAAATATTTTCAGCACTTTTTATTTATTTATTCATTCATTTATTATATTTATTTGAGTGTAGTTGACACATATTACATTAGTTTCAGGTGTACAACATAGCAATTCACTTTCTCTACACATTATGCTCTGTTCCCCACAAGTGTCGCTACCATCCACTACTTTATAACGCTACTACAATATCATTGACTATATTCCCTATGTTGTGTCTTTTATTCCCATGACTCATTCATTCCATAACTGGAAACCCATATCTCCCATACCCTGTCACCTATTAGCACTCTAAATGTATTATTTCCTTTTTTCACCTATTATGGTTATTAAGGACACAGTATTCAGTTTTATTGCATTTCAGTGAATGTAATGTGTCTTTTATTCTCCATCTGCTTTTTGGTTGATGTATTAAGATTTATGAGATCTCATATTAAAGTATAATACATAAGAAGATCTAGAAAGATTTAGTCTAATAAATTCTGAATAATAAATGTATCTAGCTCAGTAGTATATGTGGTTCATTCTTTTCCAAATCTGTATTATTTTTTCTTTAATCAATATGCTTTGGTTTATTTTATTTTTACATATTTTTTCATTTATAGAAAGGTTCTAAACATAACACACAGTCATTATTGCCTTTCACCCACGTTCTCCTATGGTGACACTTTATACAACCCTGGACCACTTATAAAAAACTAAGAAATTAATCTTAGTATGATGCTATGAACTAAGCTAGCAATAATAGCATTTAGATCTCAGCAATTTTTTGGTTTTGGTTTTGGTTTTTTACCTTTTTTTCTAGTCCAGATCCAATCCATAGTCCTGTATTACATTTAGTTTTCATATCTCCTCCAGTTCATGATAATTTCTCACCTTTTCCTAACCTTTCAGAATGTAACATTTTTAAAGGATACCAGTAACACATTTTTAGAAATGCTCCTCAAATTGTATTTATCTTATATTTTCTTTGGCTCATACTATGATTATGAATTTTGGGGAGATACGTATGTACTCTTTTTTAAGTATTCTAATACATGCATGTTTTATTTATTTTTCTTTATTTTTGTTTTGATTCATTTGTATCCCATATCAACCACTTTCTCTCCTTTATTTTTTTATTTTTTTATTTTTTTTATTGGTGTTCAATTTACTAACATACAGAATAACACCCAGTGCCCATCACCCATTCACTCCCACCCCCCGCCCTCCTCCCCTTCTACCACCCCTAGTTCGTTTCCCAGAGTTAGCAGTCTTTACGTTCTGTCTCCCTTTCTGATATTTCCCACACATTTCTTCTCCCTTCCCTTATATTCCCTTTCACTATTATTTATATTCCCCAAATGAATGAGAACATATAATGTTTGTCCTTCTCCGACTGACTTACTTCACTCAGCATAATACCCTCCAGTTCCATCCACGTTGAAGCAAATGGTGGGTATTTGTCATTTCTAATAGCTGAGTAATATTCCATTGTATACATAAACCACATCTTCTTTATCCATTCATCTTTCGTTGGACACCGAGGCTCCTTCCACAGTTTGGCTATCGTGGCCATTGCTGCTATAAACATCGGGGTGCAGGTGTCCCGGCGTTTCATTGCATTTGTATCTTTGGGGTAAATTCCCAACAGTGCAATTGCTGGGTCGTAGGGCAGGTATATTTGCTCGTGAAAATGTCAATGTTACCCAGGGCAATATACACGTTTAATCTCTCCTTTATTTTTTGATCTCCTTTCATTCTCTTGTTGTCACCTTGCCCGTCTTCAACACCACATGTGAAACTTGTATTTACAGTTATTCTGCCTTGGTTATCTTGTGCTTTGTCTTAGGCAGAAATTTTGAATCTGGATCTCAGGTGTGTGGTTAGAGTCAGGTGCTCAGTCTGGTTGTTTTAAAGTTGCATCATTCCTTTTCTGAGTCCTGTAGTGAGTGATCTTAAGTGGAAAGCAAAGGAGAATGTAGGCTATCAAGAGTCTCAGGCAAAGCTCATGGTGACAAGAAAGAACCGACCACTCTCAATTGGCTTGCAATTGTCACTAAGTTTATTCACAGGGTCCCAGCTTGTCATCTTCTCTTCCAGATTGCCTGCTCTGTGAATTTTGGGCTTGCTTAACCAGGCCCACAATTGCTGTGAAAAATAATTCTCTATAATAAATCTCTCTTTGTCCATCTTTCTGATTCTGTCTCTTCTATTTTTCATATATATATATATATATACCTATAAGATGATAGATGATAGATAGACAGATAGATAAAAGCCACAAATGGGAACTGTGTAGTAGGTGGAATATGGCTCTTAAAAGAGGTCCACATTCAAATCCCCAAAATTATGAATATGAATATTATGAATATGTTTGTTACATGGCAAAGGGGGGTGGGTAATATAGAAGAAATTAACGTTGCTAATTAACTGACCTTAGGATAAATAAATTATCCTGGATTACCTGGTAGGCTGAATGCAATCACATTGATTTTATAAAAACTTTGAGATGTGTAAGAATCAATAGTCCATTTCTGTCTATGAAGATGGAAGAGGGCTAGGAGCCAAGACATGCAAGAAACCTCTAGGAACTGAAAAACATACACAAACGTAAATGGATTTTACAGCCTCCAGAAAAAAAGAGTCCAAACACACCTTGATTTTAGCTAAAAAATTGACCTATTTTGAACATCACTCCAGAACTGAAAGATAATAAATGTGTTTATTTTGAGCCACTGAGATTGTGGAAGGTTATTATAGCTACAAAAGCAATCTAATACAAACCATAATTTAAAAAGAGATTATAGTATCAGGAGGGTTTATATGTCTAGAATGATTAGCATCTATAAATGTCTCTGGATAATTCATTACGTAAATGAACCAAATTATAAAAATTACACAATCAATTCATTAAATACAGATAAATTATACTTTAAAATCAAAATATATTAATGATGAAGTTATTTTTAGCAAGAATTCAAGAAGTTGTCTTCTATCTGATAAAACCTATTCAACCAAAACCAAGGAATTCACAACACAGTTAATGGAACATTTTGGATGCAATTTCTTTTAGATCAAGAGTAAAAAAATACCTTCTATCATCACTATTGTGCAATATTTACTAGATTAACCAAGAAAGCATGATCTGAGATGTAAAATCAATTATATTGTGTTAACCTGGGATTACTCCACATTAAATTACTTTTTGAGGACAGTTTACAATGTTCTAATTTTAGTCAGTTTTAATGTAGATTATGGTTATTTTCAATATGACAGATTCTTAATGGAAGGAATGATATTTTTAATAAATTATGAGTTTTTCCAACTATACAAAACAGTGATTTGAAAGAGCACATACACCTTGATGTTTATAGCAGCATCATTAATAATAGCTAAATTGTGGAAAGATCCCAAATGTCCATCAACTGATGAATGGATAAAGGTGTGGCATAAATATACAATGGAATAGTATTCGGCCATAAAAGAATTAAATCTTGCCATTTGCAATGATGTGGTGGAGCTAGAGTGCATTATGCTAAGTGAAATAAGTCAGTCAGAGAAAGACAAGGGCCGTACGATTTCACTCAAATGTGAAATTTAAGAAACAGAATTAAGAAGCAAATAAGCATAGAGGAAGGGAAAAAAAGAGAGAGAGAGACTCTTAGTTTTAAGATACTCTTAGTTATAAAGAATGAACTGAGGGTTGTTGGAGGAGGGGTAGACAGGGGGATGTACTAGAAGGGTGATGGGTATTAAGGAGAGCACCTGTGCTGAGCACTGGGTGTTACACATAAATGATGAATCACATAATTCTACCACTGAAACCAATATTATTGTATATGTTAACCATTTAGAATTTAAATAAAAGTTTGAAATATATAAACTTATGCATATTTTAAGTACTTTAAGAGAATCATGTCATGAATAATTTTATAAATCAAAAAGCTCTTGTTAATCTTTAATATGTATTTTCTATATATCTTTCTTTATTAGAGTTCTTGAATTGTCTTACTATTTCCAGGTGGCAATGAGACTAATAAAAGTAACCTAGTGAATGAGATTGTATCACTTGAGACAACATGGATGGACCTAGATAGCATTATGCTAAGTGAAATAAGTCAGACTGAGAAAGTTAATGCCATATGATTCCACTCATAAATGGAATCTAAATAAGTGAATACACAAACAACAGAAAAAATAATCTATTGAAATGCACAATAAAACTGCAATTTTAAAATAATTGATAATATAAAATTAAATAATTTTAATCAGAAAATCAATACTTACAATTGGTTATTATTTATGTTTTTTTAAATCAGTGAATAAACTGGAATTCAAAGAAGTAATTGGGCTAAATTTGCACTGCCAGTAAGTAATACTGATAGGAGAAAGCACCAATATTTTTCTTCATATCCAACCTATCAAGGCAAACTTCTATACTTGGAACACAAAATAAATGCATTTCAACATTTCAAGTATCCTTTTGCCATTAAAATCTTAGTTTTATTTAACCTGTAACTGTACTTGTGATAACACTTGACTGCGACTTTACTTGAGAAATTTATACTTCATTCCACTAATATCTTGTTTCAAAAGGATTTTATCCAACTAGAAAAATAAAAATAAGAATATAGAATGTTTTTGTATTTAAGGAAATTTCATGTCTTATTTTCCAGTCTATTGCTTTTAAATATTTTTTTTTTGGAAATAAGAATGTGAATTGTTTTAATGGAGAAGAAGAGACTGTTTACACAGCCCCACAAAATGTTGAGACTTCAAGGTCAAAATTCTCAGTACAAGGATGAGATAGAAATAAATGTGTTCCCATAATAAATATGTCCTCCTAGCCCAGACAAGAAATTGCCTGCCTGAATTTTGTGCTGGGTAAGATAGAAAAAATTGTGCAAGAACTTTATAATCAAGTATCGGTTTTTATTCAGATTTGAGTTTCAAAATTACACTTGTTTGGGTAATCCTCAAAGTGTAAACTAAGGGTTTAAAGTAGTGCCACATTGTTAGTGAACCTGGGCAATGGGCAGAAGTAAATACGAATCCTCTCTGAACTAACCCAGATTTCCAATGAGCCTCAAATATCACGGATGAAATGCCAAGGAGTATGAGTTGAATCAGCTATCAAATTAAAAAAAAAAAAGGATAGTATGAGGAAGATTTAACCAAAAAAAAAAAAAAAGTTAGATTCAAATTAGGAAGTTGAAAAATAGAAACTCTCAAAGAAAGAAAAAGAAAGGAAATAAAAAATAAGTGTCGTTAATGAAATAGAAAACAAATATAAAATACAGTTTTAACAGATTCCATAAAAAGATTAATAAAGTTGATAAAGCTCTGAAACTTTGATTGATCAAAAATAAGACAAAGCTGAAATAAACGACAATAGAAATTAGCATGGGAGAAAAAATGAGTTGTTGCATATTTGAAAATATGATTAAGAGAATGCTAAAAATATTTTGTGCCCATTTTTTCTCATTTTATGTTGAAATACAGAAAAGTAGAGATCCTGACTTTTACTCCAAAATAATGTTTATGAAAATAAGAACAAATTCTAGTTGAAAAAATAACATTATTACATGTAATAAAATCAATGATAATTAGGTAACACCACATGATTTATTCTATATTCACATTTTTTTCCTTTTTTTGTTATTTATAATAGTTTTTCCACACTAGTATTCACTCCAGATGATGATAGTTTTGTCCAACAATTCTATGATTTTTACTTAACCAGCCCATTTTTATGACAGTAAAAATCCCCAAGTTTCTCTGATTTTATAGTTTCTCTGCCTCATATATTTCATTTTAATGATAAGATAAATATAAAAGATTAAGTAGATTAAATATTCTTAGTTCAAAACAACTTGGGTGGTGTGATATAATTAATACTGCATTATATAAGCAGACATATAATATGTGCCTCCTAGCATTACTAATGCTAATATTAACCACTGGATTAGGATGACAATATCCTGCTCTCTCCATTGAAAGAATATTTTCTGCTTGTGATCAAAAAGTATTTTGCGGGGTCATAATTAGGTATTAATAGAATTTCTATTTCTCTCACAATAAAACTTAATGGTTTTATTATAACTTGATAATACTTGTGGAACAAAAATTTCATTAGGTGTTGAAAAATGGTTTTCTTATTATCTAACTTATATTTTTTTAACCTTATGTTCTTTTCCATTGTAGAAATTCCATTAGAAAACAGGGGCTTGGAGAGGAGGGGGCAAGATGGCAGAAGAGCATGTTCCCCAAGTCACCTGTCCTCACCAAATTACCTAGATAACTTTCAAATAATCCTGAAAACCTAAGAATTCGGTCTGAGATTTAAAGAGAGAACTGCTGGAATGCTACAGTGAGAAGAGTTTGCGCTTCTATCAAGTACAACTTGTTTTTGGCCACTCTGCACTGAGCAAAATGACTAGAAGGAAAAACTTACCTCAAAAGAAAGAAATAGTCCTCTCTCCCACAGAGTTACAAAATTTGGATTACAATTCAATGTCAGAAAGCCAATTCAGAAGCACAATTATAAAGCTACTGGTGGCTCTAGAAAAAAAGCATAAAGGATTCAAGAGACTTCATGCCTGCAGAATTTAGATCCAATCAGGCCAAAATTAAAAATCAATTAAATGAGATGCAATCCAAACTAGAGGTCCTAATGACGAGGGTTAACGAGGTAGAAGAATGAGTGAGTGACATAGAAGACAAGTTGATGGCAAGGGGGGAAGCTGAGGAAAAAAGAGAAAAACAATTAAAAGATCATGAAGATAGGTTAAGGGAAATAAATGACAGCCCCAGAAGGAAAAATCTACGTTTAGTTGGGGTTCCCGAGGGTGCCGAAAGGGACAGAGGTCCAGAATATGTATTTGAACAAATCATAGCTGAAAACTTTCCTAACTTGTGAAGGCAAATAGGCATTAAAATCCAGGAAATGGAGAGATTCCCCCCCAGAATCAATAAAAACCGCTCAACACCTTGACATTTAATTGTGAAACTTGCAAATTCCAAAGATAAAGAGAAGATCCTTAAAGCAGCAAGAGACAAGAAATCTCTAACTTTTATGGGGAGAAGTATTAGGGTAACAGCAGACCTCTCCACAGAGACCTGGCAGGCCAGAAAGGGCTGGCAGGATATATTCAGGGTCCTAAATGAGAAGAACATGCAGCCAAGAATACTTCATCCAGCAAGGCTCTCAATCAGAATAGAAGGAGAGATAAAGAGCTTCCATTATAGGCAGAAACTAAAAGAATATGTGACCACCATACCAGCTCTGCAAGAAATACTAAGGGGGATTCTGTAATAGAAAGAAGAAGTCCAAGGGAACAATCCACAAAAACAGGGACTGAATAGGTATCATGATAACACTAAATTCATATCTTTCAATAGTAACTCTGAACATGAATGGGCTTAATGACCCCATCAAAAGGCGCAGGGTTTCAGACTGTATAAAAAAACAAGACCCATCTATTTGCTGTCTACAAGAGACTCATGTTAGACATAAGGACACCTACGGCCTGAAAATAAAAGGTTGGAGAACCATGTACCATTCAAATAGTCCTCAAAAGAAAGCAGGGGTAGCCATCCTTATATCAGATAAATTAAAGTTTATCCCGAAGACTGTAGTAAGAGATGAAGAGGGACACTATATCATACTTAAAGGATCTAAGAAGAGGACCTAACAATCATCAATATTTATGCCCCAAATGTGGGAGCTGCAAGTATATCAATCAATAACCAAAGTTAAGACATAGATAATAATACACTTATACTCGGTGACTTGAATGTAGCACTTTCTACAATCAACAAATCTTCTAAGCACAACATCTCCAAAGAAACAAGAGCTTTAAATGATACACTGGACCAGATGGATTTCACAGATATTTATGGAACTTTACATCCAAACGCAACTGAATATACATTCTTCTCAAGTGCACATGGAACGTTCTCCAGAATAGACCACATACTGGGTCACAAATCAGGTCTTAACTGATACCAAAAGATTGGGATCATCCCGTGCAGATTTTCAGACCATAATGCTTTAAAATTAGAACTAAATAACAAGAAGAAGTTGAGAAGGATTTCAAACACATGGAGGTTAAGAACCATCCTGCTAAGAGATGAAAGGGTCAACCAGGAAATTAGAGAAGAATTAAAAAGATTCATGGAACTAATGAGAATGAAGATACAACCATTCAAAATCTTTGGACCACAGCAAAAGCAGTCCTGAGGGGGAAATACATCGCAATACAAGCATCCATCCAAAAACTGGAAAGAACTCAAATATAAAAGCTAACCTTGCACCTAAAGGAGCTAGAGAAAAAACAGCAAATAGATCCTACACCAGCAGAAGAAGAGAGTTAATAAAGATTCGAGCAGAACTCAATGAAATAGAGACCAGAAGAACTGTGGAACAGACTAACAAAACCAGGAGTTGGTTCTTTGAAAGAATTAACAAGATAGATAAACCATTAGCCAGCCTTATTAAAAAGAAGAGGGTAAAGACTCAAATTAATAAAATCATGAATGAGAAATGAGAGATCACCACCAGTACCAAGGAAATACAAACGATCTTAAAAACTTATTATGAGCAGCTTTACACCAATAAATTAGGCAACCTAGAAGAAATGGATGCATTTCTGGAAAACCACCGGCTACCAAAACTGGAACAGGAAGAAATAGAAAACCTGAGCAGGCCAATAACCAGGGAGGAAATTGAAGCAGTCATCAAAAACCTCCCAAGACACAAGAGTCCAGGGCCAGATGGCTTCCCAGGGGAATTTGATCAAACGTTTAAAGAAGAAACCATACCTATTCTACTAAAGCTTTTCGGAAAGATAGAAAGAGATGGAATACTTCCAAATTCATTCTATGAGGCTAACATCACCTTAATTCCAAAACCAGACAAAGACCCCACCAAAAAGGAGAATTACAGACCAATATCCCTGATGAACATGGATGCAAAAATTCTCAACAAGATACTAGCCAATAGGATCCAACAGTACATTAAGAAGATTATTCACCAGGACCGAGTGGGATTTATCCCCAGGATGCAAGGCTGGTTCAACACTCATAAAGCAATCAATGTGATTGATCATATCAACAAGAGAAAAAACAAGAACCACATGATCCTCTCAATAGATGCAGAGAAAGCATTTGACAAAATACAGCATCCATTCCTGATCAAAACTCTTCAGAGTGTAGGGATAGAGGGAACATTCCTCAGCATCTTAAAAGCCATCTATGAAAAGCCCACAGCAAATATCATTCTCAATGGGGAAACACTGGGAGCCTTTCCCCTAAGATCAGGAACATGACAGGGATGTCCACTCTTACCACTGCTATTCAACATAGTACTAGAAGTCCTAGCCTCAGCAATCAGGCAACAAAAAGAAATAAAAGGCATTCAAATTGGCAAAGAAGAAGTCAAACTCTCCCTCTTCGCAGATGACATGATACTCTACATAGAAAACCCAAAAGACTCCACTCCAAGATTGCTAGAACTCATACAGCAATTCGGCGGCGGTGGCAGGATACAAAATCAATGCCCAGAAGTCAGTGGCGTTTCTATACACTAACAATGAAACTGAAGAAAGAGAAATTAAGGAGTCAATCCCACTTACAATTGCACTTAAAAGCTAAGATACTTAGAAATAAACCTAACCAAAGAGGTAAAGGATCTATACCCTACAAACTACAGAACACTTCTGAAAGCAATTGAGGAAGACACGAAGAGATGGAAAAATATTCCATGCTCATGGATTGGAATAATTAATATTGTGAATATGTCAATGCTACCCAGGGCAATTTGCACATTTAATGCAATCCCCATCAAAATACCATGAACTTTCTTCAGAGAGTTGGAACGAATCATCTTAAGATTTGTGTGGAATCAGAAAAGACCCTGATTAGCCAGAGGAATATTAGAAAACCATAGCCAGGGGTATCACAATGCCAGATTTCAGGTTGTACTACAAAGCTGTGGTCATTAAGACAGTGTGGTACTGGCACAAAAACAGACACATAGATCAATGGAACAGAATAGAGAATCCAGAAGTGGACCCTCATCTTTATGGTCAATTAATATTCAACAAAGCAGGAAAGAGTATCCACTGGAAAAAAGTCTCTTCAATAAATGGTGCTGGGAAAATTGGACATCCACATGCAGAAGAATGAAACTGTACCATTCTCTTATACCAGACACAAAGATAAACTCAAAATGGATGAAAGATCTAAATGTGAGACAAGACTCCATCAAAATCCTAGAGGAGAACATAGGTAGCACCCTTTGTGAACTTGGCCACAGTAACTTCTTGCAAGAACCATCCATGAAGGCAAGAGAAACAAAAGCAAAAATGAATTATTGGGACTTCATCAAGATAAGAAGCTTCTGCACAGCTAAAGAAACGGTCAACAAAACTAAAAGACAACCTACAGAATGGGAGAAGATATTTGCAAATGACGTATCAGATAAAGGGCTAGTTTCCAAGATCTATAAAGAACTTATTAAACTCAACAGCAAAGAAACAGACAATCCAATCATGAAATGGGTAAAAGACATGAACAAAAATCTCACAGAGGAAGACATAGACATGGCCAACAAGCACATGAGAAAATGCTCTGCATCACTTGCCATCAGGGAAATACAAATCAAAACCACAATGAGATACCACCTCACACCAGGGAGAATGGGGAAAATTAACAAGGCAGGAAACCACAAATGTTGGAGAGGATGCGGAGAAAAGGGAACCCTCTTTCACTGTTGGTGGGAATGTGAACTGGTGCAGCCACTCTGGAAAACTGTGTGGAGGTTCCTCAAAGAGTTAAAAATAGACCTGCCCTATGACCCAGCAATTGCACTGCTGGGGATTTACCCCAAAGATACAGATGCAGTGTAACCCCGGGACACCTGCACCCCGATGTTAATAGCAGCAATGTCCACAATAGCCAAACTGTGGAAGGAGCCTCGGTGTCCATCGAAAGATGAATGGATAAAGATGCGTTCTGTGTATACAATGGACTATTCCTCAGCCATTAGAAACGACAAATACCCACCATTTGCTTCGACATGGATGGAACTGGAGGGTATCATACTGAGTGAAGTAAGTCAATCGGAGAAGGACAAACATAGTATGGTCTCATTCATTCGGGGAATATAAAAAATAGTGAAAGGGAATAAAGGGGAAAGGAGAGAAAATGAGTGGGAAATATCAGAGAGGGAGACAGAACATGAGAGACTCTTAACTCTGGGAAACAAACAAGGGGTGGTGGAAAGGGAGGTGGGCGGGGGGTGAGGGGGGTGGGGGTGACTCGGTGACGGGCACTGAGGGGGGCACTTGATAGGATGAGCACTGGGTGTTATGCTACATGTTGGCAAATTGAACTCTAATAAAATAAAATTTAAAAAAAGAAAAAAGAAAAGAAAAAATAAAGAAAAGAAAGAAAAGAAAAGAAAAGAAAGAAAAGAAAGAAAAGAAAGAAAAAAAAAGAAAAGAAAAAAGAAAAGAAAAAAGAAAAGAAAAGAAAAGAAAAGAAAAGAAAAGACAGGGGCTCTTTGTTTTCCCTAATTGTTTCTAATTTGAAATACAAGATAAATGCTTCATTTTTAAAATGTTTTACTTTTAATGATTTCTTAAATATGCATTTTATAACTATATCTAATTTATATCTATATATCTATCATCTAAAATGATCTAGAAGCAATGAGGATATTTTGGTAAAAGATAAAAGTCAAATTATATTGAAATTTATCCATAGGAAGTTGTGATTTTATTCTGTCCAACAATAATATTCCCTTGACACTCAAAGTAAGCATTTTTTTCAAGTTTTACAATAGTAGATACAAATACATTTACAAATACATTAAAAAGTGTTTACCTTTTTTGCTTAGAAATAACATTTTTAAAGTCTACATTTGAATCATATATAATACACATATATGTATACACCTGTATATTTACACATGACACACACACATATATGTATGTTGGATTTCTCTAGCAGTGCAAAATAATTTGGCTCATTTTTTTATGTCAGTATAGTATTCTCTCAACTTCACATTTTATTCAACATTTCCGCTTTACGTGGACATCTAGATTATTTCAGGCTTGGTTGTTATATATAATGTCACAACAAACTACTTTATGCATATCATGTTTTTCTCCTTTTTTTACAGGTGTAAACGCATCCTTCTCTAGGATACACTTCTCCATTTATGACTGCACAGCTAAAGCACAAACTCATGGATAATTTTGTTTTTGTGCCAAACCCCTCTTCATTGGGATTGTACAATTTTATCCATATTAGTATTTGGTTACTTTTTATTTCTGAATGGTTATATCATATTTTTATCCATTCATTAATTGATGTCAATTTTTTTTCTATTTTTTGGTTGTTCTGAGTAATTATGATATGACTATTTATTTATTTTACTTTAAATTAATTATTTAATTTAGACTATTTATTTATTTGGGAGAGCGAGCATGACCATGAGCAGGGGGAACGTCAGAGGGAGAGGGAGAAGCAGACTCCCTGCTGAACAGGGAGCCCTTTATTTAATTTTTTCTTGTCCATCCCAGGACCCTGGAATCATAACAGGAGCCAAAGACAGATGCTTAATCAAATAAGCAATCCAGGCGCCCCTCTGCTATGGATATTTAAATGCAAATTTACTGTGGACATATGTTTTCATTTCTCTCGGAAATGCTATATGGTAAACATATTTTTAACTTTATTTTAAAAATGTCAAATAGTTTTTACTGTTCCTCAAGCAACATTGAAAGTTCAGTTTCTCCACATTTTTGCCAATACTTGGTCTTTATGATTTTGGCTTATAGCAACCCCATTGAGTATGCAATGGCATCTCCTTGTAATCTTGGTGTTTTATCTTCTTAATAATGACGTCTGAAAATATACATTTTACTCTCCTATCCTGTAGCTTGTTTCATTTCTTAAATTAGCATTTTTTGAAAGCAAAATTTTAAATATATTGATTGCATTTGGTTTCAATGGCTACGATACGAAATACAATAAACTTAGTGGCTTAAAACAACATATATATATTACATTACAGTTCTGGAGGGCCAAAGTCCTGAAATCAAGGTGCCGTCTGGTCTGCATTCTTACTGGAAGATGTAGGGAAGTATCTGTTTCCTCACCATTTCCAAATCCTAAAGGCAGCCTGCATCCTTTGGATTTTGGTCCCTTTGTCCACCTTCAGAGCCAGAAGCTTAGATCTTCAAACATTCTCTGTGTTACCTCTGCTTCTGTCACATTTCACCTCCTCACGCTTCATCTTCTGTCTTCCTCTTGCAGGAGTCTTTGTGAATTACACCAGACCCACTTTGATAATTCAGGATGATCTCCCCATCAAAAATTCTAACTTAATCACAGTTGCAATGTCTTTTGCATTTAAGGTAGCTATATTCACGGATTCTGTGGATTGGGAAGAAGCCATTTTTTTCCAGTTTACCCTAAAGCCATTTGCATGTTTGTCTCTATGTATGTGTGTGTGTGTGTGTGTGTGTGTGTGTTTATGTGAGAGTGTTTCTGTGAAATTTGCATGCATCTTATACAATAATGATAACATTATCAGGATTTTTCCGCCATTATTAGGATCAGTTGTTTTCCCCCCCTGCAGGTCACAATTGTTCTTCCAAATCTGACACTGAAAATAACTGATTTTTTTCATGTGATTTTTTTAATATAGTAGAACTTGGCTCTTTCTTTACAGCTTTTAAATTTGAGGTTGTAGAAAGACAAACATTTTACTTTAAATTCCAGCATATCACTTCTTTTTATATGTATTTTTGTATAAGGTTTAAAGATAGATGACTTCTGTTAAGAAAAATTACAAGTTTTTGTCTTGTAATACGTATATAGTTCATTAAGAATTGTTACATTTATACTATTTCCTTAATAGTATTTTGTATTCTCTCAAATTTTATAGCTTTAACATATTTCACTATTTAATTTGTTTTATTTATTTAATTTTCTTGTGAATGATGGTTTTGTTACTCAGAAAGGTATGCGTCTTAGTTGCAGTGATTATTTTTCTAACTGCAAATTATATAATAAGCTTAATTATCTCATTTGAAACCGTATCTAAAAATTCTTTGCTATGATCAATTATGGCATTAATAAATCTCTTCTTCAACCCGACTTTGTGGGCAGCCATTTAATTTTATGGAATTATTTACCCTGTTAATATACATTTTTAGGCTCAAATGATATTCTTTGAATTTCAGCTATGAATAAAGAGAAGAACTCAGCATATCTACCTTAACCATAACCTTTATGGTTTACCACCTACCTCTCAACTTCTTTTAATTATTTTTTTATATATGCAGAGAATATAACATATAGATTGTGTTGTAGCTACTTGATATGTTGAGAAGGGTTTACTGCAGCAATAAATTCTGTTAGTTCCAATATATTGAACACTAATTTTTTGTTGACTTCATATATAAGGGGTATTTAACTATATAAAATCTTTAGATCATGCTTTGGGTCCAATTTGTAGATTTGTAAACTTGTAGAAATTGTAGGTGTTGCTCCAGTGGCATCTAGTATTGAATATTGCTTTGGAAAATTTAAGGCCACACTATATTTTCACCTCATAAATGACTTGATTTTTAGCTTGGTGCTCCAAATAATTCTTCACTTACATTAGAATTCAATGACTTTACTGTGCTATAACCAAGTTAACAATTCTGGGCAATATGTTCTCATTCATTTGGGGAATATAAATAATAGTGAAAGGGAAAATAAGGGAAGGGGGAAGAAATGTGTGGGAAATATCAGAAAGGGAGACAGAACGTAAAGACTGCTAACTCTGGGAAACGAACTATGGGTGGTAGAAGGGGAGGAGGGCGGGGGGTGGGAGTGAATGGGTGACGGGCACTGGGTGTTATTCTGTATGTTAGTAAATTGAACACCAATAAAAAAAAATAAAAAAATAAAATAAATAAAATAAAAAAAATAAAATAAAATAAAATAAAATAATCTTGTAAAAATTAAAAAAAAAAAAACAACAATTCTGGGCAAATTTACCTTTGAACTGTGGACATGTTTTCAATATACACCACAAAGTTTTATTTTAAATGTTTTATCTTATTTCCCTTTGAAGATTTCAAGTACAAATGTTTTATATCTTACTTAACTTTCATATTTATCATTTTCTCTGATCATTTAGTTCTTTTTGTCCTCACTGTGCTTGATGAACTCATTTTTAACATCTATGAATATTATTTTTATTAGTGATTAGTGACCGACTGATTTCTTTTGCTCTCCTTCCAGGTTACCTTCACTGCTATGATGTTTTTTGTTTTGTTTTGTTTTGTTTTGTTTTTTAACTTCTATCCTTAGCTTTTTCTACTTTTGTTTCATCTTTTCTTAGTGCCCTATCAATTCCCTGAAGTCTTGCATCTTTGTATTCCTGCTTCATAGAGATTATTTCTTCATTAAGTCTTTTGTTTCTTGTTTTTGTATTTCAAGTTTGTGGTCAAAATATTCATGTGCTTCATTAGTAGTTTTTTAGTATGTATTCTTCCTCTGCCATATATTCAGGTTCCTTGTTTCTTTTCTTTTTTTTCTTGTAGAATCTGATGTAGACTTTGTACCTCTCAGAACCACACTTCATATAGAGGATTTCCTGCTTGCCCCCTAGTGTGTAGGTAATAAATAACTTTATCATTCCCACTTTTGCAAATGAAAAAAAATTGTAGTGCCTCAGTTTGTGTTTGCCAAATTTGGCAATTTTAATTTATAGCTCTGCAGGCTATTTCTGAACCTGAATCAAAATACGCCCTGTGCCTTGATACTTCTCTTTCCTCCCTAAGGAACAATGCCCAGTGATTTGCACTGCTTTATTGAGCTTTCATATTAGGTCACAGTGTTGGTTTTATCTATTTGCTTGATTCACTGAACATGGAGTTGTGATTCTTATATTTTCCTGTAATTTATTTTAGATTTCTTCATATAGAGTAAAACGAAGTCTCTTTCATTTGAAAACTGTTTCATAATTTTAAACTAGACTACAAATACATAGAAAATGATAATTTTGAAAATAATTAAGTTTTGATTTGATCAAGATATATAACTATAATTATTCATATTGAAGTTTAAAGAATAATGAAGTAGAAATTTTAGATTAAGAAATTGACTTATCATTACTCGATTAAATGAGTGAAAGAGTGAAAATAGCATTAATATTTTAAATTAAAAATAAAACAAAAACTATATTATAGGGCTACTAGTCTTCTATTTTAGAATATATGCACAGAGCCAACCTAAAATCGTTTCCCAGATGGTATAACATAAGCAAGTGATGTTAGTTTGGGATGCCCAGGGGATATGTGTATTTTAGGAAGTGAACAGCTAAGTTGACACTAGTAAGTTAATGTAGGATTTCAACTCTGATAACCGAAGTCATAAGCAATAGAAATAAAATGTTGGAAGAAGAAAATCATGTCTTCTAGATTAGTGTTTGAATCAGCACTCCCTTCAGGAATAGGCAGGCTTTTGTATAAGCCCAAGCAAGAAGACAGTGAATATGTTATTCAGAGTTAGGTGAAATAAAGTGGGGATATTGACCTGTAATTGCCCTTTTCAATGGGGTCTTTATCTGGTTTTGGAATCCAGGTCATGCTGGCCTCATAGATAGTTGACTTCCATTTTTATTTTTTGGAATAGTTCAAGAAAAGCAGGTATTAATTTTTTTTTTAAATGTCGGCAGAATTTTCCTGGTAAGCCATCTGGCTCCAGACTTTAGTTTGTTGGGAGATTTTTGGTTACAGATTCAATTTCTTCGCTAGTTTTGGAGCTAGTCAAATTTTCTATTTCTTCCTGCTTCAGTTTTGGTAGTTTTTATGTTTCTAGGAATTTATCCATTTCTTCTAGATTGTCCCATTTGGTAGCTTGTAATTTTTCATAATGTTCTCTTATAATTGTTTGTATTTCTGTGGTGTTTGTTTTGATTTCTCCTTTTCCATTCATGATTTTATCTATTTGGGTCCTTTCTCTTTTCTTTTTGATAAGTCTGGCTAGGGATTTATCAATTTTATTATTTTTTTCAAAGAACCAGCTCTTAGTTTCATTGATCTGTTCAACTGGGGTTTTGTTTCTATATCATTTATTTCTGATCTAATATTTATCATTTCTCTTCTTCTGCCTGCTTTAGGCTTTATTTGATTTTCCTTTTCTAGCTCCTTTAGGTATAAGGTTAGGTTGTTTGAGACTTTTCTTCCTTCTTGAGGTAGGATTGTATCGTAATAACTTCCCTCTTAGGATTGCCTTTGCTGCATTCCAAAGGTTTTGGACTGTTGTGTTTTCATTTTCATTTGTCCATTTGTTTTTTGTTTCTTTTTTTTTCATTTTTACATTAATTTCCTGGTTAACCCCTTCATTCTTTAGTACGATTTTCATTAATTTCATGGATTTGTGGTCTTTCCGTAATTTTTTCTTGTGATTGACTTTAAGTCTCATAGTGTTGTGGTCTGAAAATATGTATGGTATGATCTCAGCCTTTTTGTACATGTTAAGAACTGATTTATGACCCAATATGGGATAAATTCTAGAGACTGTTCTATGTGTGCTACAAAAGGGTGTGTATTCTGCTGCTTTAGGATGAAATGTTCTATATATCTGTTAAGTACATCTGGTCCAGTATATCATTCATTGTCATTGTTTCCTTGGTGTTTTTCTGCTTAGATGATCTGTCCAATGCTGTAAGTGGGGTGTTAATGCTCCCTACTAATATTGTTTTATTATCAAGGAGTTTTTTGTGTTTGTAATTAATTGATATGTATACCAAAATATTTATAATTACATCTTCTTGTTGGATAGACTCCTTTATTATGATATAGTACCCTTCTTCGTCTCTTGTTACAGTCTTTGGTTTAAAATATAGTTTGTCTTGTGGTATTTGCATGGCTCAGTTGGTTAAGCATCTGACTCTTGATTTTGGCGTAGGTTATGATCTCAGAGGCATGATTTTGAGCTCTTCATTGGGCATGGAGCCTGCCTAGGATTCTCCCTTCCTCTCCCTCTGTCACTCTCCCCTCTAAAAAACTATCTAGTTTGTCTGATACAAGTATGGTTACTCTGGCTTTCTTTGAATATCCATTAGCATGATAGATGGTTATCCATTTCCTCATTTTCATTCTGGAGGTGTCTTGGGTCTAAAATGAGAGTCTCCTATAGACAGTATATAGATAAGTCTTTCTTCAAAAATCCATTTTGATACTCTATGTTTTTTATTGGAACATTCAGTAGATTTACATCCAAAGTGATTATTGATAGATATGAATTTAGTGCTGTTGTCTTTTTCTGTAAAGTCATTGTTTCTGGATATTTTCTGTTTCTTTCTAGTCTTTGTTGCTTGCGGTCTTTCTTTCCCACTCAAAAAGTCCCCTTTAATATTTTCTTCAGCACTGTTAGTAGTCAGAAACTCTTTTAGTCTTTCTTTGTCTAGGAAGCTATCTCATTTTCTATTCCTAATGATAGCCTTTCTGGGTAAAGTATTCTTGGCTGCATATTTTTCCCATTCAGCACACTGAATATATCATGCCAAAGAGGTAAAAAAGATCTATGCTTTTCAAACATTATAGAACATTTATACAAGAAATTGAAGAGGACACAAAAAAGTAGAAAAACATTCCATGCCCATGGATTGGAAGAACAAATATTGTTAAAATGTCTATACTACCCAAAGCAATCTACACATTTATACAATCTCCATCAAAATACCACCAGCATTTTTCACACAGCTACAACAAACACTCCTAAAATTTGTATGGATTCACAAGTCCCCTAACAGCTTAAACAATCCTGAAAAAGAGAACCAGAGGTGGAGACATCACAATTACAGACTTCAAGCTATATTACAAAGCTGTAGTTGTCAAGACAGTTGGTACTGGCACAAAAACAGACACATAGATCAATGGAACAGACTAGAAAATCCAGAAATGGACCCACAAATATATGGCCAACTAATCTTAGACAAAGCCATAAAAAATATCCAGTGAAAAAAAAGTCTCTTCAATAAATGACATTGGGAATGCTGGATAGCAATACGCCGAAGAATGAAACTGGACCACTTTCTTACCCTATACACAAAGATGAATTCAAAATAGATGAAAGAACTAAATGTGAAATAGGAAACCATCAAAATCCTAGAGAACAAAGACAGTAACCCTGTTGACCCTGGTGTAGCAACTTCTTACTAGACATGTCTTTAGAGGCAAAGAAACAAAAGCAAAAATGAACTATTGGGACTTCATCCAGATAAAAAAACTTCTGCAAATCAATAAAACTAAAACACAGTCTACAGATTGGGGAAGATATTTGCAAATGAAATATCTGATAAAGGGTTAGTAGCCAAAATCTATATAGAACTTATCAAAATCAACATCCCCCCCCCAAAAAAAATCAAAACTATGATGAGTTCCCATGACATACCTGTCAGAATGGCTAAAATTAACAACACAGGAAACAAGAGGTGTGGACAAAGATGTGGAGAAAGGGGAACCTTCCTGCACTGTTGGTGGGAAAGCAAACTAGTGCAGCCATTGTGGAAAACAGTATGGAGTTTCCTCAAAAAGTTAAAAGTAGAACTATCCTGTAATCCGGCAATTGTACTACTAGGTATTTACCCTAAGGATATAAACATAGTGATTCAAAGTAGCACATGAATCACTGATGTTTATAGCAACATTATCAACAATAGCCAAATTATAGAAAGAGTTCAAATGTCCATTGATAAATGGATAAAGAATATTACTTAGCCATCAAAAAGAATGAAATCTTGCCATTTGCAATGATGTGCATGGAGCTAGAGTGTATTATGTTAAGTGAAATGTTAAAGAAAACAAGCATAATATGAACTCATTCATGAATTCATATATGAAATTTAAGAAACAAAACAAGAACATAAGTGAAGGGAAAAAAAGAGAGGGAGAAAAAGCGTAAGAGACTTAACTTAACTAGAGAGAATAAACAGGGCTTCTGGAGGGGAGAGAGGCGGGGAATGGGCTAGGTGGGTGATGAGTACTAAGGAGGGCAATTGTTATAATGAGCATGGGGTGTTATATGTAAGTGAAGAATCACTAAATGTTACTCTTGAAGTTAATATTACACCATATTAAATAACTAGATTTTAAATAAAAAATTGAAAAAAGAGATAGTATAAATAAAAAATGTAATGTTCACTGTACATGCAGATAAGTAACTTTTATTAAAGTAATGATGTATATAGCCATTATTCTTAACTCTTTCACAATTTCTTCCTTCATTTATGACTATTCCTCACTTAAGATAGCCTAACAGAAAATAACAAAAAAAATGAGTTAACTTGAATCTGCTTAAACATTTAAAATAGTAAATATTTACATTATTTAGCATTTTAATTAGTAATAACAGCAAATTATTTGTGATATGGCTCATAATTTATTACAATACATAAATATGTTAGTTGTGGGAAAAGTATTATTAAGGCTCTTTCTGGGTAAGAAATTCTGGGGATCAGACTATTAATTTTAATGTTATATCCAGAGTCTCTTTGGGCCAAGGAGTTATCTCTACTGGTAGTAATAACTACTATTATATGCATACACATTATAATATTATAAATACTATTAAGTATACACACTTCATGAACGAATGACAGACATACTATAAGATCTCATTTATTTTCCATTCTATAACTGTTAAAAACCCTGAAACCATAGGACTAAAATAATATTTTGTATTTTGACTCAGTCTGTTTTTATTTTACAAATCTCCCTCATATGTTTTGTTCCTTCTCCATATCTTGTGATAGAGACCTTATTAGTCTAGAAGGATGGCCATGACTGGTCCTAAATTAACACTGGTTATCAATTTGCTAGGATCTTTTTGCAGGACTGATTTGCATAAAATGAAGAAATCTTCTACGAAAAAAGTATATTGTACATGTGCTGAGAGTAAACGACAAGAAAGAAACAAACATGCAAAGATTATCCTGACATCATGGACCTGTGTGTTTTGAGTTTGAAAGAAGAGAAACACATATTTGTGTTAAACACAGGGTGACCCCAGGGTTCTAAGTATAGAAAGAAATGAAACATTATTTTTGGTTCTTTAAATCTTTTACAAGTTGGTCCTGAAAGGTGGCACTCTAGACAATATTGCTGTGTTAGAGGAAGTAATGACAAAATAGCAGTGGAAACTTTGCTGTCCAAGATATAAAACAAATGCCCATCAGAAAATTGGCAGCAAAACAGTAGTGGCCACCTGTTTCTGACTTAGGATATAAATACTAATATGAAATCATTACCACCTACAGACTCATAATGACTGAGGAAAGGGTTACATTATTTTTAAAATTCATTCTTTAATTTCAATTGCTCTAAATTCACATTAAGTACCATTTTAACTGCCAAGTTTTCATAAACAGAGTTTTTAAGTTTATTTTCTTGCATTACATTAATCAAAATATTTGCTACTAATTATACATTTGTAGAAAGACCTCTCTCAGTTTGCATGCAGCTACATATGTGCTTTATTACTCTCTAATATATCATTAAAAAGCAATAATATGTTCTTTGGTAAAGAAGAGCTAGATATTAACTTTTCTCTTTTCTCTTTCCTGTGTAAGCAGAGAGGTTATATCCCAGCTTCCTTTTCTGTGTCATCTATATCTGTATCTACATCTAGCAACATCATCTAGATATTATATAATTAATTCCAGTTGATATAAATTTACCGAAGTGATTTGTACATATTTTAGGACTAACCTCTAAGATCATCTGTTAGATTTTGCTTTATCACTCCTATCCATGCAGCTGAGATAATCCTAGATGTCAGAACTGTGAAATGGAAGGATCCTGGATTCCCAAAACAGATTAAAATGAAAATCCTCAGAGGAGAGACCACGTTTTGTTTGTTTTTGATGCTATATGAATGAGAAATAATCTTTCATTATGTTATGTCACTGATATTTTATTGGTTTTGGTCACATTAGCTAGCTTTATTTCTCCTAACTAATACATGTTCCTTTGTGTGCATTTCATTCTGTGCAAAAGAAAGGGTCACTTTTCGATTTATATATGAGTTTGTTCTTCTTAGGTGGTTACATATCTAGAGTGATCAATATGGTGACATTTTTAATTATGGTAGAATTTGCATACAGCAAAATGTACAATTATTATTATACAATCGGTTTTGATAAATTTATATACTCATGTGGCCAATACCTACCCATTCTCCAGACACACCATGATCAATATATAGAACATTTCCATCACCTGAGAAAATTATCTTATGCCTCTTCCTATTAATTCTCATTCCCACAGCACCAATCACCACTTCCACCACAGGCAATCTGATTTTTATTACCATATATTAGTTTTAACTGTTCTTGAATTACATATAAATGAAATCCTATAATCTGTATGCTTCTGTACCTTGTTTAATTCAATCTATTGGATTTCATGTTTTTCTATACATGATAATCTACTCTGTTTTATTGTTGAATAGTAATCAATTGGATATATGCAATTGTAATTTGTTTATCCACATATCTGTTTTGCGTATGGCTTTCTTCCTCACTTTCTAAATGTTATGAATAAAACAATTATAAATATTCACTATAAGTTTTTGTGTGGATTTTATTTTTTTAGGAATGAAATTTCTGAATAATACAGTAGTTGAATGCTTAACTTTATAAAATTTTTCAAAAAGTTTCCTATAATTTTGTATAACATTTTACACAACCCAAGAGCAATGTGTGATAGTTCCATTGGTCTACATCCTGACAACAATTAATATTCATAGTATTTGTGTCTTTCAATATTAGCCATTCTAGTTGGTATCTATGTTGATGTGGGTTTAATTTGGATTTTTCTCATAATTAGTCATGCCCATTGTTTCATGGGTTTATTCATCCTCTGTACATCTTCATTTGTGAAATGTCTGGATATGCCTTTCCCTATTTTTAAAAATAGGTTTCAATTTGGCTGTTTGTATTTTTGTTATTGATTTTAGAAATTAGTTATATATTCTGAGTAGAAATCCTTTGATGGATATATGTTGAATAAGCACTACAACTCATCCCTCTTTGTTAAGGCCTTATTGACATACTTTCTGGGACTATCAACATACTGCCTTTGTTGTCAACTTCTTCAGGAATTGACTCAGCTGTAGAGACTCATTTCAAGATCATGTTTATTTTGGTACAGGCCCCATTCAAAGACTAATAAATGGAGCACACAAATAGAAGCAACTCTGGAAGTCCAAAACTTCTCATAAAACTGAGTCAATACTCTTGTGTGCCTTAGATTTTAATTTTGGCAAAACATCTTTCTCTTTACAACTTTGCTTTTTTCCCTTCTTTTCCAGATATTGGTCCAAACATGCTATTAGAGTATCCTATACACTAACTTCTTCCTAGATTCTATTCCTCAAGTACATAAACCTTTGACATGTGGTACCAGGAATAAACAGAAAATGAAGGCACAAGAATGGGATATTTGATCTGGATTACCTGACACCTGGTTGACAATGAGGACTTCATCACTGATGCAGGTGAACATAGACATTCCTTGGCAGATGGTTACTAAAACTTTCACTGTTGGTGAACTGAAATGGTAAGCTGGTAAAAAGGATTCATTATCAGATGTTATTGTGAGGCTTTTGAGATATATGAGAGAAATAGTGACTATAAGGTTAGTGGAATAGTTGGAAATTGTTGATCTTCACTGATGCTTTGGAAAATGATGATGAAAAGCTGAGTGTAATTAATTACTAATTAAAAGCTAATTATGAGAAGTAGTGAACCTTCTTGGTAGCTTACAAATAAGCTTGCATCTATTGCAGCTGAGAAAGAAATATAGTTGATGTCCACTTTATAATCTTCAGAATATCCAAGTTGCAAAAAAGTTTAAATTTTCTACAAAGGTAGGCCAGCTATGCTAAGTTCATGGCCAAATTCTGCCTGGAAAGGAATGGGATGCTAACATGTAGGATGGACATAATTTAGTTAATGACTCAGAAAACAATGAATCTCCAGATTACTGTGAATCCTCTGAACATACCTAAGTGACCCAACTCTTCCCTATTAAGAGCTAGTATTCTGTATGTTAGTAAATTGAACACCAATAAAAAATAAATTAAAAAAAAAAGAGCTAGTATTCACTACTTGTTTGGAAACAATACTGAGGGTTTTCCCTTCAAAATATTTGCATGCCTTTCCTCTGACCCTGAAAATGTCACAACATAGTCTCAGAGTTGTGTTAGGTCTGGAAGGAAGGAAAGGGAATATGTTCCAAAGATGTTATAAAAGCTAAAGCCAAAAAGATTACCAAAGAACTAGAATAGTATAAGTGTAATTTGATTTTGAGGTTGACTGATGAAGGAAGATCTTGAACGATTAGATGAACTAATTGGATGAAATCAAGAGTTTATTGATTTGGGAGTAATTTCTTGGGCCACATAATTTAACATTATAATAAAGACCTTTGGATGTGATGTGAACTCATTATTAGGGTAGCTCTGAGATGCATAAACTAGTGATTGCCACACTTTGTGGTGGTGAATTACTGTAGCAGTCAATGCAAGAAAGGTTATAAGGCTTAGGGTGGTCAATATAGAGTGATAGTCTCTTAAGATTGGGAGACCTACAAGATGACTTTGTTCCACAAAACTACCCAAAATATACAATTTATGAAGGCCATAAGAAATACATTAAGAAGAAGGATACAATCATTGCTAAGAATTTCAGTGGTGTCTCACCTGTATAGATCCTGGATTTTTTAAAGATTTTATTTATTTATTCATGAGAGACAAAATGAGAGAGAGACAGAGACACAGGCAGAAGGAGAAGCAAGCTCCACGCAGGGAGCTGTATGTGGGACTCAATCCCCAGACTCCAGGATCACACCCTGGGCCAAAGGCAGGCATTAAACCGCTGAGCCACCCAGGGATCCCTAAGATTCTCGATAAATGTAGGAGTCATCATTGCAAAACTAAGTCCATAAATAACAATGGGTCTAATAGGACACTGAAACCATGAAAGTCAGGTGGCACCTGACTGAATAAATGAAATTATAAAAATAGAATTATGATAACCAATGGTGAGATCAGAGGAGCAGTTGACAAAGAATAGGAGAGGTGCTACATTATATAGAAGGCTCAGTTATGTTTACTAAAAATTAGCATGCTTATAAGCAAATTGGATGGAGCCAAAGGAGATTACTCAGTTTGTATCATCAAAAGAAATCAACGATGAAGTCTCAGTGGAATGAGAGTAGTGCTCCAATTAAAAAAAAAAAAAAAGCCATAATTCCTTGCCCAGTTAAACCTGAACCAGTTTCAAAACCTGAAACAAAATGATTTATTAAAAAGCCTCATCTCTGGGCACCTGGGTGGCTCAGTTAGTTATGCTGCTGCCTTCAATACAAGTCACAATCTCAGGGTCCTGGGATTGAAACCCATATCAGGCTCCCTGTTCAGCGGGAGCCTGCTTCTTCTTGTCCTCCCTGCTTGTGTGCTCTTTCTCTTGCTCTCTCTCTTTCTCTGAAATAATGAAATAAAATGTATTTTTTAAAGCCTTATCTCCAAGAGGAAGAAGTTTGTAATTCCACAAGTTTATGTGAGAATGATCACCTAGTCCTTCTCTGGAGGAAATTACAGTCATTTACTTAGGTAATAGAACACAGGGAAAGGGAAGTAATCCAATTATTTTTAAAGGACTTCTGGGTAAAGAGTCCACATTAGCATTGATGCCCAAAGACTCAGAGCATCATTATGGTTAACATCTCAGAATAAGTTTGTAGGTGAGAGGGAAAAAAGTTCTGGTCAGGATCTAGCATCATAGTGATTCAATTGGATATTCCCTCAAATGTAAAATTAAAATAAACATATACTTGGTAACTGGTAGAAACCTCATACTGAGTCCTTGGTCTTTACAATGAGACATTTTACTTGAGTGATTACCCCATCCTTAAATTAGGTTATTAGCTTTATTTGCTATTGCATTGAAGATATTTACACATTTTGGAGATTAACCATTTATCAAATATATATTTTGCAAATTTTTCTTTGATCTCACAGGTTAATATATCATTCTTAATTATTAGTAGCTTTATTAATTTAGTTTGATGTAGTCTCACATTTTAATATATATTGCCTATGCTTTTGATGTTATATTCATGAAATTATTGTCAAAGTAACAAGAAATTTTTACCTTAATGTGTTCTTCTAAAGTTTTACAGTTTCAGGTCTTACATTTAAGTCTTTAACCCATTTTGAGTTACTTTGTGTATGGTGTAAGATAAGGGTCCAGTTTTATTCTTTTGCACAATAGTTTTCAAAAGAAGACCTATGAATGGCCAACAGGTATATGAAAGATGCTCAACATCACTAAGAATCAGAGGAATGCAATTTAAAACCACAATGAGTTACCACTACACACAGATCAGGATTACTACTATTAAAAAGAAACAAAAGATAACAAATGTTGACCAGGAGGTGGAGAAATAGGAATCCCTCTGTCTTGATTTTAAGAATGCAAAATGGTACAGCTGCTATGCAAACAGTGTGGAGAGCCCTCAAAACTTAAAAATAGAATTATGTGATCCATCTTCCCACTTCTGGATATTTATCCAAAAGAATTGAAATCAAGATCTCAAAAAGGTGTATTAGCTCTCTAATGTTCATTCCAGCAATATCTGCAATAGCTAAGATGTAGCAACAATCTAAGTGGGCGGCCCGGGTGGCTCATCAGTTTAGTGCCGCTTTCAGCCCAAGGCCCAATCCTGGAGGCCTGGGATTGAGTCTCGTGTCAGGCTTCCAGCATAGAGCCTGTTTTTCCCTCTGCCTGTGTGTGTCTCTGCCTATTTCTCCCTGTGTCTCTCATGAATAAATAAATAAAATCTTAAAAAAAAAGAAACAATCTAAGTATCCTCTGACAGACAAATGCATAAAGGAAATGTTGTACATACATACAAATACTGTTTAGCCTTACAAAAGAAAATCCTGTAATATATGACAACACGATAAAAAGAGAAATACTGCATCATGTCATTTATTTATTTTGTTTATTCATGAGAGATGCAGAGAGAGAGGCAGAGACACAGGCAAAGGGAGAAGCAGGCTCCTCGCAGGGAGCCTGATGCAGGACTCAATCCTGGGACTCTAGGATCATGCCCTGAGCAGAAGCTCAACCGTTGAGCCACCAGGCATCCCTGCATGATGCCATTTAAATGAGGTATCTAAAATAGTCAATCTCATAGAAGTAAAGAATAGATGGTGGTTGCCAGGATGTGGGAGAAAATGGGGAGTTACTAATCAATAGGACAAAAGTTTCATTTTAGCAAGATGAATAAGCTCTAGAAATCTGTTATACATTATACCTATACTCAACAACTTAAACTCTGAGTTGTAAGCTTAGAGATTTAAGAGGGTAGATCTCATATTAAGTGTTCTTACCACAACAAAATAAAAATTCTTAAAAAGAGCCATTATATTAGGATTGGGACTATCCCAATTATACTGGGATATATATATTCCATTATATTGGGATTTCCAAGTGTAGGTTTGTAATACTTTTCAACCTTCCTCTAGCTAAAAAGAGTAGATAAAACTATATTGTATCTCTAAGATTTGTCCAGTTTTAAAGATCTAAAGGATTTATGGTAGTGACCACTATCATATACCAATTTTATTCACCAGTCCACTTCTGCAAAAACCAGTGATTCTGGTGAATGAAAGTAGGTAGGTTTTTTCAAATTCAACTAAAAATAACCCAGATAGTAGCCACCATGTTATGTTTACTAAAACAAATTAATAAAACCTCATACATACTGTATTGTACCATTGATTTGATAAGTGGATTCTTTTTTTCTATTACTGCTCAGAACCAGTACAAATTGTATGGATGGGACAATACATATTTATAGTCTTGCTCTTGTGTTTTGTTGAATTTTTCACTTTCTTTCCTAAGTAGCGTAAAGAGATATGAGTCATCTGTATATTCCAAAGACCATCACCTTGATGGTATCATATTAATTAGATCAGAAGAGGAAGAAGAAGATATTACATTTTAGGCTTTGGTATGCACATGTACTCCAGAAGGTGGGATACAAAACAATAAAAAGATTTAGGAGCTTGACATTCCTGTAAAATATTTAGGGTTTGAATGGCTATGGGCATGACAAGACAAACTAATGAAAGAATAGAATTTTTTTGAATCTTGCACTAGTCACCATTATGGAGGAAATATAGTACCTAGTAGGCCTTTCTGGATTTTGGAAGCGGCAAACCAAACCTAGGAGAAATATTACTTTGATTTAGGTACTGCCTGACAAAAAGCCTGCCTGAATTATATTTTCCTTTTCTAGAGTAGGAAAATTTTCTATAGTAGGTTTAGACTCCAGTGCAAGCATCCTGGACTTTAGCTTTAAGGCAGGATAAATTCTATGGTATTGGATGTATCAGTAGTGTGGAAAATTGGCATGTGAAAGGAATAGCAAATGTTTAGGGGAATACCAAAATCTAGATCCCTAGATTTCTAGGGAAAGGCTAAGCATCTGGAAGAGAATCACGCATCTTTTGAAAACAACCCCAGGCATTGCTACTGAGTCTTGATGAAAAATGAAGTGACTGACCATGTGGCCACAATTGCTTAACATGACCTAGCTCTGTCAGATTCACCAAGTCATAAAATAAGCCAGGTTTGGTGACAGTAAGTTATGGAATTTCAAGATAAGTGGGACCAGACGGTATAAATGAGCTCCTGGAGTATGAAGCCCCTCTTCATGTCATCCATTAATGTTTCAACATCCTTTTTTTACACATAAAGTTTTGCGGAGAACCTTTTCCAACTCATTGATGGAGGGAAAGCTCAAGTCTGGTTCACAGATGAGCCAGTTTTATATATTGGTGCAGGCCAAATAGGCAACTGGACAACCACTCTACTTAAGGATGACATTGAAAGAGAGTAGCAGGGGAAAATGGCAGGAAATGGTAGAAAATTTAGCTGATGTGGAAAGAGAAGTCACTGGAATTAAGAATATATGTGGATTCAAAATAATTTGTGAATGTCTTGCTGTATAGTCAGAGGCCATAAGGAAAAAGATTGGAAGATTAGAAAGATTACAAACATAATTCCTAATTTATATGCACATATACATAAAAGTGTTAAAATCTTGGTACCACATGTTAACATTTGACAGAAAATACTCTCCCTGAAAGAGCCATGCAAGTTAGTAGACAAAATGACTTGGTCATTTTTATTTAATTTAAAAAAAAATATTTACTCCTTTTTTTTAGATTTTATTTATTTAATTATGAGAAACACATACAGAGAAAGAGAGGGGTGGGGGGAGGCACAGGCAGAGGGAGAAACAGGCTCCATGCAGGGAGCCGGACGTGGGACTCAACCCTGGGTCTCCAGGATCACTCCCTGGGCTGAAGGCGGTGCTAAACCGCTGAGCCACCGGGGCTGCCCTTTATTTAATTTTTATCTTAAAAATGTAAATAGCATAATATAGGAAGCATGGAAATGATATGAATTTAAGAAAAAAAAAAGAGAGAGAGAGAGAGAGAGAGAGATAACTGCTAAATACAAGCCGGAAAGTTTGCAGGAGACTTTTCAGAGGTTCCTCCGCCAGCAATCAATTTTCAGGCTCCATGTAGCTTTAAAATTTGGCAAATATTTTGAGAAGAGATAACCATGGATTTGGGTTCCTACTTTCCAAATTTATTTCCTGCCATCATCAAGTAACTGCTGAAGTTTGTTTGTTGGTTTTATTTCCTTCAGTGTATTTCTTCCATGAAGGCCAACTCCAACTTCAGCTGGCATCCATAACCAGCAATTGAAATCAGGGAAGAGAATGGGGCATGTCAGTTCACGCAGAGGGTGCTCTTTTCTTTGAAACTTTAGTTCTTATTGCTTTGCAACTCTGGGATATATTTAAAATACACTTTTTGTAGTATGTCTCATTGTTTCTTTCTTTTTTTTTTTTTTTTTTCGGAAAAAGCATTGCTTGTCATGATAGACCATATTATAGATGGAAGTGGAATTGTCTATTACTGATTATTATTTCAAAGTAGTAGCTTGATTAGTAGATATTTTTATATAATAAAACATTTGTTTATCTCACCGCAGAACTAGAATAGCTTTTTTCTCTGGATTGAAAAAAGCACCGGCTAAGGACAAAGTCAACAAAATAGCCTCTATACAGAGGTTATTGAGTATAAAGGGACTTCATCGCTTTCTTTGCAATTCTGCATCAGTGCTAGCTATCTAAGGCATTTCAGGAGTAGAAATGTGTTAAAAATTACACTCTGGACTACTTTATTTAGATCTGTACATAGCTGGGATGGTCCACATTCTAGAAAACTGAATATAATCAAGCTCATTATTTATGTGCTCTGAAGTTGCTCAAAAACTGATACATTTATGTAGTCTTAAATTTGAGGCCAAACAAGTACCAAGGAGAAAAAAATATATAGAAAAAGAAGAGGACATAAAAAATCATGAGGTAGAAGACAATATAACAGGTTGTTGATACCATCTCACTATAAAGTCAGATGTACACCTCTAGATCACTTGGAATAAGAATGGAGACTAAGAAGACAAGCTACAAGAAGGAAAAGGGGACAGATGGAAAATGAGGGAGAGTAGTGAGAAAATAAGGACACAGAAGAGGCAACAATGTCAGTATTTGTTGCAGTTTAAGACAAAAGGGGAAACATTCTTTGTGAGGCTAAATTTCTACAAAAGTAAGAACTAGGGACCACCCTTGGCTCAGGGGTTTAGCTCCACCTTCAGCTCAGGGTGTGATCCTGGAGTCCTGGAATTGAGTCCCACATCAGGCTCTCTGCATGGAGCCTACTTTCTCTCTCTCTCTCTCTCTCTCTCTCTCTCATAAAAAAAAAAAAAATCTAAAAAAAAAAAACTGATACAAAACAACAAAATGAGTTATAACTAAGACTTTTAAAAAGTGGTATTGTCATTAGTGTTCTAGAATAAAATATTTTAATTCTTTAGCTGTCTCATGTCCACAAAAACCTCCAAAGCCTTGACTAAACACTCTGAGGAAATGATTGAGAAAAAAGGTCTAAGCTCTCACAGAATATAATGGGATTGATAGATTCAAGGGCAAAATTCACATTAATTTGTAATAGGCACAGGTTTATTGTATTAAATATTTTCAAATCATATCAAAATTCAATGAAAGTTTTTAAAATTAATTTAAAGGCCATTGGTCAAGGAAAGAATATAGTACTTAGTTTTTAAGGATATTGATTAAAAGGCTAATTTAGAAAATGATCTTAATTTATGGAATAAATTATACTAATTCCTGGAATTGTAGTAGAAGACAAATGTATTATGTTAGAATCCATGGTAAATTATAATTTTTATTCCAGTGTAATTTCCTTTTTTTAAAAAAAAAAAATTTATTTATTCTTGACAGAGAGAGAGAGAAAGAAAGACACACACACACACACACACACACACACACACACACACACACACAGGCAGAGGGAGAAGCAGGCTCCATGCAGGGAGCCCGACCTGGGACTCGATTCGGGGTCTCCAGGATCACGCCCTGGGTTGAAGGCGGCGCTAAATCGCTGGGCCACCGGGGCAGCCCCAGTGTAATTCCTAATGACGGAGAGTTTTTAGGAAAATTTCATATAAGAACAATAGTCTATATGAGTGATTTATATAGTAGGAAGAAATGAAAATAAAAATAAATAGAAGAAAAAAGATTTTTTAGTAAGTTTACCTCTAAGATATATTTCATAGTTAATTTAAAAATTAGAAAATGAAATAATAGCAGTGATAAAAAATATAGTTAAGTTATATAGATATATGGAAATGAAAATTCTTGAATCCTAGATGCAAAATATGTATATATAAATCACTTGTCTTCATTTCCATTGCCTACACTTAAAACTTTAAAATTTATGACAAAATGCCTATAAAAAGATAAGCGTCCTGCAAAGGTGAAAAGAAAACAATATCATGATTTAAAAATAACCCATGAGAAAGGACGCCTGAGTGGAGCAGTTGGTTAGGCATGAGACTCCTGATTTCAGCTCAGGTCTAATCAGAGGGTCATGAGATCGAGTCCTACATTTGGCTCCACAAATGATATAATAAAACATTTTTTTTTTTAATCTCACTACAGAACTAGAATGGCTTTTTTTTCTCTGCCCTTCCCCATGGCACACACACACTTTTTCTTTCTCTCTTGAATAAATTAATAAATCTTAAAAAAAATAACCCATAAGGAAAGGAAAACTGTAATGACTGAAGAATTCATGAGGTTTCTATATGGTACACTTTTGTGGCTACTGAGGGACACCAAGGAAAAATCAAACAAACTGAAAGGATTCCACATTTTTGGATAAAAATATTTTAATTAATAATAAATTGATATTTTTCATACTTCACTAATTTAATATTTACATTTTGAACAATAATAAAAGCATGATTTTTGATAGGTAGATTCTAATGTTCATAGACAAAAATTAAATATAAATAGAAAAAATCACTTAACCATATCCAATAGATAAAGGATAACTTTCCGAGATTTAAAAAGTGCTATACACCTAAAATATTTTTTGAAATTTATCAGAGTTCATGAATAGACAGCTATGTTGATTCAAAACAAAACAAAACAAAACAAAAAAAACAAAACAAAAAACAAAAAACCTAGAATTAGGCCAAGATACATAAATGGTGTAACTCAAAACAGTGAGAAAGGATAGATTTTTCATAAACTTTTGAGACAACAAGATATTGAATGGATTGAAGATTTATTTCTTAAAATGAATCCAGGAATATACTAGAAGAAAACACAGAAAAATAAATCTAAATATGAAATGTCTTTGAAACCATTGCCAAAACCAACTAGAAACAATAAAAAAATTAACATTTTTATTACATCAAGTTTTTAGAATGTGACTATATGTAACTAAATAGAAAAAAATCAAGGGAAAAATCTTCAGAAAATATTTTTATAAGTAATTATACAAAGGATCAATTTAATATATAAATATTTTTTACATGATTGAGAAAAAGGCTAACAAATAAATAGAAATATAAAATTTTAAGAAAGACATAAGCCAGTCATGAATGCATATAAATGTATAAATGCATATAAAGTTACTCATAAATGCATATGAATTTACAATTAAATGTAATTTTCAAATATACAGTTGATGAAAATAAAAACATTGACAAGTGATTTTGTTGATGTCAATGTAGAGTAATTTTACATTTTAGTAGTAAAAGGGTAAATTTTTATAGCTTCTATGGAATGCAGTTTGGCAGTATTTATTAAAATGGAAATATGCCAGCAATTATACCTCAAAAAATTTATCTTACAAATTTGCTTGCAGATGTGTAACCTTTGTGTATGAATGTTCATTGCAGCTTCTTTTGCAACAGTAAAATTGCAAGCAATCTAAATGATTTAATAACCAATTAAATCGGGATCCCTGGGTGGTGCAGCGGTTTGGCACCTGCCTTTGGCCCAGGGTGTGATCCTGGAGACCCGGGATCGAATCCCACATCAGGCTCCCTGCATGGAGCCTGCTTCTCCCTCTACCTGTGTCTCTGTCTGTCTGTCTCTCTCTCTCTGTGACTATCATGAATAAATAAATAAAATCTTTAAAAAAAACGATTAAATCATTGTAATACAACTATAGTACATAAGGAATAATAGACAACTTTCAAAGAATGAGGCAAGTCTACATGTCTTATTTGGAATAAATTTCTAAATAGTGTTAGTCACAGAAAAAAAGAAAAATGGGTATAGTATACAAACTTTTGGTTACATGTGTGCATATGTTTGGGCCTGTGTTTATTTTTTTTATGATTTTTTGAGCTTTATGCCGTAAGTTCAGTTTTGCAATATGTATAAGGTAACTTTATATTACTATAAACTAATAAACTATTTTAAAATGCTGTAAGGATCTCTAGGCTTTGAATTCCAATTTGTCCTTAAAATTGACTTTTCATTTTATAACTATTTTATAGTTTTATAAATGACAAACTGCTATGATCTCTCATTTAAGTTTTCTTAAAAATGTGAACGCTGTTGAAGACCTGATGTTTACTTTATTGAATTATATCAACCATATACTTCAGATTAGAATGCTTTTATATTAACTGCATCTGCTACTTCAGCCACACATGAAGTGCTTAACAAAAATATTATTTTCTCATATATCATGATTGCTTAATAATGGATTTGTGTATAAGCTTTTCCTTTAATATCTTTATGGATATATATTTTTATATGAAGGCATAAAAGTGATGCTAAATTTTCTTAATTCTAAATCATGATAAATAATGAGTACAAACTGATATTTTATGGTCTTCTATAATAAAATACAGCCTTTGCAAGCCATTAAAGCTATTTCCAGTTTAAAAAACTGAAAATTACATTACTTCTCAGACCAAACAATTTCTTTGGTTATGATGGCTCTCTGCTGACCAACAGATGGATCAGTAAATAGCAGATGGTTTTATGAGCAGTTCTGTCATCTTAGCATCTAAAATGTTTTACATGCCAAAGCTGTAGAAGTTTGGATCAAAATATCTGCTCTTGTGCAATAAGCCTGCTGTTAGCCTCATTCTCTGACTAGGTTTCTCAGTCAATTGTGGCCTTCTGACTGAGCATTATGACCGTGCATATACATATTCCCTCTATATTCACATATTTTCCAGAATGTCTTCTTGTTCAAAGAAAAAGTCTTCATGGGACTTTACCTTAGTCAATAATCCAAATTAAGTCTTATTTGCTATTAAGTCTTATATGCTATTTCATAGAGTTAATTGCTTTTTACCACTATGGTCTTATGATTGTGCCATTTTTAAAACAGAATGTTAGTATTTTTTATTTTAAATTTAATAAAACCCAAGTAGCTATCTTGTAACTAGGAGGATATCACTTGCTCCTTCTAAACACATGTATACATATAAACACAAGCACATACACACACACATAGAAGGATTATACTGTCCTGAGGATGTTACATATATTAACATATGTATTCCTCTGACCAAATCTGTAAATAGGTACTATTATTTCTTGGCTTTAGTAAGGAAATTGAGTCTTACAGAGGAAGAGGTAAAATTCAGTTAATAGGGATATAAATATTGTAAGTGAGGAAACTCTATAATTGGTTCTACATTATTACTAGTTCAAATTTCCATCAACTTCAGGGAGTTGGACAAGTTCAGTATCCTGTGGATTCATCTCTGGGTACTTTCTCCTCAAAGAATTCTATTTTTCATATTGTCTACTACAAACTACTCACTTTACCTGCTAAATTTTCTGTTTAAAATGCTTCTCTTCCTGGTAGATATTGAGACACTTTTTCACATTAAAGTAGTTTTGCTCATTGAGTTGGCCTAGTGACCTTTGCCATTTGGCAGAGATGCTCTTCTGGTTCTAGACTGAATCCTTGTTTAGGGCAAATCAGCTGCACTGGAGTGAATTTGGGTTAAAGATAGGTCTGATATCATGAAGTTAGTTCCAAGTATATGGGTTTTCTCTATATATCTTATATACATTTTGACCTTGTTAGAAAAGCTTTAGCTATGAAACAAACAAAAAAATAATATTGTGACTGTACTTTATTCTTTCTATTCTGTCCCTGTGCATCAGTGTACTATTTTATTATATTAAATAACATGCCAGCAGATGTCAAAAATTTCCCTCACTGTCCTATCCCTCAGCATATGTTTTTTCATTTTTATTGATGGCTGTCAAGAATGCCTTCCATTCATTCCTCACAATATTACAACCAGAAGATGGATTGTTTCTCCTTCATGAGGATGGGGGGGGGGGGATTAAAAATAGAAAACTAAAAATTGTATTTCTAACAGTTTATTACCAAATTTCATATGTGATTGGCAATGTTCCTGAATTTTTTGTCTTGGTGAAGCTTTATCTTTGATTCCACCTGGTTTGTTTCTCAATAAGAATTTTTATGCATGTATTTATTAAACTTTTCTCATGCTACTATCTTTCCATTTTGACTTCTGCATGTCAACTTTCAACAGCATTAAATGCAATGTCTTGGTATCTAAAATCTGTGTCTAATTCAGGTTGGTTTCAAGAGAAAAAGAAGTAACAGAATACTACCTGAGTATCTCAAAAGCCATGAAGTGCCTAAGGGACCCTAATGAATAGTGACTGTAAACATCTTTAACAAAATTATGCCTGAAAAAAGAAAATGAGTAAAGCACATTGCTACTACAGCTAGTTTGCTCTTTTATAGCCTCAATGAAATCTAAAAATAATACAAAATAGGAAGAACTTACTATCAATTTTGTATGAAACTTCATAAATATGTTGTTAGATATAATTGGAATTGGATCAGACTAAAACTTCAAAATCCTATTCTAGCTTCCTCCCTACAAAGTTGGCGGCATCAGCTAGTAAGTGGTTTGTCCAGAATCACCAACTAATAAGTGATTATTTCAGAAAAAAGTTCTAAAAACCCATAGAACTTCTGAGGCATCATGTTGCTCAGTTACAGAAGTATCATTCACATTATGTTGATGTGAATAGTGTTCCCTGGAGCACCAATCAGGTAGGAAAAGTTAGTAGACATGAAAAGGGAGTTAGAAGAGATGCCAAGGCAGTTGATTGGGAAGAAAAGATCTGATGCTAGTAAAAAATTAATGAGATTGACTTGAAAGTGAGATCAAACTGTCTCCACATAAAAAAGACTTCATGCAATTATTCATAAGATTTATAGGAATTATTAGCAAAAGTTCATAATTACAAGCCTATGGTGAAACACAGGGTAAAATGACAGCTTTTATATATATATTAAATTTAAGTAGAATTAAAGAAGCACAAGATGAAATAGAACAATAAATCATCAATTTCGACACATTTAGTTGATCCAGAGGTTTCAGATATGGCCAATATATTTTTTTAGTAACTATTGTGAAGGATATATATATATAACAGAACAAATTGTTCAGGAAAGTCATATATAGCATGAAATACTAATATACCACCACCCAGCTTGTGCAAGAGCAAAGGTTTGTATCTCAATCAGCTGATTTCTACTGATGTGGAACAGTTACATTGCTTGACTTTCATCTACCTTTGTATTCTCTTAATGTAAGATAATAATCTCTGTACACCTTTGTTATAGAAATAGAAAATAGCGTATGTCACAGTGCCTTAGGCACTATTATTTCTCAATAACTAGTACAAACAAAATATATCACCCATTAAAATATATACCTATAAGCCTGACATACCTCTTCAGGAAGATCAGCAATCACCACCATAATCACAATCACAGCCACAGTAACCACAGTCAATTCAACAAGAAAGAGTAGTCTATGATTCCAAAATAGCACAATGCAACTGGGAGAGTTCATGATTATCCCCAATACTTTCATTTTTATTCAAATAAAGAAAGCATTTTTAGCATATCCATGTTGCCACATTGATTCTGCTGAAATTCAATTTTGAAAAGTTTGATAAAACTTTTGATTCTGCAGTGACTTTCTCAAGAACATAAATTGCCTTAATCTGATAACTACAATAAACTGTAATTATTTCCAAGATGGAAAACCCTCAATTATTTACAGATAAATTTTACAAGTGTTATAGTTGGAATATTAAAAGAGAATATACTCATTGACTAGGCTCTTTTAAAAAAGACTTTATTATTTATTTATTTATTTATTTATTTATTTATTTATTTATTTATTCATGAGAGATAAGGAGAGAGGGGCAGAGAAATAGACAGAGGGGGAAGCAGGCTTCTCTCGGGAAGCCTGATGCTGGACTCGATCCCCGGACTGGGATTACACCCTGAACCAAAGGCAGACACTCAACCATTGAGCTACCTATGTGTCCCATTAACTAGGCTTTAACAAGATTTAACCATAAACTGTAAGTATCACTAGTGGTTATGGTCATCATGAATTTAACAGGTTATTTTAAATCTTTGCATATTCTCTGAAATATACTTCAGCCTGGAGTCTCTGAAAGTTGATTCTAAGACACAGACTTAAAAAAATAAAAAATAAATAAATAAAAATAAGACACAGACTTGAATGGAAATAGTTTATTTGAGAAATCATTCCAGAAAGCTGTAGTGACGGAGAAGGTAAACAAGAAGGGATGGAGAAACAGTTCAACAATGCTTTATGATGATTGCCACTGCTCTAAGACTAGTCTCCCTCCACAAAACTTTCTGAATAACCCATTGAACATTTCAGAATGATATACCCACCAGCCTCCATTCATCAGTTGGTCAACGGGGCCTCAAACGTGGCTGTGAACTCTAACTTGTTCACATATTAGTCCTGAGTGGGTTATCCCAAGCATCCTACGTCTCTATATCAAAGAGGTGCAAAAGCAAGAAGCAGGAGTTACACGGCTCTGGTCCAAATGCAAAGAACTGTTGGGTTGCTTTGAAACTGGCTGAAGCTGCAGCAGTGGTTGGCAATAGGCGGAAGGAATAAAAGGATTTGAAAAAGATTACAAGAGCTGTCCAATACAATCATTAGTTTCTCATGCTAATCAAGGATATTAACCATAATATAGATTATATTATTTAGGCTAGTTAAGGAAAACTGTTTTAATATGAAGATTAAAACTTCTATAATTGGATTCATGTGGAAAATTATCATCTAAATGCCTATTTATATTCTTCTTGAAGCATTATAATTCTGCATATTTTTCTGCCCATGGGGCAATTTCTAATGTCTCTTATCAGTCACTTTCCATCATTGCTTTCTAGTTGAAATTCCGTAAATGTTCTATATGGGGTGCAGTACATTCATTTTAACACTTTCAACTATGAGGCAGCTTCTTTTGTAACTCTGTCCTAGATTTGACTTAGAATCTAATTCAATATTCTAATTAAAATCAAATGTTTCAGTTTTGCTTAATATACTACACAGGGGTTGCAAAGAAATGTCTATCCTTGTAGCCAATTTAAAGCTTACATCTGAGTATTTTTCAATCTCACCAGCAGTGCAAGTTTATAGTGGGTGATCTTTCATCCTGAAAAATGAATCCAGCTGTGTTGCCACTAAGAATTGGTGGTGTGCAGTCTGTTAAATAGCTTGCAATTCAACTAAATCCTGATTACTATATGCAAATAATGAGATTACTATAACTATGTTAAGCATGGTAAATTTATGGGATACATTTATTAAAAACACATTTTGTGCATTTTTAAAACAAAGTTTTCTCCATTATGAGATTGTTTGTCAAGATGGAAATTTGTTTGAAGAAAACCATAATAGGGCCCTCGGCTCTTTTAGGAGACATATCTCTCATGTTGAAAAAATATATAGTGGGTTTTGGAGAAGCACAGTCTGTGATTATTGGGCTCACTTTTAAAATTAAATGATAATTGTGAAAATAGATGTATGACTTGGATTAAAACTATGTAATCTTAAATTTAGTTCACAATGCATACAGAACTCTATATATCATAAAATTAATATTCTAAGTTTTTCACATCTTGCATAAATACCTAGGTTCTGGGCAGCCTCTGCTTTTAAGTGTACCACTATATGGGTCTATAGAAGTTAATATATTAAGTTCCAATCCTGTCCACACTGAGAGTTTAATGTAATATGCTAATATGCATGAAGAATAGCAACCAGCAAAGAAGCTGCACTCCTCATACTCGTCATACCAGCTGTGCTTACAATGCATTTAAATATTTCACAGAACCGAGTACCATCAACAAAATATTGACAGCAATATGGAAGTAACTGGGCAACTTGTGCTTATGATCATTTGTATCTTTAAGTCATGATTATGGGAATAAAATCCATATGTTCAATATGAGTTTAAAGAAATAAATGAATGTGGTTATATGGCATTTGATTAATTGAATCTCTAGGAACAAAATTTCCATGTCTCCAATTCAATTAGAATTATATTACCCAGTATTTATAATGATGGCCCTGAAGTAATCTAAAATGTGAAGTCTGGAAGGTTTAAATCCCATAATACTTTATCGGATATCAACTATGAGTCACTTTTATTTATTTATTCATTGTTTATTCTAAACAATACTCTATAGGGGGACTATTATTTTCATTTTGTTAATGGAGGAAAATATGAGAGTCATAAATAAAGACTTGTCCAAACATGCATAGTATTGAATTCATGAAATCAAATCCTCTTGTATTCACCCTCAGCCCTGTTGCCATAGTATTACAACCCTTGGCAAATTATAAAAGTAGTAAACTCTTTGTTGGAAACTTTGGAATAAAATGAATTAAAAAGAACATGCTAAAAATAACAAGAAAACTGCAGTATAATAAGTAGTATTAGATACCTGGAAAAGATAAAACATGGAGACAAAGCATTCAAGCACTGGCAACATATATCTAAATGTATAAGAGCAAGTGTGAGAAGGGCTTTCTGACTCAGTAAAATCCACTTTGGCATAAGCCAAAACAGATGGAGCAAAATCTAGTAGTGTTAAAAAAGAATTTCCATGTAGTTTTACTTCACTGTATATTTTCATTTATATCGTTTCTCAACAGTTTTTCATAGAAACAGAGATAATACTATATTATTGTGTAGTGTTACATTATATAAGTTTTTGCTGAGGAATGAGTGTAGCAAAGGGATATGGAATAAAACACAAAGAAACATTAAAAATTGTGTATCTTGTGGTTCCTGGATGGCCCAGTTGGTGGACATCCAACTCTTGGTTTTGGCTCAGGTCATGATCTCAGGTCATGAATTGAGCCCTGCAAGGGTTCCACACTCTGCATGGAGTATGATTGTGATTCTTTCTTCTCTTTCACCCTTACCCCTCTGCTCCTCCCCACACTTGCACAAGCTCTGTCTCTCTTTCAAATAAATAAATAAAAATAAACACATAAAATCATTTTTTTAAATTGCATATCTTAATTCAGTGGCTAGTGGTCCAAAAGGAAACAGGTATGGGAAAATTTAACAAAAATCAAAAACAAAACGCAAACAAAAATACAAATTTAATTTGATTTCATGAGAAAGAACAGAAACGATAAGTGAAACTATAAAATCAGCTTCTGTACAGAGTTAAAGAAGTACTGCATTTAGTATGTATCATGAAAAGATTAAGACTTTCTTCATTAGTGTTGAAGTGCCTGGGTGGCTCAGTTGGTTAGGAGTCCAACTCTTGATTTTGGCTCAGGTCATGATCTCAGGGCAATGATAAGAAAAGGACGCAAGAAAAAAAAAATAATTGAGCTGCTCTATACCTGAGAATTGTCTTGAGGAAGAACAGTTGGCAAGGGAGACATGAAAAGATCATCAAGAGAAGTAACAGGAAAACCAGGAGTCCCTCTTTGGGGACTTTTCTTAGAAAAAAAATGAGGCAAATGAAGGGCCAGAGGTGATTGTTTTATCTTTTTGGTTGTGTAGTTTATCTGTTCTGGTAGCATTAGCTTGTTTTTAGTGAAGTAAGCATAGTATTCTGAATTGCATCTGATTATTGTGTTCAAAGAGCACTGTCTCCATCTGGATACAACAAAAGCTTCATACAGAGGGACAAGGGGTTTGCTTATTAAGGTTATTTCTATCTTATAAGTAATGATCTAAAAAAAGTAATCATGTTTACATTACTAATCTAATGGTAAACTTCATTCTCTAACCTGGTTACTGCAAAGCAGCACTTAGCACAGCAGACTACTCATCTTTAATCACACTCTTCTCTAGTCTACAAGGTCAACATAGGCTCCTGGCAAAGACAGGCAGAGGGAAAAGCAGGCTCCACACAGGGAGCCCGATGAGGGACTCAATCCAGGGACTCCAGGATCACACCCTGGGCCAAAGGCAGGTGCCAAACCGCTGGGCCACCCAGGGACCCCTGCCTAAAGACTTTTTAACTCATATTATGTACTATTAATATTTTCTTAAGTGTCTGCTAAAAACTCAGTACGTGATCTAGTAAAGTTAAAATTGCTCACCTCCTAACCCCAAGAAATTTCACATTTTATACATGTGCATATCAGCAGAATATCCAGGTAACATTTCTAACAGCTATTTATTAACTGAAATTCCTTTAAATGTCCATAATATATATAATAAATTTGTATTAAAATATTATAAAACAAAGTGAATGACCTATGGCAACATGCCTCAGTCTGAATAAGTTCAAAAAGCATGATACTAAGTTCAAAATAAAATTATATATACATATTTAATTGCATTATTTTTATGATAAAATTAAATTAAGCAAATTAAATAAAGTATATCTTAATGATTCATTTGTATATGGTTAATGTGTAAATAAAAGCAACTTGTATTAAAACAAAAATTCAGAAAAAATTTACTTTTTTGGGGTGCCTGGGTGGCTTGGTCAGTTAAGCAGCTGCCTTCAGCTGAGGTCATGATCCCAGGGTCCTGGGGTCGAGTCCTGCGTTGGGCTGCCTTCTTGGAGGGGAGCCTACTTCTATCTCACCTGCTCCTCTTGCTTGTGCTCTCTATCTCTGTTGAATAAATAAATAATGTCTTTAAAAAATTTACTTGTTTGAAGCCAAGAGAGAAATATGATAAGTGTGAGAAAAAAGCACTTATATTAACATAAGATTTTTTTCTTAAGCTACAAACTTTGTTTAAACTTTTAAAAATAGGGAGGCCTGGGTGGCTCAGCGGTTGAGCGTCTGCTTTTGGCTCAGGGAGTGATCCCACAGTGCCGGGATCGAGTCCCACATCAGGCTCCCTGCATGGAGCCTGCTTCTCCTCCTCTCTCTGGAATAAATAAATAAAATATTTTAAATAAATAAACAAACAACCTTTTAAAAAAAAAGTTATTAGTTTAAAAAATGAAAGTGAGGGTCTATGTGAACTTAAATCGGAAATATCATAGGGCAAATAAAAAACAAAAGCAAAACAAAACAAAGCAAAAACCTCCAGAAATCTGATGTATCAAATTAAAAATGCAAACAAACATCAAATTGTAGCCATGTGTCAAAAATGATCCTGACTAGATATTTGGAATTCATCTTCTTAGATTTTTCTTAAAACTCTGGTTTGTCATTCTTATTTAAAAGCCCTCTCCTGGGATCCCTGGGTGGCGCAGTGGTTTGGCGCCTGCCTTTGGCCCGGGGCGCGATCCTGGAGACCCGGGATCGAGTCCCACATCGGGCATCCCGGTGCATGGAGCCTGCTTATCCCTCTGCCTGTGTCTCTGCCTCTCTCTCTCTCTCTATCATAAATAAGTGAAAATTGAAAAAAAAGACTAAAAAAATAAATAAATAAATAAAAGCCCTCTCCTCTCCACTCTTTGTTTAGAAACATACGGTGGAATTTTAAAGATTTTCTGGAAATTTAAATATTTTCTAATCTTGCTCTACTGCCTATAAATAGTTGATATTAGCACATCTTACTGCAAATGTTTTTGCCAGATATTAAAACTAAGGATTTATGTGACATGAATATGTGTGTGTATGTGTGTGCAGGTGCATGTTTGTTTTATTGTGTGTGTGTGCATACACCCATGTACACAAAACAAAAACTATGTTGGCTTTTTAAATAGTCATTTAATATCCTTTAATTTCTGTCAGAGTTAATGATTTGGTATACTGGTTATTAAACTTGTCCAAAGAATAACCTTGGATTTTCAAATTTCTGTAATCATTGTCTTTGCTGTGTTGTTTCAAAGTCCTGAGGAGAGGATCTATTAACAATATTACTGTAATGTAAATAGAATATATAATATTTTAGCAGATGTAAACAGATATGATAGACAGATATCAGTTAAAGAATGTAACCCATTCTTCACTATTTCTAGGTACTTAATACCTATTTTCACTGTAGGTCTTCTCACGTATTAGTGAAAATTTTTAACTTATCTCATCATTACAAAAATATGAGATCTCATGAATCAAGGTAGTGGCTCTCAAAATTTTCTTCCAAGTATCTGGTGTCTGGAACATTGGAATTATAATGGTTTGGGTTCCCACAAAATCATATGAATGCAGGACTTTGTTTGGGAAATTAAGCCAGAGGCCATAAGCAGAGGAGTGGAGAAGTGGTTCAGGAAGCAAACGAAGAAATAAAAGGCAAATTATCAAAAAAATTCACTGTGGACAAGTGCAGCTTGATGTACACTCTGTAAACTTTTGTGAAATCCATGCTGCAGAATTATCTCACATGACAAATTAGAGAACTGGGTTATTTATCTGCAGATTCCTTTTAGTCTTTCACTGAGAGCTTTTCCTTGGCACGTCTATTCCCAGCCCACAGATTCAGAGTGGACCAAGACCTATGGGTGTTAGTCACTGGAATTCTAGTCTGAATATATTGCAATGGTAAGGTCTACATATGTGGATAGAGATACCAACTACATCACACTATTAATACATGAGTTCTACACTATACATTGTTCTTGTGCAAATATCAATTGTTGTTTAAAACAAAACACATAATTGGCCAAGAATTTTTTTAAATAATAAATATCACTTCTTTCTCTCTTTTTAAAAGATTTTGTTTATTTATTCATGAGAGACACAAAGAGAGAGAGAGAGAGAAGCAGAGACACAGGCAGAGGGAGAAGCAGGCTCCATACAGGGAGCCCGATGTAGGACTTGATCCCGGGCCCCAGGATCATGTCGTGGGCTGAAGGCAGGCACTAAACCACTGAACCACCCATCCAGGGATGCTCAATATCACTTATTTCTAACAGTTTATTTTTAAAGGTAAAAAAGTAAGTATATAAGTTAAAAAAAAAAAGAGAATGCACATGATCATACTCTGAATATTTTTGGTTGTTAGATGCTAGATCATTCTGTAGATATTCATTTTATAACCTAAATTTGCACAAAGTTCTTCATAAGTATATAATTCTAACATGTTGCAACCAAAATATTTCCTGTCCATATTCCATAAAAAAGCGACATTTAGTTACACATCAGTGTAAATAATCCAGAAAACAACTGAAAATTTGGCAGAACAGATTCTCCACAGTTAGTTGTAGAAAAGGAGGCCACATGTAAAGCAGTACAAAGGGTTGAGGCATGGACAAGAACCAAATTCCCGTGATATTAACCATAAATGGGAAGGACACCTCAAGAATGAAAAACAGAGAGGAAAAGATCCTACACCAGGCATGTCAGACATGAGGAACCTATCCTGGGAAAGCAGATCCCCATAATATTTGGCTTTAGAAATTAGAGGGGCTGAACTTCATGAGTTTTCATAATCAGTGGAGTTTAACATCAAGAACTTTAAAAATCACAGGGCTTGGCTCTGGAGGAGCCTGAGGGTCATAGAAAACAGTCTTCACCCTTAAAGAGACATCAAAACAAACAACCTCACTAAGATACAGAATATAAGCAGTGTTTGAAAAGTACCTGGGGTATACAGAAAGGAGATTTTATTTACTAATCTCAGAATGAACACAGGAAAGGCAGAGATCTTTGGGAGACTTCTCCAAGAATAAAAGAACACGTGGCTGCCATTTCCCTTCACTGTCCCGCAGTCTAGACATGCAGACTCTTGCAGGAACCAGCTTGAATACTCACAACCCAGCTTGCTAACACTGTGCAACATCACATACCCAGCCTCTGTATTCTTCTGCATACTGTCCCATCCAACTCATCCCATTCAGCAGGAGTCCTTCCAAAGTGATGTCAGAGACATCTTATTTTGCAAGCAGCCCTGATAGTGACCAACACCACCTTGGAAAGAGGGCAAGATATCACACACACCAGTTTGACTGCAGTCCCAGTAGTGGACTGGCGGCAGACATCTGATCTGACTGCTCACCTGCTCACCAACAAAAATATCACAAGGGGAAAAATAAAGAGAGAGTCCTGTGGTTTAGGGTCACTGCAAGCCGAACAGAAGAAGTATAGGCAGACATCTAGTCTGACTGCAGGATCACCCACCAACAAAAACTCTCAGGGGACAATGTAAGGAGAGAACCCTGCACTTCCATGTGATCTCAGTTTTGGCAAAAGGGCTGAGGGTAGATATCTGATATGACCCAATTCTAGCCTAAGGTAGCCCCAGATAGGCCCCTTAACAGTAGAAGGAACAAAACCTGCCCACAATAGGGAAATGGGGGACATTGCAGCTGACTGGACTGAGGCAACTATGGCTCATCCAGAGTCGTAGGGCACACACAACATATAAAAGAGACATCCTTGAAGTGCCAGGTTCTGGTGAACAAAGGATATTGCATTATAGGGCCCCTTCTTCATGGCCCTACTATGGCCACTGCTTTTAAGGTCAGGAGACATTAGCTGACTTTCCTAATACATAGAAAGAGACACAGAGAGTCAGACAAAATGAAGTTAATGGAGGAATATGTTCTGAATGAAAGAACAGAATAAAATCATAGCAAAAGAGCTAAATGAAATGGAGATAAGCAATATGCCTGATAGAATTCAAAGAAATTATCATAAATATACTTACTGAACTTAAGATGGAGGATCTCAGTCAGATCCTCAACAAAAAAAAAAGATAAAACATAAAAAAAGATGGGGATCCCTGGGTGGCTCAGCGGTTTAGCGCCTGCCTTTGGCCCAGGGTGCGACCTGGAGTCCCGGGATCGAGTCCCCCATCGGATTCCTGACATGGGGCCTGCTTCTCCCTCTGCCTGTGCCTCTGCCTCTCTTTCTCTCTCTGTGTGTGTCTTTCATGAACAAATAAATAAATCTTAAAAAAAAACATAAAGGACTGATCAGAGATGAAAAACTCATTAACTGAAATTTAAAATATGCTAGAAGGAATAAACATAGACTAGAGGAAGCAGAAGAATGACTAAGTGAGCTGGAAGACAGTGCAATGAAAAGCAACCTAATTGAATAAGAAAAAGAAAAAAAAAGAATAATAAAAAATTAGAATAGGTCAAAGGAGTTCAGCAACACCATTAAGCATTACAACATTTACATTATAGGAATCCCAGAAGAAGAGAGAAAAGGGGGCATAAAATTGATTTGAAGAAATAATAGCTGAGAAGTTCCCCAATCTGGGGAACAAAACAGACTTCTAGATCCAGGATAGCTGGAAAGTCCTGAACAAAATCAACCAAGGAGATAACACCGAAGTATATAACAATTAAAATGGGGGGGGGGAGTAAGGACAAAGATAATTTTAAAAGCAGAAAAAGTAAAGAAAACAGTTACATACAAGAGAAACCTTATATGGCTATTAGGTGATTTATCAGCAGAAACTTAACAGGTCAGATAAGAGTGGCATGACATATTTAAGGAGATGAAAGGAAGAAACTTGCAACCAAGAATGCTCCATCCAGCAAAGCTATCATTCATAATAGAGAGATAAAGAGTTCCTGAGATAAATAAAAGTTAATGGAATTCATCACCAATAAATTAGCCTTACAAAAAATATTAAAGGATAGTCTTTGAATGGAATGGCCAAAATAAGGAGTGAGAAAATTAGGCAAGGAAAGAATTTTACTGGTACATAATAAAAGTAGTAGATTAATCACAAAACCAATATAAAGGTTAAAGCACAAATGCAATAAAATCAACCCACCTATAAAACTCAGTCAAGGGATTCACAACATAAAATGATGTAAAGTATGATATCATTTACATAAAACATCATAAAACATGAAGATGAAGAAAAATGTGGCGCATTTAGAATGAGTTCAAACCTAAGCAACCATCAACCTAATATAGAATGCTTTTTGCATAGGATATCATATATAAACCTAATGGTAACCACAAATCAAAAACCTGTAATAGATATGGAAAAATAAAGGGAAGAAAGGAATAGAGAATAAACAAAGCAAGTGTAAAACAAGTCACAAAATGGCAATAAGTACATACATATCAATAAATTTGAATGTAAAGGGACTAAATGTTCTAATCAAAATAAGATGACTGAATGTATAAAGAAGCAAGACCCATCTATATGCTGCCTATGAGAGACTCACTTCAGACTTAATGACACATGCAGACTGAAAGTGAAGGGAAGGAAAAACACTTACCATGGAAATAGAAGCAGAAAGAAAGCTGAGGTAGCAATATTTATATCAGACAAAATAGACTTTAAAAAAGATTATAGCAAGAGACAAAAATGACACTACATACTCATAAAAAGAACAACTCAACAAGAAGATAATAATAATTGTAAATACTGATGTTCCATCCTAGAAGCACCCAAATACATAAAGCAACTATAAACAGACACAAAGGAAAAAAAATCTATAGTCATATAATAATAGTAGGGGACTTTAAACCCCCACTTACATCAATGTATACATCATCCAAACAAATATTCAATAAGGATTAAATGATGCAATGGAACAGATAAATGTAACAGATATATTCAGAGCATTCCAGTCACAAACAGCAGAATACACATTCTTTTCGAGTGCACATGGAACATTTTCCAGAATTGATCCCATTATGTCACAAAACACGTTCCAACAAATTCAAAAAGATTGAAGTAATATCATTCATCTTTTCAAATCACAATGTTATGAAACTAGAAATCAACCATAAGAAAAAAATCTAGAAAGAACACAAATAAGTGGAGGTTAAATAAGATGCTACTAAACAATGAATGGATCAAACAAGAAATCAGAGAGGAAATAAAAAATACATGGAGACAAATGAAAATGAAAGCGCAATTGTCCAAAATATTTGGAATGCATCAAAAGCTGTTCTAAGAAGGAAGATTATAGCAATATAGGTCTACCTCAAGAAACAAGAAAAATCCCAGATAACCTAAACTTACACCTAAAGGAGCTAGAAAAAGAAGAACAAACATGCCAGTAAAAGGAAGGAAATAATAAAGATGAGAGCAGGAAAAACATGAAATAGACTAAAAGAAAAAAAATATATATATAGATCAATGAATCTGGGAAATAGTTCTTTAACAAGATGAACAAAACTGGTAATTTTTTAGCCAGACTCATCAAAAAGTGAGAGAGAGAGACTGAGATAAGATTTAAACAAACAAAATCATAAATGAAATAGAAAAAATAACCAACACCACAGAAATATAAAAGATTATAAAAGAATATTATAAAAAGTTATACACCAACAAAGTGGGGAACCTAGGAGAAATGAATAAATTCCTAGAAACATATAGCCTTCCAAAACTAAACCAGAAGGAAATAGAGAATTTGAAAAGACTGATTACTGGCAATGAAATTGAATCAATAATAAGAATAAAAAGAAACCCTCCCAACAATGGTCTAAGGCCAGATGGCTTCACAGGTGAATCCTATCAAAAATTAAGAGAGTTAATATATAATCTTCTCAAACTATTAAAAAAAAACAGATGAGGAAGAAAAGTTTCCAAATTCATTCAGTAAGGCCAGCATTGCCCTGATACCAAAAACAGGTAAAGACACTACTAAATTAAATAAATGAAAGAAGAAGAAAAGAAAGAAAAAGAAAGAAAAGAAAGAAAGAAAGAAAGAAAGAAAGAAAGAAGAAAGAAAGAAAAAAGAAAGAAAGAAAGAAAGAGAAAGGGAGAGAGAGAGAGGAAAGAAAGAAAGAAAGAAAGAAAGAAAGAAAGAAAGAAAGAAGAAAGAAAGAAAGAAAAAGAAAGAGAAAGGGAGAGAGAGAGAGAAGAAAGAAAGAAAGAAAGAAAGAAAGAAAGAAAGAAAGAAAGAGAAAGAAGAAAGAAAGAAAAGAAAGAAAAAGAAAGAAAGAAAGAAAGAGAAGAAAGAAAGAAAGAAAGAAAGAAAGAAAGAAAGAAAGAAAGAAAAAGAAAGAAAGAGAGAGAAAAAAAATTACAGACCAATATACAGGCCAATTTCTCTGATGAACATAGAACGAAAATCATCAACAAAATATTGGCAAACCAAATTTAGCAATACATTAAAAAATAATTCAGGGACGCCAGGGTGATTCAATATTTGTAAGTCAATCAGTGTGATACATCACATTAACAAGAGAAAGGTTACAAATCTATAATCATATCAATAGGTACAGAAAGAAAGCATTTGACAAAGTACAACATCCATTCATGATAAAAACTCTCAACAAAGTAAAAGCAGAGGGAGCATACCTCAACAAAATAAAGGCCATATATAAAAATCCCACAGCCAACATCATATTCAATAGTGAAAAACCGAGGTATTTTACCTTCAGATCAGGAACAAGACAAGAATTTCCATACTTACAACTTTTGTCCAAAATAATATTGGAAGTCCTGGCATAGCAATCAGACAAGAAATAGGAATAATAATTAGTGAGGGAGAAGTAATATTTCCACTATTTGCAGATGACATGATACTATATATAGAGAACTCTTAAGATTCCACCAAAAAACTGCAAGAAATGACAAATGGATTTAGAATCACAGGATACAAAATAAAGATACAAAAATCTGTTGCATTTCTATAAACTAAAAATGAAGTAGCAGAAAGAGAAATTGAGAAAACAAACCCATTTACAATTGCACCGAAAAAAAAAAAAAAACCACTCAGGAATAGGGGATCCCTGGGTGGCGCAGCAGTTTAGCGCCTGCCTTTGGCCCGGGGCGCGATCCTGGAGACCTGGGATCGAGTCCCACGTCGGGCTCCCGGTGCATGGAGCCTGCTTCTCCCTCTGCCTGTGTCTCTGCCTCTCTCTCTCTGTGTGTGACTGTCATAAATTAAAAAAAAAAAAAAATACTCAGGAATAAACTTAAGGTGGTGAAAGACCTGAACCCTAAAAACTATGAAATATTAATGAAAGAAATTGAAGATTACACAAACAAATGGGATATTCCATGCTCATGGATTAGAGAACAAATTTAGTTAAAATGTCCATACCACCCAAAGCAATCTATAGATTTTTTTTTAATTTTTATTTATTTATGATAGTCACACACACAGAGAGAGAGAGAGAGAGGCAGAGACACAGGCAGAGGGAGAAGCAGGCTCCATGCACCGGGAGCCCGACGTGGGATTCGATCCCGGGTCTCAAGGATCGCGCCCTGGGTCAAAGGCAGGCGCCAAACCGCTGCGCCACCCAGGGATCCCGCAATCTATAGATTTAATGCAATCCCTATCCTATGAAAATACCAACAATATTTTTCATTGAACCAGAACAAATAATCCTAAAATTTGTATGGGTCCACAAACAACCCAGAATAACAGAAGAAATCTTAGGGAACAAAACAAAACAAAATGTGGAGAATCACAATCCCAGATTTCAAGATACATTACAAAGCTATAGTTATCTATACAGTATGGCAGTGGCACAAAAAGAGATACATAGATCAATAGAACAGAATAGACAGCCCAGAATAAATCCACAATTATATAGTCAGTTAATCTTAAATAAAAGAGGCATGAATATCCAATGTGAAATAGAAAGTCTCTGCAACAAATGGTGCTGGGAAAACTAGACAGCAACCTGTGAAAAGAATGAAACTGAATGACTTTCTCTGTCATGAACAAAAATAAACTGAAAATGGGACAGCCCGGGTGGCTCATCGGTTTAGCGCAGCCTTTGGCCCAGGGTGTGATCCTGGAGACCTGGGATGGAGTCCCATGTCAGGCTCCCTGCATGGAGCCTGCTTCTCCCTCTGCCTGTGTCTCTGCGTCTCTCTCTCCTCTCATGAATAAATAAGTAAAAATCTTAAAAAAAAAAAAACACAAAAAACTGAAAATGGATTAAGGGCCTAAATATGAGACCTAAATCTACAAAAAATTCTAGAAGAGAGTAGAGGCAGTAATTTCTCTGACATTGGCTATACCAACATTTTTCTAGATATGTCTCCTGAGGCAAGTGAAAAAAAAGACAAAAATAAATGCAAATCACAATCAAAATGAAATATTATCTCAAACTTGTCAGAATAGCCAAAATGAAAACTACAAAAGATAACAAATATTGATGAGGATGTGGAGAAAAAGGAACCCTTGTGCACTTCTGGTGAGAAAGCAACCTGGTGCAACCATGTGGAAAACAGTATGGAATCCCTCAGAAAATGGAAAATAGAATTATCATATAATCCAATAATTCCACTACTGGTTATTTACCCAAAGAATACAAAAACACTAACTCAGAAAGATATATGCACCCCTATATTTATCACAGCATTATTTACAGTAGCCAAGGTATAGAAGCAACCCAAATGTCCATCTATAGATGAATGGATAAAGAGATATGATACACACACACACAGAGACATATACACACACACATACATACATATAAATATAGAAATACTGTGTATATATCATGTATAATACATATGTATATGTACATATAAATATATATCTATATAATGATAACTATATACTTATATATTTATATTATATACATATTATATTATCTATTATATATAGGTATAATATATATATTTAATAGAATATTACTCAGCCATAAAAAAGAATGAAATATTGCCATTTGCCTTGGATGGAGCCAGAGAGTATATAATACCAAGTGAAACAAGCCAGAGAAAGACAAATACCATAAGATTTCTCATGTGGAATTTAGAAATAAGAATGAAAGAAAAAGAGACCAAAAAAATCCTTGCCTATTAAGTACAGAAAATAAATAAATTGTTACTAGAGGCGAGGTGGGTGGGGGCATGAGTGAAATAGGTGAAGCGAATTGAGTATGTTTATCACAATGAGCACTAAGTATAGAATCGCTGAATTACAATATTGTACACTTGAGACTAATATAACACTGTATGTTTATTATACTTGAATCATAAATATATACATATATACATAAAATTTAAAAAAAGAATTGAACACTCTCTAGATCTATCCATAAACCCATTTTGTCTCTATTCTCATTTTCGAACTTCATTGAGTTGTTTTCTATTGGTGATTTTCCTTTACTACTACCATTAATCTCATCCTACAGACACGTTTGTTATCTCTATGTATTTCAAAGGTCTAGATATCCTGAAGAAACAGAAAAGCAACAATTATTCTTCAATATCACACAACGTCCTCATATAAATTCCTCCTCTAGTTTAAGTCTTTAATTTCACAATGCCAAAATGTGGAGGAGTCAATAGATAGGACCACATGAGGAATCTTTCTACAATATTATGAGAGATCAGATTGTTAAAACTAATCTTAAAACCTCAAAAATATTACTTAAATATAACTTTATTAATATTTATTTATTTATTTATTTTAGGGAATTGGAAAAAGAAAACTTATAGATCTCAAGGACCATAGTACAAGTCTTTTAAAAAGACACAGAGGAAAATGATCTGGGAAAGGTCATGATGGAGATATATTTGAAATACCCTAAAAAAAAAAAAACAATTAATGATAAAAGTTTAACTATTAACTGTATCTACGTATGCATGTAATGAAACTAGGTATTCTAATCAGGGTGAAAATGGACTTCTATGAAGTATGCCAGAATATTCTACTCTTGATTTATATTTAGACCTATTTCATTTCTTTTTTTTTTTTTTTTTTAATTTTTTTTATTTATTTATGATAGGCACACAGTGAGAGAGAGAGAGGCAGAGACACAGGCAGAGGGAGAAGCAGGCTCCATGCACCGGGAGCCCGATGTGGGATTCGATCCCGGGTCTCCAGGATCGCGCCCTGGGCCAAAGGCAGGCGCCAAACCGCTGCGCCACCCAGGGATCCCCCTATTTCATTTCTATAGATTTTTGTTTAACAGCTGACCTCTTTCCTCATTTCCTAGGGATCCAATGTCCCAAGAATGTCTAGATACTAGGTACTAAATTTATTTATTTATTTATTTATTTATTTATTTATTTATTTATTTATTATTTTTTTTTAGGTACTAAATTTAATTATGCTGGGTGCTTGTGGTAAGCATCTTCCAAGTGACTCCCAGTGATTCTTGATTCCTAGTATTTGTAGCCTTGTGTAATCCCCCTCTCCTTGTGTATGGGCTAGTCCTAGTGACCTGCATTTAAAAATAAAATATAGCAAATGTGTCACTTGTGAGATACTTCTCACAACTGTAAAATATTGTGATGGTATTTTACAGCTTCTTACTATTCAGTACTGTTGATAGATTCAGTGTTAGTTATGAATCCCTTCGCTTTTTAAAGCTCAATTTTTTCCCCTCTGGAAGCTTGTAGCATATCTTCTTTGTTCCTAGAGTTTAGCAACTTCACCAGAGTTTAACACATGGTGTCTCTTTCATATATATTCCAAACTCAAAAGAATTTGCCTCCTTCTCCAAAGACCACTTTCAGCAATTGTTTTCTTTGAGTTTCTTTTTTTTTTCAAATTTTTATTTAAATAATATCATTCAATATATAGTGTAACATTGGTTTCAGGAGAATTTAGTGATTCATCATTACATGCAATACCCAGTGCTCAACACAAGGATACAAGGAATTACAAGACACAAGAAGAGTAGAAAAAGTTCATAACCACAACCTGATTTCCCACTTTTTTTTTTTTCTTGTAGCATCAGATGTGCTCTGGGACCAAAATCATACATGAAATCTCTAAGCATTACTTAAATCAGGGCCTTTCTATTAGCAAATATCATTGCTTGTTTATCAGGAGGTCTGACACTAGTATATTTAAAAGGAAGCTTGATAGATTCATCAGTCATCTTCCTTATTGGCATCCTTCCAAAAGGAGGGAATGGAAGGAATCAAGACCTGCCACTTAACCTCTACCTTCCCAGTACACCCTTTTTTGGCCTTTCCATAAATTTCTTAGATATCTTTATTTTTTCTTAAAGTATTTTCTGCAAAATATTCTACGAAAGAACATGCCTGCAAAGACTCCAACAGCATCAGGAATGAATAATCCGATGTGGAATAGGAATTCCCCTATAAATTATGCTAATCATAATTGTTTCAGGAATAGAATTTACAACTAGAGGGGAGGTAGGTAGGATGATGGGCTACATGAGTGACGGGTAGAGAGAGAGGGAGAGAGAGATAGAGAATGGAATATTACTCAGTCATCAAAAAGAATGAAGTCTTACTATTTGCCATGACATGGATAGAGCTAGAGTGTATTATACTAAGCAAAATAAGTCAATCAGAGAAAAACAAATACCATCTTATTTCACTCATGTGGAATTTAAGAAACAAAACAGATGAACATATGGGTGTGGGGAAAAAGAGAGAGGGAAACAAACCATTAAGAGACTCTTAACTCTTCTAGAATTACTTGGTATTAAACATATAAAGATTGAAACTCTATTGCCTTATGTAAAATAAATAGGTGGAACTCTATAATGATAGCTGGAAGCCAGTATCTTTAAAAACCTATGACATGATATCTGAGATATAGCTAACCTCACTAACCAAAAATAATACGGACTTTATTGAACATTGATTGACCTCTAGCCAAAATCTGCAATCAGGAATATGTGATATATTTAACTGATACATGTTAAGTGAAACTTAAAGTGAACTTGAACTGCCAGAGATATACATTGTTGAAATAAAAAAAACAAAAAACAAAAAACAAAAAAAACAGTTTTTGCTGTTCCCTGGTAAAAATAAGTGAAAAGTAAAGTCATGTAGACATGATCTCCAAGATTTGAAAATATGTGGGTAAATTCACTTGAACCTCATGATTGTTGAAATACTTGTGGAAAACCATTGTTATAAAAAAGATATATATATATATATTTGTGTTTTTTTTTTAATTCTAGTTGGTTAACATATAGTGTAACATTTGTTTCAGGAGCAGAATTTACTGTTTCATCACTTACATATAACACCCAGTGCATATCACCAGTGCCCTCCTTAATACTCGTCACTTATGTAGCCCATCACCCTACTTACCTCCCCTCTAGCAACCCTCAGTTTTTTCTCTATAGTTAAGAATCTCCTTTTTAAAAAGAGATTTTATTTATTTGTTCATGAGAGAGAGAGAGAGAGAGGGAGAGAGAAAGAGAGAGAGAGAGGGGCAGAGACACAGGCAGAGGGAGAAGCAGGCCCCATGCAGGGAGCCTGACGTGGGACTCGATCCCGGGTCTCCAGTATCATGCTCTGGGCTGAAGGCAGGTGCTAAACTGCTGAGCCATCTGGGCTGCCCAATAGTCTTTTTTTAAAAAAGCAGGTATCTGTGCTGCTAAGGAGCAATGACAAATACCATAATAACCAGTAATGACCTCCTAAAACAGCCTTACCATAGTGTGTTATCACGAATTCACTTTTTAGATTACCTCTTCAATATTCATAGCCACTGATCTTCAAAATCATGATATTCATGATTAATACATCTAATAGTCCTTTCTCTGTGAATATATAGGCCTTCTGCATCATTGTTGATGAGTATGGTCATCCATTAGAGCAGATGTTCTCAGTCAGGGGTAATTTTGTCCTCCAGAAGATATTTGGCAATGTCTGGAAACAATTTTGCTAGTTACAACTGGAGTCTTGCTATTGATATCTAGTGAACTGAAGCTAGGAATATTACTAAAAATCTTAAAATGCATAGGAAAGTCGCTCACATCAAATAATTATTTAATCCAAAATGAAGGTTGATAAATACTGCATCAGATTCATTATTCAGAGTTATTGTTAATCCTTTCACCTATTGCCTTATTATCCATTCAGAGTGATTTTCAGCTATCACCTGTCTTCCTTATCTTTTATAGTACAGATCCCTCTGATATTCTAAGGAACAGTAGTTTTCTTAACATGGTTTCTTGTCCCCAGGAAGATTATTACAGCCTGATACAATACCTCATGAGCAGTTCCTAAAGTCCTCACGAAGTATCTGAAACTATTGATTAAGCCTCTACATATAGTGTTGCCTTTGAACATTAATGAGAGTCATGCAGTTTGAGAACATGATCTGGATTCCAAAATGTTGTGTGCTCACTGAGACTGCCCCTGTGCACCACAATTTTTAAAATGCCTTTTGCATTTTAAAATGGTTGTTGTAGGTAATATTAAGGCACAATTCATACCCAAATACACCCACTTAAAGGCTGCTCAAGTTCCATTTCTACTGTCTTTAAGTAAACTTCACCCAAATTCACAAATGATGATTGATTGATTGATTGAAGATTTTATTTATTCATGAGAGGCACAGAGAGAAAGGCAGAGACATAGGCTGAAAGAGAAGCAGGCTCCCTGTGGGGAGCTTGTTGCAGGACTTGATCCCAGGACCCCAGGATCATGACTTGAACTCAGTCAATGAGCCACCAGGCATCCCACAACTGATGTATTTAAATGAGCATCCAAAATTGTGAAATATAAGGACAGCAGGTACAATCTGCTTCTCATCATATTCAGGCAGCTGTCTTAAAAATATGTAATTTTGATCTTTGGTTTTATATAATGCATAAGACTTGCTTTTCATTGCTATCTACCCTATATGATTCATTGGTAGTACTTTACAGGATATCTGGTAAATAGAATGGTAAAGATGAGACATTAACAGTGAACACAAGCAGTAGTTGAGGGCCATAAGTCAAATTATCAAGATATATTTTGTCTCTTCTTTTATGTAAGAATTATGTAAGTGGAATATTTAGATAGAGTTTATAAATCAATAGTTTAATTTCTCTTCTCTATAAGAACCAGATCTGAAAGCTCCTCCCAGCATTGCCCTACATTGGGAGGAGAGAGCTATGGGTATTATTCTAAGACTCTTGAGGTTCTCTCCTAGAAATAATATGATTGTATCCTTAACAGGGAGTGTCCTTTACTTTTAAGTATCACTCTTACTTGTTATGATCTCTGCTGATTTCTGTGTATTACCCTTTTTGACCACCATTTCACCCCCATCTCACTTTTTCTCATGATCTAAGTTTCTAGTTCAAAGGAATAGTTTACTTTTGGAGCCAGTCATACAATATCCATACTAATGTTTCTCCTTAGCTCCACTTGCTGGATGACACAGTAGGATTTGACAAATACAAAAAGCAAAAGACTGCCTCTGCTTCTTGGTAACAGTGCTGAATTTACATTAGATCCTTATTTGTCTACATGGATGAAATTATGACCACCTCAAGCTACTTTTAGGAAAATGAACTATCACTTTTTATAATATTGAGTGTATCAACTACATTGGGTATATGTACATTTAAACCCAGATCAAAAAACAAAAGACATTATTTTTGTCAGATGGGAAATAAAAATAGTTGTATAAACTGCACCTTTCCTTACTCCCACATTCTGACTTCCCACACTCAGAAATCTTTCCAGTTGACTCTTGGCCTTCCTTCCTTTCATATTCAATACAACAGATTTAAATGCAATGTTAATCCTTAAAACTGACCTAACTCTTATTATTATTATTTTTTAAGATTTTATTTATTTATTCATGAGAGATACACAAGAGACATAGGCAGAAGAAGTAGGCTCCCTGCTGGGAGCCTGATGTGGAACTTGATCCCAGGGTCCTGTTATATGACCTGAGCCAAAGGCAGATGCTCAACCACTGAGCCACCCAGGTGACCCTACCTCCTATTATTAATTGACAAATATTTTAATTAAAATGTAGTATTTTCAAGTAATGTGGAGTTACCATAAATTATTGTTTCCTTCTCCATTTCCTTATCTGAATGATAGATAATTCACTAAAAAAAATAAACATTTAATTTTATTTTCCATGGTTGCTTCTGTTATGGAATAAGGTCTAGGGTAGAATAAATCCATCCCAGAGGACAAGAATTTATAATCCACTGGGTTTACTAAGAAAAATCCAATGTAATTCATTTTTCTGATGTGCATTGACCTTTTTCCTTGAGAAATTATTCCACATCCAGCTTCAAACAATTTATTTCCCGTTGATATTAGTGCAGTTCCTTTTCAATCACCTGTTGGTGAATGGTCTATGTCTCTCTCTGCCTTCTCATGTCCTGAATCCAAAAAACTAACCCAGGAATGAGAAAACAGCATCTTAACTTTCATTCCAATTTCCTAAGAGCCAGCAAATCTTCCTTCTCCATATTCCCCACTTTTCATGTAGATTGGAGTTTTTTACTTATCTCGTTTTCTTTCTCCCTAAGGAGTTGTTTGCTTGTATGTTTGTTTGTTTTAAACATTTTTCAGGACAGTTCTGTAAAAAATTCCCTCCATTTTTATTTGCCTTTATTTTTTTTCTCCTTCACATTTGAGGGATCATACTTCTTGTTTTTTTTTTTTGTTTTTTGTTTTTAAGATTTTATTTTTTATTCATGAGAGACACACAGAGAGAGGCAGAGGGAGAAGAAGGCTCCCTGAGAGGAGCCTGATGTGTGACTGGATCCCGGGACTCTGGGATCATGCCCTGAGCCGAGGAGAGATGCTCAACAACTAGCCACCCGAACATCCCTTTTTCACTTTTAAGGGATCATACTTTTGAAGAATTCTAGGTTATTGAGGTTTTTGCCCCCCCAACAATTTAAATATTCCACTGCACTCTCTTCTTACTTGCGTGGTTTCTGAGCAGTCTCTTGTATTTTTTATTCCTATTCTTCTATAGGTAACATGTCCCCCTTCTTCCAGCTTCTTTCAAGATTTGATTTTTGTATTTGGTTTTCTGCAATTTGAATATACTTAATGATATAATTTTTGGTATCATCTTCCTTGGTGTTCTCAAAATATCCTGGATTTTTGTCTATTTCTTCTATTCAGTTTTCTTTCTTTTCTCCTGCTGCTATTCTAAATACATGTATGTTATAACTTTTGGAATTTCCCAACAGTGTTTGAATGTTATGTTCTACTTATTATCATTACCGTTATAATTATTATTTTTTAATGATTTTATTTATTTATTTATTTATTTATTTATTTACTTATTTATTTGACAGAGAATGAATACGTATGCATGAGCAGGAGGAGGGGCAGAAGGAGAGAGAGAATCTCAAGAAGATTCCACACTGAGCATAGAGCCAGTGAAGAGCTCTATCTTATGACCCTGAGATCATGACCTGAGTTGAAATCAAGGATCTGATGCTTAACCAACTTTAATTTGGCTTTAAGTTTAGAAAATTACTTTTGATGTATATTCAAGTTCAGTGTTTCTTTCCTTAACAATGTCCAGTCTTCAATGATGAGCCTATCAAAGGTATTCATCACTCCTGATACAATAGTCCATTAAGCCTTCATCATTTGTCATAGTTTTTTGATTTATAGCATTTCCTATTAACTATTTTTCAGTTTTCTTCTGCTTTGAATATCCATTTTTTCCATTATAAACCTTAACATGTTATTCATAACTGTTTTTAATTCCCTATTAGACAATCCAAAAGTCTGTGTCATATCTCTCTTCTTAAAGTGATTACTTTATACTTCTGGCTTTTTATATATATTTTTTTCTTTTAAGCAAAGCTTGTAAATTTTTTTTGCTGAAATTCAGATATAATATCCTGGGTCATAGGAATTACAACAAAGAGCCTTTAATTTTTTAATCAAATTTTTAAAATATTTTCCTTTTTCATTTATTTCAGACAGAGAGAGAGGATGAGCTTGGAAGGGGGGAGGGGCAGAAGGAGAAGCAGACTCCCCATCGACTAGAGAGCCTGAAGTAGGGCTTGATCCCAGGATCCTGATATCATGACCTGAGCCAAAGGCAGACACTTAAGTGACTAGGCCGCCCAGGCACCTTGGTAAATAGTCTTTTAATGTGAGTTTATATTAATGTGGCTGTGATTTGTATAATGTGCTATAGATGTATATGCCAGAGGCTTTAAATCTTTGTCTGTATATTGCCCATATTTTTAAATTTTTCTTAGAGTTTCCTTCTCTCAGCTTTCATTACTCGTTTGTTCTTGTTATCTTTGTCCTTAGGAACTCCTCAGATACACTGTGGCTTATAGATCTTTCAGCTACTATCCACGGTTATTACGCTGGAGCCCTGTTGGTATGGTAATAAGTTATAAGGGATAGAAAATGTCCTCTAGTATTATGATAAACTCTCAGTCGTTTACTGAACCGGTGTCCCTGAGCTTGAACTTCACATGTATTTCATAGTTTCTTTTTTTTCCTCAAAAGTAATAGGAAGCATAGACTAGGATCGATTTGGAGAAATGTCTTTTTGTTAGGTAGAATAATGCTCTGATAAAATCTTTTAGACTACATTTATTCTTCTCTTCTATTTTCCAGAGACATGAGAAGATCTTTCTTGGCTCATCACCATGAGAATCCGGTGGGATTCCTGGATGTAAAATCTTTCCTAAGTGGGACTCTCCTAAGATTACGGTCCCCAGGAGGTCCCTAATCTCAATATAACCCACACTTAGAATCAATCTAGAACTTCATCAAAATTAACATTTAAGTATTAGAACAATTTTATTGCTCTAGCTTATCTCTATTATGACTGATTTGCCAATATTTCCAGGTTTATGGGTAGCGGTTTCCCATGTCACTTCATGTCTCTAAAGAGTCCAAGAAAGACATTGATTTTCAATTTGTTCAGCTTTTTCTCATTGTTAAAATGGTAATGACAACTTCCAAACTCTTTACATGTCAGAGCTGAAATCAAAAGTATTTTTCAAGCATTTGTCATTATAAATCATGATCCTCATAATTTCATTTGAAAATCTCCAAACTGGGATAGATAGACAAATTTTCTATGACACTTTAATAGTCAGAGTGCTGAAACACCTCCATTTCCCTCATATTTTTTTCATGTGCTATCAACTTAATAAGAATCCCAGCCACATCTATCTTTTTTTCTCATTCTTCAAAACCACATGAAACGTCTACATAATAGCACCAGTTGTTATTCCTTTTTCTGTCTCCTCATTTCTTTCCCTTGTTCTCCTTTCATTTTGATGTCATACACCTTTTATTTTCCATCATGCAGCCCTTTATGCAGCAAGCTGAAATGGCTTCAGTATTCGCTTGGCTTCCCAAGAGTAAGTTTACACAAAAAGCACATGATTAGAGAATCCTTTGGACACAACATCCATTATCATCTGCATCAATAGCCTTAAATTGTTTTCCTCCAGTTATTAAAAATCCAGTTTAAATTCACTTGGTATTCATAGCATTCCAACCTTGTTGGAAGAAATAGTTAATTTATATGTTGGGGAGAATTAGGGAATTGTTGCTGCCAGGAATGAGTCTTTCTTAAACAACAGCGAAAGGTTAATTTTCTTACCATTATAAACTTGTCCAATTAAAAAAAAAATTTTCTTCAGAACTAATCACATTAATCAAAATGAAAATTTTAGAAACATGAATGGTTTAGAATTTAACAACTATTCAGCCTTACTACTTTACAAAGCTGAAGATGATTTACTAAAGAAAATAGAGTTGTAGTATCATAACCCTAGAATAAAGTGTTCTCACTTTTAAGTATATCAAATGGTGTTGAATTTCCAGATGTATGTCAATTTTGACATAAAATCCACAAGATCCCAATTACCATTAGTCTTACTTCTTTTTGCCTCAGGCAATGTGAAGTCCTGGGTCTTCATGAGCAAAGCTGTCCACTAATCAGCCAAAAATATTGCAGTGAAGAAAACCAGTGACATAATTTTTAGCAGAATACAATTTGTAGTGGAAATAATTTAAAAAGTAACTGCATGCTGAATTATACATTGGTATTGTTTTATTAGAATGATGTCACTATTTTGTGAATCTTGTAAAGTTTCCAGTATAATAAAAATGACACAAGAATGTTCAATAATAAAAAGCATATGACAAAAAATGGAATAAACTTCTAAAAATACCTTGAATAAAACTAATATCGACTAAAATATGTATATGTTTATTTCAATTTTGAAATTGGTTTATTTATTCCATGACTTGAAATCTACATATAATGCATTCTTATAATTTTGCTCTGCGGTATTTCCCATCATCCAGTATTAGCTAGGAAGGATTATTTCTCTGTTGGTATACAGGTTTGAAATGTTTGTGTTTATGTACGCAAAAGTATGTATATACATCCAGTTGTTGCATGCCATATTGGGAGCAAGTATGGATAAAGTAAAGAATTTATTTGAATGACTTTACATTCACGACATGGTATTGAATTTGGGTGTATTGCCTTAGCTTTTGGTTATGGCTTTTTACTTATAACATGGAGCTTTTATTTTATATAAACAAATAAGAAAATATTATTTTAATGGGCTGATTATGACCTCAACCAAAGCTAGAGGCATCAAATAATAGATAGCATCTATACTAGCAATGTTAAATATTTCAAAATCACCTTTACTTATTTGACTGTAATATTTTCTGAACCAGTCCATACCTTTTGTTATTTTCCATGTCACCTATGCCTTGGTCTTGTCCATTTTCAGGAAAAGGCAATTTATATTTAAGAAATAGTAAATGACAAGAAAATAACAAAGAATGGTAAGAAGTTGCCTAAGTTTTTATTAAGACATTTTCTCATAGATTTCAACATTGATTTAGAGAATGGATCTTGAAAAGAGAATATTTCCCTAACATACAGCTTATATCACTAATTATGCTGCCAGGATATTGTATAAGTGATGGTATGGCAATAAAAACCACGTTTTTATTGTATTTATAGATGATGATGTCACATTATAGGCTTCCCCTATGCATATTAATCAATCAGAAGTAATATACATTCTGAGATATTTTAAATGAAAAGTAAAATATGAATGAATTCCACATAATGTGTATTTATTTTTGCTGCAGTTTTGTTGTTTATTTGTGATACTTAGATTTTCCATTAACAAATTCCATTTCTAGGGATCCCTGGGTGGCGCAGCGGTTTGGCGCCTGCCTTTGGCCCAGGGCGCGATCCTGGAGACCCGGGATCGAATCCCACATCGGGCTCCCTGCATGGAGCCTGCTTCTCCCTCTGCCTGTGTCTCTGCCTCTCTCTCTCTCTCTCTGTGTGACTATCATAAATAAATAAAATCTTTAAAAAAAAACAAACAAAAAAAAACCAAATTCCATTTCTAAAAACATACTAAGATGTAAATATCATATGCAATTTAATGTAGTATTAAAAATAAAAATTATTCTATTATTTTTTTTGTTAATACAGGTATTTGCACAGTAAATATGAGATGATACAGTTAGAAATCAGCCCTGTGGTATAAGGAGTTCAAAATGAAACTAGTTATAGCTGTTACTGATAACTGTTCTTCCTTTAACTCTGCTTTCCTTTTATTCATACTCTTGCTGCTTTCCAGCCACACTCCTATATAAAACGTGGTACAAGACTAACCATTCATTCATGTATAAATTTGTTTATATTTGGCTAGAAATCAGTTTAAAGTATATCTGTTTCAGAGTAAGCATAGCAAATCACTAATAATTTAAGTAGAGCATCAAATTGCCAAGTTTTTCAGTACAATGAAATTTGTTCATTAAATATTAAATTATCAACAAAGTTTAAGCTATTTTAGGGCAGGTTATTGTTTATTACCCAGCGACATTAACATGATACTTCTCTCACAGTAGGCAATGGAATATTACTCAGCTATTAGAAATGACAAATACCCACCATTTGCTTCAACGTGGATGGAACTGGAGGGTATTATGCTGAGTGAAGTAAGTCAGTCAGAGAAGGACAAACATTATATGTTCTCATTCATTTGGGGAATATAAATAATAGTGAAAGGGAAAATAAGGGAAGGGAGAAGAAATGTGTGGGAAATATCAGAAAGGGAGACAGAACATAAAGACTGCTAACTCTGGGAAACGAACTAGGGGTGGTAGAAGGGGAGGAGGGCGGGGGGTGGGAGTGAATGGGTGACGGGCACTGGGTGTTATTCTGTATGTTAGTAAATTGAACACCAATAAAAAAATAAATTAAAAAAAAAAAAAAAAAAAAAAAGAAATGAATATAAGAGATTTTCAGAATTAATTTGATGCAATAGCATATATCTGATCACATCTTAATTTTTGGTAAGTTTCTCTCAATGTTCTTGAGCCAAATTGAATATTGGATATGATCATCCCCTCAAAAATGTGCAAACAAATGCACTAGAGGCAATACAATATAAGACATAGGGCAAAGGACAAATGGCATTCTGTGAAGTAAAACACATTAAATTGATATCTAACGTAAGAGATTAATATCTATATAAATATGTATCTGCATATACAGTTTGCAGCATTTTTAAAAGAATATTTCATTTATTTATTCATGAGAGACACACAGAGAGAGACAGAGACACAGGCAGAGGGAGATGCAGGCTCCATGCAGGGAGCCTGATGTGGGCTCCATCCCAGGACTCCAGGATCAGGCCCTGAGCCGAAGGCAGACGCTCAACCACTGAACCACCCAGGCGTCCCATTATGCAGCATTTTTAGCCTAACTACTTTCACTTAACATCATGCTGTTGTTTAAATTGTTTTGTTTTACTTATTTGCTTGATATTCTTCGATTTGTTTTCTCTGGGTTTCTTGGATGCTTGGATTTATCTTTTGATGTCTTTCCTTTTGAATATTTCACTGCTGTATTGATTGGTATTTCTCTTGAACCTTTATCTGCCTTTTTGCATTCTGGATATCCACTTACATATAGGCAGTTTTATATTGTATCACAGCTCTTGGAAACTGTTAGTTTTTCGTACTTATGTCTTTGTGTTTCAGTTTGGGCAATTACTATTAGCCAATCTTTAAGTTCATTGATTCTTTCGTCAGCTACGTCTAGTTCACTGACGAGTTCCATAAAGGTGTTCTCAATCTGTTTTTATCATACTTGAGAGTTCTTACTTCTACAGGACTCATTCTTGTAATTTTAATGTCTCTATTGAAATCTTCCATCTGTCCATGAATATTGTCTATATTTTCAATATAATTTCTAACAAATCACTTACAGATATTTAATTTCCCTGTCAGATAGTTCCAACATATATGTTTATCTAAATCTTGTTCTGCTAAATGATTTGCCTCTTAATATTATTTTAATCTTGCATTTTCATATGACTCCTCAATTTTGGATTAAAGTAAACATTTTGTAGGAATAACAGAGACTGAGGTAAATAATACTCAATGCTTCACTTGCTAGGCCAATGTTTGCATCCCATCTCTTCTGTTTTTCCCTGTATTTCAGTGTAGTTCGTCTTGCAACTTTAGCTCTCTGCTTGGTTCATAAATATGATTGCTTTTTTAGCAATAGGTTTTCTCATTGTGACTGTAGGAATATGTATATATATATTATATATTATATCCATATATATCACTGATCTATTTATCTAATTGTATTGGTCTATACCTATCTTTTTTTATTAAACTGAATATATTACTAATCTGATTTTCCTGTATTACTTTTGTCAGAATATATCAAAGCAGAATGTGTCACTCTGTATAAGAGTGCTTTATGTGACTTAATTATCCCTGCTAGAGAGAAATATTTTTATACATGTGTATAATACTTTTTCATTTATTCTGCTCTCACAGACATTTAAAATATTTTTATTCTAATAAATTTACTGTCATAAAATAGTAAAAAATGCAGAACTCAGTAAAATGGAATATCAAGAAGACAATAACCAGGGCTTGTTTACATTAAGATTTTATAAGACTTACAAGTTGACTTTGCCTTTTTTATGTTTGCTAAGCAGATTGCTGAATGTTGGAAATTAAAATGATTATAGAGAATGAAAACTATCCAAACCTACTAAATATTTACTTTTGTTCTTCCTAATTTGTATTTTTCATCATTTGTATTTTTATATAAAAATGGATAAAAAGAAATTCATACCAATTTTGTAATGTTGATGTCATATTTATACTATTTAGTAATTGTTATAGTTCTTATTAATTGGATACTTTAAACAATGGTAACATTAAATTAATCTATCCATTCAGTCATAGCTAAGAAATAGACTTATTTATTTAATGTAAAAAAACTAGGGCAGCCCCGGTGGTGCAGCGGTTTGGCTCCGCCTGCAGCCTAGGGCATGATCCTGGAGACCCTGGATCGAGTCCCACGTCGGCCTCTCTGCATGGAGCCTGCTTCTCTCTCTGCCTGTGTCTCTGCCTCTCTCTCTCTCTGCATCTCTGTGAATAAATAAATAATTTCTTTTTAAAAATGTAAAAAAACTATTGAGTATAAAAAACTTCAGAGTAAGAAATTTTAGCGTAAGAAACTATTTAGATTACAAAACTATCAAAGTGGTTATTTGATTGAATTTCCCTGTTTGTCCATAAACTTGCCTATACCTCCTATTTCTGTAATGTACTTTAAGGATGCCAAAAAAATAATATAAGGCGCTAATAATGTTCATAGAATAATAAAATGAACATTCATTTAATACATAATAATTGAACATGTATTACTTTGCATACTCAAGATTTTCTAAAAGTATAAGCCATTTTTCCTAATAAAATAAAAAATATGCAATTAATATAAATAAATGCTGATTTTTATAAATGCTTGTTAGAGGATTTCCTTGAAGAATTTGGAAAGTATTTCCTGAAAATGTAATAGCTGACACAAATTATGAGTTCACATTTATATGATATTGTTAAATTTATTAAAAAAAGGATATTAATCACTGGAAGTTAGCAAAACCTTTTCAATCTCATTAAAGACATTTGTTTGCATATGCCTTTCTCTGTGTTCTTTAATTAAGATCTGTGGCTTCTAGAGAAAGTGACAATTAGCTCTCCATAATTTTGTGGCAATGATTTAGGTTAATTACCATTAAACATATTTCAGTAATCTTTTCAGATTTAATTAGAAAATGGTATCCACTCAACAGAAGCAATTATTCCCAACTGAAATAATTTTTGATAATATTGTCATGTCTACATTTAATTCTGAGAAATATTTATTGTGTGAGAGATAATAACTGAAAGCAAGCATGCAATATGCTTTGGGGGTAGTTGAGTGGCTCAGTCCATTAGGTGTCCAATTCTTGATTTCAGCTGAGTCAAGATCTCAGGGTCCTGGGATCAAGCTCTGTTTTCAGCTCCCTGCTCAGTGAGGAGTCTATTTGCAAAGTCTCTCTCTCTGCCTTTCTCCCCTGCTCACGCATACATTCTCTCTCTCTCTCTAGGAGAGAAAGAAAAAAAAAAGAAAGAGAAGAAAGAAAGGAAGAAAGAAAGAAGAAAGAAGAAAGAAAGAAAGAAAGAAAGAAAGAAAGAAAGAAAGAAAGAAAAGAAAAGAAAGAAAGAAAGAAGAAAGATGCTTTAAAACTAACTTTTTGAGAAAATGTTGACATATTCTGAAATTTTGTGCCATTATAAATCACTTGTGCTTTTAATTGCTAACATCTTTAATTGAAAGAAATTTAATTAGCCCCCTTGAATTATCAAATAAACTATTGCTACATCCTTAAGTATCTAAGAATTAGGCAGGAAATTTTTAAAATAGATTAGGGTTTTCCTCAATTTTCCAAAAAATTCCCTCAGTCATGTGGAGAATTAAGTAACATATAAGTAGGAGTAAGTTTTTTATCCTTTTAGCCTAAGTAATGGCTAAAATAGAAAACAGCAACTATGAAGAAATATATACAAAATTCTGTCAAAGTATCCAAATCTATATCCTCAATATTTTTTCTCACAATTGTATAAATCTTGCATCAAAATTCTGCAGGAATGATAAGATAAATGGAGAAAATGTCCAAGTTAGGCAGAAATTAGATCATGTAAACATAGACAAGATATTTAGATTTTCTTGTAAGTATACCATACATCCTTTGAAGAATTTTAAAGAAACATTTTTGTACTTTATTCATGCTTGAAAAATATCAGTATGATAGATATATAGGGTAGAAGATACTAATAAAGACAGGGAGAAATATTAGGAAGAGTTTGACATAGTGTAGTGAACAATGATTGCGTTCATCAATGGAAATAGATATGTGGTTAGATTTGGATATACATTAGAATTATAGCCAATAAGACAAAAAATATGTATTCTACATGTTTGCTAGGATACTTGAAGTTTTCTCCAATAACTGGTTGTGAGCCTTGTGGAATAGAAAGAATAGAAAGAAATATGAAGTGTTCTTGTGTTTCATCAAATTAGTAATTCTTAAACTGGTGGAAGAACTGATGAGGTGAGAAGTTTAGGTTACTAGAATGCTGCAGAGTGAAACATTTTGAAAAAAATATATATATACATACGTACATATAGATATAGATACATATGTATATAGATAGATACAGATATAAATATATATGTATGTGCATATAGATAATAGATATAGATATACAGATTGAGATATATCTTACATGTATATATCTGTGTAGATCAAGAGGATTCCAAAGGAAAGTTTCTCACAGGGAAGTCTAAAAAAGCAAATAAAGTGTCCAATGGCAGAAAGAGTAGCTTTAAAATCTGCATTATGATAGAAGCTTGTCAAAAATCACATGTAAATAGTAATTTTCCTATCACTGATAGTCCTTACTTTCTTGTTCAGACTTGGCTCCTTATTCTCTATAGGTTTTGAGTTTGCAGTAGGTCCAACACTATGACAAAGAGGGGTTTCAACCAAAATTAAATATTATGTTGGCAAAACTTTGTGATTTAAAGTTATCATAAGAGATTCTATTTCCCAAGGGGGAGCAGAGAAGTTGTGAACCATTTCATAGTCTTTTTACTAAGAACAGAGGAAGATAAACATTATATCCTCTGAATAAATGTTAAAGAAATAGACGTTGACCAAAAATGGGGGAATTATGACCCCCATTCTTACACATATGCTCTCTCTCTCAAATAGATTTTTTTAAAAAGTAAACAAACCATAAAGAGTAATTTTAAAAATATAGCCTAAAATTTTCTTGTAAGTTATTAGATTAAATAGCTCAGGCCATTTCAATAGATTGTTGTTTAATGTAGATATGAATATGAATATCATAATATCAGCACTAATGCCAACATTGTTCTATATGACTTTGAAAACCTGCTATAATTTTTCATCAACATAGCATTAGGGCAGACATACATGATAAAAGTTTTCATGTCAATCTAAATTAGAAAAAATTAGTAACATTTTAAAACAGAATTTAAAACTTTACTAAAAATAATCTATAAAATGTGGAATTTTGTTCACTCTGAATGAAATGAGTGATTAAATAGGTATGGCTATTAATATTTTAATTCAAACTTCCTTTATGTTATTGGCTTTTGAGTCACATTTGATTCTGTATTAAATAATAAAATAAGGACTTCATAATTGAGGTTTTCATTAAATTATTACTGGGAAAATCTACATTAATATAAAGATAAATAAAGGTGATTGATATGTAGAAGAATATAAGGCATCAGATGTTTGCTTCATTAAATGCAATGCAAATAAAGAAGGGGAAAACTGCAGTTTAAAATAAGATTGGAATAAATAAGGAGGCACTTGAGAATATCATTAGTTTGTAAAAGTTATTCATAATTAAAATTATGAACATTTTACCCAGTAATAATACTTTTAGGAGTCTGTCATGAAAATTGTCTCACTTGTATAAAGGTATAGCCAAATGTTTATTGCAATATTGTTTATGTTAGCAGGAAAACAAGCATAGTATTATAAATGTCCATGTTAAAGGGAGTAATCGAATATTTAATTTATAATGTATAATGTTGTGAAGACTCAAATATAATGAAACAAAAAAAGCTGTATATATTTTAGAAAAGTACTCCTAGATATGCGGTTAAGTTGAATAAAGACAGAAAACTATCTTTCTGTGGTAAAAGGGAAGAATTTTTGTATCTGATCAAAATGATTTTTATTAGCTTAAATCAGACCATAAATGCTTGATGTCTCATGATAACCACGGAGCAAAAATCTAAAGTGGAATAAAAAAGATGAAGAGAAAGGAATCAATGGATCAAAATTACAAAGGAAGGCAGTGAGAGGTGAAAGAAATAGAGGAGCTACTGGAGTTCTTGGGTGGTTCAGTTAGTTGAGTTTCAAAATCCTGATTTTTTTATTCAGGTCATGAACTCAGGGTTTTGAGATCAAGCCCCGCATTGGTGCCATGGTGAGCATGGAGTCTTCTTGAGATTCTCTCTTTCCCTCTCCCTCTGCTCCTTTCCACACTTGCACTCATGCTTGCTTTCTTTCTTTAAAGTAAATATATAAAATCTTAAAAATAAGAAACAAAAGAACTACATACTGCCATAAAAAATTAACAAGATGGTAATCGTAAGTTCTTACCTATTAAGAATTACTTTTACTATAAATGGATTAAATTATACAATTAAAAATGTATTGAAAAAAGAGTGAATAAGAACTAATATAAAAATGGAAAAGTAAAGTAGGAATGGATTTAAATAAAAGAGTCAATTACATACTGCCTACAACAGATGCAACTCAACTTTAAAGACATAGTCTGTGGGATGCCTGGGTGGCATAGCAATGGAGCCTCTGCCTTTGGCTCAGAATGTGATCTGGAGGTCCCCTGATAGAGTGCACATAGGGCGTCCTGTGAGGGGCCTGCTTCTCCCTCTTTAAAGTAAAGAATTACTTTAAAATATATAAAAATACCAAAAATGATCTATGAAGTCAATGCAATAATGATTCAATTCCAATGGTATTTCAAAAAAATAAAAAAATTTCTAAGGTGTTTGTAGAAACACAAAATAACCCAAACAGCAAAAACTTTCTTGGGAAAGAACAAAGCTGGAGCCATTACATTTCTTGGTTCAAGCTTTATTACAAAACTATAGCTCAGAACAGTATGATACTGGCTTAAAGACAGACATAGACCAAGGAACAGATCAGAAAGCCTAGCAATAAACCCAGCCACGTAGGATCATGCTTTGTGTGTTTGATATTTATTTTGATGCCAAAAATGCAAATAGGGAAAGCACAGTCTCTTTAACAAATGTATTTTCAAACTGGATTAAAGATTTAAATGTAAGACCTGAAACTATGAACTCCGGGAAGAAAACACAGGGAAAAATCTCCTTGATATTGGTCTTAGCAAAAATTTTTTGATATGATAAAATTGAAACAACAAAGCAAAAATAAGCAAGTAGTACGAAACTAAAAAGCTTCTGTACAGTAAAGAAAACAACAAAATAAAAAAGCAATCTATAGAATCATAGAAAACATATGCAAACCATATCTAGTTAATAAGGATCAATATATAAAATATATAAAGAATCCTTACATTTCAATAGTAAAAAAATAATAATTCATTTGAAATGGGCAAAGTAGCTGAATATACATTTTTCCAAAGAGGATATACATTAGGTATATGAAAAGATGTTCAATATCATTAATCATCAGGGAAATGCATTAGGATATACATTAGGTACATGAAAAGGATGTTCAATATCATTAATCATCAGGGAAATCAAATCATGGGTTACACCCAGTAGAATGGCCACTATCAAAAAGAGAAGCGATAGCAAGTATTGACAAGGATATAGAAAAAAGGTAATACTTGTGCACTGTAGGTAGAAGTGCAAAATGGTGCAACCATTATGGAAAACAGTATTTTAGAAACAGAACTACTTCAAAAAATTAAAAATTTAATCAGAAACTTAAAAAAATGAAAAAAAATAAATCTACCATGTGGTCCAGCAATCCCATTTCTGGGTATATATATCTATAGGAGATGAAGTCACTATCTCAAAGACACATCTGCATCCCTATTTTTATTGCAGCATTGTTCACCATAGCCAAGATATGAAAATAACTCAAGTGTCCATCAACAGATGAATAGATAAACAAAACTAATATGTTATATCCTGCCATGATAAAAGGAAATCCAACCATTTGTGACAAAGTGAATGGACATGGAGGGCATTATGCTAAAGTGAAATATGTCAGAAAAAGACAAATACTGTATGAAATCACTTGTATGTGGAATCTTAATTTTTTTAAAAAAGAACTTATAGAAATAGCATAGCATGTTGGTTGTTGAAACTAGAGGAGTGGAGGAAATGGGGATACATTGGCCAAAGATACAGATTTCAGTTATAAGATGAGTAAGTTCTTCTTTTTAAAAAAATAATTCATTTATTTATTTGACAGACAGAGAATGCAAAGAGACAGAGACAGAGAATAAGAAGGGGGTAGGAATTAGGTGGGATGGGAGAAACAGGGTCCCCACCTAGCAGAAAGCCCAATGTGGGACTTCATCCCAAGACCCTGAGAACATGACCTGAAGGCAGCCACTTAACTGACTGAGCCACCTAGGTACCCCAAGATAAGTTCTGAGAGCCTAATGTATAAGATGGAGAGTATAGCTAATAATTCTGTAATATATACTTCAAATCCACTAAGAGGAGATCTTATGTGTTTTCACCACATACACACATGCGCATACACACAAAGGTAACCGTATGTAGTAAAGAATATGCTAATAAGCTTGCTTGTGATAATCTTTTCACAGTAAATATGTATCCCAAGTCATCACATTGTAGACTTTAAATATACATAATTTTTGTCAGTCATATCTCAATAAAGTTGGGGAAAAAAGAAACTTGACAGTTTGTAAATGATTGAGTGTGGCTCTGTTTCAATACAACTTTATTTATGGACTCTAAAATTTCAAAAAAATAAATGGAAATTAAAAAAAAAACAATTGTATTGTCTTTAAATGCAGATGTAGATGACATTATATATATGAGATACATAAATTAATATGTAAAGTATAACTTTATATTTGTTTTTCAGTCATCTTGTTTCTTTTTATTTTTATTTAAATTATTCTCCTTCAAAATTAAAATGTAGATTCACTTGTATCACATTCATTGACTTTCAACAAATATTTATTGCTTGGAATGTAATAAACTGAGTGCTAAATCCAAAGATTAAAGTTGTTACTTATATAGTTACTGACCTCAAATGGCTCCTAAATTTACCAGAGATGGAGAGAATATAGATTCTATAATTTAAAAAAAAAAAATATATATATATATATATCTCCCTGGAAAGGAACCATCTGATTCTGAATAACAATTAAGCTTTATTTTGAAAGAGAAATGGACTATTTTAAGAAGGTCATTCAGACAATAGCTATTCTTGGATGGTTATAGAAACTGTATGTACATAGGAATAGGCAACATCAAGATAATATATAGTGTTTCTAATAATTAGGTGTGCTATGTGGAAGCAGTGTTGTGATGAGATTAAAATCAGTGAAGGCAGCCAGACTCAAAAGGGTTTTAGTATGGAATCTGGCCTTTGTCCCTTAGGCTCAATGGTTCTAGCCTCTGTGTGGACTAATGCTATTTATCATTTGAGAGGCACATCATTAGCAATTACTTACAATAGTCATTAAGTTATATGTGAATAATTTACTTTTAGCTTTATTGTTACAAATGAAAAATGATTACATTATTGCAATTTGAATAGCTATGAAACAAATAGGCCTTGTGTTTCACAAGTTAGTAAATGATTTCATATACTTTCAATATTTTAATCAACTCTTTCCTTGTTCATCAGGATACAAGGTGAAAGAAGTGAGCACTTTTCCAAGTGTCTCTTTTACATGAAGCTAAATGAAAAAACAAACACAGAGAGATAGGAAGGAAGGAAGAAAGGAAGAAGAGAAAGAAAGAGGGAGAGAGAGAGAGAGAAAGAAAAAAGAAAGAAAGAGAGAGGAGGGAGGGAGAGAGGAAAGGAGAAAAGAAAGAAAAAGAAAGGAAAGAAGAAAGAAAGAAGAAAGAAAGAAAGAAAGAAAGAAAGAAAGAAAAAAGAAAGAAAGAAAGAAAGAAAGAAAGAAAGAAAGAAAGAAAGAAAGAAAGAAAGAAAGAAAGAAAGAAAGAAAGAAAGAAAGAAAGAAAGAAAGAAAGAAGAAAGAGAAAGAAAGAAAGAAAGAAGAAAGAAAGAGAAAGAAAGAAAGAAAGAAAGAAAGAAAGAAAGAAAGAAAGAAAGAAAGAAAGAAAGAAAGAAGGAAAGAAAGAAAGAAAGAAAGGAAGGAAGGAAGGAAGGAAGGAAGGAAGGAAGGAAGGAAGGAAGGAAGGAAGGAAGGAAGAAAGAAAGAAAGAAAGAAAGAAAGAAAGAAAGAAAGAAAGAAAGAGAAAGAAAGAAAGACTCTATTGTAGGTATATAAATTCTATTGTATGTATATACTACATTTTATTTATCCATTAATCCACCCAAGGACACTTGGGTTGTCACAACAGGCAGGAGTTAAGAAAATATAGAAATTTAAAGTATTTACAGAACACCCTCTCCCCATTATGAAGTATTATATGTCCTTCTTACCACCTTCATTGTCCCTTTGAATTGCGTAACATTTATAACACATTGAACAAAGCCAAAACGTATTTTTTGACACCAAGAAGTTTATTCAGTCCCTTTTGATATCATTAAATTTTACCAGTTTATTAATGAAGATATTACGAAGTAGTTTACATAACTCAATTACTCGTCAATTGTTTCCTCTCACTTGACATAACTTTTAAAAAGTTGTCAAAACTGTAACTTCTAGGTTTATTTTCTTCCCCTGGTTATCTATGGAAATCTCAAATTATTAATAGGAATTCCACAAACCTGCTAATAATTTTCCTCTTTGTTTTCTTTATCATACACAATAATTTTTATATTCTATCCAATATCTTAAAGATTACTTTTCAACTTCACTTCTAGCAGATTATTCAGCAAATGATACAACACAAAAAATCTGAAGACACCCATAATTATGATAGAGACTGCAGATGCCATATTTTGATAAGGATCCTGAGCATTGTAAGGATTGGTAAGGATTCTGAGCTCAGTCAGTAGGGAAGGGTTTACTTTTGAACAGGTGAAGGAAGGGAAAAAGGTATGAATTTGTCATCAATCCAGATGAGACAATAGTTTTGAATCCCAAATTAAAAGAAGACATTTTTCTTATTAAATTCAAAACCACAGGATTTATATTCTCAGACATAGCAGTCTTAGCCCATTCACCTGTGATACTTAATAATATGTTAACTAAGGGTGTCTGGGTAGTTCATTCAGTTGAACATTTGCCTCTTGATCTCAGTTCAGGTCTTGATCTCAGGGTCATGAGTTCAAGACTCACATTGGGATCCATGTTACCTAATCTTAGCGAATCATCTATTACTTTGTCTTCCCATTTTGTACTTCATATTCCTGTTTATTATTTCCTTTTTTGGTGAACAACTTAAGTGCTCGACAGATTATTTGACAGAAGACAGAGCAGTTACCCTTTTAGAGTATACTTTTGTTGCAATAAAAAATAAAGCTTTTTCTTTCCTCAATTATTTTCTTACAGACTTATTTGAGGACACATCATGCTAAAGAACATTTCCAAAGAAACCAGTAATTACGAATGGAAGAAAGTAATTGCATAGGAAAAGTGGGCTGCTTTTCTTTTCTTCTTCTTCTTTTTCTTTTTTTTTTTTTAAATTTATGTATTCATGACAGACACAGGGAAGGGCAGAGACATGACTCCATCCCAAGACTCTGGGATCATGCCCTGAGCTGAAGGGAGATGCTCAGCGACTGAGCCACCCAGTCGTCCCTCATATGGAGAAGTGGGCTACTTTTCTTTGGAATTTTTCCATCAACATCTGGCATAGTCCCTATCACATAATGTATTCTGAAAATGTGGTAGAGAGGGAGGGCTATTTGTCATGATAAATGATAAACTGAGTTTTTAAATGTTTTTCTAAAATCCAATATCTTACAATTTACCTGAAGTACACAGGAAAAAAAAGTATGCAGCCTTTAAAAAAAGGGTAAATCATGTTTAAATGGGTAAATCTTTTTTTTTCTTGAAACAGAGTACATCATTATAGTTACTTTATTTTTTTACAATTACTTAAAATATCTGCCTGTAAAAAGCTTAACAGTGTAAACAACTTGTCTAATAAAAATAAAAAGTGTGTTATGAAAATGGCTTTAACAATTTAAAAGGCAATGTGGAATATTTTTTATCGTATGGCTAGACTTTTTGGGATTGAGTATACATTAATTGTCTTCTTAGGCAGTGAATATATGATCTTAGGAAGAACTCTGTGATTATTGTCTATAAATTATTTTGAGTCAGGTATTTTGATTTTGGTTTATTAAAGATATGTATTCTTTGTTTCTATTTTAATTATTTTTTCTTTCAAAATTTCATTTAAATTCCAGTTAGCATACAGTGTAATATTAGTTTCAGGTGTAGAATTTAGTGATTCATCACTTACATACACCCAGTGCTCACCCAAGTACCCTCCTTAATTCTTATCACCTATTTAACCCATCCTCCCATCCTGCTCCCTTCCAGTAACCCTTAGTTTATTCTCTATAGCTAAGAGTCTGTTTCCTGGTTTGCTTCTTCTTTTGCCCCTCTATGTTCAACTCTTTTGTTTCACAAATTCCACATATGAGTGAAATTATATGGTATTTGTCTTTCTCTTACTGACTTACTTCACTTAGCATTTTACTCTCTAGTTCCATCCACGTTGTTGCAAATGGCAAGATTTCATTCTTTTTTATGGAATAATATTCTATTGTATATATGTACAATCTCTCCTTTACCCATTCATCAGTCAATAGATATTTGGGCTCTTTCCAAAATTTGGCTATTGTTGATAATACTACTATAAGTATTGGGATGCATGTGGCCTTTGAATCAGCATTTATATATCCTTTGGGTAAATACCTAGTAGTGCAAATACAATTTTTCATAATATTCTCTTATAATGTTTGCTTTTCTATGGTATTGAATTTATTTCTCCTCTCTCATTTGTTATTAAATTTATTTGTATCCTTTCTCTTTCTTTTTGATAAGTTTTGTGCTAGGGATTTATCAATTTTATTAATTATTTCAAATAATAAGCTCCTGGTTTCATTGATCTCTTCTACTGGAATTTTTTGTTGTTGTTTCTATATAATTTATTTTTACTTTAATCTTTATTATTTCCCTTCCTCTGTTGGCTTTAAGCTTTGTCACTCTTTTTGTAGCTCCTTTAGTTTGTTTATTTGAGATTTTTTCTTACTTCTTGAGGTAGGTGTGTAATACTTCCCTCTTATGACAACTTTTGCTTCATCCCAAAAGTTTTGTACTATTGTATTTTCATTTTCATTTGTTTACATGTATTTTTAAAAATGTCTTCTTTAATTTCCTGGTTAACCCATTTATTCTTTAGTAGCATGTTCTTTAACCTCCATGTATTTGCTCTTTAACCTCCATGTAACCTCCAAAAATTTAATCTTCCCCAATTCTTTCTTGTGGTTAACCTCAATTTTCAACGCATTATGGTCAGAAAATAGGCATAGTGTGATCTCAATCTTTTTATACTTGTTGAGGCCTGATTTGTGACTTAGTACATGATCTATTCTGGAGAATATCTGATGTGTACTTTTAAAGAATATGTATTCTGCTATTTTAGGATGAAATGTTCTGAACATATCTATTAAGTCCATTTGGTTCAGTGTGTCATTCAAAGTCATTGTTTCCTTGTTGGTTTTCTGCTTAGATAATCTGTCTATTTGTGTAAATTGAGTGTTAAAGTCCTCAATAACACTATTATTGTACTATTATCTACAAGTTCCTTTATATTTATTATTGTTTTATATATTTGGGTGCTCCAAAGTTGGGATGATAAATATTTACAATTGTCCGATATTCTTGTTGGATAGACCCCTTTATTATGATATAGTGACCTTCTTCACTTCTTCTTACAGTCCTTAACTTAAGCTAAGAACTAGCTTAATCTAGTTTGCCAGGGGGTGCTTGGGTGTCTTAGTTAAGTCTATGACTCTTGATTTTGGCTCAAGTCATGATCTTGGGATTGAGAGTGAATCCTACATTGGGCTCTGTACTCACCATGGAGTTTGCTTGAGATTTGCTCTCTTCCTCTCCCTTTACCCCTCCCCCCACTCATGTGCTCTCTCTCTCTCTCCTCCTTTGTCTCTCTTTCTCTCTAATAAAGAAATAAATAAAAACTTTTACAAAGTCTATCTTGTTTAAGTATGGTTACTCCAGCTTTCTTTTGACATCTATTAGGATGGTAAATGTTTCTCTATCCCTTCACTTTCAATCTGGAAGTATCTTTATGTCTAAAATGAGTCTCTTGTAGACAGCATATAGATGGGTCTTGGTTTTTTATCCACCCTAACACCCTATGTCTTTGATTAGAGCATTTAGTCCATTTACATTCAGAGTGATCATTGATAGATATGTGTTTATCGCCATTTTATTATTTGTTTTATCATTGTTTCTAGAGATTTTCTCTGTTCTTTTCTTGTTTTTGTCACTTTCAGTCTTTCCTTCCCAATCAGGGTCTCCTTTAATATATCTTGCAGAGCTGGTTTATTGGTCACAAATTACTTTAGTTTTTGTTTGTCTTGGAAACTCTTTATCTCCTTTTCTACCTTGAATTATAGCCTTGCTGGGTAGAGTATTCTTGGTTGCATATTTTTTCCATTCTGCACGTTGAATATATCATGCCACTTTCTTCTGGTTTGACAAGTTACTGTGGAGAGATCTCCTGCTAGCCTTATGGGTCTTTCCTTGTCAATTAGTGAGTTCTTTTTTCTTGCTGCTTTTAGGATTTTTTTAAAGCATTATATTTTGCAAATTTAATTATAATATGTCTTGGTGTCGACCTGCTTTTGTTGATTTTGACAGGAGTTATCTGTGCCTTCCTTTCTCAGATTAGGGAAGTTTTCAACAGTTATTAACTCAAATAAACCTTCTGCTGCTGCCTTTTCTCTCTATTCTTCTGGGACTCTGATGATACAGATGTTATTATGTTTTATGGAGTCATTGAGTCCTAAGTCTACTCTCATGATCCATCATTCTTTCTCTCTTTTGTTCAACTTCATTATTTTCAATAATTCCATCTTCTATGTCACTTATTTGTTCCACTTTTCTTGTTTTTTTCTTTTGATATGAATTCCTTCATCTTGGCATTTTGTCTAGGTCTCTGTATTCTTCTGCATATTAGAAAATCCTATTAGGTTTCCTACTCCTGCAGTAATGGCTTTATGAAGAGGAGGTCATATAGTGTCCAGGAAGTCTCTCTAGTTGCACTAGATGCACTCTCCTGCTAGGTTATGGCTGCTCTATCCCTCAGGTTAGTCATCTCTAGAGGTTCTCCTTGCCAGCTGTGGGCAGTGTTTGGACTTTGGCCAGAAAGTGGTGAGTTTTAACTAAGTGTGTTCTGGTCTGCTTGTTAATTGAGACCTGATGCTATTTCCACTAGAATTAAAACTTCGTGGAACTCTATGGTCAGTGGATATGGTGCATATGGGGGGATTTGTGCTAGTCTTCTGGGAAAGAGGCTTGTTGTGCTGGTCTTTAGGCACACTTGCCTGCAAAAAGTAGCATCAGCAGAGCACAGTTGGGCAGGACTTGGTGTAAGCAGGTTAGACAGCCAGTGTTGGCACTGTGCTGCTTACTGAATTTGGTTTATGCTGAGAGGTAGGGGAGAGAAAAGGTGCCAGCCAGCTCCTTTGTCTCTGGAAATGGGAGTGAATGATTGATGCTTTCAGGGAAGCCCTCAGAGATGAGCAAATAATTTCCCTTCATGTGTTCTAAGTGTTTTTCAGATCACTATTTTCACACTGTCTCTGGGTTATTTGCCTGCCTGAGGCAATACAGGATACTTTGGGTTCTATCGCAGCCATGCCTACTAACTTTTAAAACTTCAACCTTTAGAGATTTGTGGTGGTGGGTATCTGTGCTTCTCTTTGAGAGAGTAGTCATGCCAGAGCACAGGGGTGTGAGATTTGAAGCAAAGAGGGCTAAACAGTCTGGGCTAGCTACCCTCAGAAGGTGTCTCTGTGCCTATGCCAAGGGGCAAAGGAGTGAAATGATGTCCACTGCTTCTTTTGTCCCAGAGAGGCAATGCCACCTCTCACAGATACTCGCCAAGAAGAGGGACCAGTCTCCCTGTGAACCTTGGGTGATCCTCAGATCACACTGTCTGCACTGGGGTTGTTTGCCTGCTTTCTTTCCAGGAGTGGGGCAACACTCTCAGGTCTCTATCCCATCCAAGCCTAAAGACCTATAAAACTCTAGTGATTGAGCCCCACTGGTTGCAAAAACCCATGAAAATCAACCCTTCTTATTTTTCTAGCCAATGGCTTCGGAGAAATGTTCTCTGGAAAAAAAATAAAAAAAGAAATGTTCTCTGGTGTCTATTGTGTGCTCCACTCTTTCTCACCTTTCCCTCTGCAGACCTGCGATCCCTTTCTTCCCCAAACCATGTCTCTGCACTTCTCACTTTCCTTTTGTGGCCTCTTCTTTCCCTCTAATTGTGCCGTTTGTTCTATTAGTCCTCAGGTCAATTTCTTGGACATTCAGAATGATTTGATAGTTATCTAGCTGTATTCAAGGGACAAGGCAAGCCTAGGTTCCTCCTATTAGTTCATCATCTTAGCTCCCCCCTATACTCTAATTTTTTAATAACATGGTCTCAGAAAACGCAAAAGAACTCTTTAATCAAGCTCAACATTTAAGGATATACTGCCCTTTATCAGATGCACAGTCATCTCCAAAATGGCACATTACTAAGGGATGCTAAGACTAAGTTGTTATGCTAAGTGAAGTAAGTCAGGCTAAGGAAGAAAAATACCATATGATTTCACTTATATGTGGAATCTTAAAACAAAACAAACAAAAATCAGACTCAGACCTATAAATACAGAGAACAAACTGATGGTTGCCAGAGGTGAGAAGCATGGAGTGATAGGCAAAATAGATGAAGGGGGATGGGAAATATAGGCTTCTGGTTATAGAATAAATAAATCATGAGACTAAAAGGCACAGCATAGAGAATATAGTCAATGGCATTGTAATATGGTTGAATGGTGAAAGATGATAGCTACACATGTGGTGAGCATAGCATAATGTATAGAGTTGCTTAAATCATTATGTTGTTTACATGAAACCGATGTAACATCATGTGCCAACTATACTCAAGTTTTAAAGAAGAAGAAGGAAGAGAAAGGAGGGGAAAGACTAAGTTGTTTTGAAAAAAAAAAGTCATTTCTTTCCATATGACATAGTCCCCAAGCAATTTGAAATTATGGCATACGTGTTTTGTTTTACTTTATGTGTAGTTGCTCTTGGATCACCTAAAAGTTAACAGTTACACATTAATAATCACCTCAAATTTTATGTGTTTGGAAAGGTTTGAAGAATATATTTCGAGCTGCGACTCTGCCCATCATCCCCTTTCCTACCCTGCTAACTATTCTCAAAATTTCAAAATTCTGAAATTTGTAATGGTATGGTTCAGTGAATAGAAACTTATTACTTTATAAGCGAAATTTATAGGAAGTGAAACCAATAACAAGTAAATACACAAGAAGATATTTGTGTATTCCTTCTAGCTATGAGTCTGCTATATCTAATTATTAGTAAATTGTTAGATACATTTACAGAAAAGATACTGACCAAAGAATGGAAACAGTATCTTATGTTTATCAGCATATTGAAAGTGACCCTATTGATAAAATTAGTTTTCTGGCTATCATTGAAGAGTATGAAAATATGACTTTAATTTTGGAGGGCTTTGTTATCTAAAACTGTCTGATCACATTTAATCTGTCAGAAAAAGGGCAATGTTGTTTTTGTACTTAAACTGACGACTCCTATTTGGAATATCTTTCATGCATACATGCATCTTGCACTGTGAAATCATGGTGATAGTACATGATTAGAACTGTCAAAGTTTTATGTGTTCTTTTGAATTTATAATTTACCCCCTTTTAACTTGACAGGCGATGATTCTTTTTCATATCTTTAAGACACTGATGAAAATATTTATATATTAACAAAATCCCACATTTCCTCACACTTTTTACAAATGATGAATACACAAAAGTGACACTGTGTTTGAAGTCACACATCACAGCATTTGATTCATCTTTTTTCAGTCCTTAGCCTTGACAGGTGCTGATGGTTTGCTTCCTATCTTAGTAACTGCTGCAAGCTGTCACATCTACTTCCAATTAATGCATATCTGTTACAGTCCAGCAGCTCTAACAAATGCAAAACTACAAAATATTTCTTCAACTTTCACTAACCAGGTGTTGCCATGGTATCTGGTCTAGCAGGCAAAGTGATGTGGCCTGTTTCTAACAGGCATATTGTCAGTCATTAGACCTACATATTTTACTCATAGACAAAAGCTGTCAATTTAATAATAGAACTGTGACTTATAATGTAACTCATTGAAAAGTAGCAGAAAAACATGGTAAACATTTTATATGCCTCTATGCTGACTGCTATTAATTTAAGTCAGTTTTTTTGTGATTCCTTCTTCAACTTGAAAACTTAGTCTTCAAGAATATCATTCAAGCTTTCATAAATTCCAGATGTATACTGCTTCATCATTTTTTCAAGAACATTAAAGCACTAAAGTTATTGAAATTTTACCAATATATATTAAACTATTACTAAAAAAATAGAAAAATATTTCCTAAAGAAGAATATTTTATTGTTTCATTACCAAATTTCAAAGTAATATTTCAGGGAAAACAATAGAGAGAGAGAGAGAGCAAGAGAAAGAATGATAGATCAATCCTGGATATTTTTAGAGCAGATTTTTAAAAATAAAAGCTCTTAAATCATTTTGACTGATGATGTATGCTACTTATACTGAATTAAGGAAATATCAATTAAGTTCTTTATAATTAAAATAAATTTCAGAAAAAATTTCAATTAACTATTGATGACACTGTTCATGTTGATGTGAAAATATTTTTTCTTGTAAATTATATTGAAACAGCACTACGTCTGAATGGACTTCTGTCTTTGTTTTAGCACTTCAGTGTACACAAATAAAAGAGAGATATATAACTGTTTAGTTGTCCTCAGAGCAAGAGAACTTCAATTTGATGGATACAGCAATATTAATTAAATTTTTCTTTCCATTGTGTTAAAATCAGTAGACAAGCCTAAATGGTTCTGTAAGAGACTAGAATCTGAACGAGTTACTGATTGTTACTGTGCTTGGGAATATGAGGTTTGGCAAGATAACGTCTGTCTGTGTCATTTTGTAATTGATATTATTTGATTAATACTAATAATTGATAATATTGCTTAAACAAGTGAAATAGAGTGGAAAAAAACTAAACACTGATAGAGAGCAAACAGAAGAGAAAAAGGTCATATGATTTAGAATATGAATACTGATTGTTTTAATAGAGTCAAAAAATAATACTAAGTTCTGTGATGCCAGAAAACATATTTCATAAGTGGTTTCTGTAGCTAAGTCCATTTTACTCAAGTGAAGTGCACTTTAGAATGGTTACACAGTTCATTGCATTCATTCACTCATTTTTTCATAAATACTTCAAAGCACTGTTATATTCTAAACCTGCGTTCAACATTGGCTGAAGAGTGACAGCATAATATAAATAACAACTCTGTTGATTCACTAAATAGATGACATTCATTGACTTCCGTTTTAGACATTTGGATATATCAGTGAAAAAATCTATGAAAGATCCCTGTCCTCTCACAGTTTAAATTTTTAGCATGGAAATGTAAACATTAAAAACTACCAACAAAGAAGTAAATAATTCAGGATTATTTGCAGATAATGCATGAAAAAACAAAAGAAAGAAAAGAGTGAGAAATAGTCAGATTCAGGAAATACTTTGAAGATAGTATATACAAGATTTTTGCTGGGTTGATTTTAAGAAGACAGAGACAGAGAAGGTAGAGTGGGGGATGCTTGGAGAAAACAAATGACTGACTCACGGGTGAGTCCAAGATTTTTGGCCCAAATACCTGAGAAGATGGTGTTTCCATCAACCAAGATGAAAATGTCTGCAAGTGGAGATGGTTTTAGAGAATCAGTAGAAATTTAATTTATATACGTTGAGTTTGGCGTAGATATTACATATTTATAAGGGGAGATATTCCATAGGCAACTGGATATATAAAGCTGGAATTTGTAAAGAAATATTTCAAAATCTAAACTTGAAGTTTACCAGCATATAAATTCTACTTTAAGTCACAAGACTGGATGAGTTCACTATATGAGTATAGGTAGATTGGAAAAAAAGAGGACCGAAGGTTAAAACTACACAATGGATACAAATTCCAAAAACACAGATAGCATATACCATCTGTACATCGTTGAGTAGGGGCTATATTAACAATCAAATCCCATGTTGGTAGGTTCCTCTTGAACGAAACAAAAGATTTTTTTAATAGTCTTTTTCATCAGTCATTGTAAGGCCACAGAATCATTAATACTTGTGGCATTAATATATTTATCATTTATTTTGAGAAAATTTATTTAAATAACTAGTCCAAGTTTTTAAAGCAGTATAGGGTAATTTTTAAAAAGATTTTATTTATTTATTCATGAGAGACAGAGAGAAAGAGAGAGAGAGGCAGAGACACAGGCAGAGGGAGAAGCAGGCTCCATGCAGGGAGCCCAACGTGGGACTCGATCCCAAGGCTCCAGGATCACACCCTGGGCTGAAGGTGGCACTAAATCGCTGAGCCACCTGGGCTGCCCAGTATAGGGTAATTTTCATCATCCTCACATGTCCATGTCTTTTTTTTTTTTTTTTTACATGTCCATGTCTGACGTGTGAGTGCCTCTTGGAAGGATTGTTCTTTACTGTCTTTATGTCTATACTAGGATTGCTAAATATGCCACAATATAAGAAAATACTTCATATTTAAAATTACAAGTTGTTTAAAAAGAAACCAAGTGAATGTATACATTTTAGGGATGACAATAAAACAATACATATTTACAGTATTTAACATGTTAACGTTTTTATATATGACATTTAAAATCATATATTGTATAACATTTACCTAGAAATAACATTATTTTTCCCTTTCCATCCATTCTTTAAGAGTTTTCACAGTTCTTTTTGACATTGTCTTTATCAACATTATAGTTATTTTCTGAGTGATCTAACAGTGTTTTCAAGAGTCTTATTTTAGGAATTGAAAAAATATGTCTTGAGAATCCCCTATTCTCAGTTTACTGTCAAAAAGATTTTCAAGAATAAATCTTTTCAGTTGCTGTATTTACAATGAGAGGAAATATGGTCCTGTGGGATAATATTCGGAACTTGAGAAGTTTATGAAGTTTAACACTAACAGGATGTGTATGGTTACTATTATTGATACAGTAACGATGGAAATAATAACTGCAATTACTATTTTGTTATATATTTTATATGATTATTGTTATAGACAGCGTTAAAATCAGCAAACATTTCCTAAATTCGTGTAATGTCAATTACTGGTTTTGATTTAGAATACGTGGAACAATAAATTCCATTTTTTCTGCCTAGGCCATTTGAGTTGTGTTAATTTCTAATTCACGTTAAAGGCACATTGGTAACTAACTATAAAACAAACATTTTTGTTTTCTTAAGGAACAGCTACTTTAGAGGTAACAGTTTACACTTGTATAACTGGAGATAAAGATTTTAAAAATAAACTTAAAACACTTAATGATCTAAATATATTGGCCAAAAATTGTGGCTTTTCCTCATGTAAAACTTAATTATATACAGCTGAGTAAAACCAAATACTTTCAAAAGAGTCATAAATTTCTTGGAAGTATTACAGTATTTAACATGTTAACGTTATACATATATATGTAATATATATATTACAGTATATAACATACATGCATATATATGTAATATATATATTACAGTATATAACATGTAAGAATATGAAAAGTAAATATTGGAGAGTAGGTCAAGAGAGCCAGAATCTGTTGTTTTCATTTAAAAAAATAAATCTATAATAAGGAATTTTTCCAATAAAACATTAGATCTCAGTGTTTTTCTCAACAAAATGGATGCTGGTTCCTTATAGTATTATATGGCATATAAATAATAATATGTATAGCATTTTATAGTGAATAGAGCACTTTAATATATTATATAATTTAACATGCACTATTTGGAATAAAATAAACAAATTAGAGTTTAACATTAATTTCTGATCTGTGAAGTTAACAACTTGAAGTAATAAAATATAAGAAATAGCCCTGCACACATAAGTGTGCAGTTCAATTTTTAAAATTTTTAATTATTAGTATAAGTTTTTATTTAAACGTTCCCAGGATTTCCACACTTTTCTTTACATTTTGTAAATTAATTGAACCTTTACAATAATTGCTCTCTTTGCATAGCATATGTTACTGTATCACACTAATTATAGCTTTGACCAGTTGTAAATAAGTTCGTTGACCTACAGAACGATCTATAAAAGAAGTAGAAATGATTAACTTGAGGTATTCTAAACAATTTATTATTTATACCATTCCTATATTCCTATATTCCTTATAGCCATACAAACGTTCATTTATTGTGTATGTAATCACACATTCTGCTTAAACTTTCTTTTAGGTTATTAGCTTTATGTTATTGCATATACCTTATGGCATTTTTTACATGACCTAATGTACTTGAAAAGTTTTTTGTTATAATGCAGCAACCTAGAGTGTAAAATCACAAGACCTGTTTCTTTCTGCTATATGTATCTATAAAAGTTCTTTACACTTAGTGCTCAGTTTCAGAATCTTTCCCACAGGGATAATATAATTCATCTAACTGAGTTGTTGTTGGAATAGAATTCCTTTTAAACTATTTCTTAAGTGAGTAAATAATATACAAATATTAGACATTGTTATTATTCAGAGATTAAATAACACTAAGAAAAAGAGCTGTGAGTTGTTATTCCACATACTAGTTTTGTATATTTTGTTATTTTTTTTTCAACATGCTATATCTTAAGAATCATGCATTACAACAGACGGGAAATTTGGTAAAATAGAAATAACACAGGCTTCGTGTAAAATCAATCTGCATTTTAGTCTCCACTCAACTACATACCAGAATAGGCTTTGGACTATTTCTCAATCCTTTTTATTCTAAATTGGTAAGTGAAGAAAATAGGTCTATTTTAGAAAGTTATTGAAAAAATTCTTCCTTTCTTAGAAATTATTAAAGCTTGAGTAACCTGTGTAAAAGTTGTGAAATGCACAAGTACTAACATAAGTGAGAATCAAAACTGACTAGTATAGAAATGTGAGTGTGGGTATAAGGAATTAGATAGATTTAAAAATATATATATAATTTTCTTCATATGTAATAAAGTTGATTTATTATACCATGTTTCCCTTTCTCACATACCCATCCAGCTTAGGTAAAATAATTGTATCATCAAATATTTGTGTATACCCTTTGCTCTTTTGGTCCTTTTTTATTTCTGCAAACCAACTTGTCAAAATTGCAATCATAATGAAAATAGATTTTCTATTCTAAATCTATGTAGCTGATTAAGGTTAGAGAAATAAATGTATCAGGAAGGCTGTTCTCATTCTAATTTCATGATCATAAACTTCAAAAAGTTATTTAACATGATCTGAAAAACACAGTTTCCCTAGTCTACATTTCCACTTTTCTATAGGGGTATTTTATATAATCTTTATCTTTAAACCCCTGACACCTCATTTTCTATCCTCTTTATCACCTCATATCTCTATCCCCATCTACTCTCAGCAAATGATACTGCTTAGTATTATTATGAGAAGATTTAAGTAACAAGAGATGTCTCATCAAAAATCCACTCTATGTTTGTCAATTCATTACCATCCATTCTGTTATCAGCAATGAACTATTTTTCACCTGACTACAATAGACCCTCCCATTTGTGCACTAAATCCTACCCTCTCTCACTCAAAAGCCTGGCTAGAACTTTCTCCTTTTCTCCCACATTCTCAATTCCTCTGTAACAATTTCCATAAGCATACAGATATGTTGTGACCAATTCCATAAAAAAAAAAAAATTCTCCTTGACCTATTTACTCTCCCGTTATTTTCCCATTTCTCTGTTGAGTATTACAGCAAATTTCCTGGAAATAATTTTCCATATTTAACTCTCCAATATTCCTTTTTCCTCCCTCTCTTAAACTCTCTTAAACTGACTGTAGTCAACATTTTGCTACCATCACTCCAGTGAAAACACTCTAGTCAGTCATCGGTTACCTATATATTGTTAAATCCAGAGGTTAAATCTTAGTCCCAATCCTATTTTAGCTGCCAGCAGTATTCATATTCACTGTGGCTTATCACTTCCAGTCAGAAATAAATACTTGATTGGCTAGAGAATCATCACCTGGCTTCAAAGACTCCATGCTCTCTTGTTTTGCTTTTATGGAATTGACTTTTTCTCAGACCTCTCTGGCTCTTTTCCTTCTTCACTCCAAACTCTCCAATCACTGAAGTTCCTCAAAACTCCATTCTTGAACTTCTATCCTCTACCTACACTTATTAATTAATTTACTTACTCCAGTCTCATAGTTTTAAATAGCTCTTTACTGACTGGCAGCTGCCAAATTCCCACCTGAATTAAAACCTCTTCCCTGAATTCCAGACACATAAGCCAAATTTACATCCTTACATCCAGCCTAATATCTACACATGACATTTAAACTGAACACGTGCCAAAGAAAACTTCAGAATTTTCCTACCAAACCTTCTCCACCAATAGTATCAATGGTATCATCTCAAAGTCAAATCCATCTTTCCATTACCTCTGGCCCAAATCTTGGTTTCATTCTTTTCCTCTTATTCCTTTGCAATTTATAGTTACTTTATCAGAAATCCCATTGATTTTACATCAAGAATCTAATCACCACTCACCAGCCCTGTTGTTTCCAAGCCAGTGTAGCCACTATTTCATATGTGATATTTCATATCTACCCTCCTACTAGCCTCTTCTTACTCCACAGCCTTGGTCTTTCTAATAAGTGTAAGTCCAACTGTGCCACTTTTTGTTCAGAACACTTCAGTAACTATCTCATAAGGCCAAATCTCAATATCTTATAGAAGCCTAATACTTAAAAACTCCAGCAAATCACCAAAGAGTCTGACATCCTATTTGATTTCCTTTTTGCCCTGTGCCCCTTCACTCTGTCTTTCCCAAATATACTCCTGTCTTGCTTTATTTCAAACATGCCAGACATGTTCCTTCTGCCTAGAATATGATTTTCCTTTAATATAGTATTGCTTGCTTTCTCACATCTTCTGAGGCCTTGATGAATTTTTACCTTCTCAGTAAAGCCTACTTGGATTATACTAGCAAAATTGTAAAACTCCCATGAGCATTTCTGAACTCCTTTAGATTGTTTTATTTCTATAGCGTTTAGCACTTCTAGCACACGATATATTTTACTTATTTATAATATTTATTGATTTTTTGTCCATTACTTTAAAACGTAAGTTCTACATGTGCAGATTTTTTTATTCACTGATGCCTTGGATATATCTATTAAATGTTCAACAAATATTTTTTTAATGGATAGATCATTGATAAGGCTACTATTATAGTTGTAGGAACAAACACAGAAGAAGTAACTTGCCAATGATAACATGAAGAGTATGTAACAAATATGAAATTGAGATGCAGACAATTATATTACTAAATATCATGCTTTAACTACTTCATTATATTTATCATCAAATGATGTATCAAACTTTCTATAATCATGTCTCTGCTGCTACTACAAAGTCATCCCACACTGGTACATTGATTATTTTATTTTATTCATCTGCTTCAAATAATAAACTCTGTAAGGGAATATTTGAAGATTAAGGATACTTGTGGATTGAATATAAGTTGGTGATATATTCTTTAACAATTACTGATAATGCTATTCACATTTCAACCAGCAGCTTGTATCTGGAAGGAAGTTTAGCTTTGAGTATCAAGTATTACATGTGCTCCTAAGTCCTTGAATGATCTATGAGACTTTAGCAAAATCTGCCTAAAGGAAGAATAGATAATTTATGATATAAGGTGAAATTCTTCATATCTTTCAAGAAACATCCTAAAGATCAGTTATTTAAAGTCTTTCCTGCTTATTTCTACTAGAAACATTCACTGTCATTACTAAATCCCATAATACTTTTACTCTTTTGTATTGAAAGGATATTTTTATTTACATTATATTTATTCAAAAAAATAATCATATATTCCTAAGCAGAGTATCAGCTGTTTGAGAACATTTATTTTTGTGCCCCACAGCACCTACTGCTTATATTTTATTAAAAGTGGAGCTTTAGTAAATATTTGTTGAATTGAGTGCGTATAAAAAAGAAACAAAATACACTACAATTGTATGGTAAAGTAAGTAAAATGAAACTAGTTAGTTTTTAAATGATGATAATGATCATTTGTTTTCTATACCACCCTTCTCAGCCAACTGAGAAGATGAGCCTATGTGACTGAGAGATTCTGCAAAGTACAAGTACTGAATCTAATCAAATACTTGAAGGAAATTTTTGTCTTGCTTGTTACGAGAAAAGAATTATAAATGAGCCACATGATGCCCTGGGTTTATTTCAGAATTTCAGTGTTTGTTTGGTTGTTTCAGAAAAGCTTAAGAAATTTCTCACTGCACCAGAAATCTTTAAAATCCCATGTACTTTGGGAGTTTTCACACTGTGGATAAGGTAGGATTTTCAAAGAAGTAACAAATAACATTTTAAATTCATTAAGCTTGAAAGTAGTTGAACTCTTCTTTGTAAGACTGCTAACGTACAATAAGTTGTAAGAAAAAAAATACAGAGCTTTTTGTAAGTGTTGGCAGCTAGTCAAAGAAAATCCTGAAGTTTTTGAAGTTTAAACTGCTTCATTTGCTAGATTATTGTAATTTTTTTGAGAAAGATTCTATTTTTCAAGCTCTTCATTAGGAAATTCAGCTTAGAATATTTCTTTCAAAATGCTCAACTACATTCCTAACAGTTCTAATTGAAGGATTAATATGAATTCAGATGCATATTTTCAATTGTGAGAGTGGTACATTATCATCTTAACCAAAAATTTTCCATAATCATTCATATGCCAACTACAAGGAACATTTCCTTTTTGGCTAATATTCTCAACTATGAATGTCATGATTCTATGAGTGGTGTATGTTTTCTGTAATTTCTTGATCTTGGTGATAAGCCATCAGAATTCTGAAACATGACTAAAGTGAACAAAGGACAGTTATATAATGGAGAAAAAATGCAAGAGAAATATGAACTATTGGTCTCAGTGAAAACATTCCACTAATTCTAAAGATATATTGAATCAAAATGTTTGAAGAATATTTGTTACTCATTTCCTATCCTAAATTTTGAATGTCATTTTATCTCTGTATGCATATTCTCAGCAACTTTTCACTTTTTTATTTTTGAGTTAGAATTATACATTTCAAAACATAAAAGCTTTTTAGAACTGAAAATTCAATGTCAATTTCAAAATTTTATTAGAACTGAATGAAAACAAAAGTCTTTAAATTCTGAATGACATACTTGTCAATTTTGGAAGTGTTATATAAACTAGTGACAAGTATGAAGATGCAATAAAATATTCTGTCTAAGGTATCACTAGCTTTACATTTTAATAGTGTATGTATCCTAAAAATGACATATTTTCATTCTCTAGGAAAACTCATTCTTTACCATATGGTCATTGGTTATATTTGATTTTCAAGTAAGTCATTATTGTATCTATATTTAAAATGTTAAAAAAAGAAGGAAAAGCTATAGAAGTTAGCCTAAAAATTTAACAAAATCTATGTATCTATTTCCTTCTACTATAATCAGTAAAGAATTGCCTTATTATTTCTCCTCTAGTCCAGCTTTCTTGTGTAGTAAATAAGTAGAATCTCTTCATGGTAGTGCTGAGTGATGTAAGTTTTAGAGTCGATGCCTGTCGAAGAAAATTACTTAGATTTCTCCATCTATGGAGATCCAGTTAACATTGTTTTGTGACCTAAATTTCATAAACCAAAGTGTTTCTATGTTTCATAGAGTTTTATTAACATTTCTCATGTTTTCTGGTCTCTTCTACTCTTGGCTCTGGGGCCCCTGTGATTCTTCATGTCATTATCACTTTGATTATAAAGCTCAGTTTAGCTCCCACAATAATAATCCCTCTCAGTATGCATTTGTATTTTCAAATTTTGGACAATTTCTGCAGGCAGATGGAAAAAGGGTTTATATCACTGTCATAAAATTAATAGAATGGGCACTGCAAGCATCATATTTCTTAAAATGTCTTTCGGTTTTGCAATCTTTGAGAAATTTTGCTTGAATGTGACTCTGTATCTTGACAGTCTATCATTTGCCTCTTTTTCCTCATTCCTTCCACATTATCTGGTGTCTCTCTTTCTTTGTCTCATGATATCAGGAGGAAAACAAAAACACGTCTTCCCCTAAGTCATGCTGAAACTGACTCTTACCTCAAGATCAGGATGGGAAAGGTGGGGTTTTTTTTAGCATTAATTTTCAGTATTTATTACTGTTTCTATATAAATCAATTAGTGTGCTGATGAAATAAAATTGTACTGATTTTTTTTGAATATATTTTTTTCTATTTCATTGCAGTTAAAAATGGAGATTCATTCATTGGAGTGCTGGAGTGGTTCAGCCAGTGAAGCCTCTCACTCTTGGTTTCTGCTCTGGTGGTAATCTCAGAGTCATGGGATCTAGTCCCTAGTGGGGCTACATGCTCAGCTGGGAGTTTGATTCTCTCCCTCTCCCTCTGCCCATCCCCCAGCTTGTGCACTCTCTCTCTCTCATGAATAAATAAATAAATAAAATTTAAAAAAAGAAAGTGAGGTTGCATCTCCTTTAACATATTCATCATAATTGTTTTAAATTCCCAGATTGATATTTTCAACAGTTCTACTATGTCTCGGCCAACTGCTCACTCTGTCTCTTCAAATTGTGTTTTGGTTATTGGTATGCACTCCGACTTTTTTTTTTTTTTTTGATAGTTAGAGATGGTATGCTGTAAATGACCTTTAGTGATGTGCCGGTAAGGCATGTGCTGGAGAAAGTGTTCTTATTCTTATGGTTACATTTCAGTCTTTCAGTGAGTCTATGCCCCTTGACTATGTACATCATAGTTTCTCAGTTTTTCTCCCCCTATTAAATGAAAAAGGATGCCTAGGGGGGCTAGAGCGGGATATTTCCCTTCCCTTAGGTCAGTTAGGGTCTGCTAATACCCCAGCAGGTTACGATCTAGTTAGTCTCCTTTAGGAGCAAGCTTTGTTAAGAAAAGACTACTCTGGTCTATTTCAAAATCACTCCGCTTTCCTTTCCCTGCCAAAAGCCAGAGGAAATTTTTCTCTGATATTTACTGTGGGAAGCTGGTCAAACTTTTTGAAGTAAGTTGCATCATATGCTGGGGGTCTCATCAAGACTGAGTCTACCTAGAAATTTTACCTTTCAAATATGTCTGCACAATTGAGCTTCTACAATTCATCAATCACTATTCAGGTTTTTCTTTCCCAGCTCTGATTCACGAATTCTAGTTTTCACTTGAAAGACTGTTCTGAGAAGCTGTGACTCTGTATTTTCCCATCCGACTTTCCAATTTGAGGGGCAGGGTTTTGTTGTTTTCCTCTTTCTTAGAAACCCAAGAGGTTTTAAACTGAATAAAGGATAAAATGGAGTTTTAAAATGGAGTTTTAATATAAAATGGAGTTGGGAAGTCAGATAAGGGAGCTCTCACCCATTACCACTCACCATTAATTGCAGACCTCAATAAGAAGAGATGTATCTTATATTCCCAACGGGAAGAAGGGTACTTTAGTACTCCAGCAAGAACGTTTTCTCCTTGCCCAGCAACAGCTCAGACAATGAAAGACTATTACAGCTCAGCCAATAAAAAGTCACTATAATTTGAATTCCTAGTTTACTTTAATGGACTTTTGATTTATAATAGCCTCTCCAACTCCCATCTTTCCTCTATGAAAGTGTTCCTCTCCTTTGTTCTCCAGTCTTACCTATGGTTTTTGCTATAGCTTGCTTGTTCCCGATTACAATTTCTGTTATTCCTGAATAAACCCTTTTTATTGGCAAAATAACTATTTTTTTAACTTTTAAGATCAACATTACTTGATGTCAGAAGTGGGGTCCAAAGATGGTCCCTCCAACATCTTTGAGGTTGGTGAGCAAATAGGACTAGTATGCACTGAGCCCATTAGGCCCATTGACCTCATTGCTCTCTCTAAAATTCTAGGGTTTGAGGATAAGTTTTTGCCTGAATTCAAGCTCTACTCTCTGTCTTGAGCTCTGTAGGATTCACTGGGGATCTGTTTTGCTTTGTTTTAATTTTAAAAGTTTTATCTTTTTTTTTTTTTTTTTTTTTTTTGTTAGTACTCATTTGGCATTTGGTCCAACTCCTTTGGATTCTAGCTGTTCCTATTGAAACTGTGCTGATATTTGGCCCAATTCCTTTGGAATGAGGCTGTTTAGGAATTTCTCTTTTGCTCTAGAGAAAAAGCTGTCAAAAAAGGGATTATAGTGATTAAATTCTCTGAGGGAACCCCCTTTCAGGGACCAAGGTGGTTTTATGTTTAAAAACTATGATCTTTCCTCATGCAAATTTTTAACTAATGGACCAGCTTAGCTAAAGATAATTTAGAACTTCAATGACCATTATGGGGAACTTTCAATTTCCCCAAACTTGTTTTTCTCAATGCTAAATTAGAGAGTTGTGGCTCCAATATTCAACAACAATAATAACAACGTCAAAGCAAACATGAGTGGGATGCCTATTTCAATTGGTATCTTGAGGCTTCCAAATATTTACAGGATTCTAAAATTGCCCTGCAAAATACTATTCCTAAATTACTGAAGCAAACAAACAATCAAAGGAAAACAAGATGGTTTCTGAGGAATCCTTTTCTGCTCCCATCTTTCTTGTCTCCAGACACACAGCAGCCATCTTGTGCTCAGGCCCTGTTTTGGTACCATTTTCATCTATTCCGTCTGCACCATCCCCACTCCTCAGTACCCTTGCCACCCCTTCCCTAATTTTAATTCTTTCACTGAACTTCCTTTTCTTCAGAACCTCCTCAACTTTCTCTTCTCCTGAACCTGCTGAAAGGTTTAACTCTTTAAATGTAAGTCTTCTGAGGATCCAAATAACCTCTAAATTCTTTGTTACCTGGACTAAAGGTGAACTGTGAGCCATAGTTAAAAAGTTTATGAAAATAACTGATGATCCTCATAGATTTGCTGAACAGTTCAACACAATCATTCAAGCTTACTAACCTGGTTTCATAGATTTATATCAATTAGTACACATGCTTGTTGATGATGGCCAGGCTAAACATTGAATGAAACTAGGTTGATGAGAAAAATCCCTTTCATTTCTTTCTTTCTTTTTTTCTTAATTGAAGGAGAGAGAGAGAGAGAGAGAGAGAGAGGGAGAGAACGAACATCCTAGGGCTTGATTCACAACCCTGAGATCATGACCTGAGCTAAAATCAAGAGTCAGACAATTAACTAACTGAGTTACCTAGGTGCTCTGGAAACATCCTTAAAGGGATTTAGAAAAACAGACCCCTAACTTTTGGCAAGATGCTAGCACACTTACTGGAAATATCCACCAAGCATTTCCAACAGCTTTTCCTAAGGCTTTTAATTGAAACAAAATTCAGTCTTGCACACAAAAGCTTGATTAACCTGTTCATGACTATTACGATCAACTCTAAATTGTCTTTAAAGAAAATTCTGGTCTTCTTTTAGATGTCAAATCCACTTAGTATTTGGCTCTGTGTTTATTCATGGGCTGAAACAGAATCTTTCTCTTTTAGTTAAAAGGACCCGGATGACTAAGAAACTACATCCACAGCAGTTATAGTTAATTTGGCAAATCAGTTTGTCTGAACCCTGGATATTCAACTAAAAGAAGGGCCACTAAAACTCTGAAGTTTCAACTTCAAATGGAGACTCCCAAATAAAACCAAAAACCTCGTGGTCTCTGCTAGTATTGCAAAGAGCCAGAATATTAGAAAAAAAATTATTACAAACTTAGGCACTCCAGGTGTATAGAGTTCCCTAGCCAGGATTTTCAGTGTCTTCCTAATTCCCAAACAGGGCTACAAGGAACTACAGTGGCTTTTCCCAATCCTCCATCTTAATCCACTCAAATGACAATCTAGACTGGGAATGAATTTCTCTCTATCCATACTGACACTGGAGCTATACACTCAATGTTCAAACTCATTGCTATAACACAGCCTGTGCCTTAGAGTACTAAAATGGTTTGAATAGTGGGAATCTCTAATAAACCTCAACAGGTTCCTGCTTCTGAATCTATTCCCTCTTGTTCAGGTGCTTTGAGATACCCACCATTTCCCCCATATTTTCTTCACCTTTATTCATTTACTTGTCTGAGATTTTTTAGAAAAATATCATGCTGAATTCTCCTCCTAAAAGGGGAAATAATTCTAGAATTTTATAGTAATAATCAAAATAGCCAACCAGGTGAATTTAATGACCCATAACATCTTTTATTTGCTCTGATAGCATTAATGCTGAGCTGGGGAGACTGATCATTTGTCTTTACTAGATCATGTACCATGCTCTTTATGGACAGAATCTTCAACTGTTATTGGCAGAAACTGCACTGCACCTCCATTGAGATTCAAATACATCCCTCAAAACCTCTTTTCAGAATTCATAACCTATAAATAAAGAAGGTTTTCAAGGCACCAAGCCCAAAATAGTTGGTATGACTTTGGGGTACATCATGACCTTGGATGATCTGAAAACAGTAAGGTTTCTTTAACCTCCACTGGGGATGAAATGAAAAATGGCTATGTCCAAATTTATTAAATCCCATACTTTTACCAGCTGCTCTGGCTATTATTAAGGTTCCTGATTATTCCAGACTTGATTTCCAGGGTGCCAAAGAAAACTACTTCATTGATATTTCCACCAAAATTGGTACTTTCAAGGAAACTGATAGCTAAACCTTTGTCATAGTCCAAAGGATTATTCCCCAAAATGATAATTTGGATAAAGTCACCAGAGATAATTTGGAAACATGTACCTCAATAGAAGAAAACAATATTGGAAATATTATAATTGATATAATAAGAAGGAGAGGTTTGGTTTGGATCAAATAACAATCTGGTCTTCCAGAAATTCTAAATTTCTCACTACTTACCACTGTAAATTCATTAAACCATTGGTCTACTGACAAAACGATAGCATACATGAACCAGTATTGGTTGGAAACTTCCATATAGCCACAAAAAAGTGCCCACCTCATTTGTTTCACCTGCCCAAAGTACAACCCAAGGAAACCTGTTTGCTCTGCTCTTAGACACTATAAACTTCCCAGTGGGCCATTTAAGTTTTGGCAAAAGGATTTCATACAGCTTTCCTTGTCTCGTAGATATAAATATGTTTTAGTCATGGTTTGCATGTTTTCTCATGCACCAAAGATTTTCCTTATGGACAAGCCACTGATTCTATGGCTAAAACTTTGTTAGAAAATATTATCCTTAACTAGAAAACCCCCTCAAACTTTACAATGATCACTTAGGTGCTTTGATGAATCTGTACTATTTAGCTAGTTTTACACTTTCACCGTACTTATCATTCTCAATCCTCAGAGTTGGTCAAATGTACTAACAGCTTCATGAAAACTCAATTGGAAAAATTTGTAGAGATCCTCCAAATACCCTGGGCAAAGGCACTGCCATTGGTCCTGAATATCCTTTGGAACTCATAATATATCCCTTTGGGAGCTCATAAACTCTCACCCTTCAAGATAGTCACAAGATATCCAATGCACCTGGCCCATGCCTCTATGGCCCCCAGTTGATAAAAGATATGCTTCAATATTGTAAAGGCTTAATTACTTCTACTAATATTAAACATGCTTTAGTACACTAATCTTATCACAACACATTCCTAGGAAATGAACATTTTAAGAATCACACCTTGCAGTCTAGGGATTTAAATCATCTAGTAGAAAAGAAACCCCAGAAAGACTCTCTTCAACCTCTCTGGAAAGGTTTCTGTCAGGTACTGTTAACCCACTTCTGTGCCTTCAAACTGTAGGGAATAGATTTTTGGATTAATATGACACATCTAAAGAAAGCACAAAACCCTGACTAGATCTGCTCACCCTCTGGTGACCTAAAAATAAAGATTCCCTGTAATTGAAGCAGACACCACCTAATGAGACAGCTTTCCCAAAATGCCTGGACCAAGCCTATCTACCTTCTCACTATTGCTTCTTCTCTCTTTTTCATGGAAAGACATTTCCCTTATCTGAATTTCCCAATTCCTTGAGAAAGGGTATAGTCTCTATGATTGTTTGGATTTTCTGTCAGAAACCTTGATCTGCCCAAGACAGCAATGAGCCCTTAGTTCATCCTGTAAGTAATTTTGCTGAAATTCCAAATGTCACTGTATGCTTGAATTGTTCCACAGGTCCTTTATATAAGATTAGGGTATTAAACCTACCTAACCCCATTCCCTGCTTCAATTTAACATGACCCTGGGATGGAAAAATGAGATTTCTTGCTACTGTAAGGCAGCCTATATAAATTGAGCCATTTCAACCTTGCTGACATACCCATACTTTCAAGGTAATCTTTCAGTATACAATAATACAGCATCTTAGTCTTAGTTCAATCATGCTAATAACTCTACACTGGACAGTAGGTCCATAGATACTAATACATATGATGGAGTCCTATTACACTCCCTGGGTCCTTTTAACTGGTGGTCTTAACAAACGTGCCTATGTTTGGACAACTCATTGTCTTCATACTGGAGAATAAAAGGCTAATGTTCTCTTTCTGTATTTACCATTCTACTTTCTCTTTTGTGCACTTTTCAATGTGGGAAATGACACACAGGAAAGGTCCTTCTTAGCATCAAGGGACAAAGGGCACTGAATTTGGAAAACCTTGACACTTGGTCACTGGTGCTTTTGGAAAAAGATCTTGATTAAAAGGGGAAAATGTGAAACTAGATTAAGGGAGCTTCATTTAAAATGGAGTCAGAGGCCAAAGGGGGAAGTTCTCATGCTTTACCACTCAGTATCAATTGCAGACTCCAGTAGGAAGAGAGGTATCTTACATTCCCAACAGGAGGAAGCTGACTTTACTACTACTCCAGCTGGAGGAAGGGAGATTTTCTCCTTACTTACCAACAGCCCAGCTAATGAAGAACTAACAGCTCAGCCAGTGAAAAGCTACAATGCTTTGAACCTCCAGTTTGCTCTAATGGACTTAAAAAAAGTTTTTGTATTTGAGTCTGGTTGACATACAGTGAGTGTGTGACATTAGTTTCAGGTGTACAACATGATGATTCAACTTCTCTATATGTTATGCTATACTTACCACAAATGTTGCTGTCATCTATCACCATGCAATGCTATTAAAATATCATTGACTATATTCACTGCATTGTGCCTTTTCTGCTTGACTTATTCATTCCCATACTGGAAAGCTGTATCTCCCACTATCCTTCAACCATTTCCCCATCTCCCAGTGGGCTTTGTTTATAACAGCTCTTCTCAAATCCCTTCTTTTCTCTATAAAGGAACATTTCTGTTCTTTGTTGTCCAGACTTGCCTATTGTTTTTGGCTGTCACTTGCTTGTCCCAATTGCAATTCCTCTGCTATTCCTGGATAAACCCATTTTGTTGGTAAAATAACTGGATCTTTTATTTTTAAGATTGAAAAATTATTGATTTTTTAGTCTGCTCAGCTTTTTACTTCTTAGGATGGAATGATGACTTTCAAACCTCTTAAATGCCAGACCAGAAACTGGAGTAGGTCCCTTAGTTTTTGTAGTTAGTACTATTAGGGTCTTTCAGTACTTTAGGGTCTCTAACAGACTGAAGTCAAGATGTCAGCTAGGATTATAATGACTACAAGAGTAGACTGGGGAACGTTTTACTTCCAAACTCCCTCATGAGGTTGTAAGAAGGATTTTTAGTTCTTGCAGTGCTGGAAATTCACATGGAAGTGAAAAATTCTAGAACAGATGAATCAAGTAAGAAAAAGCAAATTGGGTTAATACTATCTGACTTCAAGACTTACTATAAAGTTATGGTAACAAAATCAGCATCATATTGGAATTAAGTTAAATGTATCAATGACATAGAATAAAGAGTCCAGAAATAGACTCATACTTATATGGACAATGGATGTTTGATAAAGATGCAAAGGCAATTTAATGAAGAAATTATCATTTTTCAGCAAAATGATACTAGAACAACTAGAAATACATATTTAAGAAATATGAAACATTAAATTATACTCAGTAATCATGCTAAGAACCTGAAGACATGTATTTGCAAATTCTTTCATGCTTTACTTTCCTGAATCATCTTTAGTTTGATATTTATATTAAATTAACAACTCTTCTACTGGGTTTGTATTCAGGTTTTGGTCTCTTAATTCTTAAGCCTTCTAGGCTTTTAGTTTACTTCTGCCCAGAGAGAGGTTTTTTTTGTTTGTTTGTTTTTTGTTTTTTTTTCTGATTTTAGAAGTCTAAATCTAGCAATTGCTATACTAATACTTCATGTAGGGGTGCTTGGGTGTCTCAGTCAGTTAAGCATTCAATCTTGATTTCAGTTCAGTTTATTATCTCAGGGGTTGTGAGATGGAGCCCTGCACTGGGCTCCTCACTCAGCAGGGATTATTTCCTTCTGCCCCTCTCCCTGCTTGCACTATCTTTCTCTCTCTAAAATAAATAAATCTTTAAAAAATACCTTTATCTATAATAATTACATTTATGTACATAGCTGTACACTTGTTTTCACTGTTGTATTTATTTCAATGTATTCATAGCACAGTGACAAAAATTGAAAAATTCTGTAACTTAGGATCATCTGCTAGTGAGAATCCTCATTAAGTTTTTTCTTCAAATATTTTTTAAAGATTTTATTTTTTTCTTCAAATTTTTATTTAAATTCTAATTAGTTAACATACAGTGCAATATTGGTGTCAGGAGTAGAATTCTTCACTTACATATAACACCCAGCTCTCATCATTATAAGTGTGCTTCTTAATGCCCATCACCCATCTAACCCATCAATCATCCACCTCCTTCCATCAACCTTGTTTGTTCTCCATCTTAAAGAGTTTCATATAGTTTGTTTCACCTCTCTCTGTTTTCCTCCTTCTATATGTTCATTTGTTTTATTTCTTAAAATCCACATATGAGTGAAATCATATGGTATTTATCTTTCTCTAACTGACTTATTTCACTTAGCATAATACACTGTAGCTCCATCAATGCTGTGGCAAATGGCAAGACATCATTCTTTTGGTTGGCTGAATATATATATATATATATATATATATATATATATATATATATATATATATTTACACCCCATCTCTTCCCATCCCATCTCTTCTTTATCAATTCATCAGTCAAATGGACATTTGGGCTCTTTCCATAATTTGGCTATTGCTGATAATGCTTCTATAAACATTGGGGTGAATGTATTATTTTGAATCTGTATTTTTATATCCTTTGGGTAAATACCTAGTACTGCAATGGTAGATCATAAGATAGGTCTGTTTTTAACTTTTTTAGGAACTTCCATACTGTTTTCCACAGTGGTTGCACCGGTTTGTATTCTCAGCAACAGTATAAGAGGATTCCCCTTTCTCCACATTCTTGCCAACACTTATTGTTAACTATGTTCCTAATTTTAGCCATTCTGACAGGTGTGAGGTGGTGTCTCAATGTGGTTTTGATTTGTATTTCCCTGATAATAAATGATATTGAGCATCTTTTCATGTGTCTGTTAGCCATCTGGATGTCTTCTTTGGAAAAATGTCTATTTATGTCTTCTGCCCCTTTCTTGATTGGATTATTTGTTTTTTGAGTGTTGAGTTTGATAAGTTCTTTATAGATTTTGGCTACTAACCCTTTATCGGACATGTCATTTCCAAATAGCTTCTCCCATTCCATAGGCTGCCTTTTAGTTTAGTTGAGTGTTTCCTTTTCTGTGCAGAAGTTTTTATCTTCATGAAGTCTCAATAGTACATTTTTGCTTTTGTTTCCCTTGCCTTTGGAGATGTGTCTAGTAAGAAGTTGCTATGGCTGAGGTCAAAGAAGTTGCTGTCTGTGTTTTCCTCTAGGATTTGATGGTTTCCTATTTCACATTTAGGTCTTTCATCCATTTTGAATTTATTTTTGTGAATACTGTAAGAAACTAGTCTGATTTCATTATTCTGCATGTTGCTTTCCAGTTTCCCCAATACCATTTTTTGAAGACTGTACTGTGTTTGTCTAGTGGATAATCTTTCTTGCTTTGTCAAAAAATTAGTTGATCATATAGTTGTGAATTTATTTCTGGGTTTTTTTATTCTGTTCCATCAATCCATGTGTCTGTTTCTCTGCCAGTACCATACTATCTTGAATATTACAGCTTTATAATAAATGAGAATCTTCATTTTTATTCTTAAAAATCATAAGAAATAAAATTCTTAGGTCATCATAGGACACGAGGTAATTTCATGTGAGCCACTCTCTTAATCTAAACCATTTAACTGGAAATTTCTCTAATTGAAAACAAGAACATAATTTTAACTAATTTATAACCTTAGACATATTTCCTAGCAATTTTCACGAGTCCCTGAGTTTTCTGCCTTTCATAATAGTGTAAGAAAACATCTTTTTGATAAAAGTACCTTGGACTTATAAAGTAGTTATGGTTTAGATATGATAGTTGTCATCTTTTGCTCTGGAAAAAGTCCCAAATAAAAAGTTTGTCCTATGGAGCTCTATGCCCTTTATTCTAAAATGTTTTAAGTTTAAATGTCAAGTAGGTAATCATAACGACAAATGTTCTGGTCCTATTACTTGGATGTAAACATCTGCTTTTGGCTTTAATGTCATAAACATCTAAGCTTAGAACAAATATATTCTTTTAAGATATGAAAAATAGTTTGCTATTGAGAATAAAGAATGGAAATGGCAAGAGAATTTAGTCATTTCAAATGCAAATTTACATGCGTGTAATTCTCATTTGCATGCATGCAATTTCAAAATTACTTTATGTGTTTGATGAGAACAGACTAGAATCATTTGGTATAGAAAAGCATCTGCTACACATACACAGGAATATTATTCAACTTGAAGAAAAATTTACTGCATGCATCAAATTGACATTATAGTGGCTATAAAACAAAAAATAATAAAATATTATTGAATGAATTCATTTGTTTAAGGACATTTACAATGATAAATGTAGCCATGTAAAAAACATTTCACTCATCTGTTTTTATCTTAATTTGCATACATCCTATATACCTCACTTTTATTTTCATATTCCATGATTTAAAAATTAGAAATGACAAGAAAATCAGGCTTTTATCTTGTTTTCCACAAAATGGTGTTTTTGTATTTCTGATAAAGGTCTTACATGTCTTAACTTCTGAGTCTCTAACTCTAAATACCTTATTGTCTAGAGACACATACTCTGTAAAATGTTGTTTTTTTTTTTTTCGTTAAAAAAGTTTTGTTAAACTTGTTCAAATCCAAAAAGTAGTGTAACATAGAGGAAAAATATTTTTAAAGTTTACAAAATCGAACAAGTAAATACACAGAAAAGCCAATTGTACCTAGGAAACATGATTTCTAAGAAGTAGACATTTTACTTTTAAAAAATACATTTTAGTTATTTCCTAAATTATTCAAATTTAACATTTTATTTTGATGACAGAGAGGAAAATAATAAGTCTGTCTTTAAATGTATTCTTCTTCCTGGGTTTCTTTATAATTTAGCATGGATGGTTTATGTAGATACCTTAATAGGCACTCTGTATGTAAACAGCTAAATATTAGGACTATGTGAGATACACAGTTGGAAAAGTAAAACACACATATGAACATCGTAAACTGAGTGAAAGGAACTCTTTTTATCATAAACATGTATAAAGGTATTATTGAGAACAGTATTGGTTTAAGAAAATATTTACAGGAAAAAAAAATCTTTTGACCAGTTCTCAGTTGTAGATAAACATTGTTCCATTTCTTCACCTGGAGCAACAGGTGAATCAGAATATCAGAGAGTTAGAAATGAGTATTCTATTTTTAACTCTACCCATGTTACACATGTGGTTACAGGAAAGGTATACCACCCAGATTCCTCCATAAAAGACTTGTCCCTCTAACTGGCATCTGTGTTTGGGTTTGACACACATGTACAGATGAACTCACTCAAGGTCATGCTTTATCTGTGTGGCTCATATCCAGTGAAGAATCAAGATAGGCAATCTCAGTGTATGACAATGCTGGTAGGACGTATTCATTGCAGATGTCTTCATGAGGTCAGTCAAATTTGTCAGGTGACTTCTCTCTCTGCCCATTATTGTTTCCTCCCTCATCCTTCCATAGGTGTTGAGTTGTAATTAATACTCAACATGATAAAGTTTGTCTCAGCTTCTGCTACCTCAGAAACAAACTAGTGACAGGAATTCTCAAGAGTGGTGCAAAGAAGAGAGTGACAATATTTAAATGGTATCCCTTGCCAGCCTGCCTGCTAACAATGAGGAACACTTCCTTGTTAATGAGCAGAGCACAGACAGCCCTGACACGTGGTAGTGGTCTTTACTTGTTAAAGCTGTCACAGGGATTAAGGAATACCTGGGTGGCTCAGTTAACTGAGCATCTGACTTGATTTCAGTTCAGGTCTTGATCTAGGGTTGAGTTCAAACCCTGCATTGGGCTCCATGCTGGGTGTGGAGCCTACTTACCATAAAAGTCTCACATAGTGAATTAGCACAATGTAACAGTGAAAAAGGGATGTGACAGCTGATGAAATTTATCAGACATTTGAGAGGCACACGATAAATACTAAATATAAAGATTTTTATGCCAAAGTCAGGCACTGTTGGAAAAATAACTTGATATGTGCTCCTCCAAATGTTGAATCTTATGTTTGCAAGCCCTGAGCCTGAAAAAGTTGCCTGACCTTCCCTACTGAGAGCTAACACTCCCTTTTCATTTAAAATCAATGTAGAAACTCCTTCCCTATAACACAACTGTCCCAAATGGTTTGGTAGCAATTCAAAATGTAAAATGTAGACTTATCATATGATTTAGCAATTCTAGCTCTAGATACAATCCCAAGAGAGCTATAAATAAATGTCTACACAAAATATTTTATATTTATGCCTTAGTAACAATATTCATAATAACCAAAAAGGAGAAACAACTCAAATTTCCAAATGATTGGGATTTTTGAATTGTGTTTTTGTTATCAATTTATATAATAGAATAGCCATACAATGGAATAAAAATTAATGAAGCACCCATATAGGATCCAATGGAAGAAGCTTGAAAATATCAGGCTAAGTGGAAGTTGCCAGTCACAAAAGACAGATTGAAAGATTACATTTATATGTATGAATGGTTTACAATAGGCATGCTTAGAGACAGAAAGTAGATTAATGGTTGCCCAAATTGGTAAGGAATGATGGTGGGAGGAATGAGAAATAACTGCTAATGGATACAAGTTTTCCTTTTGGGGTGATACAATGTTCTAAAATTAGATTTTTATGATTGATGCATAATTCTGTAAATATACTAAAAATACTTGAATTTTACATGGTGGAATTTATGGTATACAAATTATATCTCAAAGCTACTTTAAAAAATAAAGTGCAGAAGTCATATATTCACATATAACTTTCTCCCATCTCCTAGTGTTAATTTCTTTACAATAATCAATACCAATAAACTCACAGACTTTATTTCTTGAAATACTTTTCTGGTTCCAAGATACAATACTGATCCCATATGGCATTTTGTTATCACATCTACTCAGTTTCCTTCAATCAACCAGTTTTTCTTTTTCATATTCTATTGTTAAAAGGTATTTACTAAGCCCAGCCCAGTGAAAAGGAGGTAACTGAATTCTCCCTTTTTGATAGAGAGGTAACAGAATTTATGGTAATTTTTAAACTATCAGAGTAACTAGGAAATTTGGGGGAAAGCTACATTAAGGTATGCAACTAAGTTGCATTAGTTTCATTAAGGTATGAAACTAGCCATAGTTTCTCTTTTGTCTGCTACTTTGTGAACCTGCTACATCAGTGAACCTTGCCTGCATCATTTATTACTACAGTATTCCCATGATAAATTTCTTTTTTTTTTTAAGATTTTATTTATTTATTCATAAGACACACACACGCACACACACACACACACACACAGAGGCAGAGACACAGGCAGAGGGAGAAGCAGGCTCCATGCAGGGAGCCCGACGTGGGACTCAATCCTGGGTCCCCAGGATCAGGCCCTGGGCTGAAGGCAGCGCTAAACCACTGAGCCGCCCGGGCTACCCTCCCATGATAAATTTCTATTTCCCTCATTTCTCCCACTTGTAGGGGAAGGGAAAATTTTCTTCTTAAACTTTTTGGTTCTTGAGTGGGGTGACTTTGTAACAAAATACAAATTAGTAACAGAAAACCATACAGCTTTATTTAAAATCAGTTTTACATGACATGAGCTTTCAAAAGGAAATGAAAGCCCAAAGAAACAGTTAATATTGATCATTTTTATACTAGGTTTGATGAAAAGTAGAAGGTTCTGGGAAAACATGATGGGACAAAAAAGTATGAGCTAAGTGTTGGTAAACCAGGAGAAAATTAGCAAGGCCTGTTTATGCAAATTCTATTTGGTATCCCTCTATTTTTAGAAATAAGTATGCTTCTTCCCTCTTGATAGAGGGAGAACACCTCTCATGAGAGAATTTTGTGAACTATTTCAGGAGAGAAGGTGAGAGATACCTTCCAGCAAGCACCTGCCATTTTTCAAATTCCTTCAGCTTAAACATATTCAATATGCCAAAGTGCCATATTTTCCATTCTCTTGGGATTATACCTAGGGTCTGGTCACTACCCCTGTTAAACATTCTCATGTGCTGTTGAGCTCTGGACCAGTGAGTTCATAGCAAACATGTGTTTGGAAGACTTTGACCTCTCAAAGAAGAATGTGAAATCAAAGTTTATCTGTGGCTCTTATATCCTTAAGTTTGGACATATAACCAACTATCTATTTTAACATGGGTCTAATTTATTTGCTGTTTCATTTTTCATAAAATTCAGTTGATTTAAAAGTTCATTTCTCATACTGTGCATCAAAGTAAAAATCTCAACAACAACAAAAAGTTGCCATGCCCCCATGGCATTTATTAATCATTGCCAACATTTATTAATCAAAATTATTCTATAAGAAAAATTTGGCCCTCTTTTCTCCTCCATTTGTTTATTCAATCATAAATTTTTAACATTATAGACATATGGACTTTTTCCTTTGGATTATAAGCCAATACTATTAGATATATTATTTATTTTACTGGAGTTTTTTTAGTTTTGGCCACTGAGGGCTTTTGCTGGCCAGTAGGAACTCCTATATATTTTGGCATGTACTTTTTTTTTAGCACTTCCTTATTTTCTAGTACTATAAGAACTCAAGACTTATTGTATTTTTCCTACCTAAGATGTAGAACTAACTACATAACATAACATCTCTAAGGAGATGTAGTTTCTTTTACTGAGAATGATATTTAGAAATAAAGGACAGTGTAAGAGGTGTTCTCATTGCTACTGTTATGTCACTGATTCTAGCTCTTTGAGTGAACAAAGCTGAGAAATATATGTCTGTAAAACAAAACATATGTATAATTCTGTAACTATATACTATATTAAAATTAAGTTTATACTGACATTTCCAATTCTAATTCAAAACAAGTCTCATTTCTTTTTTTCGATTTTATTTATTTATTCATGAGAGACATACAGAGAGAGGCAGAGACATAGGCAGAGGGAGAAGCAGTCTCCCCACAAGGATCCTGACACAGGACTCAATCCCAGGACCCTGGGATCATGCCATGAGCCAAAGGCAGATGCTTAACCACTGAGCATCCAGGAGTCCTAAAAAGAAGTCTTATGTTAATATTTTCTTTCTTTTGAGTGTTTGTAACTTCTTCTCTAGCCATGAGGAACTGGGCTCCCATTTTCCACAAGTAAGTAGTTTATTTATTCAATACTAGCATACATGTAGTTTCAGAATTAGTATTTATGCATTGACTATAGCCTTATGATATTCAGCCAAAACAATCTTTACCAAAATTATATAGATCAGGTCCTTTCCACTCATTCGTTCAGTGATCTCATATCACATATTTATAATACCTTTTAAGTTTTCACAGTTTGTATTCAATGCTAGGATCCCTAATGTTCTAGAGGATTTTTTAAAAATCAGCTGCAAGGAACGAAAAGGTTTTCTTCTACCTTTTTAGGGTCCCTGGCTGAGTCTGAAAGTTAAAATTACAAAGGCAAATTAACAGGAAGAAAGCATAAAATATATTTAATATAAATTTTATGTGATATGGGAGCTTTTGTACAGAAACAAAAGGCCAAAGAAACAGACTTGTGTACTTTTATTCTGGTTTTGATGAGAAACGTACAATTGTGGAGGAATATGATAGGTTAAGGAGTATGGGGTATTGTAGTAAACTGCAAGAAACTTAGCAAGGCCTGGGACACCTGGGTGACTCAGTGGTTGAGCATCTGCCTTTAGCTCAGGGCATGATCCTGGGGTCTTGGGGTCAAGTCCCACATAGGGAGCCTGCTTCTCCTTCTGCCTATGTCTCTGCCTCTCTCTCTCTCTGTCTCTCATGAAATCAAAATGCCATCTATAGTACTGTTGGTAATGAGAGATTAAGCCTTAACAAAGAGGCATGATAAAATATATAAACTCAAAATGGCAAAACTGAAGTCATGTATACTTATTTTATAAATATTATAATTAGGGCTTGGTTTTTTGGGACCAAGATCAAATTGGGTCTTTGACTTATTTTCTGTTAATATCGAATATTCACTCTTGAAGAATGAAGATACATTATTCACTCTTAATGCTTTACTGTGGTTGTGGTTGTTATTCATGTTTATGAAATATTATTTATTTAATATAAAGAATATTAATTGTATTTTAATTCACTCAGATCTATTCCAATAATAAGTGGGGTTTTTTGTAGTTCTACTCTTTTATTTTAGCAGGTAGCTACTAAATAGCAAAAAAATGAATAATAAACAAACAAAATATTAAATAAATAAATAATCCCTTAGATGATTAACAGTTTTCACTGGTCATATGCAATATGCAAAATTCCAAAGGAATATATATATTAAATTAGTACTGAAAAAATGTAAAACCATAGCTAGATATGAGGTTTATGTAGCGTTTATTGCCCAGCAAGTGAGACTCTGATTATAACATGTCAAAACAACACATCAATACAAAAATCTTTTTGTTGTAAAGATAATTACAGTGCCTTAGACTTTAAATATACAATACTCAACACATTTCAAATTAATACAATTTAAGAATACAGAACCAAGAGAAAAATTTTGAGTCAATATGTTGAATGCTTTTAAATGTATTTTAAAAGAATGGTTTACTTTAAACATTGACTAGTTAGAGGAAAAAGGTTTTAATTCTAAAGATAGTTTCTCCTGTCCCCTAAAAAGTCTCTATTTTATTCTTAAAAGACAAACAAACAAACCACTTAAAACCAAATAAACAATTTGGGCTAACTCAAGGTGTAAAGTGATGATATATTTTGACTTTAGTCTTTCTATATAATGTGGATTTTGGTATTTGGGAGTTCAAATCTACACTGTTCTTAAGATATACAACTCCTAATGAAAACCACCACTGGCAAGTCTACTTTCTATTTTCCAGGAAACTGAAATTATGTACATTTCAAATTAGGAGAAAATGAGCTCCTTTATACTTTCCAACTTTAAAAATGTTCACTAATTCCACAATTTAATCAGGTCTCTGCATACATAGGATCAAAAGGCACAGATGTCAAATGACTCCCAGGATATTCTATATGACTAAATACTATATATGCGATTGTCACCCTTATTCAGCACATTCTTCTTGCTGTTTTAGCTTCTTGACCCCCATGTTCAAACACAGAATAACTGTTTTCCCATAAAATACTATGTATACACTAGTTTGATTTGATTTTGTCTAGCTTGGAAACCTTTATAAAGTCTATGAATCCTCTCAGCATTGGTTGAATATAGCATCAACTGCTATTGGTATGGTTAGTTCATGTCAGTTTATACACATGCACGCACATGTGCACCCGAAGGTATACTAGCATTTACTTCTTTAATAATGGAAAAATCACTGATGACATTTTTCTAATAAAGACAAATAGATATTTACTTAAATATTTTTTCTGTGGTGTCCTAATCCCATATTGAGGTTTTTTAAAGTATTAAATTATTTGTGGCAAGCTAAATAATAGTTTTACAAAGATGCTCATTTTCCAATCCCTAGAACCAACTCAGAATATTTTACCTTTCATGGCAAAAGAGATTTTGTAGATGTGATTAAATTAGAGGATTTGAGATGGGGAGATTATTTGGATTATCCAGTGGGCCCAATGTAATTACAAGAGTTTTTAAAAGAGAGAGGCAGGGGAGTCAAAGACAGAGAAGGAAATGTGACAGTGGAATCAGTGAGAGGATTGGAGATTACACTGCAGGATTTAGAGTCTGAAGAAGGGACCACCAGTCAAAGAATTAGACAGTCTCTGAAAGCTAACAAAAAAGAAAATGATTCAGCCCTAGAGCCTTCAGAATGAACCAGCCCTGCTAACTTCATGTTAGCCCAGTGAGACAGTGAGACTGAGCTTGGGTTTCAGACCTCCAGAACTGTAAGATAATAAATCTCTGTTGTTTTAAGCCATTACATTTCAGGTAATTTGTTAAAGCAGTAAGAGGAAATTAATATTCTAAGTAACCATTAAATTACTATATTTTTAGTGATTTTACAGAATCACGTATGAAAATGACACATTCTTGTCTTATCTGGATTCAGCTGCAGATATTTAATAATGGATTTTCATTCAAACTCTCTGATTTAAAATTTTTTTTGAAAGAGAAATTCTCTTAGAAATATAAAAAATTATTTGCTGAGGCAAAGAGCTTATTTTGGACTCAATTAGCAAACAGGGATATGTACTTGGCTCCTTTTGTGATTTAAATTTGTTTTTTGAATACTTACTGAAGATAAATAATTACTTACATTTCATGGTTTGTAAAAGAAAAAAAATAAGCTGTAAATTATACATCAAAAGCTTTTCTTTGTAGTCTAGACTTCAGCCTGCACACATGAAATCACCTCAACAAATTACTTAACTTCCTTGTAACATATAGTCTACATATCACTTAGGAGTTTTTTTCTTGGATTTTAAAGTGAGTTGCAAATGCAAGGTATTATTATCATTAAATTGCTAGTTTTCTGTAACTCAACAGAGTTGAGTCACAATCCTTGATGTTATCAAGTAGAAGTTCCCATAGAAAAAGCTTACTACTTTCCTGAAGTTAATCTACAGAAATTACAATGGGCATTTTTTTCATCATATTGAAAAGCAATGGAAGACTGGTCAAGAGCAAGAGAAGGAAGAGAGTAATATGTAAAATTCATTTAAAAATATTTTTTAATTTTATTCAAATTCAATTTGCCAACATGTGAAATGCATTTTAAAAGACTTAAAGAGAGGTACCTGGGTGGCTTGGTTGTAAAACATCTGACTTTGGCTTAGGTCATGATCTGGGGTCTGGAGATTAAGCCCTATGTCAGGCTCCCAGCTCAGTGGGGAGTCTGCTTCTGCCTCTGCTCCCCAACCCCCTACTCATGTTTTTTCTTTCTTTCTCAAATAAATAAAATATTTATAAATAAATAAAAGACTTAAAAGTTCAAAATAAAGTAATGCTTACTTAGTTTGTTGATTTTACTTTCTAGATATAAGCACACAGGTAGAGGTGAGGAAAATTTTACTCAGAAGTAAGGACAGAATTTGGGTGATTTATACCAGGGAAACTGCATTAAGGTTATCTATTTTTACACTAGGGATTAGGTTTAAGGGTGTAGACTCCTGTTTTCATACTATATATAAATTTATAGTAGCAAACCAAGACTTCCTCAATCTTAATTTTAGATCCACACCTATTCTCATTCTATACTCTTCCTCAGTTATTTTATGCACATTTGGGCTTCACAAATCATTTGCATAAAGATTTTATATACCTATATTGTTGATCCACATTCTTTCACTCAAAAGCATTTAGAAACTACATGATTAAAATGAATGATGTAGGGATCCCTGGGTGGCGCAGCGGTTTGGCGCCTGCCTTTGGCCCAGGGCGCAATCCTGGAGACCCGGGATCGAATCCCACATCAGGCTCCCGGTGCATGGAGCCTGCTTCTCCCTCTGCCTATGTCTCTGCCTCTCTCTCTCTCTCTGTGACTATCATAAATAAAAATAGAAAAAAAAAAATGAATGATGTGGTGTGAGTTCAAAATGCATTTTAAAATCTTTCATTTTAAACAATCTAATAGAAATAACACTTAAATAAGTATGCCACTGTGGCCTACTTGTGTAATTTTCCCTTTTAGAGATTCAATTAGAGATTAGAGATTAACAATTTGTCAAATGTAATGCTTTCTAAACATTATTAAAGGTATTGAGAATATTGTGTATTTGGGATTTATAGCAAGGAAAGATTAACCTTAATAATTCTAAAAGAAAAGTATGTTTTCAGGATCTCCAAAAACATGTCATTTGTAAAGAATGAATAATTTTCTAATATTATTTCCTTTCTATGATATTTTAAGTAATAAACAGTAAATAAAAGATAATCAAGTAGTCAAAATATACACATAAAAAGTTTAAAATATTTTGCTCTACTTATTTTTAAATGATAAAATATCATTCTAGATAGTCATATTCTGTCATAAATTTCGAGAAACAATACAAGTATTTGTACATGTATGCAAAGGCAGCAGAATATTGACTGAAAGAATTCGTCCAGTTTATTTGTTGTTTCTATCCCCAACTATGAACAATGGTTAAATTTTTTTAAATATTTCAGAAGGGATGACTTGATTGATTGATTGATTGATTGATTGATTTTTTTAAAGATTTTATTTATTTATTCATGAGAAACATACAGAGGCAGAGACATAGGCAGAGGAAGAAGCAGACTCCCTGTGGGGAGCTTGATGTGGGTCTCGATCCCACACCCAGGATCACAACCTGAGGTAAAGGCAGATGTTCAACCACTGAGCCACCCAGGTGCCCCAGAAAGGATGATTTTAATGAACTAATTTGGCTACCAGTGTTTGGATATATCAAGAATGTTAAGCTGACATGAAAGACAAATTTTTCTACTAAATTGTGATTTAGAGAGTTATAAAAGATAGCTCTTATTTTATCAATCAATATTGTCTTTTTAAACACATATGTATATAACATTTGTAAGGAAAATAAACATGTTAGTTGCAAAAGGTACACTGACATTCTTTTTTCAGTCTATTTTACTTGTTTATTTATATTTCTAGATTTCTCTTAATCTTTGACTATTTTAAAGACTATATCAACTATTTTAAAATAAAATACTTTTAGTATAAATTAGTGGGTCATGACATATTGCATGTCTATTTTATATTACTATTATTTAATAATAATCTTATTTTTATGTCAGTATTTTGGAATTTAATTCTGAAAAGAAGGAAGACAAGAAAAAAATCACCTATATTTGCACTGCTCATGTAATTCATGTTGACATATAAATAAAAGGTATAAAACCTGCATTTGTAAGAAAATTCATATACAACAGAATAATGTGAAGTTTCTTAAAAGCTCATCTCCTTTTTCTCCTTTTTCAAATATATACCTTCTGCAAATAAAATTTCTTAGGTATATTTCTACACAAAATGAATATGCTTGTTATTTACACTAGTTTATTTATGCTAGTTTTTATCATTAATTTTAATAAAAGGAAATATGCAATGGAAGTTGGTTAGTACATTGTGATTATGTGTTTTATAACATATCTTAGAGACAATTTTATATCAGAGCTTAATTGTTAGCTTCATTATTTTAAATAGAGATGGGTATTTAGGCTTTGTTTCTTAGCAGTGATGAAAAAACACCTTTGTATATTTACTTATTAATTTTATAAGTGAATCCATAGGTTTATTTTCTATAACAATATAATTAACATTTTTATTTTGACATACGATGTCAAGTGTAATCGATTATAGTATTGTTCTAAATATTCATGGCTGTCCCCATAAATCTTGTCCTAATCCCTGGCTATGATAACAGGTGAATATAAGAGATATGGATCTCATGTTTTAAAAATTTCAAGAAGGGTGAGTTACAATTGTGGAAGTAGAGAAATGCTGTGGCAGCTTAAAAGTTGCTGAGGGGGCTGACCTAGTTTTAAGGTTAGAAAAGATATCCCTTATGATGTGATATTTATGATTAGTTCAAAGGATGAGTAGGAGTAAAATAAAGAACAGCCAAATTCATGTTACTCTTAAGAGATACATAGTGATTGCAGAATCAACCTTTGTATTTATACACAATCACAAGTAAATAACAGTGAATATGACTAATATCCTACATAAATTTCTCCAAGCAAATAATCTTTCCATAGGCCTTTTAGTTCAATTCCTACTTAATATCTCTTAAAAGAAGGTTCCTAATTTTTGAATAATACTTTGTAAAGCTTAAAAAAATTGTAAACCATTTCAAATTCCTCAACTAGTGCGTAAAGTCATAAGAAAGGTAAAGTTTCCTAGGTTGTAAGAATGAGACAAAATGATGGCCAAGTCTTGTCTAGTTTTTGCTAAATTTAAAGTTCATCTTGTAAACTAGGATGAAAAACATGTTCAATTTATGTTTGAAAAGAAAGAGAATAAAAAACATAATCCCTGAGTTTGGGGAATTATAAAACATAAAGTCTTTTAGAAAATCGGTCCTATAACTAAGATTCATATAGCTATGTTGACTTGACAGTTTGTATAATAAAATGAAAATACTATACCAAAAATTATGTTTACATTATGCAAGCAAGTTAACACTTTGAAATGACTGAGTTCATTTTCTGCCAACTTAAAATACAGCTGTTATAATGTTTATCCAGAGCTCATTTGAAAGCTTGTATTGAACACAAACCTTTAAATATCAAATGTCCTGGTTGGTCTTTTCCCCATTAGTAAAAGTACTAAGTCTAAAAGCTTTGGCATAAATCTTTTGATTGACATATCCATACAACCAATTATGATCTGCATGAGATATACTGAGGTATATATTAAACATATGGTTTCTGGGTCTCATTCCCAATGTACTGAATTTGAATAAAGGGAAAAGAATAAGGAATTTTTATTTATTTTTTAAAGATTTTATTTATTCATGAGAGAGAGAGAGAGAGAGAGAGAGAAAGGCAGAGACATAGGCAGAAGGAGAAGCAGATTCCATGCAGGGAGCCCGACGTGACACTTGATCCTGGATCTCCAGGATCACGCCCTGGGTTGAAGGCGGCGCTAAACCGCTGAGCCACCCGGGCTGCCCCACATTGAGTTTTAGATGGCAACAGAACATACAGGAAGATGTCATGGTAAAGGTACAGATAGTGAATTGAATAAAACAAACATGTCATAGGTTGAGAGATCCATGGAACTGGAATTGATTGGATGATAACTGAAGACATAGGAAAGATACAGACCAGTGGTAAGAGAATAGAAGAGAACATGAAAGGATAACAAATGGTAGCTAGATTATGTAGAGTGGGTAAAATGTACAAATCACTGGGAATGTTGATGTTATAGATGAAAAGAGGGAATTCTTTTACGGTGAACAGATATCTGACATTTTTGAAATGGAATATGGAGATGTAAGTTGGAAAAATATAAAGATACGATGACGATAACAAAGTAATGATAATCAGTACTCATATTTTGAGTAGGTATATGGAAGGAGGTTGAGAACTTGGGGATGTATAAAAAACACAGACCAGTTAATTTCATAAGGGCAGTAGCTACCGTACAAAAGGAGTCTTAAATAAGGACACTGGCTAGAAGTGGATTGTAAGAGATCAAGATGAGAATTGGATGACTGAAAGCCTAGGTACTTTCAGTAAATTGCCTCTTTGGGGACCATAGATATAAAGAAGATAATAGTAGTTGGAAAGAAAAGACATGCTTTGCAGCTGCAAAATCAAAGCAAGACTGACAAGAGGGGAAAAATGATAAGAGTGATAGAAAAAGAAGAGGCTGCATGTTTAAGGATAGGCACCACATAAAGGTAAATGAGTTTACTTCTGAAGTTTAAAAATATTGAAAACTTTTCTTAAGAAATCTCTTCTTTGTGACCGTGTTATTACTACATCTATGTTTATTCACAGCTTGACATCTGTTTATATTTTCAAGATAATGAAAAGAAAACCCCCTGCCTATGCCAAACCACACTGTCTTTTCTCTTTCTCTCTCTTCAAAAGAAATAGTTGAAAGAAGTAAAGCCAATGATTCTTAGAGAAAAAATTGAGCCAAAAGTTACCTTTATTAAATAGGAGTACCAAAAAATCAGTAAAGAGCATTGTTGAAATCAAAAGAAATTTGTACAAAGAAAACTTTGGCTTTCTTTGCTTTTTTTTTTTTTTTTAATCTTCTGAATAATGAACAATGTGTTTGGTAATTAAAAGTTTAATTTTACTGAATTTTTATTCAGAATATTTAGAAATCCAGAGAATAATGCATCATGTCCTTCAATCAATCATCTACTTCTTTCACATCCACCAACCAAAGCACTAATCCTAATTTGTATGATTGGTCCAGTAGGTCCATGACTCCACACACCTTCTTCCCCATTTCTCTTTTCATTGTGCTTTCTGAGACTGCCCTCCCAAACCAACAGACGACTCTATGTCAAAGGCTCTAGCCTGTTTCCTGCAGTAAATCAAGCCTAAATCTTCCCTGAGGAAATTGCTTCTTTGCAATCTCCTTAGATAGTGAGTAATTAGATTCATGAAACCTCTCAGAGATGGGTCTTGTACTTGCTCTTTCTTGATCCCCCTTACTTCACCACATTTTTAATTTATCAAAACCAGTTCTGTTGAGTGCTGAAACCTTTAGCTAAGTGACCACTTTTTATTCTACATTGTTGCTTTCTCCCTCCTTTTTTTTTTTTTTTTTTTTTTTTTTACCATATACTCCTGTCTACTACATCCATTGAACCTTGGGTCAGTTTTTTTATTCACCTCATGCCTTGCTATCATTTTAGGGGACTCCAGTAGTTAACTGGATTACAAACCCCAAAGCTTTCTCTGTCAATCTCTTCACAACCTTATTTCAATTGACTTCATTTCTGCCATTTTAGTAACCCATGCCTACAGTTAAAATTTAGGTCACAATCACAAATGTACTGACCACTTTGCTTTCTTCCAATAAACCACTCCTCTGATATTGTCACTTCCTTCCTATCTAATCAGATAGCAATGGTCTATCATTTTAGCAGCATATCCTCACCAGTATCGTAAACTCCCTTGCCCCACCATTAGGTTGCATTTGTCTAAAAAACTTAAACTTCTAATGAATCCAAATATTTGTTTTCTCTATGACTCATTTAAGGTTATCAAAGTATCAAGTAGGTTCCTTAATGTTTATTTAATCTTTTAAGATTCTACGTTAACAAACTGAAGTTCTGGGTTCCATTCTTGTCTCTAATATCGTCTACTCTTAGTTTCATATTTCTAATATATAAACCCAGAATCCTATTACCTCAAGAATTTTTTGAAATTTATGTGAAAATCAAATGTGATAATGCATGTGGAAACTTGTAAAAATATAATTATTTGTACAATTTCAAGTTGTACTGTGTGGGAGGGACAATGATTTGGCCTTCTAATACCTGGTGCCAGGTAGCCATTCAACAGAATCACTTTTACTCAGTGAAGATATGACACCATACGTCTTAATTAGTTGATTCCAGAGATAGCCTCATGTACCCATTGTAGGTCCTATCAAAATATCTTAGGTATGATGAGAAAACTAGGATTGGGAAAACAGCATGGCTCTAAATACAGAGCATTACAGTCTACCTCAAATTTGATTTGCTTGGAGTAGGTGGCATTAAATATTTTCTATTCGTTTAGACTATCCTTGAGAAGAACTGATTGAAATAAACTGAGAAGGACTGGTAGCATAGGATAAATAAAGATAGGACAAGGTAGTTGACTTCAGATGTGATTCAGTATAGGTTAAACATTTCTTCAATTGCCTCAAAATCAATGTACCTCTTAGAAATCCAGGAAAAATATTCACTACTACTTAGATAGATAATGCCAGACAATTGTTTGTAATATATCTTAAGCCTATGTCCTATTAAAAATAAAATACAAATAACTGATAGTATGCACAGAGAATTCTGAATATTTGTTATTCAGAGTTACAGTATCGCTTCATTTTAAGGTATAAAAAATTTTACTTTTTCATATTCTTAAAATTATAACTCTATTTAATAAAGAACATGACTAAAGAGAAATATAGCCCTAAAAACCAAGAATAAAATTCTTTACTATAGATATCTTCCACTTTAAGTAAAATAAATCTGCAATCTTTTGTATTTAAAAGAGAGACAATCAAGTTCAAAGGATAGAGTCTCAAGAAAGATGACCCATGCTTACTCCTAGATTTGTTAGTGAGAAGTCATGCGACATTAGGCATCTTCTTTAACTTCTCTGAACTTCAGTTTCCTCATCTCTGATATACAGACAGAAAAGTCATACAACATAGAGTTGTTGTGAAGATTAAATTAGTCAGCACTGGTATAGTGTTTAGCATACAGTAAGCACTCAATAATTGTGAGACATTACTATGAAGCAAAATTAGAAAGCATTTTATGAAATGGATGTAACTGACTTTTAAAAAAATCAATTCTCTTAGTTTATTTATAGTTACTTTTTTTGTTTATTTGTTTGAGAGAGAGAGAATGTGCAAGTGGGGAGGAAGGGGCAGAGGGAGAGTGAGAGTGAGGATATTAAGCCCCAGGCCAGAGCTTGATCTCATGGCTCTGAGATCATGACCTGAGACAAAATTAAGTTGGATAATTAACCAACTGAACCACCCAGATGTCCCTTATAAAATTACATTTTTAATTTTGTTTACATTGAGAATTAGCTCCACCATTCACTTATTTCTTCTTCAGCCTATTTTGCAGCATAAAATTGATAAGTACTTGCTCTATGTTGAATTTATCATAGTAAGTAGTTCACCGTCCCTACCCTGAAGGAGCTCAGAATACTCACAGTACAGTAGGGAAGATAAACAGATTATAACACTCATCCAATACAGAATGATGTAGGATTTTACAGCCTTACTTATAGGATGCTTTGAGACCTATACCAGCACCTCAGCCTTATATAGACTTTAAAGTCCTATTAGAGTAACTGATTCCAGTAACACTAATCCTAAATAAAAAGATGAGGAGGAATGGTAAGACTGGATTTCAAAAAATAAACAGCATGTGTAGAGAAGTAAGTTAAAAAATGGAATTGAAAGTTCCAGAAAACTAGAAGCTGAAACAAACAGGAAAAGAATTGTGAAACATGATACTAAAATACATATAGAAGTGGGTTACAAAGTGTTTTTTCTATGACATTTAGTTTTTTCAACTTAGAGAAATATTGACATGTTTTAAACATAGTTCGTACATATTTTTGAAGGTCATTTTAGGTCTAAGATAGGGAATGGTTTCCAGTAGGAACAATCTAGAACTTAATCTAAGTAGGGCTGGGATGGTTGAATTAACTGGAGCTTCTCTCTCTCTCTACCTAAAGTCCTCTCCACATGCTATTTAAGCTTTCTCATGCTATGGGGTCAATCTTCTTACATGTGTATCCTAATAGATATGGAGACTGCTCTTAAATCCAGGACCTGGAAGCTGACACATTATTATCATTTCTTCCATATTCTGTTGGTCAAAGCAGATACCAAACCTTACCCAGTGTAAGGTGAGGGATCATTGACTTCGACTCTTTATGGGACATCAAAGAATTATTTTTGGCCATCTTTAATTTGCCACACCCATTATTGTTACTAATTTATTCCTTGAGAATTGACAGAGGAAAAAAAAGGTTATAGAACATCAGAGTAATTGTTAGACTTCTAGCTATTGAAACTCTGAAAAGGAAAATGGTTTGAAAAAGAAAATGAATTCTATCTAGATAGCTGTCAGAGTATTCAGGAAAGATAAACAGTCGCATTTGGATCGGGAGACCCGAAACTGGGATCTCCTTTGGAGTTTGGCTTTAAAATGATTCATCCACACATTATGCAAATGGCAACTGAAGATCTAACAGTGAAGATGAACATTCAGGGAAATTAGAACAGTAAGTAGGAGCCTCAGAAAATGACAGAAGAAATGGTCACTTTTGTATGGGCAGAGGAAGAGAGTCTAGTGATAAATATTGGAAAAGAGTGGTCAGATATGCAGGTAGAAAACCCACAAAAAGTATTTTCTTAAGAGAAGCATTCAATCATGGCTTGTGCTGAGAGAGTAACTGACAGTTTATATATGTAGTATGCATTGTGTGTTGCCAAAGCAAAATTCGTGGTGAATTTAGCAACAGCATGGGAGTAGTTCTCTAAGAAAATAAATCGCATTATGAGTTTAGGCAAGAATGAAAGCTGAAAAAAAAAAAAACAACTAGATCTAGAAAAGATTCTGAGAATGAGTGCTATTGTCATGGATAACAAACAATGTTTTTATGTAAATTGTTTATTCACTTATCACATAAAAACATAAAAATATACAACTCAATACATTCTTAAAAGTGAGCACTCGGGGTGGCTCAGTCAGTACAATGTTGATTTTGGATCAGGTCATGATCTCAGGGTCCTGAGAAGGAGCACCTAGTTAGGCACCACACTCAGCAGGGAATCTGTTTCTTCCAGTCTTCCTCTCCTTCTGCCCCTCCCCCGACTCACACATGCTATCTTATCTCTCTCAAATAAATTTTTAAATAAATAAATAAATCTTTAAAACAAAGTGAGCACTAGTGTATTGTACACCCAAATAAAAATGCTATTAGAAGCTGGAAAGCCTCCCATCTACCCTTTGCTATATTCCATGATATTTTTCTCCAAAAGTAACTACAATCCTGACTTCTAACATCACAGACTAGTTTGCCTGGTTTTAAATTTTATGTAAATGGAATCATCAGGCATATACTCATCTGCATTTTTATTCTTTTACAAATACAACGTTTGAGAGATCCATCCATTCTGTTGCATGTAGTTAACTGCATTTATTCTCATTGCTAGTGCTGTGTAGTATAGATGAGTGTATTTTGAAGAAAAAAAAATTAGAAGTTCCCTCATGTTCTGAAATCACAATAAATAATTCAGTAGAACTTTACACAGTGAAAAATACTGTGTTACAAACCTGGTAATGGTTTCACATATATATAAAAAGATGATGTATTACAGAGAAGGCATTGCAAACCAGTGAAAATAAAATCAAATGTTCAATAAGTGACGCTGAAATAATTAGTTTTCCATATGGCAACAAAATAAAATACTCCTATACATACACACAAAAATATTTAGGTAGATCAAAAACCTAATAGGAAAGGTAACATTTTAAAATACATTTTATAATAAGCAAAAATGTCTGAAGTGATATAAAGAAATAGTCAAAAATAAAATACTAATAAATTACATTAAATTTTAAAAATAGACACAATAATAAAACTTAATAAGGATAACATAGACTCAAATAACACATTTACAATCCATATAACCAAAAGAACTTATAAGTTGTCCTGTGATTAGACAGCCCAAAAGAAAAATGAGAAAAAAAAAAAGCCCAAAGGAAATGTAAACATGAAAATAATGATTTACAAAGGTTCATCCAGAAGTCAATAATACTTGAAAACATGTCCATCCATTCTGGAGTGGACTAAAAACTACCAAATTCAGGTTCAGATTGTCTAATGGAGGAAAAACAGGAAAGTCATTAGGGAGAGGGGTCTGTAGGGATTGACTATTAAATAAATGATGTCATGTATTTAATTATAACTATTGTAAGTATAGAGAATGATAGCATTTGATAGAGCTGAGTAATTGCTACTCTTCTTCATGTAGGTTTTCATTTTTCTTTTTTTTTCATTTTTCTTTTATATATTTCTATGTGACTTGAAAATTTTATATTACTAGTTAAAAATTATTTCTGGTTTGCTTGATTTTAAATGAAAGATAACTGGAAAAATACTGACTGGAATAAACCAGAAGAAAGACAGAAGATACAATTGAGAGATACATTAATTAGAACACAAATTCCCTGAAAAATACAAGGAATTTCAAAGCAATTGTCTTTGAAAGTTGTAGGGTAATCTTCTTTTATTGTAGGTCCAGGTTAAGGAAATTAATTAATGAATAAGATTAAGAAGTATTAAATTGGAACTAAGTTTTTTGTATTTTTTTAACTTAATTGTATCTTTTAAAATTTAAATTCAATGAATTAGCATATAATGTATTATTGGTTTCAGAAGTAGAGGTCAGTGATTTATCAATCTTATGTAATACCCAATGCTCATCATATCACATGTCCTCCTTAATATCTGTCACCTGGCTACCCTGTCCCCAATCCGCCTCCCCTCCAGCAACTCTCAGTTTGTTTCCTATGATTAAGAGTTTCTTATGATTTGTCTCCCTCTCTGATTTTATCTTTTATTTTTCCTCTCTTCCCCTATGAACCTATTTTGTTTCTTAAATTCCACATACGAGTAAGATCATACAGTTATGTTTCTCTGATTGACTTATTTCACTTAGCGTAATACCCTCTAGTTCTACCCATGTCTTGCAAATGACAAGATTTCATTTTTCTGATAGCTAGGATATATATCCCAACATTATATATGGTGGGATATATATCCCAGCTTCTTTATCCATTCATCTGTTGACAAACATCTGGGCTTTTTCCATAGTTTGGCTATTGTGGACATTGCTGCTATAAATATTGGGATGCAGATGCCCCTTTGGATCACTACCTTTGTATCTTTGGGTAAATACCTAGCAATTGCTAGGTCATAGGGTATCTCTATTTTCAACTTTTTAAGGAAACTCCATACTGTTCTCCGGAGTGGCTGCACCAGCTTGCATTCCCACCAACAGTGTAAGAGGGTTCCCCTTTCTTGGCATCCTTGGCAACATCTGTTGTTTCCTGATTTATTAATTTTAGCCATTCTGACTGCTATAAGGTGGTATATGTCATTGTGGTTTTGATATGTATTTCCCTCATGCTGAGTGATGTTGACAATTTTTTCATGTCTCTGTTGGCTTTTTGTGTGTCATCTTTGGAGAAATGCCATTCATGTCTTCTGTCCATTTATTGATTGGATTATGTGTTCTATTGGTGTTGAGTTTGATAAATTCTTTATAGATTTTGGATACTAGCCCTGTATCTGATAAGACATTGCATATATTTTCTCAAATTCTGTTGGCTGTCTTTTAGTTTTGTCAACTGTTTTCATTGCTGTGCAAAGCTTTTTATTTTGATGAAGTCCCAATAGTTTATTTTTGTCTTTGTTTTCCCTTGCCTTTGGAGATGTGTCTAGCAAGATGTTGTCATAGCCAAAGTACAGAGGTTGCTGCCTGTGTTCTCTTCTGGGATTCTGATGGATTCCTGTCTAACATTTTGAGTCTACTTTTGTATATGGTGTAAGGAAATGGTCCAGTTGAATATTTCTGCATGTGGCATCCAATTTTCCTGACATCATTTGTTGAAGAGAATGTCTTTTCCATTGGATATTCCTTCCTGCTTTGTCTAAGACTAATTGACCATAGAGTTGAAGGCCCATTTCTGGGTCTTCTATTCTGTTCCATTGATCTATGTGCCTGTTTTTGTGCCAGTACCATACTGTCTTGGTGGTTACAACTTAGTAGTAGAGCTTGAAGTCTGGAATTGTGATGCCATTGCTTTTGGTTTTCTTTTTCAACAATCTTTTGTCTATTCAAGGTCTTTTCTGGTTCCATGCAAATTTTAGGATTATTTGTTCCAATACTGTGAAATAAATTGATGGCATTTTGATAGGGATTGCATTGAATGTATAGATTTCTCTAGGTAGCATAGATATTTTAACAATATTTCTTCTTGCAATCCATGAGCATGGGACGGTTTTCCATTTCTTTGTGTCTTCCTCAATTTCTTTCGTGAATGTTCTATAGTTTTCTGAGTACAGATCCTTTGACGCTTTGGTTAGGGCTATTCCTAGGTACCTTATGTTTTTGGGTGCAATTGTAAATGGGATTAACTCCTTAATTTCCTTTTCTTCTGTCTCATTGCTAGTGTCTAGAAATGCAACTGATTTCTGTGCATTGATTTTATATCCTGCCACTTTAGCAAATTCCTGTATGAGTTCTAGCAATTTTGGGGTGGAGACTTTTGGGTTTTCCACATAGAGTATCATGTCATCAGCAAAGAGTGAGAGTTTGACTTCTTCTTTGCCAATTTGAATGCCTTTTATTTCTTTGTTTTGTCTGCTTGCTGAGGTGAGGACTTCCAGTACTATGTTGAACAACAATAGTGAGAAGGGGCATCCCTGCCATGTTCTTGATCTTAGGGGGAAAGTTCTGTTTTTCTCCATTGAGAATGAATATTTGCTGTAGGCATTTTGTATATGGCTTTTATGATATTGAGATATATTCCCTCTATCTTTACACTTCCAAGAGTTTTATCAAGAAAGGGTGTTTTACTTTGTCAAATACTTTTTCTGCATCTATTGAGAGGTTCATATGGTTCTTGTCCTTTTATTTATATAATGTATCACGTTGATTGATTTTTGGATGTTAAAGCACTCTGACAGCTCAGGAATAAACCTCACTTGGTTGTGGTGAATAATCATTTTAATGTACTGTTGGATCCTATTGGCTAGGATTTTGGTGAGAATTTTCACATTCATGTGCATCAGGAATATTGGTCTATAATTCTCCATTTTTGTGGGGTCTTTGGTTTGAAGTAAAAATGCTGGCTTCATAGAAAGAGTTTGGAAGTCTTCCTTCCAACTCTATTTTTTGAAACAGTTTCAGAAGAATAGGTATTAGGTATTAATTCTTCTTTAAATGTTTGATAGAATTCCCCTGGGAAGCCATCAGACCCTGGACTCTTGTTTCTTCAATTCCCTTGCAGATGTTTTCAGGTTTTCTATTTCTTTCTTAGTTTTGGTAGTTTATACCTCTCTAGGAACGTATCAGTTTCTTCCAGACTGCCTAATTTGTTGTGTATAGTTGCACATAATATATTCTTATAATCGTTCATATTTCTTTGGTGTTGGTTGTGATCTCTTTCATTCACAATTTTATTTATCTGGGTCATTTCTCTTTTACTTTTGATAAGCCTCGTCAGGGGTTTATCAATCTTAATTCTTTCAAAGAACTAGCTCCTAGTTTTGTTGACCTGTTCTGTTCTTTTGATTTATATTTCACTGGCTTCTGCTCTGATATTTATTATTACTCTTCACCTGCTGGGTTTAGACTTTATTTGCTATTCTTTCTCCAGCTCCTTTAGGTGTAAGGTTAGATTTTGTATTTGAGGCCTATATTGTTTCTTGAGAAAAGCTTGTGTTGCTATAGATTTCCCTCTTAAGACAACCTTTGCTGCATACCAATGGTTTTGAACAGTTGTGTTTTCATTTTCATTTGTTTCTATGGATTTTTTAAATTCTTCTTTAATTTCCAGGTTGACCCATTCACTCTTTAATAGGAGGCTCTTTAGCTTCCATGTATTTGAGGTCTTTCCAAATGTACCCTTGTGATTGGCTTCCAGTATCAAAGCATTGTGTTCTGAAAATATGCAGGGAATGATCTCAGTCTTTTGGTACCAGTTGTGACCTGATTTGTGACCCAGTATATAATCTATTCTGGAGATTGTTCCATGTCCACTTGAGAAGAATGTGTATTGTTATTTTAGAATAAAATGTTCTGAATATATCTGTGAAGTTCATCTGATCCATTGTGTCATTCAAAGCCCTTGTTTGTTGATCTTCTGCTTAGATGATCTATCCATTGCAGTGAGGGGGTGTTAATATCCCCTATTATTATTGCATTATTATAGATGTGCTTCTTTAATTTTGTTATTGTCTTACATAATTGCCTGCTCCCATGTTATGGGCATAAATATTTGCAATTGTTAGATCTTTTTGAATAGATCCTTTAGTTATGACATTGTATCCTTCCTTATCTTTTATTATAGTCTGGTTTAAAATCTTATTTGTCTGATATAAGGATTGCCACCCCAGCTTTCTTTTGATGTCCATTAGCATGATAGATGGTTTTCCACCTCCTTTCAATCTGGAGGTGTCTTTGGGTCTAAAATGAGTCTCTTGCAGACAACACATTGATAGGTCTTGCTTTTTTATCCAGTCTGATACCGTGTGTCTGTAACTATTGAAAGATATGAATTTAGCACCATTGTATTACCTGTAAAGTTACTGTTTCTGTATATTGTCTCTGTTTCTTTCTGATCTATGTTACTTTCAGACTCTCTCTCTGCTTAAAGCCTCCCTTTTAATATTTCTTACAGAGTTGGTTTGAAGACCACAAATTCATTTTCTGTTTGCCCTGAAAGCTTTTTATCTCTCCTTCTATTTTGAATGACAGCCTATCTGGATAAAGTATTTTGGTATGCATATATATATATATATATATATATTTTTTTTTTTTTTTCTTATTTAGCACCCTGATTATATTGTGCCAGTCCTTTCTGGCCTCTCAGGTCTCTGTGGATAGGTTGCTGCAAGTCTAATGTTTCCACCCTTGTAAGTTATGGACCTCTTATTCTAAACTGCTTTCAGGATTTTCTCTTTGTTTCTGAGATTTTCAAGTTTCACTATTATGTATCAGAATGCTGACCTATTTTCATTGATTTTGCGGAGGGTTCTCTGTGCCTCCTGGACTTGGATGCCTGTTTCCTTTCCCCAGATTAGGGAAATTCTCTGCTATTAATTTGCTCCAATGTACCTTCTGCCTTGCTCTCTCTATCCTCTTTTTCTGGGATCCCAATTATTCTAATATTGTTTCACTTTATGGTATCACTTACCTCTCAAATTCTCCCCTTGTGACCCAGTAGTTATCTCTCTTTATCTAGTTGATTTTCTGCTTCTTTATTCTCCATTTTGTCTTCTATATCACAAATTCTCTCTTCTGCCTCATTTATACTAGCAGTTAGAGCCTCCATTTTTTATTGTATCTCATTAATAGCCTTTTTGATTTCAACTTGATTATAATTTAGGTCTTTTATTTCTCCAGAAAGGGATTATCTAGTATCTTCTATGCTTTATCTTTATAAAGCTAGTATCTTTATAATCATTATTCTGAATTCTAGTTCTGACATCTTACTTAGTCCACACGGATTAGGTCCCTGGAAGTCAATATTGCCTCTTGTTCCCTTTTTTGAGGTGAGTTTTTCTGTCTTGTCATTCTATCCAGAGAAGAATACATGAATGAAGTAACAAAATACTGAACTGGCAATAACAACCTCAGAGAAATATACACTCCACAAATCAGAAGTGACCCAAAACCAAATTTTATATATATATATATATATATATATATATATATATATATATATATTTACATATATTACATATATATTATGTAATATGTATATTACATATATATTACATATATATATATATATATATATAAACTCAGGTGAACACAATAGAGCAAAACACTGGATCCTGTGTATTTTGAATTCTAAATCAGAATACTAGATCCTAAAATTTTAAAGTGAGAAAAACTTATATATGTACAAAAGTAAAATTAAATCCAATGAAAAGATAGAAGGTAAGTGTAAAAATGAAAATTAAAAGAGACATATGCAAAAAAGAAGGAATATCAACAGACAGGTGAACAGAACAGAGCAATACGCTCTATCCTGAGTGTATTTTTCTTGGTTTGTTAGAAGAAACTCTATCTCAAAATTAAAAAGAAAGGAAAACATATATATGTAAAAATAAAATTAAATACATTGAAAAGATAAAATGTAACTGTAAAGATGAAAATTAAAAAAGACTTTAACAAAACAAAAAGGAAAAAAGAAAGAAAAAAAAAAACACAAACATACAAGAGAATATGACCAGACATGTGAAGAGAACAGAGCCGTATACTAGATTCTGGGTGTATTTTGGTATGTTAAATGAAATTGCATCCCAAAGTTGTAAAGAAAGACTTACATATATACAAAAATAAAATTAAATACAGTGAAAGGATAGAATATTAACTTTAAAAATAAAAATTAAAATGATTTTTAAAAACGGTTGATAAAATGAAAAATTGAAAAATAAAGAGACAAAAAATTGAAAGACTAAAGAATAGTGGGTAAAAAAACATGAATTCTAAGTTATATTCCCCAGAGCTGGAGGTTTGCAGTTCTCAGTGATCGGTAAACTTGTTCTTGGCTGGATGTTGGTGTTGATCTTCTCAGAGGCCTGTGCTTTGATTCTCAAGTGTCTTTGCATGGCACCACCATTGCCAGTGGGCTAGGTTAACTAATGCTCTAGATTGCCCTATGTGGGCCTCAGAGGATGAGAATGAAAATGGCAGCCTCCCAATCTCCAGCGTGGAGCTGAAAGCTCAGGGCCCTACCCTTTAGTGTACCTCAGTCCATCATTCCTGTTTCCCTGCTCTGGGTCTGCATTTTGTGCTCACCCAGCATGTGACTCCATTTCAAGTCTCCAAACCCTGAAGACTCCTGTGGCATGCTCTTGTGATGCTCCTCCCAGGGGAGGGAAGGGTTTATTGCCAGTTCTTCTGTTTGTAGAACCCCTGCTCAGACAGCAGTCACAGAAACTGTGCCCCAGTTTGTGGTTTATGGCAAGCCCGAGCTGGGCTCACTTCTGGGCTCATTGATTACAGATGGTTTCTCAGCTCTGATGCTTGAGAACTCTGATGCTCTCAGGCACTCCGGGTCTCCCCATGATCTCAAGAATCCTGAGATCACTCCGTTCCCCCTGCCCCAGCTTTACCACCTGAGTACCTTTCAGGCAGGGACCCTCATCAGGGCAAACTTCTGATTTTACACTTGGCTGCTATATTACCTTACAGTAGCCAGCTGATGGAGACTCCCTCTCTCCTGGGTTTATCTTCCCACATATCGCCTTGGATTCACTTCTCCGCACCTCCGATCTTACAGAAAGTGGTTGCTTTTCTATTTGTAGAGTTGCAACTATTCTTTTCTTTGATCTCCGGTTGAGCTTGCAGATGTTCAAAATGATTTAATAGCTATATAACTGAATTCCTGGGACCAGATGAAATTAAGTTCTCCTACCCCTCCACCATCTTGGACTCTGGAACTAAGTCTGGAACTTATGTGTGTTATCATGTTTGGGAAATGCTTTTTTAAACGTCAGCTTTGTGTTTAGAATTATTTTTCTTTTTAATTTTATTATGGTTTCAGTTTCATTTTAAATATTATATTATATAAATATATATAAACATATATGCTATGCATATATTTGGTCCATCAATGCTTTCTTATAATTTTGTGAGCACCAAAAAGTGAAAAAGTTGTAGGATGTCTGACAAATTTTTGTGGTAAACATTTTAAGGGTTAGACCTTCAAAATACTTGAAGTTTCTTTAAAGTGCCCTCTTAGAGGTTTCTCTTTTAACATTTTAGACGCATTTGGCTTTTCTAAAGCTAGGTATCAAGACAAAGAGATTTTGCAGAACATGCGATATCCAATCTGTCATGGGAGGCTTTGCTGCCATTTCTAAGAAATCTCCCTTTTTAGATATGATCTTTCCTAGAATAGAAAAAGATTTCAACCAGAATACAGCCTACAATAAAATGTCATTGTGCCATTCCAGAATTACTTATAAGTCTCATTAGAAGTCATCTCTGTTTCTGCATGAATAGTAAATATAATAAGTTTTCATGAAAGAAAGTATGAGTAATAAAATAAAGTCATTATAGTGAATACTTTAAAGGTAAAAACAGAATATATGCTTTATTTCCATAAGATGAACAGAATTTACAGTTCTAGAAGGAGAAAATTAGTCTTTTTTATATACTGGCTGCCATTGACTTGGGCTGTCATTAACTTGGGTTGTCACTATCTAGTTCATATATATATATATATATATGTACATATATATACACACACATATATATATGTTGAGAGAAAGAGAATATATATGTGTGTATGCATGTAAGTGTAATGAATACATACAGCTAAAGAACCATATCCAACTTTAATAATATATGGATATTTATCTGTGCTGAAAACTTCAAAATAAAATGCTTAGAGCTTAACAGTTTAACACATGTGGCCATATCTTTCTAAAGGAAAAAATATTTGTCTTCTCAATAAGAATAACTGTGAAATAAAACACTAACAAAACCTTGCATATTTCTTTTAGATGTTGCAAGTAATGCCATAAAGTATAATTATTTTCTTAAATGTCTCAGAAGGAAAACATCTAAATATTCACTATCAGTAGCTGAAATATTTGTTAGCTCTCAGTCTCAGTATTGATCATTAATTATAGAAGCAGTGGTAGGTAGGAAAATCTTCACAAACAAAAGCCTTTATGTCCAAATCGTGAAAGGGCATATATAGAAATTATGATAATACTAAATGCATAATTTATTTTATAAAATCTGATCAGGAAAAAATAAAAATAGGAAACAGATATCAGACATTGGATATATTTGATTATTTGCTTTTATGATGTCAAATTTCTCATACTATCCACTCACTAACAGAGAAAGGTATTATTAATTTTCAAAGGTATCATTTTAAATGAATCTTAAGATTAAACTTACATTATTAAGTTATTTTATTCAGAGCCAGCATAAATAACTAGTATAATTTCTAGTTCTATTGCTTCATCAGCTTCATACGATGTCTTGATAGCTTGGCCACAGAGCCTACAGAATTAAGTATGAATATGTTTACAATTAGACTTATGAATAGGGAGTTAGTGGACCTCTTCATACTCATTAAAAATATGCAACACCCAACCTCTACAGGAGAAACCAGCAGCCCTGCAGCTGCAGATGTTGAGCTCAACGAAAAGACAGCATGGGATGAAACTCATTACAAGGATAGAATTCCTCAAATAATTGCAGCATCCTGGTTAGCACATATTTGTCTAAGGGCTCAGGTTAAGAGAGGGGCTGGACAATCCTGAACAATTCATGAGGGTATTCTTCAATGAGAAAAATTAGAATGATCTTTCAGAAAGGTGACATAGTTTAAATTTGAAGACTGTAACAATGATACTATATATAGGACTGGTGACCAAAGCAATGAAGAATTTTGGAACAGGCCTTTAAGAATAGATTCATGTAAACATATGGAATATCATTATGTTACTTCTCTGCAATTTTCAACGAAATTGTGGGAGTAGAAGAAAAGCACATAAACCAATCGAAATGAAAGCTATGCCCAGCATGAAAGATGGCATCAATATAATGTAAAAGGAAGTTTCTCACCCATGGTGAGATGATGAAGGTAAGAACAGTAACAGAGGTTGATCCCACAATAATTGTTATAGCTATTTCCACATAAAATGAGTCATACATCAGGTTGATAAGAACTCAAATTCTGTGGAAAGATAGATTAATGCTCATATTTTAGGTTTGAATTCACAGTAAAATATGAATACCTGTTGTACTGTTTTTTTGCTTTATGAATCACATTGATTTCATACGTTAGTGGGATACAGCTACATACTAGGCTAGTTTTCCATAAATGAAATATAGATTTATTTTTTTAAGATTTATTTATTCATGAGACACACACACACACACACAGAGGCAGAGACACAGGCAGAGGAAGAAGCAGGCTCCTCACAGGGATTCCAATGCAGGACTCGATCCTGGATCCTGGGATCGTGCCCTGAGCTGAAGGGAGATGCTCAACCACTGAGCCACCCAGGTGTCCCTGAAAGATAGATAGAATGATTTCATATATGTTTAATCCACAAATTAAAATCTAGTCTAAATATCAATAAAACATTCAATTCAATAATGAAATTTGAAGGTTAAAAATAAGAGGATGCAGTTCCATTTAATTGTGTGTGGAATTCAATTAATGGGGTCCAATTGATAGTTTTCCTAATTTGTGCTGTATTTTTCAGTACTCATAGCCTTTGATGACATAAGTTGTAGCTCAGTCTTTGAGCTTAGTGAGAATCTTCTAAAGAAGATTTTAAATTTTGGTAGACTTAAAAATTCTTATTTAAAAGGCCACTGACAAAAAAAATAAAATAAAAAAAAATAAAAGGCCACTGACAGATCCAGAATAAATCATTCATTCATTTAATTACATTTATTTATTTATTTATTTATTTATTTATTTATTTATTTATTTATTTATTTAAGATTTTATTTATTTATTCAGGAGAGACACAGAGAGAAAGAGTGGCAGAGACATAGGCAGAGGGAGAAGCAGGCTCCATTGCAGGAAGCCTGACGTGGGACTTGATCTTGGGTCTCCAGGATCACACCCTGGGCTGAAGGCGGCGCTAAACTGCTGAGCCACCAGGGCTCCCAAGAATCATTGTAATACTTTATGAACTATCCATTTTTCCTATAATTTTCTATGAAACACCTTAGAAATGTTTTGAAAAAAAAAATCAATACCACTGCTGAATTTCATATACACAAAGGCAACATTAAACCATGTCTTATCATGTATCAGACTACAGTGGACAATGATATGTAGTTTGCAGTTTTCAGAAGTTGGAATATAGATTACATCATGAGCAATGTCGGCACTGTAAACAAAACCAGGGTTTAACTTCATATGTATGAGACTATCCATAGGAGCACTTGAATTACAGAAAAGACTTTTCTGTGATTTCTTTTAAAAGCAATTTTCCCCATGCTTATTTTTCTTGTCTTTTTAAATATCGCCAGACCATTCAAAACTAAGGCTGTTAATTAACTGTCAATATAACAAACAATCTTTGCTCTCCTTACAGCAAGATCACAGTGTGACAGCTGAATCCTCAAAGATAATGACCTAATATGTGTTGAACTGCAATTGAAAAGGGAGTAACCAGGAAAGGCTTTAAAATGTGATATTTTTATTTTTTAATAAAGTGTTTAATATCATGTAAAATATTAGAATACTGCCAGTGAAGAATGTTTGAACCATGATTAGAGTCATATTGAAGATTATATAGTTAATAAGAAAATAAGAATAACTGAAACAATGTTATGGATTGGTAACTTTATTTTTAAAAATCTGAATCAGGGATCCCTGGGTGGCGCAGCGGTTTGGCGCCTGCCTTTGGCCCAGGGCGCGATCCTGGAGACCCGGGATCGAATCCCACGTCGGGCTCCCGGTGCATGGAGCCTGCTTCTCCCTCCTCCTGTGTCTCTGCCTCTTTCTCTCTCTGTCTATCATGAATAAATAAATAAATCTTTAAAAAAAAAATCTGAATCAATTCTGTTGAAAAGTATTAAAAATATCCAAATAAGTACAGGATTATATGAATAAATTATTTCTAATCTTCACTGCAATATTATTTTAATATTTTAGGCCCTATTTTTTTCTACATAAGGGGCAATTTTCATGGTTGATTTATAATAACTTCAAAAAATTGATATGTATACAAAAATGTGCAAACATATATATAAAAATGAAAACTTTCCATATCAGTATGTTAATAACTTTCCCTCATTCTGAATGAATACTACTGCTAAATGTTGAGAAAACAATACTGAAGAAATACTAGATTTGGAGGATAAGTAACGAATATCTTTTAGTGTTGAATTGGAAGTCCCTTTAAAAAAAAATCTAAGTACAGAAGACCACTAGTTAGTTTAAATTGATTAGCTCTCAATAGATACCTGAGCTAGAAATATAAATTCGGAAGTATGAATACATAGATGGTAGAAAAACAAAAGGTAATATAGAACTGACTGCTGATGTTATGTTGAAAAAGAAAAATAAATCACAGATTCCTGAGAGACACTAATTCAATCTTTAGGGATAGATTAAGGGAAGAAAGCCAACAATAGGAATTAAAAAAGAAAAAAAGAATTACATTTGCCCTTTCCATTTCTTTAGTTTCACATATAACCCATCATCAGGTGTTGGGGTTTCTTCTGTTCAATGTCACTAGAATATTGTTTCTTCTTTCAGAACTTACTAGTTAGCTCCTTTCATCTCCTCAATCCCAAACTCTACCTCATGTTCATTTCCTGCCTTCTCTGGAAAAAAATGCACCCTGTTGCTGTATCTTACACACTCTACTATTTATAATTTCCACTATATAAAGCAGAATTTATGGTCACTACCAAAAAGAGAAATTGGCAACGAATACAAACAATACTTGATGGTCTTAGTAAATGTGATACTGAATTTACCTTGTTTTACTAAATGGGAATGGTTGAGACAGTCTTTCATAGTAGAAAGCATACATCCTTGGGAATTAAGATAGGCAGGAGGAATAGCACACATGGATTTCAGGTGTCAGACAAAAATCAATGAGGTCACCAGCTCACAGACATAAGGACATGGCCCCTTTCAGTTGTATAATTTCAGAGCAAAATGTTCAAATCAATAACTGATGTCACTGATTGTTAGTACAATCTTTTCTGATGTAGAATATAAACTTATTTTTTAAATAGATTGGAGAACATTATTGATGAAATCTTAGTTTGAATATTGTACACATTAGAATCCCCAAAATGTTGTATTATAGATCATCTGGTTAGGCAAAATCTATTGAAGAAATACATGAATTTATCTGAGAAAAAGTATCAAACTCATTTCTGTCATTAAAGACAAAAAAATTCAATTCATAACTTCTTTAATCATATAACTTTTATTCTAGATGTGGAGGCAAATAAATACAATATCGTGTTATGTTTCATGCATGTACAGAATGCTGACAGTTCATAGGAAAATGTGAATGTCTCTTTCTTAATTAAAAAAAAGTAGACATCTTATTTAAAGTACCTAATCACAGAGTGAGGTCCATGTAGTCTTCATCAATGCACCTTGCTCATTTGCTGTTCCTTTTAATGTCTGTATCAGCCATTCTGGAACTTACTCTTTCACCTGTAAATCTTTATTTTGCATGTAGAGTGGATGAATTTCTAGCAGTAAGATTATATTTAGTTTTTAAAAAATTTCTATCTATATTTAACAGAGACTTAGTCTTTACAGGAAGTCACTGAATACATATTGCATTTATTGGACTCCAGAGAAGAAACTGAGTTTCCATATCATGAGAATTGAACTCAGAAACAGAATATGTTCAAAGACCACAGAAATTCAAATTCAGATAAAATAAAATAAATAAAATAAAGGCATAAAAAGGCACAGAGCAACTAAGAGTAAAACTAGAAAATTTTACTGAGAAAATCTCTAATTTGACTTGGGTCATTTTCTGAGTTTTTCTTTCAGTCAAATATTTGTTCTTCTTTTTCTCACATAAGAGGAAATAAAGAAGTGAGTTCCTCACAAATTCTCATATTTGTTTTTCCTTTATTTAAACTTATCTCTACCTTGTTTTCTTCTTTTTAACATCTAGTGAGCTTATATATTTTATATCAGCACAACCATTACCTACAAATAATGCTCTTCATTCTTCCTACTCTTCACAGATTACCCTCAGAATAGAGGTAGACACATGGAAATAAATCCTTTTAGAACTGTTTTTAACCCAGGTGGAAGTTCATCATGCCAGCTTAGTTCTATGAGGCTACCATACCATATTATTGTACATATATTAACAATGAGTTCTCACTAGAGTCAGAGAATGATTGGTATATTAAAACCAATAGCAGAAATGAAATTTAATTGTGATATATATATATTTATTTATTTTTAGTTATAGAATCACATCATATTAAAACTTAGTTGTTTCATAAATATACATAATTATTTCATTGAGGGAGTATAGGGTCTATGTTAGATTTTATGAAATTTGTTGCATATTGGAATCACCTGGAGAGTCTTCAGTAATGACAATAGGTCGTACCTATACCCTCATTAAATTGATTTTCACTAATTAATTGAATTTTCAAAATTTCTTAAAACTTTTCAGCAAAGATTGAGAAACATTAACCAATATCATGTAAAACAGCTCTTAATTCCATACTGGTTAAGCTATATATATAAAGATACCTACATTAAGGAAGTATGGCAAAGTTCACTGTAATAATATTTTATGGTGATGTTTTGCCAGATAATTAAAAAATATCCAAGTCTTGTCTTCAACAATTCAACATATTTCTCAAGGTACTAAAGAAACACATACGCACAGAAGAGAGAACAACAAAAATTTACCCTTTTATTATCTGGGGTTTTAGAAAACTAAGCCAAGTTCTTTAAAAATAATCAAAGAATTTGATAAATATTTAAAAAGAAAGAAGACACAAAAGAGGGAATATAACTAGATTCTATAGGATAGTAAGAGCATATTATGAACTCCATGCTCAGAAATTCAAATTTGCTTAAATCAGCTAATTTTCCCCCAAATCACAAATTTACACACACAGTCAAGATAAAAAAAATAATATATATATCTATAAATCATGAAGAAATTTAATTGAGTTAAAAATACTTTGAAAAACAAGTATCTGGCCACTGATGCTTTCAATGGTAAATTCTGACAAGCATACTTTTATATGACATACATTATATTAGTTTCAAGTATATAACATGAATACTGAATATTTGTATACATTGCAAAATAACCTCCACAATACATCTGGTTAACATCAGACACCAACATAGTTACAAAAATAATTTTTCTTGTGATGAGAACTTTTAGGATCTACTCTCTTAATAACATTCAAACATGAAATATGGTATATTATTAACTTAGTTATCATGCTGTACATTACATATCCATGACTTATTTATTTTATAACCAGAAATTTCTATCTTTTGACTACCTTCACTATTTTACCCACTCTCTTATATCCCTCACACCACCCACCCCCCCAAACCCTTCTTCAACCACCAATCTATTTTTTTTTATTTATGAGCTTGTGTTTTGTTTTTAGATTCCACAAATACGTGAGATCATACGGTGTTTGCCTTTCTCTGATTCATTTATTTCACTTAGTATAATGCCCTTAAGGTCCATCCATGCTTTTGCAAATAGAAAAATTTCATTCTTTTTGTGATTGAATAATATTTCATTGTATATGTATATCTACCACAGTTTCTTTATACATTTATCTATCCAAGGACACTTCCTCTATTTCCCTATCTTAGCTACTGTAAATAATGCGAAGAACATGGGAGTATATACATATTTTCAACTCAGGGTTTTAATTTTCTTTTTTTTTTTTTTTTTTTTTTTTTTAATTTATTTTTTATTGGTGTTCAATTTACTAACATACAGAATAACACCCAGTGCCCATCACCCATTCACTCCCACCCCCCGCCCTCCTCCCCTTCTACCACCCCTAGTTCGTTTCCCAGAGTTAGCAGTCTTTACGTTCTGTCTCCCTTTCTGATATTTCCCACACATTTCTTCTCCCTTCCCTTAAATAACCAGAAGTTCAATTGTTGGATCAAATGGTGGTTCTATTTTAAATATTTTAGGAACCTCCATCTGTTTTCCATTGTGGCTTCACTGATTTACATTTCTACCAAAAGTGCACAAGGGTTCCTTATTCTCCACATCCTCACCAACACTTGTTATTTCTTGTCTTTTTGATAATACCGTCTAACAAGTGTGAAGCGATCTCTCTGTTGATTAGTGATGTTGAACATATTTTTCATTTGGCCACCTGTCTTTGGAAAAATATTTAAATCTTCAGCCAATTTTTTTTAATTGAATTGATTTTATTTTTGCAATTGAGTTATATGCATTCTTCATGTATTTTTAATATTAAACCCTTATCAGACATATGATTTGAAAACATTTTCTCCTACTCAGAGGCTGCTTTTCCATTTTGTTGATGGTTTCCTTTGCTATGCAGAGATTTTTAGTTTGATGTAGTCTCACTTAATTATTTTTGCTTTTGTTGCCTTTGCTTTTGGTATTAGATTTAAAAAAATCATTGCCAAGACCAATGTCAAGGAGCTTACCAATTATGATTTCCTCCAGGAATTTTATTTCAGATCTTACATTCCAGTTTTCTTAATTTTGAGTTAATTTTTGTGTATGGCATACAATAGTAGTCCTTTTTTTTTTCCCAATACCATTTATTGAAGAGATTGTCCTTTTCCCATTGCATATTTTTTATCATTAATTAATTAACCATATATGCATATGGATTTATTTCTGGACTCTATTCTGTTCTGTTGATCTATGTATCTGTTGTTTGCCAATACCATACTGCTTTGATTACTATTGCTTTGTAAAGTAGTTTGAAATCAGAGAGCATGATGTTTCTACCTTTGTTCTTTCTCAAGACTGCTTTGGCTACTTGAGGTCTTTTATGATTCCATACAAACTTTCAGATTGTTCTATTTCTGTGAAAAATGCCATTGAAATTTTGATAAGAATTGCATTTAATCTGTACATTGCTTTGGGTGGTATGGACATTTCAATAATATTAATTCTTCCAATCCATGAGCATGGAATGACTTTCCATTTATTTGTGTCTTCAATTTTTTCATTAGTTTTCAGTGTATAGGTCTTTAATCTTAGTTAAAGTTATTACCAGATATTTTCTTCTTTTTGAAGCGATTATAAGTGAGTTAGTTTTCTTCATTTCTCTTTCTCATAGTCCATCATTAATGGATAGAAATGCAACAGGTTTCTGTATTTTGGTTTTGTATCCTGAAACTCTACTGAATTCATTTATTAGTTCTTTCAGATTTTGGTGTTTTCAGGTCTTTTTATATGTAATCTGCATAGAGTGACAGTTTTACCTCTTCCATTCCAATTTGGACATCTTTTATGTATTTTTTCTTTCCTAATTGCTTTGGCTAAGACTTCCAATATAATCTTGAATAAAAATGGTTGTGTATTCTGTCTTTTCCTGAAATTAGAAGGAAATCTTTCAGCTTTTCACCATTGAATATATTAGCTGTGAGCTTGTTATATATGGCCTTTATGATGTTGAGGTGTGTTGCTTCTGTGCCCATCTTATTGAGAGGTTTTTTTTTTATCGTAAATAGATGTTGAATTTTGTCAAATGTTCTCTATGCATCTATTGAGATGATCATATGATTTTAATCTCCCATTTTGTTAATACAGTATATGACATCGATTGTTTTGTGGGTGTTGAATGTTCCTTGTATCACTGAAATAAATACCATCTGATCATGACGTATGATCCTTTTAAGGTATTTTTGAATTTGGTGTGCTAATATTTTGTTGAATATTTTTGTGTCTATGTTCATTAGGGATACTGGTCTGTAATTTTCTTTAGGTGTCCTTGTTTGTTTCAGTATCAGGGTAATGCTGGTCTTGTAAAATGAGTTTGAAAGTGTTAATTCATCTTATATTTTTGGAAGAGATTGAAGTGAATTAGTATTAATTCTTCTTTGAATGTTTGGTAGAATTCTTCTTTGAATTTGGTAGACCAGGGAAGCCACTGGTCATGGACTTTTCTTTGTGGAGAGGTTTTTGATGACTTATTCTCCTTACTACTAATTGGTCTGTTCAGATTTTCTTTTTCCTCACTATTGTCTTTTTTTTTTAAGATTACTTATTTATTTATTCATAGAGACACAGAGAGAGAGAGAGAGAGAGGCAGAGACACAGAGGGAGAAGCAGGCACCATGCAGAAAGCCTGACATAGGACTCGATCCAGGGTCTCCAGGATCATGCCTTAGGCTGCAGGCAGCGCTAAACCGCTGTGCCACCGGGGCTTCCCCTCACTATTCAGTCTTGATAGGATGTATGTTGCTGGGACTTTATTTTTTCCAAATTGTCAAATTTGTTGGTGTATAGTTGTTCATAGGAGTTTCTTATGATCCTTTGTATTTCTATGGTATCTGTTGTGATGTCTTTCATTTTTTATTTTATATGGGTACTCTCTCTTTTTCTTGGTGAGTTTAGTTAGGGGTTGATCAATTTTGTTTATTTTTTCTGAGAATCAGCTCCTAGTTTCACTATTTTTTTTCTATTGTCTTTTCAGGGTCTATCTATTTCATTTATTTCTGCTCTGATCTTTGTTATTTTCTTTGACTTTAGGCTTTGTTCATTTCCAAGTTCCTGGTGGTGTAAAGTTAGGTTGTTTGAGATTTCTCATATTTCTTGACGGAGGCATTTATTGCTATAAAATTCCCTCTTAGAGCTGCTTTTGGTGCAACCCCTAAGTTTTGGTTTGTTGAATTTTCATTTTTCTCAGGTTATGTTTCTATTTCATTTTTTATTTCATCTCTGACCCATCAGTTCACCACTAGCATATTGTTTAATCTACACATAGTTATGGATTTTCTAGTTTTCTTCCTATAATTCACTTTTAGTTTCAGACATTTGTGATCAGAGAATATGCTTCATATGATTTCAGTCTTCTTAAACATATTCAGACTTGTTTCATGGCTTGACATGTGCTCTATATCTTGAAGAATGTTCCATATACAATTGAAAAAAATGTGTGTTCTGTTGCTTTTGGACACAACATTCTGAGATACCATTTAGGTCTATCAGGTTTAATGTGTCATTAAAGTCAATATTGCTGTATTGATTTTCCTGTCTGTGATTGGAAATGGGATATTAATGTACTCCTATTATTGTATTGCTCTCTAGTTCTCTCTTTAGGCATGTTAACATTTGCTTTGTATATTTGGTGCTTTCTATTATGGATGAATAAACATTTACAAATGTTATATATTCTTGTTGGGTTTATCCCTTTATCATTATGTATTGCCCTTCTTTGACTCTTATTACAGTCTTTGTCTTAAAATTTGTCTGCTATGAGTATAGTGACTCCAGCTTTCTTTTGATTTCCATTGCCTGGAATATCTTTTTCTATCATTTCACTTTCAGTCTGTGCATGTCCTTATATCCATGTCCTTATATCCAATGTGAGCTTCTTGTAGGCAGCACATAGATGTGTCTTGATTTTTTTTCCATTGAGTCATCCTATGTCTTTTGATTGAAGAACTTATTTCACTTACATTTAAGTAATTATTGATATGTATATAGTTATAGCCTTTTGTTAATTGTTTTCTGGCTATTTTGTGGTTCCTATCTGTTCCTTTCTTCTCTTACTCCCTTCCTTTGAGGTATGATGGTTTTCTTGAGTAGTATGCCTGGATTCCTTCTCTTTATTTTTTGTGCATCTACTATAGGTTTTTGTTTTGTAGTTACTATGAGGTTTAAATAGGTAAACTTTTATTTATAACAGTCTATTTTAAGTTGATAACATAAGGTTGAATGCATTATTACACTACATTTCTTCTCTCCCCCACCATGTTTTATATTTTTGATGTCATAGTTTAGGTGTTTTTAAAAGGGATATCATAAGCTATCAAACTTTTAAGGAAAAAAAATAGCACCAATTCAACCACATTATCATCTATAAAGTAGGAAGGAAAGGAAAGCAAAAACTGCATAAGAAGAGTATAAAAATGAATCAAACAAGAAACAACAAAACAAAAAATTCAAATAACAAAAGATAAAGTGTAATGAGTATAGATATAAAAAATCCCCACAAAATATTAGAAAATTGAATACACCAATACATAAAAGAATAATATCATAATCAAGTGAGATTTATCTCAGAAAACTTAGCAGGTTTGATATTTGAAAAATCTAGCAATAAAATAATCATATTCATAGTCTAAAAAGCAAAAAGGACACTATCATATCAATTAATACAGAAAGAGTTTAACAAAATTCAACACTTAACACTCTCAACAATCCAAGAACATAAGAGAATTTCTTCAACTAAGTAACAAACACTGGCAAAAATTCTTAGTGATAACAAAATTAATAGTAAATGGCTGTATGCTGTTCTCTTGGGGTCAAAGACAATGCAGTATGTCCTTGCTCACTATTCCTACTGTATTGGAATAGGAGTGTAGGTCAAAGCCGTAAGGCAGAAGTGTAGATCAGAGCCATCAGGAAAGGAAAAACAAAACAAAACAAAAACTGACTAAAAATCATACAGTTTGGAAAGTAAGACATAAACTGTCCCTATTTGGAAAAACATAATTTTCTACTTAGAAAACACCAAGGACGGGGAATATAAAAATTAGTGAAAGGGAATAAAGGGAAAGGAGAGAAAATGAATGAAAATATCAGTGAAGGTGACAAAACATGAGAGACACCTAACTCTGGGAAATGAACAAGGGGTAGTGGAAAGGGAGGTGGGCGGGGGGTTGGGGTGACTGGGTGATGAGCACTGAGGGGGGCACTTGGCGGGATGAGCACTGGGTGTTATGCTAAATGTTGGCAAATTGAACTCCAATAAAAAAATTTAAAAAAACAAACACACACCAAGGAATCTAGAAAAAGAAAATAAATGCTTCTAAAATCAATGAGTTTAGCAAACTTATAAATTAGACTAGAACACACACACAAATCAACTTCTAAATGCTAACAAATAGAGACAAAAATAATAATTAAAAAAAACATTTAGTACAGTCTCTCATAAAACAATCTATAGGTATCACATGCTTAAAATGGAAAATATAATGAAATAAATGAAAAAAAGACCTACTAATGTATATGCATAACTTACTCTTTTTTTTTTTAAGATTTTACTTATTTATTCATGAGACACACACACACACACACACACACACACACACACACAGAGGCAAAGACACAGGCAGAGAGAGAAGTAGGCTCCATTCAGGGAGCCTGATGTGGGACCTGATCCCGGGACTCCAGGATCATGCTCTGGGCTTTAGGCAGGTGCTAAACTGCTGAGCCACCCAGGGATCCTCTGCATAACTTATTCTTGGCCTGAAAGACTACACCTAGTACTGATCCAACTTAATCTATAAAATCAGTAAGAATTATGTACATATTTACAAGCTAATTATAAAAGTTATATAAAAAGCCAAAGTAGAGAGAATAGAATAAAATAGCTAAAAAATAGTTATCTGATTAATGATTTCCTCTACAGGAATAAAGGCAGTGTTAAATTGCTAAAGGAGATAAACACATAAATGAATGTAACAAATTGGATAAAATGGAAATATACTTACAAAACTATAGCCAAATGATTTTTGACAACAATGCAAAAGTATTCTTGTAGAGAAAGAACAATCTTTTCAGAAAATGGTGTAGAATAACTGGACATAAATATTCAAAAATAAACTTGGATTTAATCTTCATAATGTATATAAAAATTCATTCAAATGGATAATCCATGTAAATTTATAAAGTAAAACAATAACTTTTCAGAATAAAATATAGGAAAAAATACTCATGATTTTGCACAAATTAATACCAAAGTCACAAATTATGTAGGAAAAAATCTTAATCAATTAAATTGCATTGACATTATAAAAATTTTATTCTAAAGGCAATGCTAAAAAAATGAAGTCAAGAAACCATTTTTTTTTGCAAAGAACATTCTGACAAAAATTGTATACAGAATATGAAAGATCCTCAAAGTTAATAGAGAGAAAAGATTTAAAGGGTAACATCAGTGAACCTGAGAGAGGAAGGTCCTCCATAAATTCTCTCCTCTACTAAAATATAGTTCTGGAAATTAACCAAAGATTTGCAGCAATCTGAAGAATGTTTAGGGGAAAAAAAAAAAAGGTCTGTATTCTATAACCATAAAGCAATAAAAATAGTCTCTAAAACTACCAAAATTTAAATAACTTTTATCCTAACAAATTAAAATAGAGAGTATTAAAGTAATAAAAGTGGATAATTTATGCAGCAAAATCCCTAAGATGTATCTAGAATTATATTGTTATTAAGTACTGAATAATAAGGAAAATAAGCTAAATATATAACAATTTTGCAGAAATAATAAAACAAGAATGAAAAAGAAGAGAAAAATAAGATCAATGTAGAACAAAATGTATTAGTAGGGAGAATAAATATCAATCAAAATACTAAAACACTATCCCTCCTCCGCTGATAAAGTTGTATAGGAAGTTTTAAAAATTCATTATATTAAAATTATAAGGATGATTTAATAAAAATTATAATTCAAAATATTTAATTCACTATTCTAATAATTTGAAAAATCATTATGAAATTAACTATAGGATTATAAATTTAAAATATAAATATTTTAAAAATAAATAACTACCTTAACATAAACATAACTAAACATAGAATTAATTGTTCCTAAAATCTCTTGCTCCATTTGTTTCCTTAAACACATTGCTTCCATATATTTAAGGCTGAGTTACAAATCATACAAAGAGGTTTAAAGCCAGAGAATTAATCATATGAAATTATCAAAATTAAAAAGTTGATAGAAAGTTGACATTTATTGTACAAAAATGTTCTACAAAAGCTATTTTCTGGGGCACCTTCATGTCAGTGGTTGAGCATCTGTCTTCGGCTCAGGTCACGATCCTGGGGTACTGGGATCAAGTCCCACATTGGGCTCCCTGAAGAGAGCCTGCTGCTACCTCTGCCTATGTCTCTGCCTGTCTCTGTGTGTCTCTCACGAATAAGGAAATACAATCTTAAAAAAAAAACAAACAAGACTATTTTCTTCCAAACTCTTAACAACAATCAGAGCTACATTTTGGAGCATTTTACAATGTATTATTCACTACATTGAGACCTTTTTTCATATTAACTCCTTTAATCTTCATATTTGGCCTCTGATAATAGATACTATTCTTATCCACATTTTACAACTAAAGCATTTGAATTACAGGAAAGTGAAGTTATTTATAGCCATAACGTAACTGGGTTATGAACCCCGAAAAATATAGTTTTACAATTCTTACTTTTACCACCTATGGTTGTTTATTTTATGTGTTAACTTGGCTAGGTTACAGTACCCAGCTACTTGGCTAAACATGATTCTAGATATTTCTGTGAAGGTAATTTTTAGACAAGACTAACATTTAAATTAGTAGACTTTGAGTAAAGCAGATTATCCTCAATAATGTGGGTGTATCTTGTCCATTTCAAGGCCTTAAAGGAAAAAAAAAAAAAAAATCTCCCTGGAAGAGGAGGAAATTTTGCCAAAGGACTGTCTTTGAGCTCAAACTGAAACTCTAACCCACGGCCTACCCTGTAGATTCTGAACTTACCAAGTCTCCACAACTGTATGAGAAAAATTCTTTAAAATCCCAGCCAATCAATCATTTCCCACTTCCCCTCAGCTTTCCTTTGCATTATTATAGGCCAGGACTGATGTCTCTCGTATGCTGCTATGAAATCTGGCTCCCTATTACCATTGGGAATAAGAGAATTTCAGTATCTCAGACTAAGTAGCAACACCTAATTGTAAAAGGTATGACAGATGTGATGGATAGCAAGCCAGAATACATACCAGGAGACCTTGACCTACAGGGATTCATGACAATTTGAAATAAACCATGCATGGTTCTTCAGGAGACAAGAAAAATGTAAACCCCATACAAATATTTCTTGACATGTATAACCAGAAAAGATCAAGATTTCTAACTGTGTCAGTTGACAATTACAAAGCACTATCCCACGTACAGTCTCTAGGTATAAACCACTTCTGAGACCTAGAGTTCATTGATTTAATGGAAGGCTGGGTCTCCTTGAAGAAGGGCCCTATAAAATCACAGGAAGTATGCATCACAATGGTCAATAATATTTCTTCACAGGAACCTACCACCATCTTTCATAATAACTAAATACGAGAAAGTTCAGATCTTCACAGGACCCTTGGATGCAGAGTCTGAGCTGACACTGAATTGATACCAAGGAATTCAGAAGTCATCAGTCCTCCTGTACCTTTGCCCCCTGTTTAGAGTGATAATTCAAATACCAGTCCAACGCATTTCACAGTTTTTTCAATAGGTCTGTGAATCTAGGATATTTCTATGGTTTACACTTAGGCACTCTCAGAATCCTCATTTTGGTTCTTAACTTGTGGGTTTCAGAGTTATGGTATCAGAAGCACATGATACCTCTAATACCCACTCAAAATAGAGTACCAACAGCAATACTAATTAGAACAGCAAAGCGTAGTACAAACTTCTTAAAGGGTACAAGGATGATAGTCCCCATCGTATCCTCACTTAATTCAATACTTTAATCCCCGCAAAAGCAAATAGATCATAGCAGAGGAGAGTAGTCTATTTTAACCTTAACTATATGATAGTCTCAGCTGTAATGAATTTAGTATATTTATTAAAACATATCCCACAAACTCGAGCACTTGCCAAATAGCTACTAAGGTGTTCCTATCAACCTCAATCCACAAGGGGAATCAGAAACCATTTAGATTTCCTCAGGATAGAGAGCAGTACACATACACTTGGCCTTGCAGCTATATTAAATTTTCTCTTTGTCACAGTAAAGTTTGATGGCAAGATCCTGTGGACAATGTATAGAGAGCATCATTCCTGTCCTTCATTATTGATAACATCTGAATCAGGTTTGCGGCTCTGAGTGGGCCAAGAGCAAGAGAGAAGACTATATCTATTTAAAACTATGGTACTAAAAAAATTAAAAAAGAAAAACAACTATGTTACTAAGTAGTACTGTCACTTGAGCCATATGGTTCTGTAGACGCCATGATGCTAGATACTAGATACATCTAGGGAAAACAGGTACCATATGGAATTTTGGGCTGACCTAGTGGGAGATTTGCAGCATATACTTCTGGAATTCTTAAGCAATGTCATGTTATGTGCAACAAAGAATTATCCTTCAATTGAAAAAGTTTGTGGATCTATCTCAGACTCTAAGGTCCTGGTATTAGCCTCAAGACATTAGGTAAAGAGAGGGCTTGGAGATGCTCATCACAAATGCATATTTTCCAAAATAATAAGTTTGAGTGACTCCACACCAGTTTATTATGTAACAGAAATGATGTCCTTTTCTATAGCTCAGGCAATTAAAAAGAACAAAATTGTATTATATAAATAGGTGGCCTAGACCCACTTGTTACCCATCACTATTGCATTGTTTATACCGCCCACTTTACAGGTAGTTGCCTAAGACCAGGTATCAAAGAAAGAAAAATACTAGTTCCACTTAATGACTAGACTAGCTCAGTATATTGCTGTGAGCAAAATATAGACTGTTTCAGCATTACTGGCTTAGAACCAAGGAATGGAAGTTATAATAGCTCCTCTCAGTGACACCCCAGGGAATTTATTCCCTACATTTTCAACTCTGTTAAAAAATTTCTTTTTGATTTCTTGGTTTTGATTTCCTGGGCAAGAGTTTTTCTACCTGGAAATACAGAAAGTGTTCAACTAAACCTATGTCTATTATCTGGTTACTTTGGGCTATTAGTGCCGGGCAAAAGAAATTGTTCCTACATTAGTAGGGGTAATTGACTTACATTATCATGATGAAATACAGCTACTGCCAAAAATTAAGACAAGGGGGAATATGGCTGCAACTTAAGAGACTTACCGTTGTGCTTGTTTATGCTTCCATATATGGAGATCACCATAAAGAGAAAATTATAGGAACAATGAACAGGCAACAGCATAGTTATCTTGGAGATAAAGTCAAGAATTGAACGCTCTACTGCATTCCCACCTAGGAATTTCATTTTAACATCATCTTTACACTAAAATGAAACCCCTTGAAAGTAAATAAAAAAGTATTGAGGCAGAGATATAAAGAATCTGAAGATTATTCTAGGATTGGGGATTATTGTGTATACACGTTAAGGAAAATTTGAAGCAAGATCAATAGTCCATTTCATCTTGTGTAGATAGTTTAAACATATTTAAAATAAACTGGCAAATTAGATTCAATTTTTCAGATAGCCAACAAACTAAAGCAGTACTCTCCACATTGTATATAGCTTTCTTAGGTCAAAATGTGATTAATATATATAATACCAAGTCAGTTAGGATTCATTTAATTATTAGCTTTTGTCAGATACAATGAAAACTATTTTCCTTAGAATAACATATAAAAAATTTAAGCCTCCTAGACTATTTTGTTTCTAAAAGGTACTAGTGTAAATTTCTGCTCTAACATGTAAATAGTGTAGAAGTAGCACTCCCAGTGTCACAATTAGATAAAACTAAACAAGCTGCAAAACAACTCTTTAAAGATTCATCAGAGAATAGAGGCCACAGGGCAAGCTGCTGCCCCAAATCTGAAGAGAAAGGCAGCTATAGAGAATCACAGAGAATAACAACTCACTGGTAGCAAAAGCCATTGTTGTTGCCAGTATCAGTAGGTAAACTTACAGTGTGCTTGAAGAACTGCTGGAAGCTCAGTGTGGAGTATCTTGAAGTTAAAATCTCTGGGAAGCCCAGTGTTAGGAGGGCCCCCACACGTTCATGAGCTTCACCTCCATGATTCCCACTAGCTTCTCACTGTGAAGACTGAAGGAAAATCCTTTGTGCTTTGGAAATACTGTTCTGATTACTGTAGCTTTATAATAATATTTGAAATTGGGTAGTCCGAGACTCAAATTTATGGTTCTTTTTGAAAAACAGTTTTACCTATTGAAAAATATTTATGGAATTTCAGGGATCTTTGACTTTCCATATAAATCTAAGAATTAGCTTGTAAATATATCCAAAATATATGGTAAGGTTTTGATTGGAATTCCATTGGATCTACAGATCAAAATGGGGAGATGAACACATTAGCAATATTGAATCCTTGAATCCATCAACAAAGCTTCTTTCTCTATATTATTTCTTTCATAATATTTGGAATTTTGATTTTTTCTAATTTTATAGTGATATAATCACCCAATAACATTGCTTCACGTTTAAAGTGCATAACAAATTATATATTGCAACATGATAAGTAAAATAAGTTAACATCCATTCCTTCACTTATAATTTTTTCTTTTAAGATATACTCAGAAATTTTTAAGTATACAACACAGTATTGTTATCTACAGTCATCATATTTTATCTTATATTTCCAAAACTTGTTAATCTTACTGAAAGTAGTCTCTTGACTACTTCTGCCCAACTCTGATACCCTCCATCCTCCAATTCTGGCAGCTACCATCCTGATCTCCTGTTTCTGTTTTTTTTTTTTTTTGATCCCATATATAAGTGAGATCATGTAATGGCTTATTTCATTTAGCATGATACATTGAAGTTTCATCCATGTTGTCAAAAATGGTGGAATTTCCTTTTTTTAAATGGCTGTATAGTATACACATATAAAATATATATACAATAAAAAATAAATAAAAAATAAAATATATATATACACAATATATATGATACATAGTATTTTGTAACACTTCATCCATTTGTTTGTTGACAGATTTAAGAATTGTTGTATTCTTTTTTTCCTGGAAGAGTGCTAGCAACACTTCTACTAGACCTCTAAAATCATGATGGAAGATGAAGATCCATATATATACAATTTAATTAGTTTATGTATTAAGACTGAAACATTGATGTAGCTCATCAGCCATCTATAACTGGATTTAATGAACTTTATCTATTAAGACAATTGTTTACCTTTGTATGTGACTTCTTTCATGGGCTTCACTTATATCATTGTAAAATCTTATGGTTTGTAAAATAGGAAACCTAATCTTAAAATAGCCCTATGTAGGAATGGTCTCATTTTTAGATGAGGAAATCGGTGCTGAAGGAGGAAAAATTTTTGATTTTACAAGACAATGTGCACTGAAGTTTGTAAACAGACTATTGCTTTCAAAATCCATGTTTTTGTTCCATACTTATTCTATGCCTTATGTAACAGTACACTGTAAACATAATAAAAATGAAAATTGAAGTACAACAGCATGTTTATAAAATTGATTAATATACAATTAATTAACAATGAGACTTTAGTCTATTATTATGAGTCATTTTAGGATATACAGTTCTTCATGGATGATAAAAGGTTTGACCTATATATTAGAATAGCATTCTATATAGCATGAATATTGGTTTCCTTTTTTTTTAAAGATTTTATTTATTATTTATTTATTCATTCATTCATTCATTCATTCATGAAAGACACAGAGAGGCAGAGACACAGGCAGAGGGAAAAGCAGGCTCCATGCAGGGAGCCTGATGTGGGACTCAAACCCAGGACTCCAGGATCATGCCCTGGGCCAAAGGCAGGCGCTAAACTGCTGAACCACCCAGGGATCCCTAAATATTGGTTTCCAACAAAATATATTTATATGAATTTCTGCACTACTTTATCATTGACAAATGATATCTATTTAAGAAATTAGTATTTAGAAGATAAAACTTTTTTTAACCCATTGCCTTCTTACTAGGGAAAATAAAGATTAAAGTAAACTGTAATATTAAATTTATCAGTGTTGAACAGATAAGTTACTAAAAAGAGGAAATATTTTCCTAGGACTTTATTCTAAACAGTCTTCTATACTAAAAATATGTTACTGTGCTAGATATCAAGCCAAGCCCCCAAGAAAAGCACTTAACAGTTTCACATTCCACTGACAAGTGTTTTATATGGTTTCTTTAAATCATAGCAGGATATTGGCATTAAATGATTTTATCTTGGCTTGAGAATTAACCAACAGCTGAGAACTTTACCTGTAATCTCATTCTGTGTAATTTTAATGGGCTAGCTCATGGTGGGAAAATGCCATCACAATTAAAATGAATCTTTTAGGTTTATGAGTCCTTGTGGAAGCTAATTCAAGAAGGATATCAATTGAGGTTACAAAGAATATTTTAAACTTGAAATTGTTCAAAATACTCTGAATTTGTGACATTTTTTATGAACTCTTAGACTTTATCATATTTTCTATTTTAACACATAATTATCATCAACTAAATAGTATGAATATTTTAACAAGTGCTATGGACCAAAGACTAATGTTTTTCCCTTTGAGTTATTTGTACTTCAGGGCTCTACCTTCTAATGTGTGGGATGCCACACCTAATAGTTTGCCAAAGTGCTCCTAATCCTTTCACTTTGTAAGATATTGCCACCATTGTATGAAACTTCTGGGTGAGAAACAATAGACACAATACCCTACTACTTTGGGAAGATTTCTAGAATTAAAATAATTGAGGCCGATTCCAAATCATTTTTTTCTCACTAAAATTTTAGCATAATTTGCTTCAAAAGAATATTTAAAATTGTTTTAATGGCAACAGTAATCCATTCCTTTATTTTCTTACTAAAATTTTAGCCTAACTTACTTCAGAAGAGTATTCAAAATTGTTTTGATGGCAATCACTATAGAGAGCATTAAAGATATATAGATTTTAATGAATTTATAATTGAAAATTCATTAAGAATACCTTGTCTGAGGTAACACAAAGACAGAAACGACAATAAAGATAAGTTGGTGATAGAGGTCGAAGTCTGAGGTATGTATTTAATTAGAAAGACTTGGGACTAGGGGTAGAGATAGCATGTCTTGGACTAGAATGAGGCAAATGTGGAACCCACAACGAAGAATTAAAGGAAGAACCCTCAGATTCTTGCAAGTGAGTGCCTCCTAAAATTTTGTGCCTTAGACTCATGGCTTGCCTTATCCTTGTTGTAACCCTGAAAAGGTGAAATACTACATAGATTTCCCAAATTTCAATAGTTTAAAGGACTCATTATACTTCTCACAAAATATTCACATAACACTTTTTATTTAAAAGTAAAAATAAGATATAGCAAATGGAAAAGAATACAGGCAAGTGTGGGGATCTGAAACATATCCAAGTGCAACCTCCCCAGGATCCTTAATGGAACAAGAGCTAGGCTTCCGTATCAACTGAACCATCAAGATCTGTGGAAGGAATCTTGGCCTCATGAGAAGCTCAAGACAGAAGTCAGAAAGGGGAATTACACACTGTGGCCATGTAGTTTAACCAGGTGTCTAACAAGCTACACCAGGTAAAAAAAACATAATAAACCTAAACTGAGAGGTGTCTGGAAGAATTTTAGGCTTTAAACTGCACATTATAAATCCCGTAGCTCTTATCTTGGTCAAAAGTCAAAGCCAACATCCAGTATCCCCAGAGATAAGTTTAGAGTTTTCCCAAACCAGCATGAATCAACTTGGCCCTACATAAATATCAGTATGACCTCCAGTTAGTAGGGCTTCTATGTAGAACATTTTAACAGATGCCAGTTGGATTGCAGGTTAGTGTTAACCAAATCTTAAGCATGCAAAGAGATCTTGACAGTCCTAGACCTGGCATTAGGGAAACCTTGCATTAGGGAAAAATTAAAGCAGTAAAAGCTGACGCTAGGAATTTGAATTCTCTAGATGTTTACCAAATTTTTTCATTACTTTTGATCCCTCCTTCATACACATATCTTTTACAAGTACTGAAGAACTTAAAATTTGAAAAGCTGCATTATGTTTAGCCATTTGCTAAACATTAGGCAATGCTGAACATTCAGTGGTCTGATTCTTAGAATAGGATTTTTTGGGATATGTTTCCCAAATCATATATTATCTTTGAACTCTTTTATTTGTTTGCTTTTCATAGGTAAAATAAAAAGAAATATAGAAATTAACCATTACTAGTTTTAAATGGTTAGTAATCAAATAGGGTGAAGTATTTAGATGAAACATCAGTGTTTATTAGGCAATAATATATCTGGGGAGTTTTTTTTTTTTTTTTTTTTTTTTTTTTTTTTTTTATATCTGGGGAGTTTAAATGCAAAAATGTAAGGCCATAAAAATTTCTCTACTGTTGATCTCTGATTTCCAATAGTGTATGAAAAAATCTTTATATTATTTTCTATATCACTAAATTAGTGAAACTTTACTGAATAACATACCATAATCCAATTTTAAAAATAAAATATTATCACTGAAAATATTCTGAATTTATATTTTATTCACAGACATGACTGCATTATGAATTATTTATGCATATCTGTTCAGATACATTTTTACTTTTTATTAACATATTCATAAAGTAGAAAAAAATTCTGTCATAAAAGAAGTTTTATCACATAAATGTGTAATGTCAAAGTGTACATTTACTATTACAGTTATAGTGAGATTACTAAAGTAAAAATGTAGTCATGGAAAAATATTCTGAAATTACATACTTCTGTAAAACTATTTAAGTAGTTAAAGTTCTGTAATATTTAAATGATAATTAGTTTTGTTTATTAAATGAAATACAGCATACACATAAATAACGATATATAATGTGATGAAAAAATTGATATTATGAAACCAGAGTATAAAGGATAAAACTGAAGAAATACTCATAAATAGTACATTATATTATAAATTCTTGGTAAATGATGTCAATAAAACCACAAAAATGTTTTAGAAAGAAGAGGATTTGAAATGACTCACAAATACGTGTAATAATATGCATGAATAAATAAATGAAATTTAAAAAAGAGTAAAACTGAGTTACATAGGAGAGAAGAAAAATAGCCATTAGATATATTTACCTTTTTTTGAGAGAAAATGATTTATATTAGTAAAAACATAAACTGTAATATGTTGAATGATTTTAAATTATCGGAGTTATTTAAATAGCACCTTATCCTTTTTCAGTTTTCTAAACTTGGTTATTGGGGGATCTCGGTGGAAGAAGAAACCATGCATATTATCCTGTTAAATAGAATTAAAGATGTATAAAATAATACCACTTCTGTAACTGAATTTAAGGCATTTGGTAGTTCAGTTTTTTTTTTTTTTTTTTTTTAAGATTCTATTCATTTATTCATGAGAGACACAGAGAGAGAAAGAGAGAGGCACAGAGACACAGGCAGAAGGAGAAGCAGGCTTCATGCAGGGAGCCCGACGTGAGACTTGATCCAGGGTCTCCAGGATCCGGCCCTGAGCTGAATGAAGGCTGTGCTAAACTGCTGAGCCACCCGGACTGCCCCTGGTAGTTCAGTTTTAATGACAAATATTAACTTCTCAATTGCTTTCTGTAAGAGTTTTTCTTAAGTATTGTATATATTATTTCTTAACATGGAAACAAAAAGAAATTTAAATTTTCTACCATGATAAACATTGACATCTACAAATATCTTTCTAAATTGTTATCTCCAGGATCCCTGGGTGGCTCAGTGGTTTACTGCCTGCCTTGGGCCAAGGGCGTGATCTTGGGGTCTTGGGATCAAATCCCACATCAGGCTTCCTGTGTGAAGCCTGCTTTTCCCTCTACCTGTGTCTCTGCCTCTCTCTCTCTGTGTCTCTCATGAACGAATAAATAAAATCTTTAAAAAATAAATTGTTACCCCCAAATTTTGTGTTCATAAGTGTGTTAGTTTTATCACGCCCAGAAATAAATTAAATCTGTATATCTAAAATAAGATTAAACAAAAAAAAAGATTAAAGACAAAATGGTACAGAATTCTTAAAATGTGTTGTTTTGAACATCATAAGCCACCAAACATACACATTGCTATTAACTGTCTTTTATATTTAAGAACCATAAAGATAATTCTCCTTGCAATTAAAGCCAAAAGGCCTCCTCTCTAAGACTAGGATGAAACGCTACATTGACATGATTAATGCATTAAAATTTGATGAACAAAATTCACACTTAATCTCACTCAATTTTGACATGGAGCTACAATTGGGTGAGCCAGGCAAGAAGGGCAAGAAGCCTGGAATTGTGTCGCCACTTAAATGAGATTTCCCAAAGGTGGAAAAGACCAAGATTAAGAAAGCTTGGAAGAAGATAACAAAGAGCTCCCCTCCCCACCTGCGTCTGCGCTGCTATCCTTGACTGAGCCTGTGGGCCCGACAGCTGAGCCACTGCCTGGAGGAAGTGAAGCCCTTAGGTCGCTGCTAATCCACATACCTGTGTACTTGCACAAGAGGTCCTGAGGTCGCCGCCAACCCACACACCCGGGTACTTGCACAGGAGGTCCTGAGGTGGCCGCCAACCCACACACCTGGGTACTTGCACGGGAGGTCATGAGGTCGCCCCTAACCCACACACCCGGGTACTTGCATGGGAGGTCCTGAGGTGGCCGCCAACCCACACACCCGGGTATTTGCACGGGCGGTCCTAAGGTCACCATTAACACACACACCTGGGTACTTGCACGGGAGGTCCTGAGGTGGCCGCCAACCCACACACCCGGGTACTTGCACGGGCGGTCCTGAGGTCACCATTAACCCACACACCCGGGTACTTGCATGGGAGGTCCTGAGGTGGCCGCCAACCCACACACCCGGGTACTTGCACGGGCGGTCCTGAGGTCGCCATTAACCCACACATCCGGGTACTTGCACGGGCGGTCCTGAGGTCGCCATTAACCCACACATCCGGGTACTTGCACGGGCGGTCCTGAGGTCGCCATTAACCCACACACCCGGGTACTTGCACGGGAGGTCCTGAGGTCGCCGCCAACCCACACACCCGGGTACTTGCATGGGAGGTCCTGAAGTCGCCGCTAACCCACATACCTGGGTACTTGCACGTGAGGTCCTGAGGTGGCCGCTAACCCACATACCTAGGTACTTGCACGCCTGCAGGAGGAATGAGACTGCACTTCACAGTTGGCGCCAGGCCCGCTGGCTCCCCGTACTCACGGAGCAGCACGATGCTGCCTACGACGTGAAGCCGGCCTGGAGGAAGGAGAAGGACATCATCTCAGGGGCCCCACGCATAACGTTGCTGTGTCTCCCACTTCCCGGAGGAGGCCTTGCAGCTGGCGGTGCTGGCGACGGCCCAGGGCCACCTCCCCAGCCAGAGGCCGCGTGCGCCGAGCTCTAGGGGCCTCACCTCAGGCTCCCGGAGAAAGCCAGCCGCCTGCGGATCCTGGCTGCGGAGGCTACGGTCGCTCCCCAGTGCTCCCCAGTGCTCCCCGCGCAGCCACGTCTCCCGAATCCTTTACACGGAGTCCACCATCGACTGTCTGGGCACAGCAATGTCTTATGGAGCCTCAACACCCACCCACCACCTGTCCCTCCACAAAAAGTGACATTCTCCTACAAAAGTGGGCGTGCGGGGTCCCTAGGAGGCGGAAGCCAACGTGTTTTCTCTTTTCTCTGGGCGTCCGCACACGGGTTGCGCGTGCGCCCCGGGCCTTCTGCACGCGGAGGTCGCCTGGGGCCGCGGCCGTCCCGAGCGCTCGAAGCGCCGCCCTGCTGCCGAGGGGCTCTGCGGCTGCGCGCGGCGAGGTGTCCCTCCCAGGCTACCGTCGCAAAGTTCCAGCGAGGCGCTTTACGGCTGCACGAGGAGCGCAAAAGGGCCTCGGTCGCGACAGCAGCCTCGACAGGAGGCCGCCCTCCGGGAACACGTGCAAGCGCGGACGGACGCCGCCGCGGCCCTGAGGCCTGGAGGAGGACGGGCCTAACTTCCGGCAGACAGTCTGGCTGAGGACCGCCCGGAGCTCTTCACGGTAAGGGCAGGGCCTGCGCGGCTCCATGTCCCCACCCACTCTTTTCCTGACCCGCCGGCTTGGTGGGGGAGGTTCCCTGCCCCGGGCCGGGCGGGAACCGTGGGCACAGGCGGTCCTCTCCTGTGACGGGAGCAGGTCAGTACCCGAAAGCGGTTTGTCGAGTGACGTAGAAGGGCAGTTCATTCTGTCATCATGTTAGGCCACACTATACAGATATTTTCATTTTTTGCTACATGGACTGAAATGTTCTTGGTCCTAACACCTCCTTATAAAAATTCTTTCTTTTTTCAGGATTTTATTTATTTATTCAATGGCTCTACACAGGGAGCCGGATGTGGGATTTGATCCCAGGACCTCAGGATGAGGACCTGAGCCTAAGGCAGACGCTCAACCACTGAGCCACCCAGGCGCCCCTAGAAATTCTTTCTTATTACATCCTACGTAAAATATTTTGCAAATGTACAAGGCTACTTTATATATATATATATATATATATATATATATATATATAAATTAAATTAAATTAAATTAAATTATATATAATATAAATATTATATATAAATATATAATATAAATATTATATATAAATATATAATATAAATATTATATATAAATATATAATATAAATATTATATATAAATATATAATATAAATATTATATATAAATATATATATATTTTATTTATTTATTTATTCATGACAGACACCAAGAAAGAGAGGCGGTGAGACCGGCAAAGGGAGAAGCCAGCTCCATGCAGGAAGCCCAATGCGGGACTTGATTATGGGACTCCGGGATCATGCAAGGCTACGTTTTTTTTTTTTAATACATTTATTTGTTCAACAAGAATTCATTGAATGCTAATTATGCTTAAGGGTGGGTTGATTTAAGATAATTTTCTGATAGTCCCATAGAGGATGTCAAAACTATACGTGTATAGTTGTTGACTTTTTCATTGCCTAACAATTTCGGTGAGTCTATCACAACTCATTATTTCCAAGCTAACTAATCAGAAGCCAGTAAGTTTCCTAAAATGTAGAATTGATTGATTGATTGATCGATTGGACTAGGCAGGTGATGTTATAGCGAAAGCTTCTTGGGTACATAAAAAAGGGATTGTACTAGTTCAGACATTGCATAAATTAATGCACGAACAAGAGAAAGTTCCAAATCATTCTTTCAAATCATGAAAGAGTTCACTGAACTATGTAACTAAACATTTTATGATTGACTTCAGTCTATGACTGAGACCAGAAGAGATTCACAGAATGTAAAAGGTGTAAAGTACATTTACTTTTCTTTATTGAGATTCCTTTGGAAATCAGAAAATTTATAATAACCTATCATCAACTAGGAGGAAAGGCTTTTTATTGATACTTTTATTAATCTCTACCAAGGATCTTTTTCTTCTCCCAAATCAAGCCGAATGACTTTTTTTTTTTTTTTTTTTTTTCAAGAAGCAAAGCTGTTATTTCCTGTAGGTCATAAAGGGCCTTCTGCAAAATCTTCTAAATCTCCCTGGAGGTTTGACAAGTAATGGCTTAGGAGGAATGACAAATAAATGAAATTCATACTGAAGCTCCCCCTATACCTTGACTCAAGTCCTCTAGAAAATTATGTAAGTCATTATTCCCTCTAGCACAGCATGTTCTTATATGTACTATTCACTTGGACCAGCAGTTTTCCAGATTGGTAAGTTCTAAAGAGATGGAAAGCTGAGAAAAACTCTTACTTCTTTCAATTTATATATAATAGTTATTTCTTCTTCTGATACTATTTTCTATAGATAGTTATCTTCTGATATGTACATTTCTATATTTATAATATAAATTTCTACTTATATATGGCTTTGAATTAAGGGACTCGTTTCTCTAATATTGAAGGGTTTCCTCTAATAACTTTTGCTTTTATGTTGGCATTTCAAGTCATCTAAAGTATTGATTTTTAAAAATTCTTCTATTTCTGTTAAGACATTCTATAATCCTTTCACTGGCTAGTATGAATCATGCAGAAAATAGATTTTAACAAAAGTAAAAGATCTATCTACCTATACTTCAGTGCCATGACAAATCAAGCCTTGGCCATAGATTATACAACTACAGCTAATCCTGAAGTGAAAGCTATGCATCATAAGAGAGCTTGGATAGGGCCATGTATTTAGGTCAATACAAATTCATTAATTATTTGAAAAAAGGGATCCCTGGGTGGCGCAGCGGTTTAGCACCTGCCTTTGGCCCAGGGCGCGATCCTGGAGACCCGGGATCGAATCCCACGTCAGGCTCCTGGTGCATGGAGCCTACTTCTCCCTCTGCCTATGTCTCTGCCTCTCTCTCTTTGTGTGACTATCATAAATAAATAAAAATTAAAAAATAATAATTACTTGAAAAAAAATTCAAAGGTCATAGTGAATGAATGATGACAGAGTAACATCATGGGTAATTTACAAAGGGCAGCACACACCATAACTGTATGTTAGAATGTCAAATTGAGTTTTTATTTAAAATTTTACTGTACAAACTAACTTCTCAGTTTTCTTAGTTGGTGATTTTTAAAATAATTTCTTGTTTAGTAGTACTATTTTAGAATAACTGAAAAAGTTAATTTAGGCCATTTTACTATTAGCATGAAGAATCAATCCATCAAAAGATTTTGAAAGTGCAATGAAAACAATTTCATTCAATAAATAAGAAAACTCATATGCAATGCATAAATTGAGAAAGAAGATAGTAAATTACAAGTTGATGGTTTGAACAAGCATATGAAAATAAAATAAAAAATAAAAAATGAAATTATAAACATCCTAAGTAAGTAAATAGTATGCACACCTAAGTACAAACCTATTGATCCCAGGACCGTGAGGTCATGACCTGAGTTGAAGGCAGACGTTTAACCAATTAAGCCACCCAGGCACCCCTCGCCATGATGTTTTCTAATCAGAAGTCTTTCAAAGTACACAAACTACTTACATGATATCAGAAAGTGACAAAATTAGAGAACCAAGAATGGTAGACAGTCTTGCAAGTCATTTTAGATACTGCTCTATTTTTTTTTTGTCAGAAATAAATTACCTTTTCAGAGATCACATGGAGTTACTGAAAAACTCAAATGGTGGAATGTTTCCCAATTTAGCTAACCTATGTGGCATTTTAATATTCATATAGCTAATGATGTACATAAAGATAAAAAGTGATGTTTCTATGTGTTTAATGCAATTCAAAAGAAATATTAAATGATCCTAAGAAATCAGGTTAGAGATGAAATACAGTTGAGGATATAAAAAGTAAAAATTTTTCCTGCCTTTTGACTGTGAAGAGATGTACATCATGAATAAATACAGCAGACAAAAAGGTATGTTCATTTAAGAACACTGCCATCAACACAGAAAAAAGATATTTTTCTTTCTTTCTTGTTCCTCAAGTTTTTATTTAAATTATAATTAGCTAACATACAGTGAAGTATTATGATTCATCACTTACATATAATACCCAGTGCTCATCACAGGTGCCCTCCTTAATTCCCATCACCATTTAGACCTTCTTTCTACACACTTCCCCTCCAGCAACCCTCAGTCTGTTCTCTATAGTTAAGAGTCTCATGGTTTGCCTCTCTCTCTTTTTTTCTTCCTTCCCCTAAGTTCATCTGTTTTGTGTCTCAAATTTCATAATACGAGTAAAATCATATGGTATTTGTCTTTCTCTGAATTCTTTCGCTGAGCATAATACACTCCAGCTCCAACCATGTCATTGAAAATGGCAAGATTCATTCTTTTTTATGTCTGAGTAATATCCATTATATATATCTATCTCACATCTTCATCCATTCATCAGTCATTGGACATACGGGCTCTTTCCATAATTTGGCTATCATTGATAATGCTACTATAAACATCAGGGTGCATGTGCCCCTTTGAATCAGTATTTTTGTATCCTTTGGAGAGATACCTAGTAGTGCAATTGCTGGGGTATAAGGTAGTTCTATTTATCATTTTTTTGAGGACCCTCCCTACTGTGTTCTAGAGTTGCTGCACCAGTTTGCATTCCCACCAACAATGTAAAAGCATTCCCCAAAAGATAGATTTATTTTATTTATTTTAAAGAAAAAAATGGGCATAATGTACTTTAGGTAATTATTAGTTTTTTTTTTTTTTTATTAGTTTTAATAAAATAAATTTTACAGTGGTTTACAATTCAGATATATACTTTTTTAAAGAAAGCAATGAACAAAACTGAATAGAAAGGATAAAAACAAGCAGTAACACGTGAAAGAAAAGTTATCTACTAAAAATAAATTCAAATCAAAAATGTCAATGGGAACTAAAATATCAATGAGAACTAAAAATAGAACATTTATGATAATATGTGTCACATAAGAGTATTAATTTACTAAGTAATATAGCTTTAATGGACTCTAAGTTAGTGAAATAAGGACAAAGCTGAAAACTACAGACTCATAGAGGGAGATAACCTTAAATACTATCCTCAGAAAAAGGATAAGCAGACTTAAAGTCATAAAGTACAAATGCAAAACTTGGGCTGGCACACACATAAGAAATCCCAACAAAAACCATGTATGTGATCCTGAAGACAAACCATTGAGATCCAAACAGGAAACATTTTACAACCCATGTTCACTGACCAGAATTCACTGGTATTAGAATTAACAACAAAGTGATGGCCAAATAACAAAAAAATCTTTCCATTCAGGTATTTAATGCAAGAAACAGGCAAAAGCCAAATACATATTTATGCAAAAATGAAATCAAAACAGACTATGAAATGTGTAGAAATGAATCAAACTATATTACAAAGCTTGTGTGAAAATGTACAGATGTAAATATTTATTGAAAAATATAAAAAAAAGTTAAAATAATTTATCAAAGTCATCAACTCAAGAGGTTAGAAAAAATAACAAAATAAGCCTTAAAATTGAAGAACTGTATAAATCAATCTATGAACATATATTGACATAAAAATCTCAGGATATAACTAATCAACAAAACCAAAATATTTTTATCAGAAAATGTATATAATGAAATGGCTACATAGAAATTTGGATGAAAAAGAAAGAGGTGAGGAAAAAATATATTTTGAACAAAATAAAGCAGATAAACTTAAGACAATGATGTTTTAAAATAAAACAATCATAAAAATTTTACATTAACAATCCTAAACTAGAGGTAAAATGATTCAATTCATGAAAAATATAAATTAAAAAATACCTGAAGAATAACATACATGCATATATTAATAATTTTACAAGAAAATTGAAAATAAGGATCTATTCAATACATAGATTTGTCATTTAGATTGAAATAACAAACCAAGATCAGTGAGGCCTCCAGGGACTAGATACCAAGGAACTCCATTACTACCCATAGAGGCAAGGCTAAAGGAATGGTGTTACAGGAACCTGAAAAAAAATTCTAGCCTGGAAAATAGGCCCTTTGCCAGTACTTGTAGACACTGAAAGAGGAATGGAGTCTGCTAAATCTCCAGGCCTAGATACAAAAATTTGGGTAATAATTTTTGCTGTCAGCTTATTCCATTAGCCAAGTGAACAGAAGCCAGATGCAATCAATAGAGGTCAGCATTTCTAGCCCTAGGAATAGAAAGGTAGAAATGTTTCTGAAGTGGCAAATGAAGAATAAGTTATCCAGTTATACCAAAAGTGGCCCAATTAACCTTGAAACATTGTTAGGATAAACTTTGGATGTCACATGTTATTTCAAAGCACTGTTTGAATTCATTAGGTCATATGTTGTTTATTATAGTTACAGTTGTATTTATGAGCAAGATAGTCCAGTAGTTGTGTCAATTTACGTTAGTTTTTTCTTTTTATAGCTTTTGATATTCATTTTTTTCTTACATATACTGGCTTACTACTTTTGACTTACTGCCTGATAGCTCACTTAAACCATAATAGTGCTAATTGCTGGCCTTGTTTATAATTATGAATATGTTTAGTTTTCAACACTGAATATTATGTGTGCTATAAATTTCAAACAGATAGCTTTCAATAGGGTAAGCCAGTTTTTTTCTATTAATAATCTGATTAAATCATTATTTTATGTTTGTATTAAATAGTGCTATTAAATGTTAGAAACATATATAAAATATTATCCATCAAATAGGTACATTGGAATGTTATTATGGTAAAGTGATCCTGACTAGGAACTGTATACTCAATAGATTCAATGAAAAATATTAGTAAATGTCAGCTATTAAATGTAAGTGATATCAGCAAGATGACCTAATAGGGGATTTCCCACTGGTGCCCCCACAGCAATAATAGTTTGGCAACCATCCACGGACAAGAGTGCCTTTGTAGGAGTGTTGGGATCCAGGTGGCAGACTATGAAACCCCAGTGAAGCCCAAGGCTGAGGTGAGCCATTTTGAAAAGGCAAGTCCAAGCCCAGGTGGCAGATTCACTGACCATAGTCCTGGCTTTCTTTCTTTCTTTCTTTCTTTCTTTATTTATTTATTTATTTATTTATTTATTTATTTATTTATTTTTGATTTTTTTAAAAATATTTTTTATTTATTCATGAGAGACAGAGAGAGAGAGAGAAAAGCAGAGACACAGGCAGAGGGAGAAGCAGGCTCCATGCAGGGAGCCCGACATGGACTGGATCCCGGGGCCCCAGGATCAGGCCCTGGGCTGAAGGCAACGCTAAACCGCTGAGCCACCTGGGCTGCCCAGTCCTGGCTTTAGACCCAGAAATAGCCCCACCCATTGTGGACTCAGCTGCCTCCTTGATTGGCTTTGGTTCTGTCATTAGCGCCACCCACAAAGGGACCTGGGAGGAATCATGCATGCCTGTCACAGGAATTAGACCCAAACTCATTTTACAAGATCAAAATTACCCTGATATCAAAGCCTAATAAGGATTCTGCAAGAAAAGAAAACTACAGGCCAGTGTTCCTGATGAACTTGATGCAGAAGTCCTCAATAAAGTATAAGCAAACCAAATTCAATAGCACATTCAAAAGAGCTACAGAACAATCTATTGGGATTTTCCTGAGATGCAAGAATGGTTCAATATATGCAAATAAAAAAATGTGAAAACTGTCAATGAAACGAAAGATAAAAACCATATGATCATCTCAATAGATATAGAAAACTATTTTGACAAAATTTAACATCCTTTCATAAGAATTCTCAACAAATTAGGTATAGAAGGCCTGTACTTCCTTATAATAAAGGAATATATGACAAGTCCACAGCTAAACTCTGAGATGAGTGGTTATAAACTTTTCCTCTGAGATCAGGAACAATACAAGGGCACCCAGCCTCACCACTTCCTTTCAACTACTTAGTTCACCACTTCTGTTCAGGTACTTACAGTAGTTAGTAATGAAAAAGAAATAAAAGACATCCACATTGGATGTCTTGGAAGAAAAGTTAAATTGTCTCTCTTTGCAGATGACATGATCTTATATATAGAAAACCCCAAAGACTCCACCAAAAAGGTATTAAAACTAATAAATTCAGTAAAGTTGCAGGATACAAAATTAACATACAAAATCAGTTGCATCTCTATACACTAAAAACTATCCGAAAATATATTAAGGAGACAATTCAATTTACAATAGTATCAAACAAGCAAACACTTAGGAATAAATATAACCAAGGCAGTGAAAAACCTGTACACTGAAATCTATTATAAGACAGTGATGAAGATAATTACAATAGAAATAAATGGAAATGTATCCTGAGCTCACAGATAGGAATAATTAATATTATAAAAATATCCATACTGCAAAAATTATGTATAGAGTCAATGCTATCCTTTCAAAATGATTTTTTTTTTTACCGATTTAGAAAAACAATTATCAATTATAAAATTTGTCTGGAACCACAAATGGCTCCAAATAGTCAAAGTATCGTGAGCAAGAACAAAGCTGGAGGCATCACATTTCCTGATTTCAAACTATATTACAAAGGTATAGTAATCAAGACAATATGGGACTGGCATAAAAGCAAATACATAGACCAATAGAACAGGATAGAGAACCCAAAAATAAAGCCACATGTACAGGGTCAATTCATTTTTCACGAGAGCAGCGAGAATACACAATGGGGGAAAGGACAAGTTAGTCTCTTCAGTATTGGGAAAACTGGATATCACCATGCAAAAAATTAAACTTTTACACAATACATAAAAGTAAACTCAAAATTAATTTAAAAATGTATTACCTGAAACTGTAAAACTTCTAGAAGATAGAGAAAAAAACTCCTTGACATTGGTCTTAGCAATGATACTTTTTGAATATGACACTAAAAGCACAGACAACAAAGCAAAAATAACAAGGAGGACTACATCAAACTAAAAAGCTTCTGCACAGCAAGGGAAACATTATCATAGTGAAAAGTTAGCTTACAAAAATGAGAGGAAATGTTTTTAAGGGGTTAATATCCAAAATATATAAGGTATTGCTAAACTAAATAGAAAAAAAAATGAGTAACATGATTTTAAAAAGATCAAAGTACCTGAATAAATGATAATTTTCCAAAGAAGACATACATATGGCTAACAGCTATATAAAAAAGTGCTCATTAACACAAATAATCAGAGAAATGCAAATCAAAACCATAATGAGATGTCACCTCACACCTGTTACAATGGCTATTATCAAAACGATAAAAAATTACAAATGTTTTCAAGAATGTTGAAAAAGATGGAACCCTTGTGCACAATCATTGGAAATGTAAATTGGTACAGTCGTTGTGGAAAACAGTATCTCAAAAAATTAAAAATAGAACTACCATATGATCCAGGAATTCCATTTTGGGATATTTTTCCCAAAAGAAACAAAAACAGTAACTTGAAAAGATATGTATACTCCCATATTCATCGCAGCACTATTCACAATAGCCAAGGTATATACATAATTTTAAATAAAATACAAGAGAATTTAAATGAAGAAAATAGAGGCACCTGGGAGGCTCAGTGGCTGAGCGTCTGCCTTTGGCTCAGGGATCTGGGATGGAGTCCCACATCAGGCTCCCTGCAGGGAGCCTTCTTTTCCCTCTGCCTATGTCTGTCTCTCTCTCTCTCTCATGAATAAATGAAATATTTAAAAAATGAATAAAATTTTAGAAACAAAACATTTTATGAATATTTTAAAAATAATCATTCCAGGTTAAAATTACATAATTCTCAGAGAAATACTTGTCTTAGAATTAAAGACAGTTAAAGCAACTGATTAAGTATGTGAATATTTACTAGAATGATTATCCTGTTATGGTATATAGTAATTTTCTGATGATCAATATAGGTAAGTTTTAAAGATAATCAGTATTAATGAGGAGCTTTAAAGTACACCAAACTATATTATATTTATTTTAGAAGTAATGTCTTTCATGGGATGCCTGGATGGCTTAGTGGTTGGGCGCCTGCTTTCGGCCCAGGGCGTCATCCTGGAGACCCGGGATCGAGTCCCACATTGGGCTCCCTGCATGGAGCCCGCTTCTCCCTCTGCCTGTATCACTGCCTCTCTCTCTCTCTCTCTCTCTCTCTCTCATGAATAAATAAGTAAAATTTTTTTAAAAAGGCCTTTCTCAAAGATAGCATGGGTCTTCAGAATGTCTCTCCCACCACCCCTTGCCATCTGCTACAATTTTATTATTTACCAGGAACAGCCAATACTGTATAAGGACAAGGGAGTCTCTTTTTCTCTCTTGATATTTTGTAATTCTTAATTTTATTGGCCAGAACCACATCATACACTTCCTGAAACAATCACTGTGAACAGAATAATGGAATATAATGGTCATTTAAGACATTCATGGCCTACCCTTGGAAGGTCAAGGAGGAGTAAACCCTTCCAAACTTGATGGATGAGAATGAGGAGGGGTGAATTTGCAAATGGGAAATCAAGATATCTTTGGAAAAAATGCAGAAATCAAAACTATGAAGGACGCCAAGTCACTTTCATCATACTATTTCTGAACTCATCATATACAAGCCTCCTCTACTCTTTAAGCTGTAACTTTTCAGTTTCTTTTCTCTTTTTTTTTTCTTCAAGATTTTATTTATTTATTCATGAGAGACACAGAGAGAAAGAAGCAGAGACATAGGCAGAGGGAGAAGCAGGATCCATGCAGGAGGCCCCATGTGGGACTCCATCCTGGGACTCTGGGATCACACCCTGAGCCAAAGGCAGATGCTCAACCACTGAGCCACTCAGGCATCCCTCCTCAGTTTCTTTATAACACCAATTCTCATTCTCCATTTCTAAGCATGACTGGCCTTCTCTATCTTAATTGTCACAATCTCAGAGAGACCTTCCATATTCATCCTGCATTTATCATATAGACTTCCCTCTTATACTACCACCATGAATTTTTAACAGAGGCTTGTATTGTTTTCTATAAACCATGTATCATAGTTTTCAGAATTATAAATTCACTCCACATCAGGCTTAAGTAAAAAGGTGTACACTAATTTCTTTCTTTGTTTTCTGTTTCTTCTACTAGAAAATATGCTTTGTGAGAGTAGGAGCTTGGTCAGTTTTTTTCAGTACTAGAACTCCACAACCTGAATAGTGTCAAGCACATAGGAGAGAACCAGTTGGCACATTTGAATTAATCAATAATAGAATATTGATATCTATAATTGACTGTGGGAGAGAAACGTCTGAACTCATGCACATCTATATTCTGGGCAAAGAAAAGTGACCATAAGATATAGTTAGTTCATGAATACTTACAAACCTAAAAGTCAAGCAAGAAGGCAAGATTCACAAATACAAAACAACTAGGAAATAATTCAAGTTGATACATAATCAGGTAGATTTATTTACGTGAATGTATTGGTACTGTAATGAGCCTTACTGAATATTATCTAGTATAGCCCCCACATTAAATAATTAAGAAAATGCTCAGAGATAATGACTAAGCTTTGCATTTAGGATTGCCTGTTGCAGAAAAATCTTACTAGTACAGTACAGACTCATTACAGGGATAGGCTGTGCATATACTAATCTAATAGGCTGTGCATATACTAATCTATTTCAACTATAGATATAAATATACATGTAGATACATATTAATAGATACATACTGAGTCAATTTGGTTTATATCTAGCTATACCAATTACATATACTTATATAAAATTATATAAAGCTATTTTAAACAGTTTATAGATAGGTTAGTCCTTTTAGTAAAAGATTCCATATATATGTTCTTTGAGTATACGTATGTGCTTCGGTATGTTTCTGAGTGGATTAAATCAATTTAATATCTTTATCTTAGCACAACCTCTATTACTCTCCTTTCCTGCCCTGTCAATTAAAATTATGGTAAAATATGATTCATCTAACTCAAATCAAATTCACCTAAAAGAATCTCTGAAGATATTAAACTAAGAAATCTGATATTCAAGATCCATTTATTCTAATATGACACTGACCCTAAGATTCACTACCTTCAATATATTACGTATCCATTCTTCTGAGAATGAGAGGGGCCAGAGGAGTTGCCAGTAATCTCATGACCCTGGTTCTAGTATATACTCCATGCTATTACTCTGGTATTCCAAATTTATTTACCACTTCTCTCCAGAATTATCCTTTCACTAAACCCAGGTCAGTTTGTTCATTTTTCCACAAACTCACTATGGTCATTTCTGTCTTAGTTTCTCTTCTCTAAGTGTCACTTTCCCCATGATTTTTTTTCTTCTGTTTTTCATTTCTTACCAGCTCCTGGTCTCACTAACAATTTTCAGTATTCTTTTCTCTAGGTGCAATCCAGCAGTCATATTCAATTTTCATATGTGCAACAAATGTCTCCACTGAAACTGAAATGTTATAGCCACAGTAATCAGTTGTGTATTTCAGAGTCATTTAAGGTTGTAAAAAATAATTTAATACCAGAAAATCTTGCCTTCTTAAAGAATGGCTAACCAATGCTTTTTTGTAGCCCAAGGGTACCCTTTTTACTAAACACAAACTTCTGATACTTACAGCATCAAGTTCTGTAGCTAACTGATCACTCCTCTAAAACAGGGCTATGTTCTGAATTGCTGTTTTAACATATGATTAAGATAAATGGAGAATGGGAATAAGTTTCATGTGCATTACCTTCCTAGGACTGTAGGCCTCCAGGGCAAGGAGTTGTCTTCTTTATTTCCTTTATATGACTATAACAAATGATAAGTAATAACCAGTCTCACACAATATAGCAGCATAGCACATTTCTACAGTATAGGTTAAACTTTTTCAATGTAAACACTTGACTTTATCCAGAATTTATTCCTTATTAATTTTTTTTTCAGTTGGCTATCTTGTCACAAGCTATGTGGTAAAGCCAGGTAAACTTGTTATCAAGTGGATCTTATATGATTACTTATGAATTTGCAACAGTAACATGGGAAAAAAGCAACGTCCTCTTTATAATTCCTTTAGAATAATTCATTATAGAGAAAAAATATACCAAAAGCTAATTAGAATGTTTTTATCTTTCTTTTTTCTTTTTTTTTTAAGATTTCATGTATTTATTTATTCATTCATTCATTCATTTATTTATTCATTCATTCATGAGAGACACACAGAGAGAAGCAGAGACACAGGCAGAGGGAGAAGCAGGAAGCCCAATGTGGGACTCTATCCTGGGACTCCGGGATCAATCCCTGAGCCAAAGGCAGATGCTCAACTGCTAAACTACCCAGGTGTCCCTGTTTTTATCTTTCTTATTGATTCTTCATTTAATTGCAGTTAGACATGATTCTACAATTGATTATGTTATCCTCTCATTTATTTTTTTTTAAGATTTTATTTATTTATTTGAGAGAGAGAACATGAGCGGGGAGAGAGGGAGAAACAGACTTCCTGCTGAGCATGGAGCTTGATGTAGGCTCAATCCCAGGACCCTAAAATCATGACCTGAGCCAAAGACAGAGGCTTAACTGAGTGAGACACCCAGGTACCGCTCACTTTCTTGCTTTAAAAAAATCCAGGCTTTCTTCAACATATAAATAAGTTTATAATTTATATGGAATACATATAGAGACTTTCAACATTTTACAATACGGTAACTTAGAAAGTTGTGGTTAGGAATTTGACCAGCACTATTTAGGGATTTGGTCATGTCAGAATTTTATGTTAATAGATATTACTTCATGTTTTATCTATCATAAGTGTTATTAATTGGCTAAGAAAAAGAGAAACTTCATGAACAAAATCATGTGGCTATCAGGTACTCAAGAAAAAACTACTTAACAATGTGTATTAATGATAATAAGTATCTTAGAAAAATAAAGGGAGGGAGTGAAGAGTAGTCCATGCAAATTCTGTGCCCCTCCTATAATCCCTTAGCTATAGTGGATATAAATAAATAGATTGATACATATCTCAACATTAAAAGTAGATGAAGATTATTTTAGTACTATCACCATTGCATTATATTTGGTTTCCTTTTATAATTTGTTCTCTTACAAACAGTTTCTATTTATCTATTTATTTTCTAATTATCTCTCTATAAGGCCAGACATTAAACTGGGAAGAACAGTCTGCACTTGAATGAAATAGGCACCAGGAATGCTGTCCATCATACATTTTGTCATCATATATATTTATATCATCATAAAATTCTTAGTTTTGCTAACATAGATTGAGTCACAGTGAGCTCACATGGAGTATTTTTTAGACCTGCTCTCAAGATTTTGTGATATATCATTCCAAAAGTTTAACATCTGAGACTTGTAGTTATAGAATAATAATTTAGAAAAAAACTAATTTCTTAAACATGGCTTTACAATTAGATATCTCCCACCACACAGTTTTATCTGCATTCAGAAACGTGTATTTTCCTATCTATTAGTGGGACAAAATAAATGATAAAGTTTACTGAAATTTATTTATTACATTCTCATTGTTTGAGTACTCTTTCTGTTGCTCAATACCTTTATGATCTCTTCTATTTTGTATTGTTTCTCCCACTATTTTGGTTCATTATAACTTAGCTTGTTTTTAAAATGCTTTGTTTTAAAAATAAAGCAATATTGGTATACTGAAAAACAGCAAACTGCTAAGGGTATTGTGTGTTTATTTTTGATTCTCAGAAGGCCATTGAAAGGTCTCCATGTAGGAGAGCTACAGCTGCAGATTGTATGGTACAGTTGTGAATCAAAGAGCACTAGTAAACCACATTGCAAACAAACCAATCAACAGTCATGTTTTACTGTGCTGTTCTGATTTGGCTACATTCTGCAACATGTGTTGTTTATTCCTTTGTGACTTCCCTCTTTTTTTTTTAATTTATTTTATGTTTTAGTGAAGCATTTTTACTCACAATGGCAGACAAAATTTATGCACAAATAAAACAAAATGAAAATCTGATACTAGATACTAGAATGCAAGTTTCTCAAGGTTTAAGTTGTCTTCAAGGAAATACTTGGAGAAATGAACAATACATATTAGCACACAATTAAGAATGATGGAATCATTGGTATCGTTAAAAGCAATATAAATCATATTGCAGCTGGAGAGCCATGTCCCTCATTTATAGGATTAGTTGCTTGAATAAACTATAGGCAGGAATATTGTGTGACTTTAAGGAATTTGAAGGAAACAGAAGAATGACTTCCATGATAAAAATCTGGGATAAAAACACTGAATAAAAGTGACTCTGTTAGCAGTCCACAATTTCCAGAAATGGATGCTGATTACTACAACAGATTTTTTTCTGATGCTCATAACAGACTAACAATTGTAGACTTCACAAAGGTTAATTTTATATTCATTATTGAAAGAGTCACTGAAAGCTATAGATATATTAAGATGCTATATATATATATATATATATATATATATATATATATATATATATATATATGTAAGTAAGTATATATGTACATATTGGGGTCATTCTAAGCCAAGACTTCAATAGTTTAAATCAATTATAGATACAGTAACTCTAAAGAGTGTAAATGGTACTTCAGTGCTTTTCTGACTAAATTCTAATTCTGTAAATTAGTATAAAATTATGTTCTACTGATCACAGACTGAGATTTTTAAAAATAAAATGACTTTAGCTTGTCATTATGGTAGGATTTGTTGATCCAAACACTATTTGATTTCTACTTTTTGTTTTTTTATTGATAACCAAGTTTGAGATGAGGCAAAGACTTGCTGTAAGCTTATTTCTGTTTTGTGAGATTCTATTTTGATGCAAGGACAAAAGTTTTTTCAGGAAGGAGAGAGAAAGAGAGAGAGAGAGATTAAAATATTTTAGGGAGAGCTACTGGTTTCTCAATAGCAGAAGCAGATTGCTCAAAAAGGCATTTTAAGGAAATGGTTAAAACTGCTTTCTTGATTGACAGGTTAAAAGATGGGAGGAAAATTAGTGAATTTTTTTCAGTAGATCAACTTGATTTTTCTCATGCAGGAAAACCACTTTATGGAAGTTGCTATCATATCTTGTTTGCAGCTATAATTGCTAAGTAAGTCACCTCTTCCAAATTCCTGCTCCAAAGTGTGGCCTTTCTTTGAATAGCAAGTTTTAGCAAATTCAGGTAATCACTAAAATCCTATAATATCTGCCTTCAAAATAGAAGTCAAATGCTGTGCACCTCACTACCTTCAAACCACCAGAAAAAAGTATGTGCCTATTCTTTTTTTTTTTAATTTTTATTTATTTATGATAGTCACACACACAGAGAGAGAGAGAGGCAGAGACACAGGCAGAGGGAGAAGCAGGCTCCATGCACCGGGAGCCCGATGTGGGACTCGATCCCGGGTCTCCAGGATCGCACCCTGGGCCAAAGGCAGGCGCTAAACCGCTGTGCCACCCAGGGATCCCGTATGTGCCTATTCTTGGCGTGACTATAAAAATAGCCTCCTTACTGGCCGGCCACAAATCCTCCCTTCCATACTATCTGTTCATCGCTTTACAGGCTGTTCATGTTCAAAGAGTCTAAGTTTCAATGACAATTCTCACAGTATAAATTTTAGTGTTATACTATTGCTTGTACAGTAAATTCCAAGGTTCTCTTTATTATCCCAACATTTTTTCTATATTTCTCCTCTCTCAGTGTATCCTCACTGCTGGCTGTCAGTGATTCGAATGCTATTTTTACATATCAGAATTTTTGCACACACCATTCCCCTTACTGGAATAATAGCCTCTCTCCCAACCACCCATCCCTTCCTTAGTCAACTCATGCTCACACTTTATGTCTGAGTTGAAATGGAATTTCTCAAAGATCTTGTTCTCCAAAACTCACAATACCATACATTCCATTTTAGCACTCATCACAGTATTTAAGAAGGAATTACAATTGACTCTTGAACAAGGTAGGGATTAGGGATGCTGATCCACTGCAAAACTAAAAATTTACATATAACTTTGACTCCCCCAGACTTAACTACTACAGGCCTACTGTTGACTGAATGTCTTAGCAATAACATAAACAGTTAATACATATTTTGTATGTTATATGTATTACCTACTGTATTCTTACAATAAAAGAAACTGGAGAAAATAAAATGTTACTAAAAAAAATCATAAGAAAGAGAAAATACATTTGCATTACTAGAAAAAAAGTTGCATATACCTAGACCAGCCCAGTTCAAACCCATGTTGCTCAAGGGTCAACTGTACTTGTATAAAATTATTTTTAATTAAAATATATTTTCCTGAGGTGTCTGGGTGTCTCATTTGGTTAAGTGGGTAACTCTTGGTTTCAAATCAGGATTGTGGGCTTGAGCCCTGCATGGAGCTCTGCACTCAGTGGGGAGTCTGCTGGAGATTCTATCTCCCCCCTTCCCCTCCCCCTGAGCATGCTGTCTCTCTCTCTCTCTCTCTTTCTCTCTCTCTCTCTCTCATAAATTAATCTTTAAAAGAAATAAAATATGTTTTCCTTTTGGCTACATTCTCTCTTTTTCTTCTTCGTCCCATCCCTGTGTGTGTGTGTGTGTGTGTGTGTGTGTGTTTTGTTATGTGCCAAGGAGATGAGATTTTATATACATATGTACATATATACACATATATACAAAACTATCATATATATATATAAAACCATGTGCCTCACATTTTGATATACATATATATTAAATTGTATATAATAAATATATTCATATGTATATAATGAATATATACATACATATAAATATGGGCACATGGTCACATTGTTGTCACTTAAGTGTTTGTTGGTGGATAAATTGGAAATAAATAACACTCAATTTAGAAAGTGCAAGAATATTAATACTTCATGTTTTATATTGGTAGAAAACACAGATAAAATTTCAGAGTTTTGAGAAAGTTCATTGTAGTAGAAGTTTCCTGAGAGGAAAATTTGGCAATATAGATGTTTAACAGGGAAAACGGTTAATTTTCTATTTTTTTTTAAAGATTTCATTTATTTATTCATGAGAGACACACAGAGAGACAGAGACACAGGCAGAAGAAGAAGCAGGCTCTATGCAGGAAACCTGATGTGGGACTGGATCCCAGGACTCCAGGATCTCGCCGTGGGCCAAAGGCAGACACGAAACCGCTGAGCCACCTAGGGATCCCAATTTTCTATTTTTTTATTGAAATTTAACTATAACATTAATGGTAATAGTCACTACAATGTATTTAGTACTAAACTGAACCATACAATGTACTTAGTCCTGTATATATGTTCTTTGATTTAGTTTGCTCAGAAATTCCTGAAAAAGAAAAGTTCATTCACTTCTAGAAAAAGATTAATTGCCTTATGATACAGGTAGCAATCCAAACCAGTTTTAAGCCTGTTTATTCAATAAGCAAAAACTTTCCTTTCTGAGTATACTTTTACATACTGACCAATTGATTACAGCTCTTCATTAATCAAAGTGAGCCAATCACAGACTTACTCCAATAGATACACCTCTGAGTACTAACCAACTAGCTATTAGCAACCAATTAATCTTACCTGGGTAATCATGCTTTTACAGACTATATCATCCTACTGATAGTCCACTAATCCCCAAACCTCACACTTCTAAAAAAATTATATAAAAAGAACAGTCTGTTCTACTCAGATTCAGAGAGGCTATACTTACATGGCATAACTCTCTTAATGAGATAAGCAATAAATTTAAATTCATCTTCCTATTTCAGATACTGAGCAGTGACATCGTTTGACATTCCTAAGCCATCTATTACTATATTCATTTTAAAGAAAAGAAAATGAGGATCAGAACAGATAAGCAACTTAAATGAGGTTGCAGAGATAATAATATATCAATATTGGAACATTGATCATACTTACTCTAAATATAATTATTTAGTCACTATAATATATTGATATGGGCATGTCCTTAATAAACGTGTTTTATCTAGAATTTTTAAAGGATATCTAGCCACCAAATCATTTAAAAGCATGAAAAGCAACAAAACAGAGGAAGAGGTAAGAATAGAGGGACATATCGAGAAAACATAAAAAAAATAAAAACAAGACATTGAAATTAGAAATAAGAATATCTACTATAAAAATTAATATAAAGACTTAAAAACTAAGTGAAATGCTTTTAATTTTTTTTAAATAACAATGCAACCACAAAATACTTATTAAAGACAAACTTGATGGGTTAAAGAGGTGGTGGGGATTAAGGAGTGTACTTGTGATGAGCACCAGGCATTATATGGAAGTTTGAATCATTATATTGTACACATGAAACTAATATTACACTGTATGTTAACTAACTGGAATTTAAATTAAAATAAAATGGAAAATAGGCATAGTTGATGGATAGGATGAAATAAAATTCAAGTGAATATTAGTGTGAGATCAGGGATCCCTGGGTGGCGCAGCGGTTTGGCGCCTGCCTTTGGCCCAGGGCGCGATCCTGGAGACCCGGGATCGAATCCCACATCAGGCTCCCGGTGCATGGAGCCTGCTTCTCCCTCTGCCTATGTCTCTGCGCCTCTCTCTCTCTCTGTGACTATCATAAATTAAAAAAATATATATATATATTAGTGTGAGATCATTTGACAATTTGTGTTGATTTAAGATAAAAATCTCAATAAAGATATAGTTATGAATATTCAAGTTCAAAACATCACACTAAGGAAGTATTTTTAAATCTTAGGAGGAAACTGAGATACATTTTAGATGAGTTTTTATACACTAATGGATGTTAAAATGGTACATGGTTAATTAATAATTCAATGTGATATGCTTTCTGTATATTATAAAGGAAGAATAGGCTTTCTACAGGATTTTTTATAAAATATAGTTGGGATTTTTAATAAACTTTGTATACATAGGTTTTCTCCATACACAATTCTGATTTCAAAAAAATGTGAATGTATATTAAAAAAAAGTAAATTTCCAAGGATAGATGAAGTAAACAAAGATGACCACAGATAAGAAATGTCAGCCAAGTTTGCAAGAAGAAAAGTAGATGTATAAATAATAAATGATATAGAGTTTATGTATATCCCCTGCCTGACAAGAGCCTAAATTAGTGGGTAGAGGGTAGTCCAAGAATCTGATTCCTTCCACAGAATTTGCTAAAAATGGTCAGTGATTCAGTGATTTAGGGCCAGTGTACCACTATGAAAATATATGTGCAAGGGAGAGATGCTGGAAGAGGATTGTTTGAATCTGTATGAAGAGAATTGATGAACCTTGTCACTAACCAAAGGAATGTCTTCCTCCACTCCTGTTGAAAAGAAATTTACCTCTCAGGAAAAGGGGTATCAGTGAAACTGTCCTGGGGCCTACTAAATGCTGATGAAGTTGGGAAGAGGTGCCTTATTCATGAAACTCCTTTGTCATACCTCAAAGTCACTAACCACATTAAGCCAAACTTAAAATCCTCTTTAGGAAATTGAGAAAAAAAAAAAAAAGAGAGAGAGAGAAATAAGAGATAAAGCCTACAGATAGAGATTTTGGTGTAGATGGAGATGAGAATGGCTGCTCCATATAAAGCAGCTTGGTCTCATTGTGTATGGTGGATTTAAACACCTATCAGTGGACAAATTGTTCACACATCTGAGCTATCAGTTTTTTTTTTTTGTTTTGTTTTTTTTTTTTTTTAATGAGACTACTAGTTTAAAAGAATGAAAAAATAATCACAAAGAATCATCAGATGTTGGGGCACCTGGGTGGCTCAGTGGTTGAGTGTCTGCCTTTGGCTCAGGGTGTGATCTTGGGATCCTGGGATAGAGTCCCACATCAGGCTCCCCATGGGGAGCCTGCTTCTCCCTCTGCCTATGTCTCTGCCTCTCTCTCTCATGAATCTCTGTGTCTCTTATGAATAAGTAAATAAAACCTTTAAAAAAATAATCAGATGTTGAAGGAACACCTCAAAAACACCAGATTAAAGCAGAAATCTTATTTGAATAATATAACTATATTCCTGAATATATCCTGATAATAAGAATATTATTAGAGACTTCACAGCACCAATTTAAAACATACCTTTTATGCCACACAGCTAGAGAAAGATCATCAACATATTTTATATTTTCACACTGTATGAAAATTCATTGCATAGTTTACAGTCATTAAGACCTATTGGACTTAAGTCTCAAGAAAACATTTTCCCGTTTTGACAAGTTCATGTTACTCATTATTGAATGATGTATCAGGATATTTCTGTCAGGTTTGCTAGTAATACGTGTTATTCTCATTTGCAATCAATGACTTGACTGGCGGGCAACTCCCAGAGAGAGAGAGAGAGAGAGAGAAAGGATATTAAACTGCTTGTTTTGCCATGCTATGTCATTTAACTTCATTTTTCAAGCTTTTTAAATATGTCACAGTACAGAAAATGCCACAGAACAGTGCTTCATAATTAGCTTCCTATTTCTTTTTGGTATTACTGCTTTTATGAGAGGTAGTATTTCTTGTTACAATATGTCATCCTAATACCTTGTAACTTGTTTAAGATTTTATTTTTTTTAAGTATTTTATTTATTCATGAGAGGCACAGAGAGAGAGAGAGAGAGAGGCAGAGACATAGGCAGAGGGAGAAGCAGGCTCCATGCAGGGATCCTGATATGGGACTCGATCCCGGGTCTCCAGGATCACGCCCTGGGCTGAAGGCAGCACTAAACTGCTGGGCCACTGGAGCTGCCCTGTTTACGATTTTAAAATGTATTTTCTTTCCTACTTTAAAAGAGACAAGGAGTATAATGTATATTGTCAACATAATTAATAATCTCCAGACCCCCCAAAATATCTGTCTGCAATTTCCAAATATCAAGTCCTAACATTTATTTTCAGCATTCGTTCAAGACATAGTATTGTTAGGAAAAACCTATTTAGAGATCTTACATATCTTACATATCATTATAATGCAATGAGTGAATTATGGTACCATTTTGTTTTGCTTGCTCCAGCTCTAACCTTGAACTCAACACTGAAAAGTTCATATTTTGAAGACCGGATTAAATTATTAAATTATTTTCCTTCAGGAATTTTATCAGAAGAAAAAATACAGGTGTACAAAATCTATGGCTTATAAATCTGGGTTGATCACAGTTAATGGAGATTTCGATTTCGATTAAGGGAATATGTTGTAAATTAAACTGCTTTGAATCATTTATATCTTAGTTAAATGGATGAAACTATGTGAAAATCTCATTATCAAAGTTTGAAGAAACTCAGATGCAGATAGAAGTAAGTCATACTTCAAACTAGTAAATATAAAGGTATAAATGAAGATGCATTCTGAATTAGGAATGTCTTAATATTTCCATCACTACAATCTTAATGTGAATCATCATCCATGTTCATCTACATGACTAACGTTCCCCCTGTGTCCTATCCTGGCCCCCTATACACCACCTTTCAGCAGCAGCCAGTTTTCTAATATGTTATCAGATCATATCACCTCTTTCTTTGAACTTATCAATAGATTTCTATTACAAATTAAGTAATGACTTTATTAATTTTCTATGGACCACAAGGCTGTACATGAACTGGATCTGGTTTCCATCTCTCCCCTATGCATGAAGCACATCTAGTTTCACCTTCATTCTGCTTTTATTTCACAATATTTGTATTTGCTCTTCTTTTAGCATGGCTTTTTTCCTAGATCTTAGTGCTGGGCACTGGACACAGTCCATCAGTAGAACAGGAAAGTGAACTAACAGTTATATACTGTAAGGTTAATACTGGGATCCCTGGATGGCCCAGCGGTTTAGCATCTGCCTTCAGCCCAGGGCGTGATGCTGGAGTCCTGAGATTGAGTCCCACATCAGGCTCCGTGCATGGAGCCTTCTTCTCCCTCTGCCTGTTTCTCTCTCCCTCTCTCTCTCTCTCTCTCTCTCTGTCTCTCTCTCTCTCTCTGTGTCTCATGAATAAATAAATAAAATCTTTAAAAAATAAGGTTAATGCCATTCTCTATATTTGCAGAAACAAATACATGAGCTATCTACATTGTATGGGGATCAGGGAGATAATGGGCAGGGAAAGAAATGGTCAACTTAGCTTCAGGCCTTGAAATTTACCTAGGAAGAACTAATATGAGATGGAGTCTGTATGTCTTCAACTGTTACTCCAGTTCTTAATGCATACATTTGGTTATATGATTGAATGAATGCACTTGTGTGTGGGTGTGGGAGATAATAGTGTTTATATGTGTTCAAGGGAGGAATAAATCTATTAATTTCCTTATGTTAACATTAGTAAGTTATCTTGGGAAAAATATGATCCACAATAGTTCTTCTCAACTTTAAAGTGGTCTATGCAAATTTATACCTCTGTAATTCCTCTTCAGATGCTTATTCCTGATCAGTTTCTTAGTCTTTCTCTTCACCTGTGTAACCATTGCATTAAAGTCCTTCTGCTATAAACACTCAGAGTGCTTTATGTTTTAATAGTTGGGTCCTAAGTAGGCCCCAAAGTATTCCCACAAACTTTCCATTTATGTATGCTGTCAGGGTTGAGCAATTTGTCTCAGGAAATATAGCTGAATACAGCATATAATAATAACCTAGCTATACTATCAGAAGAAAACTGTGAGAGCTTTGACATGGAACCCCATTCTATACTTCAAAACATCTGGGTGTTTATTGATTCCAGCTGTGAAGAATACATTGCAACTCTGGCTCTCCATGTGCCCAGATGTGGACAATCATTGTGTGAAGTGAGCATTGACTGATGTATCAAATCTGCAAGTACTTCAGATACAGTATTTCAGACATAAAGATTATGCCATTTCAGGTTATCAAGACCTTGAATTACAGCTTAGTAAATATGAAAAACTAGTTGGACAGCTTGTGAAGGCTCCATTGTAGGCCTGGCTGACTTGTAACACGTAGTAATGAAGGTGTTGGTCCTGCTATAATTTTATCAGGTTGGTGAGCAATAGTGAACTTGATGCCTATTTTTTGTGGGTACTTCTTGAATATTGTGTAGACCCTAGTAAAACTGTGGTGGCTATGGCTATTTATAAATACAGATACATTTTGTGAAGGTACTGTGTCTACTTTTCTGCTGTCCTGTTATCAAGGACTGGGTTCCATATTTAACAATATACAGCTTGTCAGATTTGACATTTGGCCAGGGTGGTTGCCTAATCCTTGAACTCTGGACTAAGGAAGGGTGCCTGGAATCCATGAAAATACTGAGTTGTATTCAAACTACTGTATCCCTTCAGTTTTGCTTTTCTCAAACCAAGTACTTGCTAATGCATCTTCCTCATGAACTTGTTTCACAACAGATTTTATCTCTGCATTTTGGACCCTAGCTCTGAACAGTTTTTCACTTGTCACTATTTTACCCACTATAAACATGGGTGTGGAGTAATCAACCCATAATGGTAAAACAAATGAACACATCACCTGATAAAGTCACGATCGTTCGTTTATCTTTTGTTTCCCTTGCTTCTGGAGACACGTCTAGCAAGAAGTTGCTGCATCCAAGTTCAAAGAGATTGCTGGCTGTGTTCTCCTCTAGGATTTTTATGGATTCCTATATCTCTTTTAGGACTTTAATCTATTTTGAATTTATTTTTGTGTGTGGTATAAGAAAGTGGTCCAGTTTCATTATTTAACATGTAGCTGTCCAATATTCCCAACACCATTTGTTGAAGAGACTGTCTTTTTTCCATTGGATATTCTTTCCTGCTTTGTCAAAGATTAGTTGACCATAGAGTTGAGAGTCCATCTCTGGGTTCTCTATTCTTCTCCATTGATCTATCTGCCTCTTTTCTTTTCTTTTCTTTTCTTTTCTTTTCTTTTCTTTTCTTTTCTTTCTTTTTTTTCTTTTCTTTCTTTTTTTTCTTTTCTTTCTTTTTTTTTCTTTTCTTTCTTCTTTTCTTTCTTCTCTTTTTTTGTGCCAGTACCATACTGTCCTGATGAATACACCTTTGTAATAGAGCCTGAAGTCCAGAATTGTGATGCCTCCAGCTTTGGTTTTCTTTTCAACATTACTTTGGTTATTTGCCCTCTCTGGTTCCATATAAATTTTAGAGTTGTTTTTTCCAGCTCTGTGAATAATGATAATGGTATTTTGATAAGGATTGCACTGAATGTGTCAGGATAAAAGCTTTTGCACAACAAAGGAAACAGTCAACAAAACTAAAAGGCAACCTGAAGAATGGGAGAAGATATTTGCAAATGACATGGTACATAAGGTGCTAATATCCAAAATCTGTAAACAACTTATTAACAAACTCAACAACCAAAGAACAAATAATCCTGTTTAGAAATGAGCAGAAGACATGAACAGGTATTTCTCCAAAGAAGACATACAAATATCTAACAGACACAACAAAGTGCTCAATATCACTCAACATCAGAGAAATACAGATCAAAACCACAATGAGGTACCACATCGCACCCATCAGAATATCTAAAATTAACAACTCAGGAAACAACAGATGTTGGCAAGGATGTGAAGAAAGGAGAACTCTCTTACACTGTCGGTAGGAATGCAAATTGGAGCAGCCACTCTGTAAAACACTATGGACTTTCCTCAAAAAGTTAAAAATAGAAGTATCATGCAACCCAGCAATTGTACTATCAGTTATTAAAAGGACACAAAACTAGTGATTCAAAGGGGCACATACACTCCAATGTTTATAGCAGCAATGTCCACAATGTCAAAATATGGAAAGAGCCCAGATGTTCATTGACAGATGAGTAGATAAAGATGTAGTATATAGGGGTGCCTGGGCGGCTCAGTTGGTTGAACGAAATCAAGCAACTCTTGATTTCTACTCAGGCCATGATCTCAGGGTCATGAGATCAAACCCTGATTGTGCCCTGTGCTCAGTGAGGAGTCTGTTTGAGATTCTCTCTCTCCCTCTCTGCCCCTTCTCCCTGCACTCTTCTAATCTCTCTCTCAAATAAATAGATAGATGATAGATGATAGATAGATAGATAGATAGATAGATAGATAGATAGATAGATAGATAGATTTTTAAAGAAGATATGGTATTTATATATAATGTAATATTACTCAACCATCAAAAAGAATGAAATGCTATTTGCACAACATGGATGGAACTATAGGGTATTATGTTAAGCAGAATAAGTCAGAGAAAGACAAATACCATATGATTTCACTCAAATGTGGAAAGAAACAAAACAGATGAACATAGTGGAAGGGAAGGAAAAATAAGACAAAAACAAAGAGGGACGCAAACCATAAGAGACTCTTAAGTCTGGGGAACAAACTGAAGGTTGCTAGAGTGGGAGGTGAATGGATGGGGTAAATAGGTGATGGGCATTAAGGGGGGCACTTGATAGAATGAGCACTGGGTGTTAAATGCAACTGATGAATCACAAAATTCTACCCCTGAAACTAGTACTATAGTACACTAATATATATTAACTAAATTGAATTTAATTTTTTTAAATAAGCACATTTATTTACTTTGAATAAAGAAACAACAAAAAGTTTATTATTTGTCATAAAAAACAGACATTATTTACATTACCTCTAATGTGAAACCTCCCTATCAGTGTTAACTATAACCTTGTTTGGTCGACTACATTTTAAATACAAAAACATGCACTATGGCAGTTTTTAGCATATCCTTTAAATGAACAAAGTGTTTTATTCTCATGTTCTGTTTCATGAAATTTTTATTATTTAGGGCTGGTCTTCTTAAAGGAGACTTGGCTTTTTTCATTTTGTATTTTTTTTCTCAAAGTAAGATCTTCTTATTTGCTTGGTAGATTTATTCTGCTCAACTTCAGTTGTACAACCTAGCCAGCACAGCCCTCACTGACTATGGCAGTGTATTATATTAGAATCTATTTTCCTCCAGTTGTGGGACTCATGCAATGCCTCATTCCTCATCCATCCCAGCTCTTATTGTTGGTCTTGCAATGAGGGCTGCATTCTGTGGAGGAAAATAAGCCTTGGTTCAGAACAAACTGATGTTCCAGATATTATATAGTCACTGAGGTTTCCTATGTTCTGTCTTCCTTCAGCCAGTTTCCTGAAGCATTCCTGTTATAACTTTTTTTTGCAGATGTATTAAGATTTGACTACTAAATTAATAGAAATATACCTACTAGGCACAATAAGAAATACATAAAAATAATAAACACAAAATAAAGCATGGTAATATATATCACCTGTCAAATTAACAAATATTAAATAATAATCATAATGGCTAAACATAGTGATGATATAGTAGTAAACTGAGTGATAGGCTTATACACTTAAAAAATCCTTTATGAAAACCTTCTAAAAATCTGCATAAAATATTTTAAACTGTCCAAATCCTTGTTTTCACTAAAATCTTGTAAAAAACTTTTAAGGGCAGTCCAGGTGGCTCAGCAGTTTAGCTCCTGCCTTCGGCCCAGGGTGTGATCCTGGAGACCCAGGATCAAGTCCCATGTCGGGCTCTCTGCATGGAGTCTGTTTCTTCCTCTGCTTGTGTCTCTGCCTCTCTCTCTCTCTCTCTCTCTCTCTCTGTGTGTGTGTGTGTGTCTCATGCATAAATAAATAAATAAAATCTAAAGAAAAAAAAAACTTTTAAGAAACATGTAGTGACATACAGTCAAAAATGTTGGCAAGAACAAACGTATAACCTTCTTAAGTGTTCAAATTAAAAGAATGTCCAAGTAAGCTAAAGTCGAACTACTCAAATGTGAGTAGTGATCCTTAGAGAGGCAGCATGAGTGTTACCTGGGATCATTTTATAAATGGAAACTCTTGGTCTCTATTCCAGACCCACTGAATCACAATCTAGAGAGAAGATCCAGAACTCTGTGCTTTAATAAGCTTTCTTGGAAAATCTTAAATGTAAAGTTTGAGAAGCATTAAATCATAGTACATTTTAAAAAATAGCCACCTATCAAAGTCTAAGTAGAAAATTAATTTATGTTTTAAAAGTCTATCCTATACCTGCTACCAAATAATATTATCCTAGTTTTGTAAAGAGACAAATGTATACATAGAAAATATTGGAAAAGATGGCATTTCAAATGTTATGTGGAAAAGATAAATATTTCAATAAAAGAGAAAAATACATTTTTATAACAAAACAACAGTTTACAAAGTGTTCTGATAAGTAGAGTTAATGTAAAATTTACAAAAAAGTAATACAAACCAGGAAGAAGTTCACTTGTTATGAATTTGCCTTTATACAGACACATACTCAGAAAGAAGGCAAAAAGTAGACTCTGATAAGATGTAATTGATCCAAAAAACAAGTTTATATCATTGCATTCTGAAAACTCACTTTAAAAACATAGCCTTATAAATAAAAAGGGAAGAAGCTGATTGTGAAGGAGAGAGGTAAAAGAATGGAGTAGCAATAAAGCTGATTAATCTTCTGCTAAACATAGCTTAATGCAGAAAATAACTATAAAATCTGGACCCCTTCAAAAAAAAATGGGTCCATATGAAGGTTACAGCACAGGTGAATTTCTCATTTTTATGTCTTTTTGTTGTTGTTGTTGTTCATCCTTGAGGCTTTACTTCCTTGCAGTATGGCAAAGACTACAGTATAAAAGGCAGTTTTTCTGTTTTGAAGAGCCACACTTCAGAATTTGGAGAAATCACAAATACCTGAGTCTGAAGAGATAAACCCAGAAAGGAAGGAGTTACAGAAGGTGGACCCTAAGCCTTGTGCAAAATTACCTGCAGTCACTGACCCTATAATTCTGTATAAAGCAAACATATCTTTCAAAACAAGGCTTTCAAACAAAGATCCCTGTATATTAAAAAAAAAAAAAAAAAAAAAAGTTAAAAACTAAGAATTTGTCACTAGCAGATATAGTACAAGAAATGCTAAGGAAGTTTCTTCAGGTAAGTGATGTCATATAGAAATTCTAATCTTCCAAAAATAATAAAGATGGTTGGTAATGATATATACTATCAATACATTCTATCAATAGGAATAAACAACAGTTTTATGCAAGTCTTTTAAGAAAGTGTAGGAAGAAGGAATACTTCTCAATTCATTTTGTATGGCCAAATATGAATACTACTAAAAAATTAAAAAAAAATTAAGAAGTACTAGTAAATATTCCTATGACCATACATATATTTAATAACTTATTAGAAAATCAAGTCCCTATGTAGTAGAAATATAACATTTTTCTTAGAAATGCAAGGTTGATTTAACATCCAAAGAACAAAAATTATAGTTTACTAAATTAACACAATAAAGGAGAAAACTATATAATCATTTCCAAACATGGAGAAAAAGGATTTGACAGAATTTTATATCCATTCATAATAAAATACTCTCAATTTGATAAAGGGTATATGCCAAAACTCTACAGCTGACATCAAGCTTAGTGACAAAATGCGAAAAGTTCTTCCCCTAAGGTCAGTAATAACAAGACAAGGATGCCACATCTACTCAACTTTTCATTAGAACTTCAAGAAAACTTCAATAAGACTATAAAAAATGGAAGGGATAAAGATTGAAAAGGAAGAATTAAAATTAACCTAGAGATGACATCATTGTATATACAAAATATCTTAAGTGACCAATGAAATCACAAGCATACCTCAAGAGATATTATGGGTTTGGTTTCAGACCACTGCAACAAAGTAAATGAGGAAATAAGGCAAGTGAAATGAAATATTTGGTTTCCGGGGATCCCTGGGTGGCTCAGCGGTTTAGCGCCCGCCTTTGGCCCAGGGCGCCATCCTGGAGTCCTGGGATCGAGTCCCGCGTTGGGCTCTCGGCATGGAGCCTGCTTCTCCCTCTGCCTGCGTCTCTGCGCCCCTGCCCCATGAATAAATAAATAAATCTTAAAAAAAATATTTGGTTTCCCAGTGCATGTAAAAGTAATGTTCACACTGCATTGTTATCTATTCAAGTGTGCAGTAGTATTATGTCTAAAAACACAACGTACATACCTTAATTTAAAGTTACTTTATTGCGGGAGGAGGGCTAGAAGGCGGAGGAGTAGGGTCCCAGAGTCACCCGGCCCCACCAACTTACCTAGATTACTTTCAAATCATCCTGAAAACCTATGAATTCGATCTGAGATTTAAAGAGAGAACAGCTGGAACGCTACAGAGAGAAGGGTTTTCGATTCTAACAAGGTAGGAAGATGGAAAAAAAAAAAAAAAGGAATCCAGTGCGGGGGCCCTCGAGGAGCCAGGCTAAGGTCGGCAGCAAGAGCCTCTGGGACAGGAAGGCCCAGCCCCAGGGAAGCAGGAACTTTAAAAATTCACACTAGATTCTTCCCGGATGGAAAGGCGCTCAGCAGGGAAACCGGGCAGAACCGCAGGAGGGGCAGTGGAGCCTCGCATCGTCTGGAATCCCTAACAGAGGAAGTGTGCCCGGCGGAGAGACGCCACGACTGTGGCCTGAGCTCCGTAAAGGGCTGGAGCGCCTGCAGGCGGGGGTTCCGGGCGGAGGGGGCTGCGCCCTGCTGCCTTGGGGAGCCGTGGCCCCAGGAGCGCGATTCCAGCAGCACGGTCCCGTCCCGGGGCGCTGGGGGACACAGCCCAGGATCCTGTGCCCCCCCCGCCCCCCGGGACAGCGAGGACTCTCCTGCCGCCGGGTGCCCCCAAGCTGTGCAGGTCAGTGCCCCCCACCATCCTGGGAGCATCCAGGCCTGTGTGGACTGGGAAACTGCGGTAGTTACTGCGGGAGCAGTATTATGATGACACTGAATCCATATCTTTCAATAGTAACTCTGAATGTGAAGGGGCTTAACGATCCCATTAAAAGACGCAGGGTTTCAGACGGGATAAAAAAGCAAGACCCATCTATTTGCTGTCTACAAGAGACTCCTTTTAGACCTAAGGACACCTCCAGACTAAAGATGAAAGGGTGGAGAACCATTTACCATTCAAATGGTCCTCAAAAGAAAGCAGAGGTAGCCATCCTCATATCAGATAAATTAGTTTATCCCAAAGACTATAGTAAGAGATGAAGAGGGACACTATATCATACTTGAAGGATCTATCCAACAAGAGGACCTAACAATCATGAATATTTATGCCCCGAATGTGGGAGCTGCCAAGTATGTCAATCAATTAATAACCAAAGTAAAGATATACTTAGATAATAATACACTAATACTGGGAGACTTCAACACAGCACTTTCTGCAAATGACAGATATTCTAAGCACAACATCTCCAAAGAAATAAGAGCTTTAAATGATACGCTGGAACAGATATTTACAGAACTTTACATCCTAACACAACTGAGTACACATCTTCTCAAGTGCACATGGAACTTTCTCCAAAATAGACCACATACTGGGTCACAAATCAGGTCTCAACTGATACCAAAAGATTGGGATTGTCCCCTGCATATTTTCAGACCACAATGCTTTGAAACTTGACCTCAACCATAAGAAATTTGGAAGACACTCAAACATGTGGAAGTTAAAGAGCATCCTGCTAAAAGATGAAAGGGTCAACCCGGAAATTAGAGAAGAATTAAGACTCATGGAAACTAATGAAAATGAAGATACAACCGTTCAAAATCTTTGGGATACAACAAAAACAGTCCTAAGAGGGAAATATATCACAATACAAGCATCCCTCAAAAAATTGGAAAGAGCTCACATACACAAGCTAATCTCACACCTAAAGGAACTAGAGAAAGAACAGCAAATTAACCTACCCAGCAGAAGAGATTTAAAGATTCAAGGAGAACTCAATGAAATAGAGACCAGAAGAACTGTAGAACTGATCAACAAAACCAGGAGTTGGTTCTTTGAAAAAAAATTATAATAAGATAGATAAACCATTAGGCAGCATTATTAAAAAGAAAAAAAAAGACAAATTAATAAAATCATGAATGAAAAAGGAGAGATCACAACCAATACCAAGAAAATACAAACGATTTTAAAAACATATTATGAGCAGCTATACACCAATAAATTAGGCAATCTGGAAGAAAGGGACACGTTTCTGGAAAACCACAAACTACCAAAACTGGAACAGGAAGAAATAGAAAAACTGAACAGGCCAATAACCAGGGAGGAAATTGAAGCAGTCATCAAAAACCTCCCAAGACACAGAAGTCCAGGGCCAGATGGCTCCCCAGGGGAATCCTATCAAACATTTAAAAAAGAAACAATACCTATTCTATTAAAGCTGTTCTGAAAGATAGAAAGGGACGGAATACTTTCAAACTTGTTTTATGAGGCCAGCATCACCTTTTCCAAAACCAGACAAAGAGCCCACCAAAAAGGAGAATTATAGACCAATATCCCTGATGAACACAGATGCAAAAATTCTCAACAAGATACTAACCAATAGAATCCAACAGTACATTAAGAAGATTATTCACCATGACCAAGTGGGATTTATCCCCGGGACACAAGGCTGGTTCAACACTCGTAAAGCAATCAACATGATAGATCATATCAGCAAGAGAAAAAACAAGAACCATAGGATCCTCTCAATAGGATGCAGAGAAAGCATTTGACAAAATACAGCATCCATTCCTGATCAAAACTCTTCAGAGTGTAGGGATAGAGGGAACATTTCTCAGCATTTTAAAAGCCATCTACGAAAGTCCACAGCAAATATCATTCTCAATTGGGAAACACTGGGAGCCTTTCCCCTAAGATCAGGAACATGACAGGGATGTCCACTCTCACCACTGTTCTTTAACATAGTACTAAAAGTCCTAGCCTCAGCAATCAGACAACAAAAAGAAATAAAAGGCATTTTAATTGGCAAAGAAATCAAACTCTCCCTCTTTGCAGATGACATGATACTGTACATAGAAAATCCAAAAGACTCGACACCCAAGATACAGATTCAGTGAAATGTCAGGACACCTGCACCCCAATGTTTATAGCAGCAATGTCCACATAGCCAAACTGTGGAAGGATCCTTGGCATCCATTGAAAGATGAATGTAAAAAGAAAAGAAAAAAAAAAAGAAAGATGAATGGATAAGGAAGATGTGGTCTATGTATACAATGGACTATTATTACTCAGCCATTAGAAATGACAAATACCCACCATTTGCTTCAACGTGGATGAACTGGAGAGTATAATGCTGAGTGAAGTAAGTCAGTCGGAGAAGGACAGACATTATATCATCTCATTCATTAGGGGAATATACAAAATAGTGAAAGGACTATAGAGGAAAGGAGGGAAAATGAGTGGGATATATTAGTGTGGGTGATGAACATGAGAGACTCCCAATTCTGGGAAACGAACAAGAGTAGTGAAAGGGGAGGTGGGTGGGGGATGGGGTGACTGGGTGATGGGCACTGAGGCAGGCACTTGACGGGATGAGCACTGGGTGTTATACTATATATTGGGAAATCGAACTCCAATAAAAAAGTATACAAAAAAAGTTACTTTATTGCTAAAAATACTAACACACATCTGAACCTTCAGCAAGTCATAATCTTTTTGCTGATGAAGAATCTTGCCTTAATGTTGATAGATGCTGAATGATCAGAATGGTTGCTAAAAATTGAGGTGACTTTGGCAAATTTTTAAAAGAAGACACAATGGGGCCCCTGGGTTGCATAGTCAGTTAAGTGTCCAACTCTTGGTTTTAGCTCAGGTCATTATCTCACTGTCTTGAGATCAAGCCCCACATCTGCCTCCAAGCTCAGCAAGGAGTCTGCTAAGGTTTCTCCCTCCCTCTTCCTCCACCCCTTCCCATGTTCTCTCTCTCCCTCTCAAATAATAAATAAATAAATAAATAAATAAATAAATAAATAAATAATCTTTAAAAAAAAATACACAATAGGGGACCTGGGTGGTTTAGTCCATTAGCATCTGCCTTTCGCTGTGGTCATGATGCTAGGTTCCTGGGATTGAGCCCCATGTCAGGCTCTCTGCTCAATGGGTAGTTAGCTAATCCCTTTGCCTCTCCCTCTGCTTTTGTTCACTCTATCTCTGTCTCTCAAATAAATATTTTAAAAAATACATAATGATATTTGCCACATTGATTTACTCTTTCTTTCATGAACAATTTTCTGTAGCATGTGATGCTGCTTAATGGCTTTTTACCTACCCACAGTAGAACTTCTTTCAGAATTGGAGTCCATCCTCTGAAAATTCTGTCACTGTTTTATCAACTATGTTTATGTCACATCCTAAACCTTATTTCAACAATCTTCACAGCATCTTTACTAGGAGTAGATTGCATCTCAAAAACCAGTTTCTAGGGATGCCTGAGTGGTGCAGTGGTTGAGCGTCTGCCTTTGGCTCAGGGCGTGATCCTGGAGTCCCAGGATCGAGTCCCACATCAGGCTCCCCACATGGAGCCTGCTTCTCCCTCTGCCTATGTCTCTGCCTCTCTCTCTGTCTCTCATGAATAAATAAATAAAATATATTTTTTTAAAGTTTCTTTACTCATCCATAAAAGCAACTATTCATCCATTAAAGTTTTACTATGAGTTTGCAACAATCACATCTTTAGGCTCCAGTTCTAATTTTCATTTTCTTTCTATTTCCATCACATCAGAAGTCATGTCCTGAACTGAAGTCTTAAACCCCTCAAGGTCATTTGTGAGGGTTGGAATCAACTTCTTCCAAACTCCTGTTAATGTTGATATTTTGACCTCTTCCCATAAATTATGAATGTTTATACTGGCATCTTGAATGGTGAATCCTTACCAAAATTTTGTCAATTTATTTTGCTCAGATCTATCAGAGGAATCACTATCTATGGAAGCTATAGTCATATGAGGTATATTTCTTAAATACTAAGACTTAAACATTAAAATTGCTCCTTGATCCATGGGCTGCAGAATGGACATTGTATTAGCAGGCATGAAAACAACATTAATCTCATTGTACATCTGCATCAGAGCTCTTGGGTGACCAGGTGCATTTTCAGTAAGCGGTAATATTTTGAAAGAAATCTTTTCTTCTGAGCAGTAGTTCTCAACAGCAGGCTTAAAATATTCAGTAAACTGTTTTGTAACAGATGTGCTGTCATTCAGGCTTTGTTCTTCTATTTATAAAACACAGACAGTATAGATTTAGCATCGTTCTTAAGGACCCAAGGAGTTTCACAATGGTAGATGAGCACTGACTTCAACTTCAAGTCACCAGCTGCATTAGCCCCAAACAAGAGAATCAGCCTGTCCTCTGAAGCTTTGGAGCCAGGCGTGGACTTCTCTCTAGCTACCAAAGTCCTAGATGACATCTGCCAGTAGAAGGCTGTTTTGTCTACATCGAACATCTGTTTAGTGTAGCCACCTGTATTGATTATCTTAGATCTTCTGGATAATTTACTGTAGCTTCTACATCAGCATTTGCTACTTCACTATGCACTCATGTTTTGGAGACAGTGTCTTTCCTTAAACCTCATGAACCAAATCTGCTAGCTTCAAACTTCTGCAACTTCCTTACCTTTCAGTTGTAGAATTGAAGAGAGTTAGGGCTTTGCTCTAGATTAGGCTGTGGAATTAAAAAAAAAAAAAAAAGTTAGTTGATTTGCTCTTCTGTTCAGACCAGTGAAACTTTCTCCATATCAGCAATAAGTCTGCTTTGCTTTGTTACCATTTGTGTGTTCACTGGAGTACCATTTTTAATTTTCTTCAAGAACTTTACCTCTGCATTCACAACTTGGCTATTTGATTCAGGAGGCCTAGATTTTGGCCTATCTTGGCTGTCCACATGTCTTCCTCACTAAGCTTAATCACTTCTATCTTTTGACTTAACATGAGAGATGCATGCCTATTCACTTGAACAATTAGAGGCCATTTCAGAGTTATTAATTACTCTAATTTGAATATTATTGTGTCTTAGGGAGTAGGGAAACCCAAGAAGGAGAAAGACAGGAAAATAGCCAGTTGGTGAAGCAGTCATATTGAGTTTGTTGTCTTATGTGGGCAAGTTCATGGTACACCAAAACAATTATGATTGTAACATCAAAGGTCCCTGGTTACAAATCACTTTAACAAATATAATAATAATGAAAAAATTTGAAACATTGTGAGAATTATTAAAATGTGACACAGATATATGAAGTGAGCAAATCGGTGTTGGAAAAAAAATGGTGCCAGTAGATTTGCTTGATACAAGCTTGCTGCAAACATTCAATTTGTTAAAAAAACAATATCTGAGAAACACAATAAATCAAACTATGCCTACATTAGAACTAATATGTGAGTTTAGCAAGATTGCAAGATGGAGGTCTATGTTTAAAAATATAAACTTATATATACTGTCAGTAAATGATTGAAAAGTAGAATTATTACATTATAATACCATCAAACCCCAAAATAGGAATAAATTTAACAAGAGATATTCACAACTTCTACACTGAAAGCTATAAAACGTTGCTGAGAGAAACTGGGTAAAACCTAAATAAATAAATGGAAAGATATATCATGATCACAGATCAGAAGGCTCAATATTGTTAAGATGTCAGTTCTCCTGAAATTGATTTACAGATTCAATGTATTCCCAATCAAAATCCCAGGAGGCTTTTTTAAGAAACTGACATGCTGAGCCTAAATTTTATGTGAAATGCAAAGGAAGCGGAAGAGACAAACAATATTAAGAAAGAAACAAAGTTGGATGAATCTACTACCTGATTTCAAGGCTTAACATAAATCTTTAGTTAACAGGGCAATATGATATTGGCATAAGGAATGACAAATATATGAATGGAACAAAATAGTCCATAAATAGACTGACATTTACACACTTATTTGATTTTTATCAGAGATATCAAAGCAATCTATACATAAAATGATTAGGGCCACGTTTTTATTTGCATTTTTCATCTTTGGAAAAATATTTAAAGTTTGAAAACATCAAATGTTGCAAGCATAAGGTAAAATAGTTGCTATTTAACTCTAATGGCAGAGTGAATTAGAATAGTCAATTTAGAAAACAATTGGCATTATTTAGAAAAAAGAAGAGAACTATCTGGCATCATATACTATAAGCATATGACAGTGATTTCCTCTGAAGATGAAGAATGTGAAAAGGCACTTGTCAGTGGTAGAGGAAATGTTCCAAGGGGACTTACTTTATCTGTTCTATGCAACTGTTTTTAAAGGAGAAACTATGCATATATTAGAATATTTAAAATGTATGTATGGTAAAGATAGACTGGAAATAAATATTGAGTAGTTCATTCTACTAAAAGAAATATGTGTGTTTGTTGACTGTTGGTACTTTTCTATATTTCTGTATTTTAAATATTATACCACTCAAGACCTGCGATTGCTGTAGTCAGTTCTTACAAAGAATACACTCTATCTTGTTGCTCACTTCCTCAGGTCTTATTCCATTTCTCAGATGCAGGAGCTTTGCCCAAGCCTCGACTGTCAATACTTGATTCTCGGGTCTCTCGCTCCATGTAAACATTCTAATCCTATTACAAAAATGGATTTACCCTAATCCTTTTATTATCGGGCATTCAATAACCTAGAATATCCCTCCACAGGAGTTTGTCTTTGCAAAGGGCTTGCTCTAGAGCCAGCAGCTATTGAAGCTCATGTATCTTCTCCTTTTCTTTTATTCTGCACAGCACCTTAAGAGTGGGTCCTTTTATCCCTCCATGATGGCTAATGGTTTATCATCTTCTGTATTAGTCCAGTTCTGTGATAACTAAGCTCCAGTGTGTTTTATGCAAACTACATAGGATCCACAGATAGGATCAAAATGCCTTTGGAAACTGCAGTATTTGGTCATCCCCTGACTAAATCCTGGGCTTTCGGTATTTGGCTGTATCTTGATGACACTGCTGTGCCTGATTGCTTGTTGTGAGCCATCAGGATAGGGTTTCCCTGTGGATGGGACCTGGTCTTGGGTCTTACAGTGACTGAAGTCTCCCTCCAGCTTTATCATTTCACACGTGGACCTTTTTCTTTTTTTCAGGATCAATCATTTTTACTGTACCAAGAGTTTGTTGAGACTTTCTTAACCTAACAATAGAACAAAAAGCAAATTATTACTTAATTTAAGAGAATCTAATTTAAATATTACGTCATCCTCAATTAGACACATTATAGACATGTTTAAGAAAAATGGCTCTGTCCTCTAGTCACGATAGTGCATTATCACTGATCTTTGTGCCTAATGCCATCTATATCGCACCCTGCTCTTAAGCAGAACGGTTGATTTCTATTTATCAGAGATTCTGTAATGACTGAAGATTTCTCAGCTCCTATGGTTGCAAATTCTCACTATTCACACTATTTTTCCTTTTAATGCATTGTTATGTGTAAACATAAACACAGACAGTGTTTTACAAACAGTAAAACACTGTTTTTGTTAGCAAATACTGAAATCAGTACAGTATGTAAGAAGAGTCTCTATCTTTCTAATGATTTTTAAAAATGCCTGCCCCCTATTATTCCAGAAATGACTTCTTTCTCTGCTCTTTCTGTTGCATTGCTCTATTGACTTTCTTTTTCCTTCAAATTCTGCTGTAGATTGGAAAGGTTATCCAAGAACTGGTTACATTTTGGCAGGAAAATAAGAACTTCCTCATTTAGAAATGTCAGAGTCACCACTGTTGAGTGAAATGTGATTGATTATATGACAATAGCATTTGTTACAGAATTAAGCATACTTTGCCTGGCTTAAGCAGCCTATGGTTTTATAGTTTAACATGATTTGTTAAGTTTAACATGTTCTGTTAAACAAATCCTACCAATGCCCTTCTACTTATTAAAATTCTAAACATCCTTTCATTTACAAGTTTAAATTATACTCCATGGACATTTTCTTGATCCTCTTTGGAATTAAGTGATCTTTCCCCTGTATTTCCATAAAATGTTATTTTTTCAATAAAAATACTTCTGTACATATGGAATTAATACTTTGATGTTTATTTTTTTAAAATGTCTTAAAAAATGTCTAAAATCCACACCCAGTTAAGAGCCTCATTTATGATGGGAACATTCATGCCATCTCTCTGAGAATATAACACATTTAAAATATTCGATATTCAAAATATATTTGGAAACTCATCTTTTACATATTTAAAATAAAGTATAAAATAAAGTCAGACATTTTAAGTGTAGAACTAGGTTAACTTTCAAAATTAAAACTGAGATAAGAAATAATAAATATCAGCACGTCAGAAACCTACCTCTGACTCTTCCTAATCAATAACATCATTATATATTAGTTTTGTCTGTTTTTAGATGTATTCCATGAAACCATAAAGTGTGTGTTTCTTTCATTCAACGTATTTCTATGAAATTAATAATTCTTGTTGCTTATAGTAGTTTATTTTATTGAAATATGATATTTCATTGTGTGAATACTCCACATTGTATTTATTCATTTTTCTCTTTGATTAACCTTTGATTTGTTTTGAGGGCTTGACTGTTTTGTACATATACTCAACCTAGTTGAATGCATGTCTGACTTGCTGGTATAAGACACGCATGTGTATGTATTAAGCTTTGGAAGTTTACTGGTCTGGACTTTGTCCAACTCAGGTCTGCAGGCCTTGTATACACTGATCTGACTGTGTAGGGTTCATATATTTCCAAATGTCTTACTTCCTTTTGTCCCAGTATAACTTGTGGAAATAAAATATATATTGCTAAACTTTTTAACATCATAAATATTTAAAAAATGCTGTCAGGTGCTTTATAGAGCTGACTAAATTTGATATATTTCACATTAAATCTGGCCTATTTTGTCTCATTTATTTATTTTACTGAAACTAATATGACATCTAGGATCACTATAAGAAATATCAATATGACCCTCTCCTATGATTTCCCTCCACAAAAGCCAGGCACTTACCACATTAATATTCAGGTCTGGTATAACTCTTAGTGAAACTCTCAATCCATATCATTATTTAGTTCATACCCACACTCTTGAAATGGGCTTGACAGATAAGACTAAGAAAGACAAAAGGATAGATTTGTTTATGTAGAGATTATTTTAAGCTTGCTGGAAACAGCAGAAAAATCTCAGGGGAGGAAATAAGAAGCAGTCAGGCAATCTGTGTGCCTCTCATCTTCTAGCAATTCCTAGAGGTTACATATAAGAAGATTAGGAAGCAAAACAGAATTACCATTGAAAAGCTTTTTAATGAAAACAAATTTACCATGTTTGATTGCTTATATTTGTCATCACTTCTTGACAACGGCATAATATGGAGAAATGATTGAATACAATAGAATTATTTAGTATGTAAACAATTTGTTTGGGACAGTTTGGTTACTGAGACAAAGATAATATTTCCATCACAGTTTTAAATTACTATTTTAATGCCCCAACCTAATTTTAAAAAGAAAGGAAAATACATAAGACATTGCTCCTAATAAATGAAAATTATTGTTAGATACTTAATTTTGTACAAATATTTGACATACAAAATATGCCTAGCCTTATACATGATTAAACATCAATGATGCTTTATCTGTCTACGTGCATTACAGGCTGCACGTTTTCCAAAATATTCCTTATTTCCATTGACAACACAAATAAATATGTGAGCAATAAATAACTGTATAATGAGTGAATGCAAAAAAAGTTAACATTGTCTTTTTTAGGTGCAATGGAGACTCAGAAGTATAGCTACTTAATCTGTTGTGCTTAATTCTGTTGTCAATTTATTAAATCTGGGAATCCCTTTTCCTGTATGATACTGAAGTAAAGATAACCAGAAAAAAATTTACATGAAATTTGGGAGGTGAAGAGTCTTATTCTTTCTGTTTTTGTTCAGTTCTTCCCTGACTGTGGGTCATCTCTGCTGTACAACAGCATCCCTCACGCCCCCCAGCAGATGCTAGGCAGTGGTAATTATAAGAGACAACAGATTCCCATAAACCACTTGCAGAAGCTTCCCCTTTGCAATCTGATTTTTACAACCATATGTAGTTAGTTGGCTCCCGGCATGTTCCTGCCTTTTCACCTCTGCTAATATTTCAGGATGGTTGATAACTTGTCTGATTCTCCAACTCCATCCCCCAACTCTTCCAGGTCTTCTCTTCCCAAGATCTTCCTACATTTACAGAAGGCCACTTCCTAGAATAATATTTTTCCAAATACTACTCAGATTTTTTGTTGTTGTTGTTTCCCTAAGAACATAATTAATAGATCCATGTTCAGTGGTTTAGTTTCTGTTGTCAGTGTCAAAACTGTCAAATTAGTAACTTAAGATGTGAAATTGAGAGCAAAATTTGATAATCTCTTATAAAAAAATAGGAGAAGTCAGTGAGGTTTCAAATAGTAGTAGAAGGCTGAAAGAAGAATGTGGTATTTTATTTGCGTATTTAATGGTAGAGAGTGGAAGGATAAGGAATCCAAAGAGGACAATACAGGAGTAGAAAAAGTGGGAGGGATACGCAAAATGGGTGAAGGGGAGTGGGTGATATAGGCTTCCAGTTATGAAATAAATAAGTCATGAGAACAGAAAGTACAGCATAAGGAATATAGCCAATGATATTGTAAAGCATTGTATGGTGACAGATGGTAGCTACCCCTGTGGTTAGCATAGCACAACATACAGAGATATTGAATCTATATGTATGCCTGAAACTAATGTTAACATTGTATATCAACTATACTTAAAAAAAAAAAGAGGAAGGCAAAAAAGAGAGATATAACTAAACTTTCTGTTATGTTTGGGACAAACACAGGCTTGAAGAGAAATCAGGAAAATTGTTGAAGAATTTTTGATAGGTTTCTATATGTACAGAAAGGCCATATGTTGTGTTGTTTCAGTATAGATGAGTTTTTCAGTTCAAATTATTTATCTTCAATTGCCATGGAGACAGACTGCTTTCTGAAAATTTAGGTTGTCTCTGTGAGCTCCTTCTCTGTCTCTGTTAGATAAATCTACTCCATCAGCTCCTTACTCAAGCTCCTTTTGTAGCAAGTAAGTTGCTTAATATTTGGACCTCGGCATCTACATCTTTTTAAAAAAAATGTTTTTCTGTTGGTTTTTCTATGAGTTTTGATCTCTCTGATTCCTTCTCGCTCTCAGACGTCCCTTCATCTTTCTTTCCACCCTAATATGCAGTAACTTATGCCTGATCTCAGTTACTTATGGTATTCTATGCAAATTTGGGGATTTACAGATTGTACTTATGTCCTAGTTTGACTAGATGTAAAGTGTTCAAGGAGATGATAGATACATAGATAGACAGAGAGAACATATATAATTGGTTGTTTCAAAACTCTTTTTTTCTTTAGAACATATAATAACTGGTAGATTTAGCCACATTCAACTGGAAGTGACAACATCATATTTTAATCCTAGTTCTTTCTCACAGATACTAGTTTCCTGAAACCTGCATAATGTGTTATTCAAATATCAGTGCCCATTGTGCAGCTGTTACTAAGTACTGGCCTCATCTGGATGCATTAAAGAAGCCTTCAGTATATCTTTTGAATTACCTTCTATACTAAGCAGTGAAAGTTACTTTTGTTGTTGTTTTTAGAATTAGATAGATTGAACCTATACTATACCTTCAGCATTTTTCTTCAAACATTTAGCTAGTCCCGTATCTTGCAATACATTATTAGATCAGCTTTGTTCCTGATCTGCGCTGTAACCACTATTAGTTTCTTTTTCTAATATTTTCAGAACTATGTATATTTACAGTTTCTACTTCTCACTCCCCATTCCCTACTCACAGCAGAATATACGATACATTTGCATTGTATAATCCAATATATACTTAAGAGGATATTCATAGAATATACATATATTTTGATATCTTCTCATCAAAATTTAATTTAAAAATCAACCACCTGTAAGATCCTTTTTCTCTGTTACTGATGTCTTTTTGTACCTGTTCCTATAATTTACTAGTAATCTTTCCATTTACAAATATTAAAAACTCATGATTTTATCACACTTGATTTATGACAGTTATAATTATTATCCTTACTACACTGCTCACTTTTTTCCCATTTAGCCAATGAAATATTTTTAAAATCATTCAACTTTCATTTAACTACTACTGGACATTTTGAAAACACTTTGTTTTCTGGCAATAATGAGCATTAACAGGTTCATCTATATTTCATACCATTGGATTATCCTAGAGTATAATCATATCCCTAATTTTATAATTGAGTTAATTTTCAGAAGACAAGGTTTAATATGTATTTTGAGGACGTTGCTATTGCAGCTGCTGGTACCAATTATGTTAGAATTATAATAAAATATTAAATTTATTATAGAAGCACTTACAAGGTTTTTTAAAATCTAAATCTAATTAAGCTTCATTGTTTAAAAGTATTTTAAGAACTTAGCCATGATTTAATCTCACATGATTCATTTAGGGATTCTAGTCAACACATAATATTTTTATAAGACTTTGTGCACACAAAAAAATAAAACATATTGATTCTCCAAACTCAGAATTCTGACAATAATTTATTTATTCATTTCTATTGAATTCCACTTCTGTGTCATAATCTATGGTAGTTTCCAGAGACAAAATTTTCATCAAATTTTGGAGTTCTCATGGAATATATAGGATTTGAGGGAAGACGGACATCAAACAAATTATCACTCAACTTGACATATAATTATAGGGGATCAATTTCTATGAAAGTGAATTACATATTTCTAGTATTCTATATATTATATAGTCTTGACAGCTATAAAAAAAAAAAACAAGGATTAGGAAACTTCCCAAAGACTTAAGTAAAATAGATTACATGACCATTTATATTTGAGAAAGCCAATGACAAGTCAATATGACCTTGATCTAAGATACAGGAAAAGATTTACGTACCTTGTCATAATTTCCAGCAAAGCAACAAAGATATTATCTGCTGATCATCAATAATAGTAGATGAACCAAGATCATTCATTCTTCCAACAAACCATTGTCGAGAATCTACAATGTGTAGGTAGAATACAAGTACTGAAGACACTAGATGAAAAGGTCTTATTTTTGGCCATCCTTGATCTTACCATCTATGAGCAGACTGCTCCATGATTAAATGAATGTAACGCAATGTGACATGTAATAGGAGAGTAATGGGGGTGGATGCATTACCCTCTAACTCAAGAGAGATCATTTAGTTTAATTGATTTTTGTTTTGCTTTCTGATAACAGGAGAAAATATTACCTGTGGAGGCCCCTTAGGATGACAGAGGGTGAGCCTTAAGGTAGCAAGTGCAAGCATATGTGGGGAAAGAGAAAGCATGAATCAAAGTAAGTATATGTGAGAATAATAAGAGTCAGTGAATTGGTAAGACGTGGTGTGTTGAGTACAGGGAAACTGACGATAGGAAGGAACAGGGAATTAGTTAAGTAGGTATCTGACTCAAAGTAATATTATAGGGTGGTTAAAGTGTTCTCATTGGACTTGGATCTAAGGCAAGTCTGAACACCTTTCCTTTGTAATCTCAGGAAAGTCACACCTTCAAAAAGTAGATTCTCCTCTATAAAATGAGAGGATTGTAGTGTTTTCTTCATATGATTTCTGGAAGATTAAATGAGATAATTTCAATGAGTTTAGCAGTGTCCACACTGTGACTAATGGTTGTTATTAATATTGTTATTTCCATACACTATGTGCATTGCGTTCATCCTAAGACTCAACTCGAGATAACAAGGTATCCTGGATTTTTGTATTTAATATTTTGGACTCTTCACACATTCAAACTAATTTTAAAAGTTCTAAATTTAGGATCCCTGGGTGGCTCAGGGGTTTAGTGCCTGCCTTCAGCCCAGGGCATGATCCTGGAGTCCCCGAATTGAATCCTGCGTTGGGCTTCCTACATGGAGCCTGCTTCTCCCTCTGCCTGCGTCTCTACCTCTCTCTCTCTCTCTCTCTCTCTCTCTCGGTGTTTCTCATGAATAAATAAATAAAATATTTTTTAAAAAGTTCTAAATTTAGTGAACAAGTAATTAAACACTAAATTCCATCCCAAATGGTAAAATATTTGCCTTAATTGAATTTCCTTTTAATAGTGTATGAACATAACTACAGTGTAACAAAAATCACTGGTTGAAAGGGAAACAATGTTTGCACACTTTTTAATCTATACATGTTTTATTTTTTTAAAGATTGGACAAAGGTGTAATGCATAGAAATAGAGCCACATTGGCATTTACTTAGCCAATTTCCTTTATTTTTTTATAGTTTTTTTCCACCACTTTTGGACTTCAATTTCTCAACAATATGGTCGCAGTAACTATGAGGCCTGCATAAACTCAGTACAATGCAACAATCATGATAAAACAGATTCATATCCATAGGCAGAAATTTGAAGGTAACTACTGTGTCACAGCATGGGAAACATTTTTTACAACAGAGTGATACACATCAATCTCTTTTTAAATAGCCAACAATAACCACTAAAACCAGCATGCAGTCATTCTTTGAAATCCTCTTTGGACACAAAAGTATCTTGGTTTCCACTAACCTATACCTCCTCATTATATTTTAGTACTGTAGGATATGCATCAACACACTTAATTTCTTTTTTGATTTTTAATCAGGTAACCAAGGTCTAATTTACTAATGATTCCAGAATGCCTTTTTTTTTTTTTTAATTTATGGTTTGGGGCTATTTGCATGGCAGTCATTTAGCAAATTAATGTGGATGAAAAGCAAAAATTTTACAGATGTTTGTTGCAATCATGCTGTCATCCCATACTTAATATGCTAATCTGTTGACATCCACTCATTAGAGATGAGCTCCACTTACTTTGTAACATTAGTATTTTATAACCTGGGGTGTTTTGAAGTAGGCTAAAAGTCAAATTTTTAACCATCCCACTAATAATGTATTTTTAAAGGGTAAATGCATTTTATTCTTTATTACTTTAGAATTATTCTTCCCCAAACCAACATTACACACACTTCAATTAACTCTTTGCACACTGCCCAATACTGACTAGGTGTTTACATTAATTTTGTTTCAAGTGGCAGAAATATGACTAGCATCAGAAAAATGGGCCCTACATTGACAGACAAAATTCTCAGAGGGCTCAGCAGGTAAACCAGTAAACGAGGTGAAAGGCAGATAGGCAGCAGATGGAGAAAGGACTAGGATTAACTCTGAATGTCACCAGGATCTCTCTCTCCCTGTTTGGAAATTCTCTGTGTAAATAATGTTTATTCTCCCTGGGGTTTTAATGTTGTTGCTGACAAGGACCTCAACATTCTTAGGAGATGATTCATTACCCCAGGCTAGATCAAATGCCCATTCCTGAACCAATCAACTGGGACAAGGTGAGGGGAAGATGACAAAAAATACTGCAGTTCACCCTGGAACACAGAGAATGAAGTGATAGTGTGGGTGAGCTTTCCAGAAAGGCTGTGCTGCCAGAAAACCCACAGAACTCAAAAAATGTGAGGGACTAAGATCTCCATTTTTACATATGAGTTGGCTAATGAGGAACTGAGTTAATCAACATGGGGGGAAGATAGTGATGATGATGAATTTAGCAGTCAGGTAAATTGAGGTGAAGACAATTTTAAAGTTAGGCAAAAAAAAAAAAATTCCTACATTGATCCTTTGATCATTAGAATATCATCTTATGCTTAGCATTTATTTGTTTCTTTCTTTTTGGACAGCTGTTCTGGATAAATTCTTACAGTAACTCAGAAGTATCATATTGGTTTCTCTACTCTCTTTTTTCTTTCTTTCTTTCTTTCTTTCTTTCTTTCTTTCTTTCTTTCTTTTCTTTCTTTCTTTCTTTTTTCTTTCTTTCTTTCTCTTTCTTTCTTTCTTTCTTTCTTTCTTTCTTTCTTTCTTTCTTTCTTTCTTCTTTCTTTCTTTTTCTTTTTCTTTTTCTTTTTCTTTCGATTGTACTTATTTATTCATGAGAGACACAGAGAGAGAGGCAGAAGGAGAAGCAGGCTCCATGCAGGGAGCCCGACGTGGGACTCAGTCCGGGGACTCCAGGATCATGCCCTGGGCTGAAGGCGGTGCTAAACCGCTGAGCCACCCAGGCTGCCCTCTTTTTTCTTTCTGACTAAACTTCCTGCATCTCTTGTTTGCATATGTTATCCTATGTCAACCCTAAAGACTAGCAATTCTAAATGTAGTGTAAATTAAAACCCGGAGTTTGTTAGCTTGATTTTATATAACCCATACAACTTGTTTCTTTTCTGTACTTTCAACTCTATCATCCATTACTCCTTAAACTAATCAGTATTTCAGGCCAAGAAAACTGTCTTTCTCCAATTGCACAATGCACATTATTAATTTTATAGAATGCAACAATGCCTAGTTGTTAAACTGGCTCTTGCTTAGTTCAGGTTTCAAGTCAGACTTGGGCACTTCTTCTCTGAAACTTTTGCCAATTTATTTGACTTCTCTATGCCCCTTTCTCCCTTATATGTTATGAAAATGGAAATAATAAATGCATCTACTTGATAGAATTAGAAGGATTAGGTGGACCAGGCAAAATGCTAAGCATGGTATTGGCTCCTCCTCATCCTCTTCCACCTCTTTCCACTTCTTTTCTATATTCATCATTACCTGTCTGCTGACCTCTGCTGAGGAGAACCATAAAGTTAAAAAAAAAAAATAGTATCTCTCCAAATTCATCATAAGAAAGCTCAGTTTAGTGCTCAACACATTCTCTACACCTTTCCTGTAATAGAAATTATATATTTTATCCTCTATTCTTAGAAATATCTGCACCCCTTCTGACCCTATCACTTTTGGTAATTGCACTTGAAGAAATAAGAGCTCTCTAAACGAGGTCTCTAAATCTAGACAAATAAGCACACAAACAAAAGCCAAATCTACACATATACTCATTACCTGTTTAAAATGGAGAAAATATTTTCTTCCCTGTCACTCCCTCACCTGTTCTCTGGATCCCACCGCATTATTCCAACATTCGAAGGAAATATAAGCTGGATGTTCCTTCTTTACTCCTGTATCTACAAATTTTCCTAATGTACTGTTGTCTCAGCAGCTCAAGAGTTTGCCATAGTCTTTTCTTTTTAAAGAAAAGTTGAAAAACATTAATTCCCTAAACAAATCTTACAGTGTTCTAAGTTTTCTAGGAATATCAGCATATCTTAACTTTCAGAAAATATATATACTATGTGTAATTTTTCTATACTTTTTTTCCTACACTTTGCACACACACGTAGATGATTTTTCAGTTTCTCCTCAAACCATTCTAATCTGGATTCTGCCTATATTACTCTGCTCACAGGTTAATTAGTAATGACTATGTTTCTATCTTGTGTTGACAGTTTTTGTCCATATCCTAACGTCAAAAGCAATCAATAGATGAACACTTCCTCCTTGAAATAGCTGATTTCTGTGACATCACACCTTCCTAGGTTTCTCCTCCTTCTCTGTCATCCCAACATAGTCTTCATTTTGGATTTTCCTAAAATTTCTTAAAGATTCTGTCCTTTTGAGATATGGTCATTTCATTTATTAAGAACCACTCCTATGGGGCAGCCCGGGTGGCTCAGCAGCTTAGCGCCGCCTTCAGCCCAGGGCGTGATCCTGGAGACCCGGGATCGAGTCCCATGTCGGACTCCCTGCCTGGAGCCTGCTTCTCCCTCTGCTTGTGTCTCTGCCTCTCTCTCTCTCTCTCTCTCTCTCTCTCTCTCTGTGTGCTTCTCATTAATAAATAAATAAAATCTTTCTTAAAAAAAAAAAAACTACTCCTATAGCTTTCAGTGTTATAATATGCTTCATGCCAGACCTATTTCTGTAGTTCCATACATCTACACACAACAGATAATTAACATCTTCTTGTGAAGCTGTTGGGGAGCAAGAATTCTTGTCCCTTCAAAGGTACTTCTAGCTAGATAAGAATCAAATTGAATTAGATTAACAGGAGAAAATAAAATTTAATAATGTATGTATAGGGCATCCACAGAGACTTGGAAATTCCAAAGGCAGTGAGGCAACATGAGGTAAAAATGTCATTCTGAACAAGAAAGTAGTATGAGTCTGGGACTTGAATCTGGGACTTGAAAGGGAAGGAATGCAATTCACAGAAAGTTGAAAAAGATGTTTGGTAAACGAGTGTTTTCCCTGCCATATAGATGGATTACTCAGATAAAATTGATCTCTGGTAATGACCCTTATTCTGAGAAAACTTTTCAATATAGATTCTTCTGTGTAGTTAAGGAAAGGGCAAAAGTTTCTCTTGAGCCTGCAGAGTCTTTATTCCTTTCAGCTCAAAATAATCCCTACGCCAAAATGGCCCATCTTGGGGCAGCCTGTCCTTGGCCCCTACAGTTGCCAAAAAGAAGTCTCAGTTATGCATCATGTGAAGAATACAGTCCTTGTAACCAGGGCCAAATGAAGAAAAATTAAAATAAGGAGGAGAAAGGAAAGAAGGAGGGAAGGAAGGAAGGAAGGAAGGAAGGAAGGAAGGAAGGAAGGAAGGAAGGAAGGGAAGGAAGGAAGGGAAGGAAGGAAGGGTGGGTGGGAGGGTGTGTCTTTCTCTACTTTTTCAATTTTTGGAAGTAGCACCTTGCTCCTCATGCCAGGAAACCATTACTTAAATTGATACATCCCTTTCTGTTACATTCACACCCTCCCAGTCACTGAGAATTCTTATCCCAAAGCTCCTTCATTTCTTGCCAGAACAGCTAAAAGTCTACTACCTGCTTTACTCTGATTTACTTTTGTCCTACCCTCGAATTCTATCTCACAGAGTACCAAAAAATCAAACTCAAATGCATCACTTTAAATGATTTAGACACCACCATTGCAACTGCCACCTGGTAGCTCTTAGGATAAAGTGCAAAATCTTTATAGTGGTTTGTACTGCCCAAGGTAACCTTGACCCTATGTCTCCCTAGCAACTATATCTATCCTTTTCTTGAGTCTAAATTTTTGTTCTATCTCTGGATGTTTTTATATGTCTTGCTTGCTTCCTGTGATATTCACATAGCTCTGTAATTACGTGTACATTCATACCTCTGCACCCAGGTGGTTCCTTTCCTTAATTAGTCATCATCATGTATCAGTTATCCTTGGATACTAGGGGAGATAGTATATTAATTAGTGGAGAATTAATTAGGAAGTGAAAAGGAAGGCATGAGTTAGAGATTCTTTCACCTAGAAGAAAACCCAAATAGTGTTTTAAAATGTCTGAATGTGTATTACTTATTTAATAAGCAATCTGAAAGTAGGTAGTTTGAGGGTTGCTTTGGTGGTTCAGCTGAGGAAATTTCAACCCTCTTTTCTGCCATTCTCTATGTATCTGGGATGTCTTTTTTTTTTTTTTTTTTTTGAGTTACAAGGCAGAATTATCTGAGGCAGAATCACTTACAAATTTTTATATATAACCTTCCCTTTTTCCTTAATAACAAAATTCTTAATTCTTATGTATTACTTTACAGTTTTAAGTTTTGTTATATGCATTGCTGACAAAATTGGATAATAGATGAAAGCAGAATATAAGTCAAATTTTGGCCTATCTAACCTGCATAAATGACAAAATCCCATATACTTACTAATACAAATTAGAAAACTATAGAGTATGAAATGCAATGTGTTTACATTTAATTGCATTTTAAATTGATACAATTTTTGTGACCATAGCTAAAGGCACTTATGAATAATAAAGAGCTCATCAGTGTAATTCTCTTTTAACCTTTAATGAATAGGAATGAGTTAATTTATTTTTAACTGTCTTTTTGTTATCAATCATTAAAATACATAAGAAGTAATACCCTTTCATTATGTCTGAATTCTTTTTTACTTTTCCTGATTTTAAAATAATTAAAATTTAGCAACGAGTATAACAACAGGTAAATCTGAGCTATCAATTTAACTAACAGACATACAATTGGAAAATCAAAGGTAATTTTTATTTAAAAAATAAAAGACTTGAACAGCCCCAGTGGCTCAGCGGTTTGGCGCCGCCTGCAGCCCCGGGCGTGATCCTGGAGACCCGGGATCGACTCCCACGTCCGGCTCCCTGCGTGGAGTCTGCTTCTCCCTCTGCCTGTGTCTCTGGCACTCCCCCGCCCTCTGTCTCTCATGAATAAATAAATAAAATTTAAAAAAAATTTTTTAATAAATAAAATCTTTAAAAAAATAAAAAAAACACTAAATTCCACTAAATTTTAAAAATGTAATATTATTTTAATTCTCTAAGAATTGAGGCAACCGTAATTGATAACCTAAACAAAACAAAATGGAACAACTTGGAATTATATAATAAATGGGTTCAAACTCCTATGTATACTAATTACCAGCTTATAAAATACCTTCCCGGGGATCCCTGGGTGGCTCAGCAGTTTAGCACCTGCCTTTGGCCCAGAGCCTGATCCTGGGGTCCCGGGATCGGGTCCAACATCGGGCTTCCTGCATGGAGCCTGCTTCTCCCTCTGCCTGTGTCTCTGCCTCTCTCTCTGTGTCTCTCATGAATAAGTAAATAAAATCTTTTTTAAAAAGTTCTAAATTCATTAACAATACTAGCTTAATTATTCTTACCAGTGTGTGGGACATCTAGAAAGCAAAAATTTTCTTCCTATCTTCCCCTGAAGGCACCCTCTGAAAGAATATTATTAGAGGTGACAATATTATTGTTAGTAGCTGTGTTGATGATGGCAGCAGATGTCATGGAAGTTTTAGCAACTGTAACAATTTAAATTTTGATAGTAATTTTGGAAATAGTGGAACATTTGTAAGAATTTTATATATTTTTTTCTCTTTTACTTGGAAGAAGAAACTGATTAATCTTTTGCTAAAGTCAGCTGAAGACAGGTTCCAAGAGGGTCACTCGTCGTCATTGGAGATGCTTTCACAGAGGGATGATTGGTATCCCATTCTCCCATTCTCAGGTTGCTTGTCTGTTTAGTAGCTCACCAGTCTCTGAGCCTTGCTATACAAGAAAATAGAATTAGAAGGAATTTTAGAGAGCAGGAGGCAGACGGTGGCAGAGAAATGAAGCAGGCAGCATTTATTACTATTTTATTTATTATTATTATTATTATTATTATTATTATTATTTTTGGCAAGACAAAAATGTGTGTTTCATATGGGTCAAGTGAATAACCGAGAAGGCTGACCGCATGACAAAATAACCCGAGGAAAAGTATTTATCGGGAACATTCTCACCAATGCCTCAGCTCCAGATAGTAGGAGTAGAGGGTGATTAATTCTCTCAGTTTACCCAAGAATTAGGGCATTTCCAGGTTACAAGACTTTCTGTGCTGAAACCAGAAAAGTACCCCACCAGAGAATGAATTGGCTACATTAGCAACAAGTCAGTTATTAGCCAGAAAAATTGTGATTAACATAAATGACTGAAAGTATGACTAGTAAATAAAAAGAAACCTATGAGGAGGAAAGAGCAGGACATACTTCATTTTCCACTTTAAGTTCATTGAACAGAGATAGAGGTTGAAAAATCTTTGAATCAATTCTAAGATAAATTATTTAGATTACTATGACATATTGAACATACTCAAGTAACAAAAAGTTTGTAGGATATACCCAAATATAAAATTCTTTTGTTCATTGCTTTTGTATTTATATACAAGACTTCCATCTTCCTTCAATGACCATGAACAATATTTCTGAGATTCTCGCAGGAGTCTTACCTGTGCTTATAAATAAGTCTAGTCCCATCTTCTTTTTCTATATTGCCCTGGGCAGATTCCTGGTATGAAGTTTTATTGAAAACATAGAGTTTTCTCTCTAGCTTTATGAACTCTTCAGTGCTTGATTACTGCTTCTCTGGCACTTTTAGAGAAAAGAGCTCTTACCCTGCTGAAAAAGATGTTTTTCTGAGAGTTATCACAGATGCAAAAACGTAGAGTACCAGATAACATTCATTTCCACTTAGTTTCCACTGCAAATGCCCCATGCTATATTCTAAAACAAATATGGAATAAAATCTCTCAAATATATATCATATATTGTCATCTATACCACAACACATCATTATAAATCCTGACAGATTTTCTGAATAAAACATAGTTATTTCTTTAGAATTCTCTTTCCTGCTCTCATTTCCTAACTAAAGGGCCAATACAGGGATCACATTTCATAGTGTTCTTTCAATTTCTGTTTCTCTCATTCTTGCTCCCATGAGTTTCTGCATATTTACTTCTATCCAAAAGATCTAAAACTTCCTGGTACTGAGACTTCTAGATCTCAGGAGAGACTCAGCCAAGACCTTACAACATGCGAAAAAAAAACAGCTCCAGTTATTAATTTAATTATCATAAGACTGAAGGGAAAGATATAAGTAAACCGTATTTGCTTAAATAATTTGCTTAAAAATGCAGAATTTGTTCAACATTATAATATTAATAAGAAAGAATTACCAAGGAATTTTGCTACCATCTTTCTTCCATTTCAAATTATTTTTTTAAGTAGACTTTATTTTTGTTAGAGCAGTTCAGGTTCACAGCAAAACTGAGTAGAAAGTGGAGAGAGTCCTCATATATGAGGACTTCCTTCACTCGCATATGTATTTCTCCATTATCAACATCCCTGCCAGAGTGGTACATTTGTTATGATCAATGAACTTACGTTAGTACATCCTTATCATCCAAAGTCCATAGTTTACTTAGAGTTTACCCTTTGTGTTGCACATTCTTTGATTTTTGACAAATGTATAATGACTTGTATCCACTATTATAGTATTATACAGAATAGTTTCACTGTCCTAAAAGCCTGTGCTCTGTTTATATCTCCATCCCTCCAGTTGTTGGCAAACATTGATCTTTACAGTTATGCCATCCTCAGAATGCCATGTAGTCAGAATCCTACACAATGTGGCCTAAGATTGCCATCTTTCACTTAGTAATATACACTTCATGTTCTATTTATTTTCATGGCTTGATAGCACATTTCTTTTTAGCACTGAATAATGTTTCACATTGTAGATGTGCAAATTTATTTATCCATTCACCTACTGAAGGACATTTTTATTGTTTCTAACTTTTGGAAATTAGGAACAAAGATGCTATAAACATCTGGATGCAGATTTTTATGTAAACATAAATATCAAGTCATTGGGTAAAGACCAATGAATACGATTGCTGGATTATATGATGAGAATATGTTTAGTTGGTTTTTTAAAATTGTATTTATTTATTCATGAAACACACACACAGAGGCAGAGACATAGGCAGAGAAACAAGCAGACTCCATGCAAGGAGCCCGATGCGGGACTCGATTCCAGGACTCTGGGATCATCCCCTGAGCTGAAGGCAAATGCTCAACCACTGAGCCACCCAAGTCTCCCAAGAATATGTTTAATTTTATAAGAAACTGTCAAATGGTTTTCCAAAGAGGCTTTACCATTTTGCATTCCCATTAGCAATAAATGAGGTACATGTTTCTCATCATACTTTGATGTTGTCAGTGCTGTGGATTTTTGCCCTTCTAATACATGTGCCATAGTATTATTTTTATTTCCATTTCCCTGGTGACATAGGAGTTTGAACATCTTTTCAAATGTTTATTCCCCATCCATACATCTTCTTTGGTGAAGTGTCTGTTCAGGTATTTTGCCCATTTTTGATCAGGTTACAAAATGCTTTCTAGGGGCACCTGGGTGGCTCAGTTGGTTAAGCATGTGCCTTCAGCTCAGGTCATGATCTCATGGTCATGATCCCAGGGTCCTAGGATTGAACCTTGCATCAGGCTCCCTGCTCAGCAGGGTGTCTGTTTCACCCTCTTCTTCTGCCCTTCCACCCACTTGTGCTCTCACTCTCTCAAATAAATAAATAAAATATTTAAAAATAAAAAATGAAAAATACAATATTTTCTAGAATTAAAGATACTAAGATATAGTTTTGTTTTTGTATTATCTTTATGTAATTTGTTATGACACATTACAGAGATTAGAAAGGCCAGTAGGTCATTGCAAATATTAGAGAAAAAGTAATCTTTAATATTACTATAATTTACTCTTAATTATAAAAATAGTAAAATGATTTTTATTGGATATCTACTGTGCACAGTCTTCATTTGTGTCAGCAATAACAGATAGTGAAAGATTAATATATAATTTTAGTTAATTGTACCATGAAGAAAAATGAAGCAAGGTACATGGATAGATACTGATAAGAATGTGCCATTTTAGACAGTATAATTAAGAAATGTTTGACTAAAGAAATGTCTTTGAAATAAAGAATTATTAAGTAGAAAGAGTCAGACATGTAGCTATATAAAGTAAGTATGTTCTAGGAAGATGAAGTAGTGTAAAAATCCTGTGATGGAGCAGTGTTTAGTATGAGTTATAGGATCAACAAAGAGTTCAATGTGATGAGAAGGCAGTGAACCAGGAAAAAATTAACCAGCAGTCATGTGGGCAGCTTGTTTATGTCAAAATAGTCAAATTGGATTATATTTTAAGTGTAATGAAAATGATTATTTTGTGCATGAATCTGATACACATATTTTTTAAAGAGTCATCTTGGCTACTGTATGGAACATTTACTTGTAGGGGTCCAAGAGTGTAAACAATGGGGTCATTTAGGAAAGCATTATAGAGTTTAGCAGAATGCAGATGATGGTAGCTTGTATAGGAGTGGTTATGATGATGGTAACAATGGTTAGATTTGAGAAATGTATGTTAATTTTATAGAACAATTTGTTGATGCATTAGGTTTAGAGTGTGAGAATAAAAACATAAATGTGAAATGAGTCTAAGGAACCTGCCCTGAACAATTGGGTAAACGGTAATGTTGTTTATTGAGCTCGAACACTGAGAGAGAAGCAGCACTGAAGTGAGAAAGGAATAAAAACTTAGTTTGACATATATTTAGTTTAAGTCATCTAATAAATATCCAGGTGGAAATGTTAAGATGGCACTGGATATATTACACTAGATTTCAAGATCAAGCTTGGGGTTAGACTTAAAATTTATACGGGTTATATTTAAAGTCATTGGGTTAGATGATATCATTTGCGAATTATTTAGATGCCTTTCTCTAACTCCAATATTGAGAGCTGGAGAACATGAAAGGGTTTTAACAAAGTAGCCTCAAAAAAAGCTGTAAACTATGCAAAAGCAAAAAGAGCCAACCCAGCATAACTTATGGAGGAGCATGATGATTCAGACTTGAGGGTGTTTTGTTTGTATATTTATTTTACTTTACTGTTACTTTCACTTCAGTTTATTCTCAAACTAGCCAACACTGAGTATAGAAGAAATACAAAACAAAAATATAAATCAGTGGATGCAGAATCTCACTAGTGATACTCCAATTTCTCATGATGGCATATGTATATACAAACAGCAGGGCACAGTCTACAGGGAATGAGGAACTTCTCAAGTTGGAGGAAACAAGAAACCAGGAGCTCTGGATTTTATAGCATTAGGCAAGGGGTGAGTCACAGTGGTGCACAAGAATTTAACTCATAATGAGAGGGAGGTACTCAGAGCCACATGTTTGCACATTTCTATATTTCTGTTATGGTTTTCACACCAACCTATTAGATTCCCTATCAAGCATGCTATTAGCAACCACTGCAAAAAAGTAAATTCAGGAATATGTAGTGTCCCAGAAGCCGAGTAAGAGGAATATTTTAAAGAAAAAGTATACCGACTCTCCCAAGGAATATGAAGATATACAGGTCATCATTTGCTTTAGCAAAGTAGACAAAAATATTGGGAATCTTCTGAATTCACAATACTTTTATTACCTGATAGAAAAATATTCATTAAGAAATTAACATTAAACCCATATCCCACAACTGCACTCCTGTATTTTCACACACGATTTAAAACTCTGGTGCAATGAATTAACTTTTGAAAGAAACTAGGTAGAAGATGGTAAAGATGAAGTAATTTGGATACAGTAAAATTTCTAAAATTATTGAAAATAGCTAATTATTAATTTTTAAATAATCCATTTTGAGGTAAATTTTTAGCCATTATTTTAAAAACTTAAAACCAACATAGGATTATTGAGCATAAAATGGTAAATCCATATAATCTTCATCTTGGAGGTAAGATACATATTTTCAAAAAGGTATTAAAAGCAAACGCAATATTCTATATTTAGTTGGAACTAATACAAAAAGTAACAAATTTCTCTATAGTACTGGCCCTAAACAGATTGATCAACCCATAACTGAGCCACTAATGATGGTACATTTGTGGCAGAATAAAATGAACATTTTAATTGCCTATCTCTAATTTGTTTTAATGAGTCAAACAAATATTTTAATTAAACAACCTTAAGTAACATGATGAAACTGAACTCAATAAAAGTTAATTATAAAAATAATGTGATAAAATTAAAGTGCCTGTATTACATTAGAAAATGTCCAAAGGAGATATACAGCTTTGTAGTTACAAAGTAAAATTGATGTTGTAATGGCATTATGGCCCCTTTAGAAGCCATGGGGCTTTAAATAAATCAGGTATTATAAGAACCAAATGAACAATAAATATCTAAGACGCTCTTTAAATTATAGTGACTAGTTCCACACAAATTTGCACAAATTTGAGATCAGATTCTCAAAAAGGATAGACTTTCTATCCATTTTTTCACTGGTGAGTCCCAAGTGTCTAGGTCAGTTCCTGGCATGTAATGGTGACACCTAATAAATATATGCACAATAAAAAAAATAAATGGTTCAAATACTCTATAAAATGAAATAAACGTTCACACTTCCTAATGCAACTTGATTTATTTGAGCATCTTTTAGTTTGTTAGTCTGCCTATTTAGAACTTTAGAATAACTGATACTGAATACAGGTATTTCAAGGAACATTGTTCCCAAAAATGTAAATATATTCAGTTTTTTGTCTCAAAGATTTTTGGCAGTTTATAACTCACTGAAGAAGATTTAACAATAAAATAAACTGCCCCTAGAATAAAGAAATGAAATTTTGGAACATACAATCATCAATGGAATATTTAAAACTTAAATCCTACATATGTATGTTTAATAACATATTACTCTAAGTGTAGGAGATTATTTTGCTTTGAGTTTTTTTTTGACAAGTCAATATTATGTGATACTGTTGTAAACCAGCTAATCTATGAGAGGAAGAAAACTGGCAAAATATTTTTTTTTATAACTGGCAAAATATTTTTTTTATGTTTGGCTTATATAGTAACTACAGTTTAATAAAAATATTTGCTCTGTAGGAATTATATAGATAGAATCTCTTATAGCATTAGTTTATAAGAGTCTTCTCTGGTAATACTCAGAGGTTGACAATCCATCCCAAGAAAATGTTTTAAACTTCTATTTAAAATAAAATCAAGAACTTCTTTGTTTCTGTGAGTTCTGTGTCACACAAAATACATTCATGGTTGATTTTCATTTTGAAAATGTGTAAATGTATTTAAGTATATATTTAATGTATGTTAGCATGAACAAGTGTAATTCGCTTTTTTAAAAGATTTTATTTATTTATTTGAGAGAGTGAGGGATAGCAAGAGAGAGCACAAGCAGGCAAGAGGGAGAATAGGGAGCCTGATGCAGGGCTCCATCCCAGGACCCTGGGACCCATGACCTGAGCTCAAGGCAGATGCTTAACAGACTGAGCTGCCCAAGTGCCCCTGAACAAGTGTATGTGTATTATAATACATTATATATAATATATTTATCTTACATATTATTTAATATATGTATTTATATTCTTAATTATTATTTTGTGCTCCTATATCACCTTATTTTAAAATATGTAACACTGCAGAGTAATCAATATATTAAACAGAAAGACAGTGTCATAGGTATCTGTAAAGGTCTCCTCCCAGAATCCAGAACCCAACAAGATGTGAGACCTCAGAAGAGTAAGACATCAATGAAGGCAATTTTAATTATTATAAAATCCTATTTATTTTCCAAATGTTCTACAATATATTTGTACAATATATTTGTATTACTACAATATATACAATATATTTGTATTACTCTCTACAATATATTTGTATTACTCTCTTCACCTGGATTTTTTTAAATTGAAATTTCAAACAAAAAACTGAAATTTATGGCTATATTAGAAAGTTCTACTTTATGGTCAATTTTTTTACAAGCAAAATTTCCTTATTCATATAATCTACATATTTAAATTCCTTTGAAGGACAATGCAAAACTTCCTGTTACACCTCAGGAGGTTTAATAAAAGTTTAAGCACACTGAATATCTACTTCACACATGAGTATATTCAGGAAAAAAAACTGTTATAAGCCTATTAATTATATTATATATTATGTCAATAATTATTAATATATTAATTCATATATTGCATCACAATATGCAAAATGCATTGTCACCAGAAACTGAAACAGAACTATAACAAATTTTTACTTTCATGTTGCAATCCAAACATTTAGGATGTTAAATATTTTCTCCTTAAATCTTTTCTCATCTGTCTGGCTCCAAAACTGATACCCCTCCCTCTTCTTTATTCAACCCCCACATAGTTGTCAGAGAGATTTGTAGATTTAAGAGATTTGCAGATTTCTCTTTTAGAAATCCCTCAAAGTCATGTTTGCATCCCTTTCAAATGTATTAGCATGAGACTTATGGCCTGTTATTTATTCTGGTTCCTCTCTCATATTATTCCCTGCTTTAACTCTAGATAAATCTTTCACAGGTGCTTATACTTTCCCTTAACTTACCACCTTAAATCTCTATCATTTGAACAATGCTATCACTTTAATAATTACATTTAGTTGTTTACATAGAAGTTAATGTTTCCTTCCCCTTTAACCCCATTGCCCTCTTTTTTCCTGAAAACGTGATTTAATTCCTGAAGATGGCATACGATGCTGATTTTTCTATTTGCAAATGACTACACACTATTATATACATTTTATGACATTCATTCTGGTAATAATAACAAAAAGTATATTTGCTTCTCTATATCTTCTATTACCTACCAATAGAGTTCTCAAAATATTTGCTGTTAGACAACAGAAAAGCAAAAGTAAGAATCGCCCTAAGAAAAAATCTCTAAAGCAAAGAAGATCTGTAACAAAACAATGAAAGGAACTTGGATGAATACATGGAATGGTTCTAAGTTTTTAAGAAAAATATTCAAAAAGAACAAAAACACTGTCTATTCCCTAATCATTAACTGATGCAAAATCCAGAGACCTTGCACAGTTTTTCAGCTGAATCTTGCAATGTAGCAGGGTAACAATAATAAAATACTGTGTGTGCATTTTTTATGATTAACTTAACTCTTTCCATAGATCTTTTGGTAAAGTAAATAAAACACTTTGCTTTTAATATGCCCCATAAGGGAAAACACCTCTTCTGATTAAGCTTACAGAACAAGGTAATCTCATTTAGCTAGGAGATATAGCAGCTATTCATGTACCTTGACTAGAGCGATACACCCAACATTTTCATTCTATCAAGTGATATTAAACTTGAAATGTGTGTATGTTATGTGAAACATAGATGAAAATAAAATTCTGATATTAACATGATGGTAAGAAATTCCTATTTCTATTTCTCATATCTTTTCAAAAGTTAAGTGTTTGCTGTTGTGATAATTTAATTATGGGTGTTTTGGCTTCCTTACACAAATCATGAATACCCTTTTAGAAAACAAGCCAACTCTATGGACGTGTGAATTCCCACACGTCCTAGAGTGCAATTAACTTTACTTCTAACCACGCTGTGGCACCTGCAGACAATGAAGAAATCTGTTACAAGAACTATTTCCATAGCATGAATATGCAAGCACTAGAATTAGTGTAATTCATTCAGCTGCAGATTATCTAGACTCCAGCCACAATACGTTTTATTGCCATGTGTCAGTTCACTGACAGCTTCATAAATCCTGTTCAATAAACATTAAATGTTTACTTCATTGTCTAAAAAAAAAAAAAAAAAAAAAGAGAGAATCCTAGGGAAAGTTTTCTAGAATACAACTGTGTAGTTTTGCATCCATATAGCAATGAGAACAATTCTCATTTAAAGCTGGAGGTAGTATGTTGGGGAATATATTTTCAACGTTCAGCAAATATTGTTATCTGGGACAACAAACGTCTAGCTGAATATAACTGCTCTGTCAGAAAGAAAAGTAGTAATATTTACTTTTTCTCTTAAATTTGAGTTTGAAGTCTGTATCATAATACAATGCACATGTTACATCAGATAAAAGAGATGAAAATAGGTAACTATTAGCATATTTGATTTAAAGATTAGCTAATCTTGGTTCAGTTTCAGGTGAAGATGTTAAAACTGTTTCCCTGAGAATTGCCAATTTTTTTTCCTCCAATGGCTTAATTGAGTGAATATTTTAAATTAATATACTGAAAATAGATGTGAATGGATTTTTGTTCACAAATACCTCAAAATCAAATATAATCTAGTCTCCTCCATTAATTCCTTCTAACATGAGGAATGAATCTAAACAGTACTAACTCCAGCTCTGAGACAGCCACACAAATGCACAAAGCTCCCTCATAGATTTATTGTTGTTAGTTTTTAGCATGGTTTAGTCTGCATATAAGAGAATGTTTATTGAGGCCCTTTCTCTTTGTCTTCTTTCAGGTCTTGGTTTGCATTTTGCACAATGTTTCTGGGATTTCATTTACCCAGCTTATAACCCTCTCTCTGAGTATATGCAGGATAATTTAAATCTTACTTTTCCATTTGATTCTTAGGAAAAACCTATAAATTACACAACTGAATGGAGGCAGAGACTTATAGTCTTCTAGTGGTTCCCCTGGTGCTCCCCCATTAACTACACTATTTCTCTGTCCTTTTTACAAGACAAAGCAGAGCTATCCAGTTGCTGATTATCCTTTGTTTAGACAGGCATTCACCAGTCCCTAACTTTATAGAAACTTTTGTGAGAAGTGGGTTAGGCTAGGGGAGATGAATGTGTCTCCGCTGCATCATGCTCTGGGACATTTCTCCTTTTTTTCCCCTTTGGTGCCAAAAAGGACCATGAGGATTAGAAGGAAAACATTTTGAGGGTGGAGTAAGATCACAAATGCTAGCTCTGCTGAAATGGCTTCTATCTGCAAGCCCCAATGTGAAAGTGATTGGACCCACTGATGTACATTTTCTGAACTGATAATGTAAAGCAGTTAGCACAACTAAAATTGTTAAAGGACCCCAGTGGTCATTTCTAGAAAAAAACTTGGAAGCTCCATTCCAATCAGTAATTCACATTAATAGAGCTATCTTAAAACACTGGATTTAGGTGATGCTTTCACAAATAGGAAAATGACAACTCAACTTCGAGTTTAAGATTTGATATGAGAATTTTAACAGCAGTTGGTGAAAGGAAGCTCTATATTAAGGTTCTTTAAATAAAAACACAACTGGCTAACATAAGCAGAAAAAAGCCATTAGACAAATATGAATAAACTTAGGAAAGAGATGGCAGGGCAGTTTGATTAATAATGAAAATGTGTATAATGAGGAAACGGCAATCCAACAAAAGAAAATTGAGCAATTAGCACAGTAAAGAGATACTGGACATAGACGAGAGATTTGTTTCACAAAAAAACAAAAAAAGTTCACAAAAACTTCTATGGGAAATAGAGTTCCAATGAACTCTGAGCTCCAAAAGAAGAGTAGATAAGGGGAGCCCGGGTGGCTCAGCGGTTTAGCGCCACCTTCAGCCCAGGGTGTGATCCTGGAGACCCGGGATCAAGTCCCACGTCAGGCTCCCTACATGGAGCCTGCTTCTCCTCTCTCTCTCTCTCTCTCTCTCTCTCTCTGTGTCATCTCTCTGTGTATTCTCATGAATAAATAAATAAAATCTTAAAAAAAGAAGAGTAGATAAAAGTAAAGTAAAACAGCATCAGTAATATTATGGAGGTCTTTGTGCAGATTCTGACATTTAGAACTTTTCAGTCAAGTTAGAGAGTATAAATTTGAAAATAATCCTGAAAGAAGACATGGGAAAATATATTAAAGATGAATTAATTTTTTATTAACTTTTAATTTTAATTCCAGCATAGTTAACATACAGTATTATACTCATTTCAGGTGTACAATATACTGATTCAACAATCCTATGCATTACTCAATACTCATCACAAGTGCACCCCTGAATCTCCTTCACTATTTCTCCCATCCCCCCACTGCCTCCCCTCTGGTAAACATCAGTTTGTTCTTGTTTTTCATGATGGAATTAAAATTTTAAAATAAATAAATAAGGACACTGAAGTAGTATGAAAGAACCCAGATGATTAACCCAGTATTTATAAAATAACTCAAAACAGTATTTAGGATGAAAGACTGAAATGATCCAAACAATTTTTCTTTTAATCTGCACGGCAAAAATTCTGTAGAACAAACTTGGAAATTATTTGCAACAAAAGTAATGCACAAGAGGATAATTCTTAAATATAAAAATAAATATTAATATATGTCATAAACAATTCAAATACAACCAGGTGATATAAAGGGAGAATTCATAGGAAAAGCATGCCAGTCAGCTCATGAAAAGAAATTTACTCTCACTAACAAACCCATGGGAAATTAAAAAAAATATATATGAAGAAATGTTTTCTTACCATATGGAAAAGAGGTAAATACATTGCATATAAGACTTGAGAATATAAGATATGTTATAAACTGATGCACACATTTTAGATGGCAATTTGAAATGTCTTTAAAAATAAAAAATGCATAAATGGCTTGATTAATCATTTCTGATCCTAAAAGTTGATCCTAAAAATACATTTGCAAAACATATATAGTTTCACTACATTGTTTACTGTTATTTTGATTATATCAGGAAGACAGAAACAAATTAAGTCTATACAAAACTATAATGCATACATTTATTTGTTTAGACACATCATTCAGAAATGTTACACAGGAGGGATCCCTGGGTGGCGCAGCGGTTTGGCGCCTGCCTTTGGCTCAGGGCGCGATCCTGGAGACCTCGGATCGAATCCCACGTCGGGCTCCCGGTGCATGGAGCCTGCTTCTCCCTCTGCCTATGTCTCTGCGCCTCTCTCTCTCTGTGACTATCATAAATAAAAAAATATAAAAAAATGTTACACAGGATATTATGGTGATTCTGAAAGCTGATTTGACAGAAGAGGTTTTCTATGTACTTCTGGAGATATTTGCTTTAAAACAATTTATTATAAAATTACAATGAAGGGATAATCTATTCCATATTCTCAATAAATTTTTAAAGAATATAAAAATACATACACTTTATATAAAGTGCATATATAAGTACATATATGTATACACATACACACACATATATATAGATGTTACACAGTAAGGTATAAAAAAATAAAACGGGTAGGTGGCTGAAAGGCATATAGAAATAAAAAAGGAAAATTGCAAGATTTTCCCTGCAAGACAAGAACTCAATTAAATAACTATCAAGCTTGTGAAAGGGAAATAGGGAGGAGGTCAAGAAAGTTTAAATGCACTAAACTCCCATTTTTTATATCATGGAGTCAATAGATATCATCCATTGACAGTTCATAGTTTTTGAGTTTAAATATTTAAAGAAATAAAAGCTAGAAATTTTAATATTCCTTAGAGGAATGGCCTTGGAGATGAGGAGTTATGTAGCAGGAGCCTGTTTCTCTGGATCACAAGAAATATATTACTTTGATATTATTTTTAATAAAAAGTAGAACAGTTGCCTCATGCCACTAAGAAACCCTCCTTCACTTACTTCTTTCTAAGGTTTAGTTACTTCCTTTTCTATATATATGTATTTCTCATATGTATCAGATTCCCAATCATTGTCTTGGGGAGTCATTTGCTTGTGTTGCCAAATGCAAAGTGAGAGAAGAGAATATATCTTCATATATGCATATATATGTATATAAAGACCATATTTCTAGAAGAAAATAAAAAAGAAACATCACTTGTCTACTGAAAGAAAATAATAAAATGGCTTTTTAATAAACAATTTTTTCTTCAAAGTTTTTATTTAAATTCTAATTAGTTAACATACTGTGTAATATTAGATTTTGTTCTCTACAGTTAGGAGTCTATTTTCTGGATTGCCTCTTTCTTTTTCCTTATGTTCACTTGTTTTGTTTCTTAAGTTCCACATGTGAGTGAAATCATATGTTAAACCATTATTATTTAAAATTTGTTCTTACTGCCTTTTAAATATACCTGTTTAAAATGAAAACAAAAACATATCTTTAATGATTTGATAGTATAACCTACTAATATTATTTATTAGTTTTTTATTTGGTGTATGTATGATCTTCAGACAACTTCTATGTAAATATTAAAACTGTCATTTTTAAACTCAATCATTTTCCTGAAACCTCATAGTAGTTTTTTATAAAGGGGAATGGCATATATATGGTTTTTCAGTTAGGTATGTTCTTTAATTACACAACATAACCTCAAGCATAAAGCATAAATAATAAGTGTGAGTACATTTCAAATCTGCAATTTAAGAATAAAGTAACAGGGAAATAGATATGGATATCATGGAAATAGGGATATGTGGCAATTTTCCTTTAGTTCAAGCTTTGAGTTTGTTAGCAGAGAGAAAATCCATTAGCAAAGTATAAAGCATGATTCTCCCTCCTTCATTTGACAGATGAAGAAAGTGCTTATCAAGAATACACAGGCTTCCAATATTTCATTCCCAGTGCTTTTATATGTGGTACCTTTACTTAATTAAACCAAGTATCTCTCTTAGAGAATCTTATGCTGAATTTCATAGGATTTCAAAACATCCATCAGTAAAACACATTATTTACACTTGCCTCTAAGTCTTTGAGGAGACCTGCAAAACAAAGAGAGTTTTAAAGTTGCTATGAGCCAAGGAGGTGAGGATTTTTATAAAGTTACCTGTGAAATTACAAGTGACACAAAAATGACATTCAATAATGAATAGAAATCCTGAATTGGGTTTGTAAGATATATTGTAGCTTTGCATACTTTCTACTATCTGAATGTGTAAATCCTCCTATTGTTTCATATTTCACATATCTAATTTTCAGAATATATATCTACAGTGATAAATTATGTACATAATATCTTCTAATTGGTTATATTTTAAGTCATAATTTGTGCCCTGTACACCATAGGGGATGGTGTACATTTCTTTTTGTCAACACTGATTTTCTCTGATCCATATGTTTTGAATTGCTAAAATAGTGTTATTTTTTAATTTGGAAATAGTTGACATATACTAACAAGCATGTATAATTTGACATATACAAAGAAACAATAAAACAAAATTAGATAAATAACCCTGAATCTGCAATCCAGTAACAACAATAACAAAATATTATTATAGTGGAGCTGTGGTGCACTGCCTGGATTCCCCCTTCTCTATAGGGCACTTACCCTTCCTGCTGACTGTTCACAGCTATGCACCCCCTCCCCTTGCCAGCAATTCCTGGAGAAATGACTAGTTGATTTGAGGTACAGAGGTCCAATTCACTTGCCTCACATTTCAGAACAGTTCTAAATGTATTCAATGGAATTGATTATTAGGTACCCAGTCTATGTACATTTTATTTCTACATTGGTTACACATGGGGCAATACATTAGTGAGGTTTTGATTTATTTTTTTAAAGTTTTTATATATTTATTCATGAGAGATACAGAGAGAGAAAGAGAGAGAGAGAGAGAGAGAGAGAGAGAAAGAATGAGAAGCAGAGACACAGGCAGAAGGAGAAGCAGGATCCTCGCAGGGAACCCATGTGGGACTCAATCCTGGGACCCAGTTCACACCCTGAGCCAAACGCAGACCCTCAACTGCTGAGTCACCTAGGCGTCCCTAGTTTTGACTTTAAACAACCAAGATCTTTTAAAGAATTTTTTTAATTTGCTCAGGTGCTTACCATTTCTGCTGCTGTTCATTTCTTTTGGTAAATCCAGATTTCCATCTGGAATCATTTTTCTTTAACTGAGGAACTTTCAATAACATTCCTTTCAATTCAGGTTTACTGGCAATCTATTTTCTCAACACTTTTCTCTAAAAATGTTTATTTTATTTCATTTTATTATAACTTTATTGAAATTTAATAGCATAACAAACTATACTTCTTTAAGTTGCATGATTTCACCAGTTACAAGATAAATAGGGCATGTGAAACCATCATCACCACAATCAATATGGTAAACATATCCATCATCCTCCAAAAATTTCCTGTGCCTTTTTTTTTAATCTCTGAATTACTTATCACTACAGCTTAGTCCTCACTTTTTAGAATTTGATATGTACAGAATTATACACAGGTAATGTTGTTTGCTTGGCTTATTTTACTCAAATGATGATTTTTAGATTTATTCATATTGTTTAATGGATCAGTAGTTTGTTTCTTTTTATTGATGAATATTATTCTATTATACAGATATTCCACAGTTTTTTGCATCTGTTAATGATATTTGAATTATTGTTTTGGGCTATTATACATAATCAGCTGTGTGTGTGTGTGTGTGCGCGTATGTGTGTTTTCATTCAGAGTTCTAGGATGGTGAGATTCCCTCCAGTACTTCAAAGATGCCATGCCATTTTTTTTTTTCTGAAGTTGAGAATTCAGCCATCATTCTTATTTCTTTCCTGTGAATTTAATGTTCATACAGTTTAGTAACTACAGCTTGGAATTTACTCAAAGACTCATGGGAACTCCTAGTCACTTTCTGAAACTCTTCCTTTGTGTAGCACCTTCTTCTCTGATATTGTTCCACAAGTTCAGGTGCCCCAGTCCTGGTGATTCACGGTCCTGTCCTCTCAGCTCAGTGAGAATATTGCACTGTACAGGGATCCTCCTCTTTCTTCTGGGGCCTGGGAGACGCCTCTGGGTGAAAAGCAGGAAAATCATTTCTTGCTTCATTTTTCTCAGGGTTTTAAGCCTTGAGTACCTGTCATTCATGTTTGAAAACATTGTTTCATATATTTTGCACACTTTCATTTTTTATGAAGACAAGGCTAATCTAATTTCATGGAGGGTGGTGGAAAACCATCTCAATCAATTGTAAATACATCCTTCATTACAAATGAAGTTGAATATACTTTTATATAAAGCATTTCACATAAACATTTCATATAAAGTAGAGGATATGATGTAAAGCACGGTGATTATAGTTAGTGTATTGAAAAGTTGCTGAGAGAGTAGTAGATCTTAAAAGTTCTTATCAAAGATGTTTTTTCATGTTTTCTTTTGTATAATATCTGCTATTTCTTTTCTTGGTTATGTTTTATCACTTTAAGGTTATTTAGGGCTCTATACTTTTGGATAAAAATCCTTTGTTTTTATGTGTGTTACAGATACTTCTCACACTTGAAGTGTCTTATTACTGTCTTTAATTTTTTTCTTCCTTTTTTTTTTTTCAAGACAGAATGTCTATTTCTAAACACTCTGGCGCCATCTTCAAAGTGTATTCCTTATCTTACTACTTCTCACTGACAGCATTCCTGCCACCTTGGTCCAAAATATCTGTATTATATTAATACCAATTTAACTGTTTTCCCTGGTTTCATATTTGACCTTTCATAGTTAGGAGTTCTATCCCTCTTGATCTACTGAGGCCAATCTTGGTTGTTTATTAATTATTAAGTACTTTCATTTTCACTCTTCAGAGTGATTTATTATCCAAACAGAGCCCATGTTTGGATAATAAATCACATGGCTTACTCTACCTATGGATGGTTTTGTTGCTAGTACATAAATATATAACTCATTTTTTGACATTGATCTGTTTTACATATCTTCTGTGCTCTTACTTTAATCATTTGTCTATACATCCTTTGAGGTTTTCTTATAGAGCCAATCATACCATCTACAAGCAAAACAATGAAAGCTAAATCCCTCTATTTTCAATTCCTAAATCTTTTATTTCATATGTATCAGTTCCTCCTCATTTCTTAGTCCACAAGTGGACCCAGGTGTGTGCTTACACATGCAATGAATTACATTACAGAAGAGGAAATTTGACTTTATATTTGGAACCCAAAATTTTATACTCCCCAGGAAGCATGCCTGCCCTTTACTCTGGAGTAGATACTATTTCTGTTAAGTGCTGTAGGTAAATTTGCCCTATACTCTGGTGGGAAACACTATCTTTATTTTTCCAAGGCTATTTGCTATACAAACATCCTTGAAAAGGTAGTTTGGAACAAAGAACTAAGATACTAACTTTACTTGCAAGATTTGCTGAAACACAGAAGCATCATGGGAAACTCTCATCCAGGACACATGGTTGCCTTTTGAAATTTTGGCATGTATTCATTTAGAGGTTATCTATTCATTTTCTAACTTTTTAATGTTTAGATTTTATGGTATCCTCTTATTTTTAATATATGTAAATTCGTTTAATTCCTAATGTTATCTGTCTGTGCCCTCCATTTTAAAACATTTTTATTTAAATTAGATTAACATATAATGTATTATTGGTTTCAGAAGAAGTGAGTGATTCATTAGTCTTATGTAATACCCAGTGCTCTTTACATCATGTGCCCTCCTTAATGCCCATCACCTGGTTACCCCTCCCCATGACCCTCAGTTCTTTTCCTATGATTGTCTTTTATGATTTGTCTCCCTCTCTGGTTTAATCTTGTTTTATTTTTCCCTCCCTTCCCCTTTGATCCTGTTTTGTTTCTTAAATTCCACATATGAGTGAAATCATTTAATTATCTTTCTCTGACTTACTTCACTTAGCATAATATCCTCTAATTCCATCCACGTAATTGCAAATGGCAAGATTTCATACTTTTTTTTTCTTTTTTTTTTTTTTTGGCTGAGTAGTAGTCATATTGATAGATAGATAGATAGATAGATAGATAGATAGATAGGTAGATAGATGATAAATATCTATATAACATCAATATCCATTTGTCTGTCAGTGGACATCTGGACTCTTTCCATAGTTTGGCTCTTGTGGACATTGCTGCTATAAGTTTTGGGGTGCAGGTGTGCCCTCCATTTTTAAACAAAATTTATCAATCTTGCCAATTTATAACAGATTTTTGTAAGTCATCCATATTTACATTATTGATACATCTTTGTTTCCTAATTTATTGCTTTCTGCTCTTTAATATTTATTATTGGCTTTTTGAGGTCTATCTTTAGATTATTCCATGGGTGTTTTTCTACAACCTAACTTGCTCAACTCATTGTTTTTCAGTCTAATATGTTTCATAAAACTACATGGTTTCCCCAGTAGTCTGCTTTAGTCTTATCCTATTTGTTATAGTATGTTCTAATGGCTTATTATTCAGTTATGTGTAATTGTTTTCCTACAATTATCTAAAACTGCTTTTAGATGTCCAAACTGTGTTTTTAAAATAAATTTTCATTATTAATTTTTAACTTAATATGGCCATTATCAGAAAACGGTGTCTATTTAAGTCTTATTTGAAATTTATGCCCTTGTCTGACATATATTATTTAGTGGTATAAATCTTTCACAATTGTGGGTGACTTGTCACTTCATGAGAGACCTAGATCAGCAAGAGCTACATCCTCAACCTGGCTCCTCAACGTTGGGAACAAAACAGATATTTCCTGGTCTACTCCAGCCAGATCTCATTTGAAAAACTAATAGTGATGCACATTCCCTGAATATCCAACCGCCTCCCTGAAATTTCCCCACATTATGTCAAACTTACAGTATGTTTATGCTACTCTCATATTATTCTCTTTATCAAATTATTCTGCTTATTACACAAAGCTCTTCTAAACCATCTTCCTGACTTACCCTTATCCTCAGTCCATAGATGAATTAAAATGTGTTCCAACTAATCAGTTGTATGGGGCACCAAACAGTAAAGGGTGGCAAACAATTCTGGGGTGACAACAGAGGTACTGAAACTTCAGTGAAATTTTAGCAGAGTAGACGTTCTCTTAAAGGTTTTCCTGGGTAAGTACAGTGCATAGTTGGAGGGAAATCTTTGTAAGTGTGTAATTGTTGGTGACATATCAAAGAGAGTGCTTCAGTAAGAGTATATGGTTCTTACATTTGATTTTAGGATTGATAAGTCTAGTTTCTCAAGGGTTAGGTCTGCCTAAGCAATCTAAGTTACAAGTTTGTAGCCTCAACTAAAATTTCCTTGACAGCTGAGGAACTGAATGTTCACTAGGATTCTCCTTCCTCATTCTGTCCTTACATAGGTCACAGACTTCTCTAATACTATGAATTAAGGGACCTCATATTAACCTTTCTGTTGACTTGGTACCTTGGTAAGATATCACACTTTCTAGAATGCCCATTCCATGCAGTGCTTCCTTTAAGAATTTAGAAGTACCTCCCATTCTATGTCAAGTCATAAGTTTCATATTTGTGTGCCTTTCATTTGCTGAACCATCTTTGGACTATGCCTATTTGTTTTATTTTATCCTTTCCCTCAGATATGTTTCCAAACACTAAACCACTTCATCTTGTTTAAATTTAGTTTGAGAACCTATGCTAGAAAGTTTTCCTGGAGGAAATTTATGTTATTTTTAACTTAGTTTTTATCATTCAGAATTGCCCTGGAATATTTTGCATTCTTTTAATTGCCAGTTTATCACATGCACAGAAATTTTAAAACAAGCAATTGATTGGTGTAGTCTGTAAATACTAAAATCTGGATTATGTGAACTCCAAAAACCCACTTTTTACATCATTTTCAGAATATATGATTACATTAATATGTCTCTTAGTAGATTGTAGGAATGCTGACAAAAGCTCACATTAGACAGTGATATTAATCACACACTTTCTTTTATTCTGTTGTTCTAAGAATCTTTTTTTTTTTTATCTCTCTACCTTTTTGGGATACAAAGGACGGAAACCCACAAATAAAATATTAATCAAAACAGAGGAACCTGTGCCTCATCCTCTGGATTAGCTACTAACATCGACAGGAGAGGAGAGGAAAGCCTGCCAGGGAAGTTCTGGGGATATTGTGGACAGTTGTATACAATACAAAGGGTTTCTCTCTCTGTTTCTTTCTCTGTTTCTCTCTCTCCCTCATACTGTCTATATCCTTCTTCTCTTTTATGACTGCTTTTCTCTGTTTAGGTTTATTATCCACTAATAAATGTAGATTTTCTTCATATGGTAGTTAAAATTAGGATCCTCCTGTATTTGACGTCCAAAAGATTCTAAAATGAGAGAGTCAAGAAAAGAGATAAAGATAGCACATTTTGAGTCATGCTTGTGACCTCTTCAATAGAGGGGCCAAAGTTTTGTTAGCATATGCTTGCTAGGATTGTGTGATTGAAATAGAAAAGTTGTAGTTCCTTATGTAATTTTAAGTGCTATTCAGACCTAAAAAGCAGATGCCTACTCCCCATAAACTTCCCTGTGTCCATCACATGTGCATCTGGAGTTTTGCAAAATTACAGTTCCAGGGAAGTTGTGGGTTTGGTAAGTATAACAAAGTTGCCTCATAAATAAACTGAATTTGCAAGTGCTAATTAGCTACATAACTCAACTCACACTGTAGAGTTCAGCCAGAGTGGTTGAGATAACAGAGAAATTCCTGATGAAGAATGTTTATGGTTCTTTCATTGACACCTTCACCAACCAATACATTGAGTTTAAGAATAGTGAATGCCTTTATTTGAACAAAAAGATGATGATCTCATCATCATAGTGAAATTTCAACATCATATTGAAATCCTACCTTGTAATTTGAGTATTATTGTAAGTTTGTATCGAAAGTTGTAAAATCATAGATCTATTAAAAGGAAGTAATAGTCACAAAAGAATATCTAAGTACATAGTTATCTGCATGCATTACTCTAGTGTTATACTTTGGTTTTACTTTTTCATTTCAATTGCAAGTCTGGTTGATAGGAAAGAAAATAACAGAGCTGTAATTACATAGCTGTAAGTATAGTTCACTTTGAACACCAGGCAGAAATTGTTTATTTTATATATCACCTGTGCAGCTTTATTTAGTTATTCTACAAAACAGACATATGTTTTTAACATAAAAAAAGCAGAATAAAACACATGAGGTTTATATGCTTCCAAGATAGAGACAATTTTTTTGTGTGAATTTCTTTTCAATTATTCCAAACATCACATTGTCTGCTGATGGACAAGCTGTTTTTCACTGGATAAAATATGTAAAATATATATGATGGCATACTGTTATACAACATAAAGTGTAAGAATGCTTTAAAAAATGTTTTCTCCAGTTCTTATCTTGTTCTCTTGGCTTATGCTCAATTGATCCTCCCTGCCACCCATATATACTGTACCAGCTTGTTTGATAATGAACTGTAAATCTTCTTGATACTTATTGGCCAACATTTTATTTTTCAAAGAGAAAATATTCAGTTTCATACTGGGAAATATTTCTGGATTTAAGTAGAAACAAGATAAAAAAATTATTTATAGTTCTAAAGTAAATCACAACCTGTGGTTTATATTTATGATATATGTTGATTTAGAATTTTTAATCTTATCCAAATAAGTGAATATTGCTTTGAAGGACCCAAAACAAAACACAATTTTATGGTCCAATTCACTTAACGTAAAACAACAAATATATTTAATTACCTACTTGCTGAATCTACAGTGCAAATGGGACAAAGCTGTATAAGAGTACATTGTTTGTAATTATTCAAAAGAATCAAATTGCCCTCAAAAGAAATGCTGCATTTACTAGAATTCACAACAAAAAGTAGTAATGTATAATTTTGTATCATGCCTGTCCTTACTCTATTCTGTAGAGACACATCCTCAGCTTCCTTTTCAGAAACATACACTAAAGAACTACATACAATCACTGGAAGCTAATGCAGGGAATGAAAACTTTCTTGTAATTCCTGTAAACAGTATGTATTCTTAATCATAATCCATGGTTATAAGTCTTTAAATTTTATTTAGTATTTAGCCTATACAATATTGACATTATCACCATTGTAGATACAGTAAACATTCTAAATTTACTACCTATTTGAACTCTAATATCTGTGTGTTCAATGCTAAAAACTTGAGCAAAGCAAGATGGGAAGAGTAAATACAATCACATTAATAAAACACTTGATAAAAGGACAGCAACTGATAATCAACCAATCTGGACAGGGATTAGAAATAAAGTAACCAGGGGGATCCCTGGGTGGCTTGGCGGTTTGGCGCCTGCCTTTGGCCCAGGGCGTGATCCTGATGTCCCAGGATGGAGTCCTTAATCGGGCACCCTGCAGGGACCCTGCTTCTCCCTCTGCCTGTGTCTCAGCGTCTCTAATGAATAAATAAATAAAAAATCTTTTAAAAAAATAAAGTAACCATTATCTGTCAAAATGGGTAACTCAATCATTATTAAGAGAGTATTAATATTTATGTGATACTTACATGAATATGTAATCTATATCTCATGCAATCTATGCATCATTATAATCATATCACAGAAGACCACTGATGAGTGGAGTGGTTAACTATCTATGCTTGCATAGAAAACAAATTGCAAAAGAAAGAAAAAAAAAAGTAAATTAACTAAATTAAGTCTATTTTATTTCTCCTACATCATGTCAGAACCTTCAAAAATGAAAGTCCAGGAAACCACAAATGTTAGAAAGTAGTTAAGAACCTACTCTAAATAAAGTTTGTAAAATTCAATAGAGTCTAAAGATGGCAAAAAATCTGTAGTTCTCTAGCCATAATGTGAAAAGAATAAATATTGGTTTCTAAAGAAGCAGAATTCATCTGATAAAATTAAAGAAATGAAAGATGACTTGATATTTCAAACTTATATTAATTAAGTTTATATTACTGTAAGAGCGAACTTTCAGAGGCTCCTGGGTGGCTCAGTGGTTGCATCTACCTTTGGCTCAGGTCATGGTGTCAGGGTCCTGGGTTATAGAAGCCTGCTTCTCCCTCTGTCTATGTCTCTGCCTCTTTCTGTGTGTCTCTCATGAATAAATAAATAAAATCTTAAAAGAGAGAGAGAGAGAGAGAACTTTCAGTTAATTTAATGTTACTTAACATTTGTTTTGTCCCATATTTTATTCCAGGTACATATGAGTGAAAATAAGTGGGAATTAAAACCAATTTTAGGAAAATGTTGGGAGACAATGTATTTGTTTCTCATCTTCCCAAATTCCTCAAAGAGTATGACACACTGAAAATTGACAGTGACTTTAGTATTTGGGTTAAAGTGTTCAGTTTCTTATGAAGTAGAGTACTTCTCACTAATAAAAAGGGATATCTTTTTCTATATGCAACAGCATGGATGAATCTCATCGTGCTAAACAAAAGGAACCAGAGAGATCCTTTTCATATAAAATTGACTATTTTTTGTCTTCATAGATATGTCTTGCAAGACATTTACTTCAAAGTTCACTTCTTTTTAATTCAAAACATTTTCACATGTAATTTTATTTATAAAACATATTTTAATTCACTTACTGATTTCATTTATAAATATTTATTAAGTTACTGTGCTATGTGTTATAGATCAATTTGAATAAGAAAAGTTCCTTGATCTCAAGATGCTCATAGTGTATTGATGGAGATAGTTAAAATTAGAAATTACAGTGGAATAAAAGTACAAAATGATTGACAACCTGTTCATATATTGTTATACTAGAAATAAACTTAGAATACTATGGTTTTCTATGGAAAACCATCTAATAAAGATATGTCTGAGGGGGGCTCAGTTGGTTGAGTATCCCACTCTCGATTTCAGCTTAGGTCATAATCTCAGGTCATGATTTTGGGCCTCACCTAGGGCTCTAAGGTCAGTGGACAGTCTGCTTAAGGTTCTGTCTCTCTCCATCTCCCTCTGCCTCTCCCCCTCTCTAAAATTTAAATAAATCTTTAAAAGAAATAAAGATATGACTGAAAGATTATAAGGTCTTCTCAGTACAAATGAGAACACTAAACTCTTAAGACTGTAGATTGTTAATCACTATAACTGGTATGGTATATAGAAATGTTAATGAACTTAATTTATGATAAGAAAATATGTGGGAGGGAAAGTAATTTCATGTTAACAATTCCAGACAAAAAGGAAAGAATAAAAAAACTATAGTTTACTGTATATTCAATGTAAAAGTGTGAGATCAGTTTTCAGAAATCACTTAGAAAAGTAATACAACTATGAGAGATACACTCCATTTTGAATCACTTCCCAAAGTTGTTTATGTTGTGATGCAGTGATGTCTCTGCTATGTGCATTTCCATTTGGTCCTGCTTAGACCAACTGTCTAAGCCACTACTTTTAATTTCAGACAGTGTGATCAGTAGAAAATGCCAAAGTGAATCAGTGAGAACCTTATTTTGTCTCTAACCAGAACACTTCCATCACTCATTTGGAGGACCTGTCTTATTTATTATATTTCCACTTGACTTATTCCATATTTTAGATCATTTTAGGCATTTACACATTTTTATTTTACATTTGCCTCTTTACTGAGCAAGGATGATAAAATCAAAACTATAGATATATGTTATAGGCACACCAAAATAAGATGAAATAATATGAATTTCCTTTTATTTATCACAGATACTACTAGGAAAGAATGACTTTAATGAATTTTAACTGCATTTTTTTCCAATTGCTCTATCAATCTGTCTATCTAATTGCATATTAGCAAACCCTCTTGGCTCTCTCTTCAAAATGTATTACAAATATGACTGCTTCTCACCATTTCCACCTCTCCTATGCTCATTAAAGCCCCCATTATCTCTCATCTGGATTGCTTAATGAGGCTTTCACTTGGTTTCTCATTTCCCATCTTGCCCCCCATAGTCTCTTCTCAACGGAGCAGCCAATGTGATTCTTTAAATTGTAAATCAAAGAATCTTATTCCTCTGCTTAAAATTATCTAATAGCTTCTCATCTCTCAAAATAAAATTCAAAGATCCTAAATGAACTGCACACCTGCTACCTCATTGTACTATTTCTAACGACTGCCCCATTTAGCTAACTCTGTTCCAGCCACACTGGCCTCCTTTATGTCTCTTGAATCTGCCAAATTTACTCCTAGTCAGACCTTTCCTGCGGGTTATGTGTCTCTTATGGGAAGCTTCCCTGTAGGCATCCACAGAGTGCATTACCTAGCTTTACTCAAATCTTTGCTTTCCTTTCATTTTCCAGATTATTTCTCTGCTTTATTTTACTTCATAACAACTATCACAACCTAAAATGTTATATATTTATTTGTTTATTCTCTTTCTATATTCTTGTTTCCACTATGAAGAATTAAGAACCATTAGAATTAAGACTTCTATTTATATTTGTATCTCCCACACCAAGAACATAGGCATTCAATGATCAATTCATGAATGAATGAATGAATGAATGGATGGATGGAATTATGTATAGATATATTTGTTCAGAAATAAGAGCTATTTTTAAAATATCTCCCTTTAGAGGTTCTTGAGTGGTTCAGTTGGGTAAGCATCAGACTCTTGATTTTGACTCAGGTCATGATCTCAGGGTCATGAGATCTAGGCCAGCATTGGGGGCATCCGAGCTCAGTGGGGAGTCTGTTGGAGATTCTCTCTTCCTCTACCCTTCCCCCCACTTGTTCTCTATCTGTCAAATAAATAATATTTTTTTAAAAAAAGAATACCTCCTATGTATTAACATGCATTTAGTTTAAACAATGATAAGTGCTCATAGTTTTCTCCAACTGATAGTGACAAGAGACTACCTGCTGTTAGGAAAGGGCTCATATAGGGAAAGGATTGGAAAAAAAGAATTTGGCAATCTCTAGATTGTATATTTTTGTGAAGGCTCCAAGAGACCAAGTCTAAATAGCACAATTCTGTTCCATTATAGAGAAAGAGTTAAAGTAAAGCTGGAAATTTTAAGTTAAATAAAAATATCATTTGATGTTAGTTATTCATATATAGAAAACAGCTAACTAATTCGCTACACTTTTATGAATCAAAAATAAGGTTTCCAATAAAAAGAGGCATAAAAAAGAGTACTCTGGGAAGAAATCACAATTAGTATCAGAGATTCTAAGTTCAGATTCCAAGTTCTCCTTTATCCAGGTATGATCTTTGTTAAGTTAATGAAATTCTATGAATATCAGTTGAATCAAATATAAAAAATATACATTCATTACTATTTCATAGTTTTATAATAAATATATATGATTCTGTTAATATACTATGAACTGTTGTATGAATCGTAGTTAATATTTTAATGGCATAAATTATCATGATTTGACTCACTTACATTTACCTATTAGTCAAAGAACCCAGAGTCTACTAGAATAACAGTGCAGAATTTGCTTTAATTTGGTTTTTATCTAATACTGGAGATTCTTGTATTAACGGTTGTGTCTCAAGATCCCTTCTTTAGAGAATTTTATAAACCCATTGAAGTTCAGTCACAGACAGAAGTGATTTATTTTAACTTACTTAGGTTTTTTAAAAACTGCCAGACTTATGTAACTCTAAGTATTTTTTTTTTGTTTGTTACCAGGAAAGCAGTTTGAAAAAGTAGTGAATTACTTATCATAGACATCTAATTACTTTGTCAAAATTGTCTAAAATTTCCTATACTTACATAAATTTGTCCATTGCTAAGGTTAATACACCCCAGTGATTTGTCACCATTCACAGAGCCAAAGGGAGTATTATTAGGCAAATTAACACATCAAATTTTAAGTGATAGTAGTTCACAGAGCATTTGTGGGTGCTTAGCCTTAAAGAATAGAAAAGAATCAGAATTTTCTTATCTCCCTCAGCATATTTAGAATAATTATGAGGTTGTGATTGACAAATATTATATTTTCAAGTACAAATTAACATTCACAATGTACTTTTCTTTATATTTTTTGAATATGATAAAATAGTTTGCTTTAAATGTGCTAAATTTTCTATATGAATGAAAGTGGTGGCTATCATTATTTCTAGTTTTATGCAAGTATATGCTTCTTTAAAACTTTACATGTTTAATACTTTTAAAAATTCATTGACACAAATAAATATTTAGATAATATAATTCATATTTTATAGTACATAATAGATTATATTATGATAATTTTTGGAAGTTTATTATTTATTTCCTATGGATACAAAAAATATAGATTGCCAAAAAATGTTGCTAGCTGACAAGGGTTTATGTTAAAATTGTGGACTATGTTCATATTTTCTTCAATATGTTTAACTTACTTTTACTATAAAATTATATATTAAAAAAATAAGATAATATTGTAAGGAAATGTTTAGCCTTTAAGAAAAAAGGAGACTAGAGGCACCTGCATGGCTTAGTTGGTTAAGTGTATGCCTTTGGCTCAGGTCATGATCCCAGAGTTCTGGGATCCAGCCCCAAATTGGGCTTCCTGCTTAATGGGGAATCTATTTCTCCCTTTCTCATTTCCTGCTTGTGCTCTCTCTCCCTCTGTCAAATAAACAAATAAAATCCAAAGAAAAAAAGAAAGGGAAGAAAGAAAGAAAAAGGAAGGAAAGAAGGAAGAAAGGGAGAAAAGAAGAAAGGAAGAAAAATAAAGTAAAAGGAGACTTGGCATCATCTCAGTGCTTTGTTGAGCATTCAACATATTAATATGATTAAAACAAAGTTAAAAACTAAAAATAAAAGTGGGATTTTTTTTTTAATTTCAAAATGGTAACTGTTTAAGTTTTTGTTATATTTATTTAACATTTTGGAAATGTTTTCTTGTATTCTAAACCTCTATTGTGCTTTTATTTTTATTATGGTGATAATGTCCTGAGGTATATTAAAACACAAGAAAAATATATAATCTTGTATTTCTTAATTACAGTAATTTAAATTTCATTTTTAATGTTTACAAATTTCTCTTGAAGAGATCTACTGCCCACTCATAATTGAAGAGACTCTAATACATCCAAAAATGGCTGCCCTGTCCTAAAATCCTTGTTTAAGGACAATAATAACATTATGTTGACTATTTGTTAGTGGTTAGGAAGGTACCCTGAAGGATAGCATATCTGAAGATGTTTGTTTAAGTCTATTCCATTTATCTCTTTTCTGAAAATGCTTCTGGTTCTTCTAAGTCTCCTAAGAAGCATTTGCTCATTTACTTTTAGAAATGGGTATATTGGGTTTCTAAATAAGATCTGTTTATGCAAATAATTACTTCTATTAATAGAAAATAGGTAAATTAATAAAATCAAGTTATCATGCACTGTTTTCATATATTTTAACAAAAATATAACATAATCTTGTTTCTAATGACTTCTATCATTACTATTTTACTTTGTATTTTTATTCTTTTTTAATTAAAAAATACTTTGAGATATGACTGACCTATAACATTGAGGAAGATTAAGGTGTATATTGTGTTATTTGATATATCTATATATTGCAATATGATTACCACCATAACATTAGCTAACTTCATCATATCACATAATCATCAGTTCATTTTTGGGGTAAGAATATTCAACATCTCATCTCTTAGCAAATTTGAAGTACATAATATAGTATTGTTAACTATATTTACAACACTGTAAATTAGATTTCAAAAACTTAATTATCTCCTGACTGTAAGTTTGTATTCTTTGACCTGTACCTCCCTGATTCACCCACCCACTGCTCATCCCCAAGCCCTTGTAATGACCATTCAACTTTCTATTTCTACAAATTTGGCTTTTTTAGGTTCCACTTATAGGTGATATCATACCATATTTGTCTTTTTCTGTCTGACTTATCTCACTTAACGTAATGCCATCAGAGTAAATCCATGTTGGTGCAAATGGCTGGATTTCCATACTTTCATGGCTAAATAGTATTGCATTGTATATATTTATCTCATTTTTATCCTTTCATCCACTAATGGACACAGGTTTTTTTCTTGGCTTTTATCTTGGCTATTGTAAGTAATGCTGCAATGAATATAGAAGTGCACATATCCTTTTTAGGTCCTGTTTCTATTTCTTTTGGATATATACCCAGAAGAGGGATTGTGAGGATACAGGGTAGGTATATTTTTTATTTTTTGAGGAACTTCCATACTGTTTTCTAGAGTGACTATAACAGTTTACATTCCCACCAGCACTGTACAGAATTCCTTTTTCTCCACATCCTCAAAGGCATTTATCTCTTGTCTTTTTTATTAAGACAGTCTTCACCAGTGTGAAGTGATATTTCATGGTGGTTTTGATTTACATTTCCCTATGACTTATGATATTAAGCACTCCTTCATGTGCCTATTGACCATTTATATGTCATCTTCAGAAAAATTTCTGTTCAGGTCATTTATCCATTTTTTTGAGTTATTTGTTTTTCTGATGCTGAGTTCTATATGTTCCTCATACTTTTTTTCTTCATATATTTTGGGTATTAACTCTCAATCAGATTTTTGGTTTTCAAATACTTTTTCCCATTCCACGGGTTGCCTTTTCATTTTGTTGATTGTTTCTTTTGTGTGCAGAAGCTTTTAAACTTGGGTACTCCCACTTGTTGATTTTCACTTTTGTTGCTTATGCCTTGGTGTCATATTAAAACTTTTTTTTGCCAAGAACAATGATAAGGAGATTTTTCCCTATGTTTTGTTCTAGGAGTTTCATGGTTTTCAGTCTTGCATTTGAGTCCATAATTCATTTTGAGTGAATTTTTGTTAGTAGTCTAAGATAATGGTCCAAAAACCTTCTTTTGTATGTAAATATATCCAAATACCTTCTTGTATGTAAATATACAGTTTTCCCAACACCATTTATTGAAGAGTCTATCTTTGCTGTGATAGTCTTCTTGGCTGTCTTGTCAAATATTAAGTGACCCTGTATTACTTGACACCTGTATGACTCTAGGCTCTCTATTCTGTTTTCCACTCATCTGTTCTGTTTTTATACTGGTTTATACTGTTTTGTTTACTATAGTGTTGTAGTATAGTTTGAAATCAGCAAGTGTGAGGCCTTCAGCTTTGTTCTTTCATAGGATTGCTCTATTTGAAACTTCTATAGATCCATATGAATTTTAGGATTGTTTTTTCTATTTCTGCAAAAAAAATGTTATTGAAATTTTGTTGGGAATTATTTGGAATCAGCTATGAGTTAATATATATTTTAAAGATATCAATTTTTCAATCTATGAAGACAGAGTATCTTTCCATGTATCTATCTCTTCTTCAGTTTCTTTCATTGATATCCCATACTTTGTACTGTATATTTTTTTTACTAGCTCAGTTAAATGCATTCCTAAATATTTTGTTGTTTTGACTGTAAAAGGGGTTATTTTATTTCTTTTTCAATAATCCATTATTGCATATGAATGCAACTGATATTTGTGTATTGATTTTATATCCTGTAACTTTACTAAATTTGTTGATTATTTTGAACAGTTTTTGATGAAGTCTTTAGGATATTCTATACACAATGTCATGTCATCAGCAGAGACATGACTTCTTCTTTTCCAATTGGTGTGAATGTTACTTCTTTTTCTTGCCTAATTTCTGTGGCTAGAACTTCCAATACTCGGTTGAATAAGAGGGGGCATTTTTGACTTGTTTTTGATCTTAAAAAGAAAGCTCACAAGCTCTCAGCATTGAGTGGGATGTTAGCTGTGGGTTTGTCGTATATGGCCTTTAATATATGGAGGAATGTTCCTTCTGTATCCACTTTGTTAACTACTTTTGTAGTTTTTCTTCCTTTCTTGCTGTCTTCCTTTGTGAAGTGATATTTTTCTGCAGTGGTTTACTTGGTTTCCTTCTTTGTGTCTCTACTATAGGTTTTAGAACTCTAGGTATCCTGATGCTTAGATGAAACATCTTATGGATATAAAGTCTACTTCAAGATGTTCATATCAACTGTTTATATAAAGTTAGCTTCAACTGCATACAAAAAATATTTGATTCTTTTTCTCCTACTTTTAACTTTTACACTGGAGTTAAGTGATTAATATGCACTATATTACAGTATTGAAGTATTTGGTTTTGACTTAAAACTTAACCTTTACTGGTATGTTTTATATTTTTACATGTCTTCATGTTTCTAACTAGGATATTTTCATTTCAGCTTGAATAACTCCTTCCAGGATTTATTTTTAGGCAGGTAGGTATAGTGGTGCTAAACCTCCTTAGTTTTTGTTTGTTTGAGATACTCTTTCTCTTTCTTTTATTTTTGAAAGATAACTCTTCTGGATAAAGTATTCATAGTTGGCCATTGGTTTGTTTGTTTATTTTAGCCCTTTGTGCACCATTCCTCTCTCTCCTGGCCTTCAAGGTTTCTGCTGAGAAAACTGATGATGAAGTTATGATGGTTCATTTGTTAGTGACAAGCTTCTTTTCTCTTCCTGCTTTAAAGATTCTTTGTCTTTGATTTTGACAATTTTATTATAATGTGCCTGGAAAAAGGTCTCTCTAAGCTAAATTTCTATGGAGACCTACAACTTCATGAACTTGGATGTCCATATTTCTCCCATGTTTTGAAGAGTTATTGGCCATTATTTTTCTAAATAATCTTTTTTTCCCTTTTATCTCTCTTTTCCCTCTGGTACTGTATTAATGTGTAGTTGATTTCATATTAACCCTGTTGACTTTCTTTATTCCTTTTACTTTTTTTTTCTTTTGGCTTCTCTTACTGGATAATTTCAAATGATCTGCATTGGTGTGCACTAATTCTCTCTTCTGATTCTTCTATTCTGCTATTAAACCTGTCTGATGAAATCTTCAAAACAGTCATTGTACTCTTCAGGTCCAAATTTTCTGTTTCATTCTATTTTATGTTTTCTGTCCCTTTGCTGAACTTATTTTGTTTTTGTACTATTTTCTTGATTTAATTAAATAATTTTTCTATGTTCTCTTATAGCTCTTTGGGCATCTTGAGAACAATTATTTTGAATTTTTGTCGGGCAATTTATGTATATCCTTTTCTTTGGAATCAGTAAATGGAGTACTACAGTATTTCTTTGATGGTGTCATGTTTCCCTGATTCTTCATGATCCCTGTAGACTTGTGTAGGTGTCTGAAAATTTCATGAAGCAGTCAATCCCTCTTAGATGAGCAAAGCCATTGGTAAGGAAAGACATTCAACTGTATGTGAAGGCACACTGCAACCTTCTGTGACTCCAAATCTAGACATGCAAGGCACTAAAGGGGTGGGGATGTGTGGTGGCTGTAGGTTCAGGGAAACATGATGTCTCATTGGTTCAGGCTTCTGGGGTCCAGAAGCCTTTAACAACTTCATGGTCCTTGGCATGTGCTGCAGGGTGCCCTGTAGCTATTGCAGTGCATGCCAATATCTAGAGTCCCTAAAGCTTGTAGTGTGCTCACAGTTGGCTCTGGCCCTTCTGGCTGATCCTGACCCTAAACACTACATAAATGCCCCTATCAACACACCAGCAGCCAGCCCTCAAAATTAAGTCTGTGCACACCAATGGCTCCAATCACCAACAATGCCAATATTTAGAGTCCCTAAAGCTTGTAGTGTGCTCACAGTTGGCTCTGGCCCTTCTGGCTGATCCTGACCCTAACCACTACATAAATGCCCCTATCAACACACCAGCAGCCAGCCCTCAAAATTAAGTCTGTGCACACCAATGGCTCCAATCACCACCAATGCCTGCCCTTGTCCCTAGCCGCTGGACCTGGAGGTACTGGTGAGGACTCAGGATCCCTCACAACTACTACAGACCCACTACAGTGCTTGCTGAGGGCCACACAGTCACCAGTGTTATGGACCCCAGTGGTCTGAGGTAATGAAACATCATGCACCCACAGATCTGGAGCCATGGCAAGGGATCATAGTGTAACTTCAGGAGATGCTGGTGATGGGAGTTTGGCCAGAAGAATGCGGGTGCATAGCTTTAGGGGCTATCTATAGATGAGGCCAGCAATGCAGGCCAGTGAGAGGAGGAAGGGTTGGAGGTAGGTTCATGAGCAGCTGTGAGGATCTTAGCTGTTGTCATGCATCCCATGGCTGTAGGATAGGGTCTTGTCATTGACACGCGCAACAGTGCAGGCTGGTGTCTGTGCACACAAAAACCTGTGAAGGAAACCTCTGTGGTAAAATCTGCAGAGGGTCCACAGTGGCTGTTCTAGACACTGGTTTCTTGGGCAACAAAAGCTGCTGGGGTCTCCTGGAGACCAGGCCACTAGGAACTGAAGTTGTCTTGCTGTGTGGCTGATATTAGTAGACCCTGCCTTCTTCCTTGTTCCAACCCTCTCTATAAACCTGATTTTCCAGTTTCTGGGTGGTTTAAACTGAAGCAGGCCTTTTGGCAGTACCCAAAATGTACTGGTTGCTCCTTCCACTCTCCCTTTCTTGGTCAAGGGAACTCTTTTGGGCCAGGGAGTTTTCTTTTGGCATTGAGTAGTGCCAGCTGGGGGATGATGACCAGGCAAAATGAGGCTGCTCTTCCTTCTCTTTTTCTGCAGTTATTCTTAGGGATTTTTTGTTGCTGCTTATACTTTAGAGTCTCTCATATATATATTAAACTGGATAAAGAGTGAAAAGTTTTCCTACTTCACAATCATTATGAAATCTCATTGTTTGAATCCTAAATAGATAGCAGTCAGCCATTATGTAGCATATGGGATTGCTATAGAAGTCCATATGCTTTGTAACAGTTGGTGTTCAAATGAAAATGTGTGAAGTCAAATAAAAATGTGGCCCAGATGACAAAACCTAATTACCAGCAGCATCAAACTGCAGAATTCTTTCAGACTACCTATGTCATGTTTTTCAGTTGTTTTTTAGGCATTTCCTCAGTAAAATAACTTTCAACAAGTTTGTAGATTATAATGATATAACCGTCTATTTTGAAAAAATAACATACAAAGTTAAAATACAACTTTCATTCTGCTTTTCATCCACAGATTAATAATGATAATTTTCTTCTCTAAAAACTACCCAGAATTGGGACACCTGGGTCACTCAGCAGTTAAGCATCTGCCTTTGGCTCAGGGCGTGACTCTGGAGTCCCGGGATCAAGTACCACATTGGGCTCCCTGTGACGAGTCTGCTTCTCCCTCTGCCTGTGCCTCTGCCTCTCTCTCTGGGTCTCTTATGAATAAATAAATAAATAATCTTTAAAAATTTTTAAAAAATAAAAAAACTATCCAAAATCAACAAAGAAAATAGAAAAATAAATGAGACTAGGAGATATCAATATTCTAAAGCCTGCTTTTTCTTGCTCACTCTCTCTCTTACACACACTCATGGATGATACATATATGTATCTATATATGTATGTGTGTCGTTTAAATGAGCAGGAAGATACTTAGAGGGGATATTCATGGCTAAATGCATAAAATAAGGAAAACCAAACATTGTTCTTTAAAATAAGTGACCGAATCTGAAATTAAAATCTAATAATCCAAAAACTAAAAAAAAAAAAAAAAAAAAATCTAATCATCCCTCTCTGGAAATGTGAAAACATACATGTAGGCTAGCTGGGTATATTTTTTGAGCCGAACTTTGTATTAATTATTTAAAAGCTAGAAAGGTAGTGTTATAAAAGTAAATCCTACAAACAAACAAAACAAAACAAATATTTGAAGGAAGCTTCTTACTGGAGAGAAATAAAGATGAGATGTTCTGCATTTGTGTAGTTTTTGTGAATAGTATCTACTGACTGTGAAGACAAAAATTAAAAGAGCTCACACTAAATAGTAGGTTACAAGAAAAAACTTTTAATTTTGAAAAATACCTTTGTTCATGTTTTGACACAGATATCCAGAAAATAATTTGTTTAGAAAGCATTAGTAGTCTTGCCATAAAATAGAAAGTCGCTAAGAATCAATATACATCTATTATAAGATAAGAGAAAGTACACCCTTACTGCTTTGCTTTGCTTAGTCATTCATTACTTATCCATTTATTGTTGTTTCTTCTGCCTTCTTTAAACATATGGTGAATGAAGTTTGACAAAGTCACAAAATAGATATATATTTATTTTTACCTCAATTCGTACAGTTGCATTGTAAGTGTTGTTTCTAATTACAAAAATAAAATCAATTTCTTTTTTTAATGGGAAAAATTCAATAGGATATTTACATAGAATGTAGTTAAAACCTTTAATAAAAATTTAATATGAGAAGCAAATCTAATTTAAAAGAGATATTGAAGATCTACCAAAAAAAGTAAATGTCTGAAAGAAAGACTCAAATAATGGAAATTAAAAAGGAAATTTTATCAGAAATTAATAAACTTAAATCTTGAGTTTTTAAAATTTCCATACCTGAGAACTCCTGGGTTGCTCAGTGGTTGAGCTTCTGCCTTTGGCTTAGGTTGTGATCCTGGGGTCCTGAGATTGATGCAGATTGAGTCCTGCATCAAGCTCCACAGAGGGAGCCTGCTTCTCCCTCTGCCTATGTCTCTGGCTCTCTCTGGGTGTCTCTCATGAATAAATAAATAAAATGTTAAAAAATGGATTAATATATAAATCAGCAAAAAGCTACATAAAAGAAAGAGAGTCACTAAAGTGGATCAGGCCTCCAAATTTCTGTCATGGAATTCTAACATAACTTTAAGAAGCAGGAAACTAATATGTTAACTAAATCATGTAAGTATTTCGTAAATGTTGTAGAGGAATGTCTGTGCCATGGGTCTCTTTTGTAATTTGGATAGCTATAAGATTTTATCTTTCTTAAATATAAAATAAAATTCATAAGATTATAAACAAGCAATTATACCAAGTTACAAATATATTTTTAAAAATCTGATAAATTATGTGTTAACATATCACATAAATATCTAACATTTAATTTAGTAACTCCTGTTATTTTAATATTATAAAGTTAATCATAATTCAAAATATCTGTAGTATGTATAATTTCATATGAAACTATCTGCAATATCTATTAGTGACAGGTCAGAGTTATAGCTAATACTGCTACCTATTGCTGTCTACTTTCATGATTAACGGAAATACTAAATTTCAGGTCAGTGGAGATAAGATGTCATTTTTTTCCAGTCAAGTTTATGAACTCTCTGATATCTCAATGTAAGCTTTTTTACATCATAGAAGGGAAATAAAAGTTTTTAATTTTTAATATATTAGCACTAATATACAATATAGAGGGTATGTAAGACTATCTCATGTATAAGATAGCAATAATTAATCTAAGTAAGCATTACCCATCATAGTATCTGTCATTAAAGGCATACTGCACATACTATACTGATATGGAAAGATTGCTGTGAGCTGCAGAACATTGTATAGAATATGCCACCATGTGTGTAAAACACTAATGTAAGCACATATTCATATATATGAATTATTCATATATCCACATATATATCCACATATATATCCATATATATATCCATATATATATATATATATATGAATATCTCTGAAAGTAGATACACAAGGAGGGAGAGGGGAACCTGGTGACTGGGGCATTAAAAGATAAACTGGGGCAAATTAAATTTTTTACAAATTTATTTGGGCAAACATAGACTCAAATATGGTAGCATGAAATTGAAGGTGGTTAGGAATGCTTCACTGACAAGAGCTAAAGGAGAGGTTTTTATTGGAACAAAGCAAGGAAAGCATCTGACTAGCTATAACTTAAATAGTTACTTTATTTCAGAAGGCCTTTTTAGCTATTTGTGATTGATTGGTCTTAAATCTCATTTTCTCGGATTCAGGTGCATTGACTGTGGCTTAGGTTTTGATTTGTTTACATAGGATACCAAAGCATTAGAGCCACTTCAGTCCAGTGGCCTCTCTGTTTAATTACTTAAAGAGGGAGGTGAGAGTAGACAATACATTCCTCATGTACCTTTCTTTTTTCTTTTTCTTTTTTTTCAAGGATTTTATTTATTTATTCATGAGAGACACCCAGAGAGAGGCAGAGACATAGGCAGAGGGAGAAGCAGGGTCCCCGTGTGGAGCCTGAGATGGGACTGGATCCCAGGACCCCCGGATCATGACTTGAGCCAAAGGCAAATGCTCAACTACTGAGCCACCCAGGTGCCTTCTTCGGTACCTTTCTTACCAAATGTCTAATTGTTACTACCTTAAAAACTTACAAAACAATTAAAAAGCAAACAAATCATTACTGAAGTCATAAGAGCCATTCTTCATTTAAAAAAAAGGAATCGTCCTAATTTTTGGAAATTATAAAGCAAATAATTTAGGTATACATATGCTTCTAAAAATGTCTGAGTATTTTCTTTCACTTTGCTGAAGTTTCTATAGGTATAACATAGATAAAATTCTCAAGCAAACTGATATGCCAGGGCATGTAGGATGGACAGTTTTGAAAAGGATAAGTAGTCCAAAAATTTTTTTTTTAAGTTTCCATCAACAAAGCATTTGACAGTCCAGTAATAGCTGAGAGTGTGGCCTTCGGATATGTAAATATCTCCACACGTCACTTTTCTGCAAGCCTACAGATTTCAGGCTAGTGACAGTATTAGGCAGCTGGACTTGTCGATAGCTTTCTGACAAAAATAAAACATGGCAAAGTACATGTTTCATCTATGTCTGTTCTGTCAAAGTCCAGTGTGTCACATTGCACAGGAAAGATGCTGCTTGGCTTTGGATTATGTTCATACCCACCAGTTTACAGGTGCCTGGAATAGAGTATTACAGTGAAAAACTGGTGGAAGCAATAGCATACACACTTTAGTTTTCTTCTGCTTAACGGTAGAAAATTAACTGTTCCAGCATGAGCCAAATTTCATTGAATGTCTTCTTCTTCCTTTTTTTTTTTTTAAGCAGAAAAGTATACCAAAGGATTCATTAGCAGCAGACCAGTCCAACAGATACAGTTTTATATCACAACTGTGCACTACATAGGTGTGAGACATTTCAAAAATGATTGAAACTCCCTAAGCCTCAATAATCTCCTTTCTAAAATAAGGATAATTATATGTACCTCATGTTGTGGTAATGAGAATTAAATGATATAATATGCATAATCTACTTAACAGAGTGGCTGATACTTTGTGAGCTTTCAAGAAATGAACTATGTAGATTAAAGAATGTATCCTACCCTGAGACCAGCTGAATTTAAATTCTTGCTTCACTACTTACTAGCTATGTCACTATTATTCAGTTGGTTAACCTTTTTCTGACTCAGTTTACTTCTCTGCCTTACAGGTACAATAAAAGCATATGTCTCTAGGGAATTGAAAGAATTAGAGATTATACACACACACATGCACACACAATGATTAAAGCAAGGTCTGACTTAGTAAATGCTCACCAAAAGTTATCTATTATTATACCTCAAAGCACAATATTAAATCCTCAATTCATGTTTCCATTTTAGGTATATATATCTGATTCAGACTTTTGACTCATCAGTCCCACAACAAAGACTCAAATAAATTAATATTTTCCAATTATTGCCAAAGTTTAAGCAGTTAAAATAGTTTTCTAGTTATTGCTAAAATTTAGGAACAAAGTAAATAAATTTAAGATTAAAGAATAGTAGACACTTAGATTAGAAAGTAAGTAAATTTAAGATTAAAGAATAGTAGACACTTAGACATTAGAAAGATAATGCTTCAAGGAAAAGTTACAGTTATGATTGCCAATATTTTTTTGCTATTATACAAAATATTTACCTGAGAAATCCAGTAAGAAGAGTTTTCCAACTTCAGGTTCAATAAAGAGAAATAAAAGTGGTACAGTGCTATATCAATAATTGAATGGTCTCCCAACATGTAATTTATTAACAGATATTTTCTTCAGCCAAAAATATGATTTTATATATATATATATATATATATATATATATATATAGGCTTCGTTATATTTTTTCTACCATTCTTACCATGCAACAAATTTTATATTATCATTAGGTAAAATTCCATATTGCACATAAAGAAATGCCTCTCATTATTTGTGTCTTAATTACAAAGGACAATTATCTACTTTCAGAAATCCTACTTAAAGTTTTTTTTTTTATTTTAAAAAGAAATGATCACTTTGCCAAGTTCCCCAAATAAGTACTATAACTGAGTATGTTATGCCACTTATAAATTATTTTTATATTTTAAAATAACATAGAAGTGAAAACCTTACTTACAACAAAGTCCTCACCAATCGCATGGGGAAGTATGAAATTGGGATGGCTCTCCAGAGTTGTTCCAGATTGAAAAAGTAGGCAGGGCCTTTTGGCAGCCCTCTCTCATGTTGACTAGACATTTATTATGGGCATTCAGAGGTAAAGGGTATATAACCATGAGCAAGACACCTCCGATTAGACAAGAGCAATTCATAGGGATACCTGACAATTAAGAGAATTAGGATCTAGATCTTGAAGCATGAATCTGGAGACACACAAATAGCATTCACATTGTGGAATTCATCTGTTGAGAATATGGACCCTAACATACATACCTATGTACCTGAAAATGGTGGCCACCAAAGCAGTTCTGCAAAAGGTGGCATGAATTTTGAGATTGGGCAGCAGGTGATAAGAAAGCCATTAGTGGGGCGCCTGGGTGGTTCAATGGTTGAGCACCTGCCTTTGGCTCAGGATGTGATCCCGAGCTGGGGATCAAGTCCCGCATCGGGCTCCCTGCACGAAGCCTGCTTCTCCCCCTGCCTGTGTCTCTGCCTCTCTTTCTCTCTGTGTCTCTCATGAATAAATAAATGAATAAAATCTGGAAAAAAAAAAAAAAGAAAGCCATTGGAGATTATATATGATTTTTTCCTTCTGTGCTAAAACTCATGGCAAGATTTCATCTGCTGTAATTTACAAAGCAGACACTTGTGGCTATAGTTCTGAGGGAAGAGTTTGAAAATGCTAAATAAGTAGTAGATGTTGTCTATTATTGGAGGGATTTTAGAAGATAGAAGAAGGAGATGGACTCAGGGAAGGACTTGCCGGTTTTTAAGCAGGCATGAAAGATAATAGAGGGAATCTAGAATATGAAGTTTTTATAGGACTGAAGAATTCAAGTAATTTTAGATCCTAAATCAGAACAAATGGAATTACGAAAAGACTTCTATAGACAAAAATCCCGTAGAACTTGTAACTAAAATTAGTGTTTTAATACAAAGATCTGACTAAGGGTGCTGTTGAACCATAGAAAAAAATGGAACTTGGTTAGGAATATATGAACTTTGGGATACCTGGGTGGCTTACCAGTTGAGCATCTGCCTTTGGCACGGGGCGTGATCCCTGGATCCTGGATCTAGTCCTGCATCGGCTCCCTATGGGAAGACTGCTTCTACCTCTACCTATGTCTCTTCTCTCTCTCTCCGTGTGTCTCTCATGAATAAATAAATAAATCTTTTTTAAAAAAGAAAACTATGAACTTTTTAAGAAAAGAGCATTACCAATACTATTGACTAAAAATGTTGTTAGAAATAATAAAGTTCTCTTATTCTACTTGCACAGGTGACAAGTTGCTAAACTATGCTATCCTGCAAGAGGGGCCTAATCAACAACCTCCAATAATAGATGATGATGATAGATGATAGATTAGATAGATAGATAGACAGACAGACAGACAGACAGATAGATAGATAGATAATAGATGAAAAATAGACTATAGCGTTATTGCAGAATTTTTGTAATAGGAAAATATTGAAAAAATTGGTTGAATAAAATATAAAACATGCTTAAATGTTGAATGTTAGGAAATGGTTAAAAAAATGAAACATCCTGGTAAGAAAGGACATAAAAAGGTCACCAAGATAAATTCTTCAATAAAAAAAAAATGAGATGCTGTATTGGTATACTAAAAATAATTATTTGCTTTCTTCTATAATCTGTTCTTGAAAATATGTTGTATAGCAAATTTTTAGAAAAAGTGAGCCTATAATCCATGCTTTTAAATGAGTAAATGATAAACTATCACACATTCAGAAGTTACATCATTATATTTATTACTTTTAAAATGCATTTCACTTCATACTTTTTTATCTATATATGTATATCATTAAACTATGGGCCTGTAGCATATTTTTAAACTGTTCATCTATATGACAGAGAAATTCCAATGGCTTAATTGATGTTTTTAAATATTTAAGGAAAAACTTGTAATCTTTTACAACATCTTCTATGTAATAGAAAAAGAGCAACTGCTTCCCAACAGTTTTTGAGGCCAGCAGAATTTTGATGCCAAAATTGTCAAGTAAAGGAAAATTATATAATGAGAAAATCACAGGAAAATCTCTTTCATGCAAAATATTAAAGAAAATGTATGCAAAAATATTAAGGAAAATAGTAGATTTAATTTAGTAATATATAAAAAGTTAATACTTCAAGAGTAGTTGGGATTTGTTATGTATACTGTAGATTACATGAACATTCAAATACTCAACCAACATAATTTACCATGTTAACTTAATAAAGGAAAATATACAATCATCTCAACAGATTGAGGGAAGCCATTTGATAAAATTTCAGCATGTTTGTGATAATTTTCTTCAAATTATGAATGATACTTTCTTAATCTGATAAAGAATACACCCATATGTGCATACACAGACAAAACCTTAGCAATGTTATTTTAGTGATAAAATATCAAATGATTTCCTGAAAGTTCTGAAATGAGATAAAGTCTTTTACCATCACTTACATTTAACATTGAAACAAAACTCTTTCTAAAAGTGCAGTAGGCAATAGAAATAAATAAATGATATGTGTTTCAGAAAGGACAGATTAAAGTTGTCATTTACAGATAGCATGATTGTTTATATAGAGATCCAGAAGAATCTACAGATGTTCTACTAGAATCAATGAATTAATTTATCATGGTCACTAGGTACAAAGTACACATAAAAATGAATTTTATTTATACAAGAAACATAGCTTTTCTAAATCATAAAATTTACAATAGTGTAAGAAATCTGTTGTCTAGGAATGAATCTGAAAAAAGTCTATTCTGAAAACTATAACTTTATTAAGAAAAATTAAGGATACTGTAAAAATAAGTGAATAAGGAATGTAATATATTTATGGATTGGATGTCATTTCTTCATAAGTACTGTATATGCTCTAATACCATTTGAAATCTCAGAAGATGGAGATGCTGAAATTGACAACCTCATTTTACAATTGGTATGGAAATGTAATAGTCGAGAATAGCCAAGACAATAATGAAAAGGAAAAAGAAACTGAGTCTTATAATACCAGGAATCAAGACCTACTTTTAAGATATGGTAATAAAGAGTGTGTTTTCATGAGTGAATAAATAAACTCATTAATTTATCATAATTCAGAAATACTCTCTCTTGCATCCATTGTTGCTACACATACATGATACCAACTGGATTATTGCAAAGTTTATAGTGCAGTGTAGTTGGGGAAAGGATGGCGTTTTCAATAAAAAGGTTTTGGGCCAAGTATTAAAAAAAAAAAGTAAAGCTTAGCTTCTGCCTTATCTTATACATAAAAATCAATTTCAAGCATATGACAATGATTATTTCAAAAATGTATATCAGAAAACAGCATCTCCTCAATTTTGCAAGAACCACCAACACACACACTCACACACACACACACGTACACACACATAACCACTATCTATAAAAAGATATGTTGAACTACATTAATATTAAGAACTAGAGTTCATCCAAAAGAACCATTAAAACATTAAAAACTATAATCATAAGGTGGGATAAAATATTTGCAATACACATTTATGACAAAACATTTGTATCCAGAATAGATACCTAAATCTAAGTAAAGGAAATACAAGGCCCAACTAAGCCCAACTAAGAAAAATACTAGAAAAATATCCAAAGGACTAGAAAGACCTTTTACAAAAGAGACTATTTAAGTGGGTAATAAATACAGGAAAAGTGCTCAAATTCCTTAATCATCAAGAGAATGCAAATGAAAACTCTGAAATACCACACTACGTGTACTAGAATGGCTAAAATTAAAAATGATAGAAAACTGCAAAATAAGGCAAGGATGTGGAATAAAATAATTCATAATGATACATTAACCAATAAAATAGAACTTTTTGAAAGGACTTTAGCAATAGACTAGAAATTATATATTAAAAAAAGAAATTAGATACATATATATGTATATATGTATATGTATATATATATATATAATTTCCCTTTAACAAGTGACATAAATGAGTTCAGGATGTTGATTTGTGAGAAAAAAAGGTGATATGCCATCTTTTTAAATATGAGACATTGAAAAAAAACAAATATTTAAGCCAAAAATTTTATGCAGAAATTGAATAATTTATTTGTTATAATTTTCTTTCGCAGATGTAGATTGTCTTTTAGCATCTTTTGACTTACCAAATAAGGCTCATAACCAGTAGAAGTGTCCCATGTCAACAAAGTTCATTAGACTTATGTCCCATTGAAAAATAAATGTTGAAATATAAGGGCATATTTTGTTGAAATCCATCTAAACAATTTTTTTCAAAACTTTTAACCACATGGTATACCTTTTAAAAATCTATGAGACATGGTATAATCAAGTCACTGGTGTTGGAAGAACAACAATATTTTCTGCAAGAAAAACTTTCAGGTGAGGGGAAAAAAAGTTTCAATGATGAAAAGCAAGAGCAAATAATTTGAAGGCTTAGAATTTTCTCCCTCACACTTTTGATGAAGGTCCCAATGTTATTTTTTCTTTAAATCAGTAACTTTTTAAATTTCCTATAATATTTTCTACTTAATATTTTCATTAACAAGAAAAACAAGATAGGAGTATTTCAGTTTATCACACAGACTATGCCTTTATCAATATATAACTAGAACTAATTACAGCTATAGTAAGTTTAGCTAGTGAAGTCTCTGAAAGGGAGGAGATACCTAAGCAAAACTTATTTAATAAATGCAATTATCCTCCAATTAAAGATAACTAGATACTGTAACATTTTTCCCCTAGGTCAATTTTCCTAGCTAAGTAATCACAGAAACCTTCCTAAATTTTCCTTATTCCTCTTGAAATTTATTTTATCTCCATTCCCTACTTCTTGCTACACACTTCTTTGGAGCCCATGATCTCTGTAACCTCAATGCCCACTCATTACTGTATCGCTAAGTCCAGATTTGATGATAGGGGATCCTCAGGAGGCAGGAAAGTCAGTAAAGAGATAAACTTTAAATACATCCACAGTTCCTCATTTCCTATCTTAATCATGTTTCTGTTTGGGGGTAGACTTTTCTATTTGGGACTACTTCATATTCCTAGTATTATTGGTTTAGTGCAGCCAATAGTGAAATCCAATAGCTCCAATAGTGATATCCAATAGTGAAATACAATACTAAAGCTCCAATAGTGAAATCATCAGAGTAGCCTTTTGAAACTAAGGAAAATGCTATTGTTTGTATTTTCTGTGGTATTATGATGACTATACCAGTCTTCTTATATACAAATAGATCTTAACACTGGCTGCTCAATAAATAACTCAGGGAGCTCTATCACACATACGCACCTCCCACCAAGAAAGAAAGATAATAAGAGTAAATAGCCCCCCAAATAAGGATAAATCTTATTCAATGAGTGGGCCCCAGGCATATACGTTTATTTAAAAAGCAACAGGTGATTTTGGTAAAATAAAATGAAAATAAAGTACATATAAAAATAACATATAAATATATAACATGTAGAATAAATATACATGCAAGTGAGTATACACATACTACTTATGTAAAGGTAGTGTGGCCTCACGGGGTATGTAAATAAAATTAAGCTTATAATTCCTTCTTACAAAAGTAAGGAGAAAATAAATACTAAAAATTAAAGAAGAAATCAATGAAATTGAAAATAGGAAATCAATAAGTAAAATAAAATAAAAAGCTAGTTCTTTGAAAAAATCAAAAAAAGTAATGAGTTTCTAGCCAGACTAAACTAAAAAGAGAGAGAGGATGAAAATTATTGGGTTATCTAATTAATATCAGAAATGATTGAAAGGATACTGTGAACATTAAAAGGATAATAGACAAATACTAATGGGGCGGGGCAAGAAGGCGGGAGGAGTAGGGTCCCCAAGTCACCCGGCCCCACCAATTTACCTAGATTACTTTCAAATCATCCTGAAAACCTACGAATTCGACCTGAGATTTATTTATTTTTTTTATTTATTTATTTTTTTTTAAAATTTTTTTTATTATTTTTTTATGATAGTCACAGAGAGAGAGAGAGAGAGGCAGAGACACAGGCAGAGGGAGAAGCAGGCTCCATGCACCGGGAGCCCGACGTGGGATTCGATCCCGGGTCTCCAGGATCATGCCCTGGGCCAAAGGCAGGCGCCAAACCGCTACGCCACCCAGGGATCCCTCGACCTGAGATTTAAAGAGAGAACAGCTGGAACATTACAGAGAGGAGTTTGCGTTTCTAACAAGGTAGGAAGATGGAAAAAAATAAAAAAGAATCAAGAGAGGGAGAGGACCCTGCGAGGAGCCGGGCTAAGACCAGGCGCCGAGAGCCTCCAGGACAGCAAAGACCAGCCCCGGAGAGGCGGGAACTTTAAAAATCCCCACCAGATTCTTCCCAGAAGGAAAGGTACTTAGGGAAATTAGGAGAACCGCAGGAGGGGCGGGGGAGCCTCGGGTCTCTGGGGTCACTAACAGAGGAGATGCGCCCCAGGGGCGAGCTTGGTAAAAGGCTGGAGCGCACCTGGGGGGCCTCAGGGAGAAGCTCAGGATGCGGCTCCGGGGGAGGGGGCTGCACCCTGCTGCCTTCGGAGGCGGGGCGGGAACGGGATTCCAGCAGGACAGGCCCCAGATCCCAGGGCGCCGGGGACATAGCCCAGGATCCTGTGCTCCCCCAGGACAGATGGAGGTGGGGAGGGCACAGGAGAGGACTCTCCTGCCACAGGGCGCCTCCAAGCTGTGTAGGTCAGTGCCCCCCACCGCCCTGGGAGCATCCGGAGCTGGAGAACTGGCTGCCGCCAATGTGGTGGTTCCTCCTGGCATCACCCTGTGCCTGGAATGGAGTGGGGCCACCAGGGAACAGTGGCCTCACGGGGTAAACAGCTCCCACTGAGCCTTGCACCTGGCGGGGGTGGGGGGCAGCTCCCCCAGGTGCATACACCTGAAAGTCAGGCAGCAGGCCCCTCCCCCAGAAGACAATCCTCAGATAAATTAAAGTTTATCCCAAAGACTGTAGTAAGAGATGAAGAGGAACACTATATCATACTTAAAGGATCTATCCAACAAGAGGACCTAACAATTATGAATATTTATGACCCAATGTGGGAGCTTCCAAGTATATCAATTAATAACCAAAATAAAGGGATCCCTGGGTGGCGCAGTGGTTTGGCGCCTGCCTTTGGCCCAGGGCGCGACCCTGGAGACCCGGGATCGAATCCCACATCGGGCTCCCGGTGCATGGAGCCTGCTTCTCCCTCTGCCTGTGTCTCTGCCTCTCTCTCTCTCTCTCTGTGTGTGTGGCTATCATAAATAAATAAAAATTAAAAAAAAAAAATAACCAAAATAAAGACATACTTAGATAATACACTAATACTGGGAGACTTCAACACAGCGCTTTCAGCAAATGACAGACATTCTAAGCACAACATCTCCAAAGAAACAAGAGCTTTAAATGATACACTGGACCAGGTGGATTTCACAGATATTTACAGAACTTTACATCCTAATGTGACTGAGTACACATTCCTCTCAAGTGCAATGGAACTTTCTCCAGAATAGACTACATACTGGGTCACAAATCAGGTCTCAACTGATACCGAAAGATAGGGATTTTCCAGGGCCAGATGGCTTCCCAGAGGAATCCTATAAAACGTTTAAAGAAGAAACAGTACCTATTCTACTAAAGCTGTTGCAAAAGATAGAAAGGGACAGAATACTTCCAAACTTGTTTTATGAGTCCAGCATCACCTTATTCCAAAACCAGACAAAGACCCCACCAAAAAGGAGAATTATAGACCAATATCACTGATGAACACAGATGCAAAATTCTCAACAAGATACTAGCCAATAGGATCCAACAGTACATTAAGATTATTCACCATGACCAAGTGGGATTTATCCCCCAGATGCAAGGCTGGTTCAACACTCATAAAGCAATCAATGTGATTGATCATATCAGCAAGAGAAAAAACAAGAACCATATGATCCTCTCAATAGATGCAGAGAAAGCATTTGACAAAATACAGCATCTATTCCTGATCAAAACTCTTCAGAGTGTAGGGATAGAGGGAACATTCCTCATCATCTTAAAAGCCATCTATGAAAAGCCCACAGCAAATATCCTTCTCAATGGGAAACAATGAGAGCCTTTCCCCTAAGATCAGGAACAAGACAGGAATGTCCACTCTCACCACTGCTATTCAACATAGTACTAGAAGTCCTAGCCTCAGCAATCAGGCAACAAAAAAAATAAAATAAAATAAAAGGCATTCAAATTGGCAAAGAAGAAGTGAAACTCTCCCTCTTTGCAGATGACATGATACTGTACTTAGAAAATTCAAAAGACTCTACCCCAAGATTGCTAGAACTCATACAGCAATTCGGCAGTGTGGCTGGATACAAAATCAATGCCCAGAAATCAGTGGCATTTCTATACACTGACAATGAGACTGAAGAAAGAAATTATGGAGTCAATCCCATTTACAATTGCACCCAAAAGTTAAGATATCTAGGAATAAACCTAACCAAAGAGGTAAAGGATTTATACCCTAAAAACTACAGAACACTTCTGAAAGAAATTGAGGAAGACACAAAGAAATGGAAAAATATTCCATGCTCATGGATTGGAAAAATTAATATTGTGAAAATGTCAATGCTACCTAGGACAATTTACCATTTAATGCAATCCCTATTAAAATACCATGGACTTTCTTCAGAGAGTTGGAACAAATCATCTTAAGATTTGTGTGGAATCAGAAAAGACCCCGAATAGCAAGGGGAATATTGAAAATGAAAACCAAAAAAAGAAAAAAATTGAAAACCAGAGCCGGGGGCATCACATGCCGGATTTCAGGTTGCATTACAAAGCTGTGATCATCAAGACAGTGTGGTATGGCACAAAAACAGACACATAGATCAATGGAACAGAATAGAGAACCCAGAAATGTTCCCTTAACTCTATGATCAACTAATATTCGACAAAGCAGGAAAGACTGTCCACTGGAAAAAGGACAGTCTCTTCAATAAATCGTGCTGGGGAAATTGGACAGCCACGTGCAGAAGGATGAAACTAAACCATTCTCTTATACCATACACAAAGATAAACTCAAAATGGATGAAAGATCTAAATGTGAGACAAGAATCCATCAAAATCCTAGAGGAGAACACTGATAATACCCTTTTTGAACTTGGCTGCAGCAACTTCTTGCAAGATACATCTATAAAGGCAAGGGAAACAAAATAAAAAATGAACTATTGGGACTTCATCAAGATAAGAAGTAAGAAGCTTTTGCATAGCAAAAGAAACAGTCAACAAAACTAAAAGACAACCTATGGAATGGGAGAAGATATCTGCAAATGACCTATCAGATAAAGGGCTAATATCCAAGATCTATAAAGAACTTATTAAATTCAACAGAAAAGAAGCAATCCAATCATGAAATGGGAAAAATACATGAACAGAAATTTCACAGAGGAAGACATAGACATGGCCAACAAGCACATGAGAAAATGCTCCACATCACTGGCCATCAGGGAAATACAAATCAAAACCACAATGAGATACCACCTCATACCAGTGAGAATGGCGAAAATTAACAAGACAGGAAACAACACATGTTGGAGAGGATATGGAGAAGGAGGAACTCTCTTGCCCTGTTGGTAGGAATGTGAACTGGAGCAGCCACTCTGGAAAACTGTGGAGGTTCCTCCCTCAAAGAGTTAAAAAAAGAGCTACCCTACCACCCAGAAATTGCACTGCTGGGGATCTACCCCAAAGATACAGATTCAGTGAAACGTCGGGACACCTGAACCCCACTGTTTATATCAGCAATGTCCACAATAGCCAAACTGTGGAAGGAGCCTTGATGTCCATTGAAGGATGAGCAAATTAAGAAGATGTGATCTATGTATACAATGGAATATTCCTCAGCCAGTAGAAACAACAAATACCCACCATTTGCTTCAACATGGATGGAACTGGAGGATATTATGCTGAGTGAAGTAAGTCAATCAGAGAAGGACAAACATTATATGGTTTCATTCATTTGGGGAATATAAAAAATAGTGAAAGGGATTAAAGGGGTAAGGAGAGAAAATGAGTGGGAAATATCAGTGAGGGTGACAGAACATGTGAGACTCCTAATTCTAGGAAATGAACAAGGGGTGGTGGAAAGGGAGGTGGGTGGGGGATTGGGGTGACTGGGTAATGGGCACTGAGGGGGGGACTTGACGAAATGAGCACTGGGTGTTATACTATATGTTGGCAAATCAAACTCCAATAAAAATATATATAAAAAAAGATAATAGGCAAATTCTATAAACAACTCTCTGTCCACAAATTTGACTAGCCAAGGTAAAATGGACCAAATCTTTGAAAGACACTGTATATCATAAACACACAAAAAGTAACAATTTGGATAGGCTTGTATCTATTAAATAAATTAAATCAACAATTTATAACTTTGCAAACGAGAGAATACCAAGGTCATTCAAGTTTACTGATGAATTCTAACATGTAATGAAAACATTAAGCCAGCTCTCTACAATTTTTGTCAGTAGATAGAAGCAGAGGAAATGTTACCTAACTCATTTGATCATGTCCATATTAACTGCTACCAAAACTAGACCAAGACATTTTAAGAGAACTATAGTCCAATATTGCTGATGACTATAGATATAAAAATCCTCACCAAAATATTACCAAATTGAATCCAACAATGTATAAAAATAATTATAAATTGTGACTGAGTGGGGTTTATCTCAAGTGTGCAAGTCTGAGTAAACATTCAAATGTTGATTAAATGTTGAAGAAACACTTACAGACATGTTGAAAAGTACTGAAATTGTTCGTGCCCATTCCAGATTGGTGAGTTACAAAATTTAGAAGCTGTGTCTAGAATCAGCTGTTTAGAAATCAAAAGGGAACATGTTTTAACTAGCAAGAATGATCTACTGTGATTTTCTGGGGGGAAAGGGAAGAAAAATTCTTCACTTGTGCACTTGTATGTGAGAAGAGTTTATAAAGAGTTTATATGACATGTTATAGAACTTTTAAAGAAAAAATTGATTAATGTAATCCATTTCATTAACAGGTCAAAGAAGAAAAATTGCATGATCATATTAATACATTGCAGAAAAAGTGGTTAATAAATTTGACACCCATTTCCCAAGAGACCTCTTGGTAAACTAGGAATAGAAGGTACCCTCCTTGATTTGATAAAGACAATTTACAACAAAACAAAACAAAAACAGCTGACATCATATTCGATAGTGAGAAGGTGAAAACTTTCCTACTAAGATCAGGAACAAGGTAAGGATGACCCCTCACTACAGCTTTTCAACAATTTTTGCTAATGCAATAAGACAAGAAAAGGAAATAAAAGGGATACAGATAGGGAAGGAAAAAATAAAAATGTTTTTCTTCACTGATAACATGAACATCTGTATAGACAATATGCAAGAATCAATCCAAAAAACTCCCAGGACTAATAAGTTATTATAGCAAGATTGGAGGATACAAGATTAATATATAATAATATAATATATAATCACTTCCCTACGTATCTGCAATGAACAGTTTAATCTGAAATTAAAAACACAATACCATTCACATTAGCACCTCCCAAAATAAATAATTAGGATGAATCTAACAATATATTTAGAAGATATATAAGAGGAACACTATAAAAATCTGATGAATTTTGTCAGGTAAGAATGAAATAAATGGAGAGATATTCCACATTCATGAGTAGGAAGGATCAAGATCAAATCTATAGATACAATGCAATCCCAAGGAAAATATCAGCTCATTATTTTGTGGATAATAAAAAACTGAAATTCTAAAATTTATGTGGAGAAGAAAATACCCTGAACAACGAACACAATATTGAAAAACAAAGCTAGAAGACTAAGACCATTTCAGTTCAAGACTTACTAAAAAACTACAGTAATCATAACAGGGTGATCTTGGTGAAAGAATAGGCAAATTGATTAATGGAACAGAACAGAGAGCCCCAAAACAGATCCACCTACAGTCAACTTATCTTTGATAAAGAAGCAAAGGTAATAGAGTGAAGCAAAGCATCTTTCAAAAAATGGCACTAGGGGGGCTCCTGAGTGGCTCAGTGGTTGAGCGTCTGTTTTTGGCTCAGTCGTGATCCCAGCGTCCTAGGATCGAGTCCTGTGGGAAGCCTGCTTCTCCCTCTATCTATGTCTTCTGCCTCTCTATGTCTCTCATGAGTAAATAAATAAAATCTTTTAAAAAACGATGCTGGAATTACTTGACATCCAGATGCATTACTATAAAGCAGAACTTTCAGACTTCACAAAAATTAATTTAAAATAAAGCACAAACCTAAATATAAATATAAAATTATGAACTTCTAGAAAATAATATTGGAAAATATCTGGCTGTCCAAGTGTTTCATAATGATTTTTAGATACAACACCAACAGCATGATCCATTAAAAAAATTACTAATCTAGGATGTATTTGTTTTTAAAAAATATTTTATTTATTCATTTAGAAAGAAAGCGTGTGTGTGAATGGGGTAGGGACAAAGAGAGAGGGAGAGAGAGTATCTCAAGAAAGAGAGAATCTCTTCAAAATATTGTTTATTCTAAAAAAATATATATTGTCTATACTATTGTTTACAATAAAATCTAAGCTGTAATGCTTTAGTTTGCCTGCCACTAATTTAAACTGAGGTTTCCAACATCTGATACAAAATACTTTTCAATTTTACAGTTTTTATAAAGAAATTTTTAAGATTATGTCAAGTTTTCTTAGTCTGAAGAAATAAAAAGTGCTGAGACACTTGGATAATAATTTAAAAAAGAAGTTGACTCACATTTTGTACTTTTTAATAAATCTATAGTCTAGATAAAAATAATTATAAATATTTATTAGTAAACAAATTACATTTTTAACATAATAGAAAATAGCACATTTAGTTTTAATGGTAAAGTCTTTGAAGACTCAAAATCTAGAAACCATTAAATTAAGTATTAATAAGTTGGCCTACATTTTTAAAAATAAAAACTATTTTAGAGGAACTGCATATGCACAGAGTCAGGGCCAACTTTCATATATGTATTTTTTTCAAAGAGCCAAGCCAATGAAGAAAGATAAATTACTGGTAATGATAGTAAAGTTTTTAATATTACTTTGTTATTAGCATTTTTGAAATACTTCTGCTTTGCTAAGCTTTATTCTAAATGGGTTGAATATATTCATTTATTTAATCTTTTACAGAAAAGTAAAGAGTGGCACAAAGGGGTTAACTTTTATTTCCAAAATCTTACAATATTATTTGAAGTGTAGTAGAAGTAAATTCAAGATTAGATTCTTTTTGATAACTGAAATATAATATGCTTGTATGTGTGTTTATACATATATATGTGTATATATATATAAACATATGATTCTAAAGATTCTTAACTTATGTACTTATGCAAATAAGTAAAAATATAAGGCATAAAAAGTAATTCACAGGAAGTGTGAATAAATGAATCATTGTCATAAGATAAATATAACTTAGAAAATAATGAATTGACATCTTTCATTTAATCAACACATTTAAAAAATCAATAATATTTATTATCTCAACAAAAATATAGGCTAAAAGGAAACTTTCATGGATTATTTTTGGGATTGTAATATGAGGCACCCCTTGGGAGGCAATTGATAATACATACAAAAATATTTTTTAATGCATATTTTTTTTCTTTAGAAACCTTACATGTACAAATGTTCTCTACTAAAGAGGCAGGTAGTTAATGTAAGGTTCTTTGAAGTTGAATAGAGATGGAGTCAAGACTAGATAAACAAGTTTACTTTGATAAAAAGAGGTAAAGTTGTTTCCTTGAGTTCAGGGGGAAAAGAAAATGAGTAAAATTAAGTATTGACAGTGATAAACTGAGCATCTAAGGCATCCTCCTTCTGAGGAGAACTTTTCTCTTTTACTTTTTAGAAATTAAGAATGGCATGAAAATTTTGCCCTGAAAATCATCTACTTTTAGCATTTATGTGTACATGTATGAAATCTTGTGTTTTTGTGTGTATTTTGCAATATTCCAGGTCCAAACCATGAAAAAAAAATACAAATATGTCAGTAGTGCCATGACCCAAAAGGTATTCCTTTTGCAATAATTGCTTGTACCCAGTGTTCATTGAACCAAGATAAAAACCCTCCTATGGTGATGACTCCTTAGGCCTACAGTCTGCAGAGAGTGATTCTTGTGTGCTCTGCCTGAATGAAGGGATAGAGTCAAAGGCATTCATCTCTGTTGCCCTCTTGGAGAAAAAGAAGTGACTAATATTCAGTATAATATTCATCTTCACCCATGAAGGTTTTTTAAGAACACTTGCCAACATTGAGGAATGGCATCCTCTATATTAACTATCTTTTATAAAGCACTATTTCAGGGCCATAGTAATCATCAGTAAATGATGATCAAAGTCTTCCAACTGTAGTGAGGTACAAAACCATTAGGTAAATTTTATGGAAGAACTGCAGCTAGTTCTCTCTTTTGTAAAATGATTAATCATAACTCTTTCATTTTTTAACTATTTTAATCTGGGGTTCAACAAGTATGCAACAATAGCTGTATCCTATATATGTACATTCCACATCTCTATTATTTGGGGACTATATTATTAGGACTTATTATTTTATTGTTAGACTACCTTTTGTCAATGTCATTAAGTAAATTTAACAGAGTTTACAATTTATTTGTCACATTAAAGGTTTTATATCCTCTCCAAAACACATATTAAAATACAAATATAACTACAGCATATACTATTTTACATTTTTTCTTGTTTTTCTTTACTATTGCCGAATTTCACATCAGATTTCATGGAATGATGAATTACCAAAAGATTAGAAAAAAATAATGCGTTGAAGAGTCATAGATTTTTGCAAATATACTTTTGAAAGTTTTTTACTTTCTCCTCAGCCAATTCCTTTATTCTTAACCCAGCAGTCAAATATCAATTATATATATTAAATTATATTATCAGATCACACACCTGACCCTTATTCTCCTTGCCTTAAGGCTGTATATTAAGACCTCCATTCCTTTACACCTACTCAGATCATCCTTGGATTTCCTAGATCATAACTTCACCTATGTCCATCTTTCCTACTTCAGGAAGAATGGTGTACTATGAAATGACTCCTTGAAGAGAAGGGCTCTGCCTATCTAGATTACTGCATCTGAAAATCTATCAGCATTTAGTGATGATTAATAACAATTAAAAATAAGGAAACCATGACTAATTTAGAGAATATAGCCTTTCTGAACATTGAATGACATCAGCGCTGGTTTACAAACTCCAAGACATATAAAATGTAGTGATAAATCCAAAGGTAAGCCAGCAATAAATTAGTATTCATAGTATCATACTAAGAAAATATATCAAATGAATTAAGAGATTAATTTTTATCAGGATTCCAATAAAACTTGAAGCTCTCAAGATTTTTGCATCGTGCTTTGTAGGAATAAGTGCTTAATTTCTTTCTTTTGATTGAGCAATTGCATTCCTCATAAATACCTTATAATCTTTTGATAACTATCCTCATAGTGTGATTTCACTAATCACATATTTCATCATTTGATTTGCTCCTTATTTGCGTCTTATAGCTGACTTTTCATGACCATATATTTATATTTAGTTATCTCTCATAAACACTAGTCCATGATTAAGAGATTTTTCACAAGTAATAAACAAATACATCAAAAAAGAAAACATTTGCTTAATATCAAACAGACTCTGAGAGTTCATGCATTTATTTTTTTTTAAGATTTTATTTATTTATTCATGATAGAGACAGAGAGAGAGAGAAGCCGACACACAGGCAGAGGGAGAAGCAGGCTCCATGCTGGGAGCCCGACGTGGGACTTGATACCAGGACTCCAGGATCACGTCCTGGGCCAAAGGCAGGCACTGAACCATTGAGCCACCCAGGGATCCCCGAGTTCATGCATTTAAAGTGTTTTCTTTCCAGCATTAATTAGGCTTATTTTCAGATTTTACCCCCTTGATCATACACAAAGTTCCTGGCTAATGTGGAGTTGTTTTTATTATCTGACTTTCTAGGCTTATCAATGGGAAATTGTGGACAAATTCCAGAAATTTTAGATCAAAATGTCTCAACTGATCCTAGCATATATGCCAACAATGTTTAGGTCTACTGCTTTGAAACTTCAGTAGATCTGTCTCCAACAATAGATCGGAGATATACTATATCATTGCATCCAGTGAGTTGTAACAGAGATGTGTCTAGGACACTTTGCCTACTTTTTTGTTCCTTCTAAATTATTCTGTTTCTAGTTCCTGAACTGCCTAAGAAAACATTGGTTACTTATTCTGCCTTTGGTCTTATATAACAGTATCCACATTCTATTATAATAACAAATTATCAAATTTAGTGGCTTAAAAAATGCTCACTTACTATCTAATAGTTCTGTAAGTCTGAAGTTCAGCATGGCCTCACTAGGATAAAATCAAGATGTAGGCAGGGCTATGTTTCCTAATGGAGGCTTTGAGTATGAACCCAGTCCCAAGTTCAGATTGTTAACAGAATCTGCTCTGTGATGTAAGGCTGAGGTCGCTGTTTCCTTACTAGTTGTCAGCTGAGGGCTACTCCTACCTAGCTCCTTGAGCTTTCTGTTATTTCCACAAGGGCCCCTCCATCTAAGGACCCATCATGGCACACTGACTCTTACTAGGTATAGTTCTGACTTTACTTTCTGAGCATTTCACCGACTTCCTCCTATTTAAAAGGTCATGTAACTAGATTTGGTCCTTCTGGATAATCCAGTATAACCTTCCTATTATAACCTTCCTGTAATGTTAATGACATCAGCAAAGTCTCTTTTTCCATGTAATGTTACATTTTCACAAATGCCAAGGCTTCAGTCATAGACATCTTTCAGAGGGATCATTCTGCCTATCGCAATTATATAAGGTCTCATTATACATTCCAACTTTTCTCTATAGTGTAGGGAAAGATAAAGACACACTGTTGGTAACATTTCTTCCAAGTAGCATAGTGATTCTGAAATAAAATTCAATTAACTTACATTGGATGAATTGTCAGGATCTTTTATTTAAAGTGATTTAAGATTTCAGGATATTCTTCTTTGGTTTTTCTAATTAGTCACTACATTAAAAAAATTGTATTTTAATTATATTTCTCAATAGCTGAATTATGTTCTCTGATTAAATGGTATTTTCCATGAAAATCCTTATATTCACATTATTTGCTGGAAACCATTTTTGTATTCATTGAACATCTTTCAATTCGTTAATTATATGGGAGAAGTTTTCATTTAAACAGAAACTTAAAGTCCTGAAAATTTTGAGCATTTGTCATTTGTCATGATTAGAAAGTTTTAATCATACGTATTTTATTCAGATCTTATCCTATGACTGAAGAGGGCTGAAAAATTATAGGTTATGTTATTGAAAATTGTATGCTATATTAAATGTATTGGTTTGATTCATAAGGAACAGGGAGATTTATATCTGAGTGATTTTCAAATACACGTCATTCATCTTATTTCTTTCTATAAATTAAAAGTGCAGAAGAATATTATTTTATGGGGATTATTATATTAATTTTTAGAAATTTTTCTATGCACAATAAGCTTAAGAATAAAGAAGCTAGAAATGCATTATACACCTTAAAATATCGTTTTTACTCTCTGTGTGTACATACAGACAAAACCACTCTTTTTTATTATTTGTACATCTAGTCTTCTACATGAGCCCCAGTAAACACTTATTCCTCCCTCAAAGACAAATATCCAAAAAAGATGCTAAATAAATGGAAAATACTTGCAATTCCCTATCTAAAGTATTATATTTAATGGTGGTATTTATTTTTCTGACTGCTTGTCCAGACCCAAAAGACAAACACAAGCATGTCAGCCCTCACCACTTAAACAAATGTCACCTTTACTAAAATATACAATAAAGAAATTCAGTTCAGATTGAAAGAAAGAAAGGAAACTGTTCATCCATACATGTTATCATGTATTTATAAAATCTAAGTTGGGAGTGGAGGAAGCTACTACTAAGGTTCCAGGCATAAACATAAACATACATAAACACACACATTCAAAAATATGTTTTCAATTCACATTCCAATGCATTGCATTTTTTGTTTTTTTGTTGTTTGTTATGTCTGTGTTCTCATTTAGTTGAGGGGAAAATAGTTTGTATGGCATAAAAAAAATTGTGACCAAAATACAGATGAGGAGCGTGAAGAACGCAGGATGTATTCTATCTTCTTCTTCTTCTTCTTCTTCTTCTTCTTCTTCTTCTTCTTCTTCTTCTTCTTCTTCTTCTTCTTCTTCTTCTTCTTCTTTCTTCTTCTTCTTCTTCTTCTTTTAAGGCTGACCCAATGCTTTTATTTTTTTACTTTTTAATAAATTTATTTTTTATTGGTGTTCAATTTACCAACATACAGAATAACACCCAGTGCTCATCCCGTCAAGTGTCCCCCTCAGTGCCCGTCACCCATTCACCCCCACCCCCCGACCTCCTCCCTTTCCACCACCCCTAGTTCGTTTCCCAGAGTTAGGAGTCTTTATGTTCTGTTTCCCTTTCTGATATTTCCCACACATTTCTTCTCCCTTCCCTCCTATTCCCTTTCACTATTATTTATATTCCCCAAATGAATGAGAACATACACTGTTTGTCCTTCTCCGATTGACTTACTTCACTCAGCATAATACCCTCCAGTTCCATCCACGTCGAAGCAAATGGTGGGTATTTGTCGTTTCTAATGGCTGAGGAATATTCCATTGTATACATAGACCACATCTTCTTTATCCATTAATCTTTAGATGGACACCGAGGCTCCTTCCACAGTTTGGCTATTGTGGACATTGCTGCTAGAAACATCGGGGTGCAGGTGTCCCAGCGTTTCATTGCATCTGTATCTTTGGGGTAAATCCCCAGCAGTGCAATTGCTGGGTGTAGGGCAGATCTATTTTTAACTCTTTGAGGAACCTCCACACAGTTTTCCAGAGTGGCTGCACCAGTTCACATTCCCACCAACAGTGTAAGAGGGTTCCCCTTTCTCCACATCCTCTCCAACATTTGTGGTTTCTTGCCTTGTTAATTTTCCCCATTCTCACTGGTGTGAGGTGGTATCTCATTGTGGTTTTGGTTTGTATTTCCCTGATGGCAAGTGATGTGGAGCATTTCCTCATGTGCGTGTTGGCCATGTCTATGTCTTCCTCTGTGAGATTTCTGTTCATGTCTTTTGCCCATTTCATGATTGGATTCTTTGTTTCTTTGGTGTTGAGTTTAATAAGTTCTTTATAGATGTTGGAAACTAGCCCTTTATCTGATATGTCATCTGCAAATATCTTCTCCCATTCTGTAGGTTGTCTTTGAGTTTTGTTGACTGTATCCTTTGCTGTGCAAAAGCTTCTTATCTTGATGAAGTCCCAATAGTTCATTTTTGCTTTTTTTTTCTTTTGCCTTCGTGGATGTATCTTGCAAGAAGTTACTGTGGCTGAGTTCAGAAAGGGTGTTGCCTGTATTCTATCTTCAATTGGACCTTGTGGACTGAATGTGAGCCCCTGTTGTTAATGAGAAGATCAAACATCCCAAGGGATCTTTCCTAGAGATAGTTAGATTTGGAGCATGAGCAGAAAATGGGATTTTGATGCTACCTTGCTTAATGTCTTTATATTTCTTATATCTCAAATAGACTTTGATAAAATTATTTAGACCTATGTCATGATCAAAAATTGCTGAAACTACTAGTTTTTATATATGAGAAAGGATATCATTCATTCTTCATTTTTTTTAATCTAAATCTTTACTACAACTGCTATTTGGAAGTGTCTCTCTCTAATTCCATATATATGTCATTTCCATAAACCTAATCATTCAAGCTCTTACACCACCTAATCTAACCAATAATATTTTGGAAAATTGGAAAATAGGAATACAGATTCCACTTGATATACTAATCTTTAGCTCTTTTAGGTAGCCTCAGTAATTTCTTTTTTAGATTTTTTTCAGTTGGCTACATTCATCACTTTGCTTAGCTGGGCTAGAAAGTCCTTGAACTTGATTTGCCCATCTGACTTCTGGTGCTCCATTTTTCACTCTATCCTGTAGTCTATTTGCTGCAGAGCTACAGGCTTTCCTAAAGAGAAAGTGGAAGCTATCAGGTCTCTTAGCATCTAGGTCTATACCAATCACAGTATAATATCCAGCACATTTCACATTTTATGAACTGTAGGATTTTACTAGATATAAGAAAATATAGACAGTGATTAAGAGCACTGGTACTGGAATCAGACAAATATGTAAATTTTGCTCTGGCATTGTTACTGTCTGGGTCATCTCCAACAATTATCTAAAATTTCTAAGATTCATTTTCCTCTATTTTTTAAAAGATATTATTTATTTATTCATGAGAGACACGGAGAGAGATGCAGAGACACAGGCAGAGGGAGAAGCAGGCTCCATGCAGGGAGCCCGAGGCGGGACTTCATCCTGTGACCCCAGGATCACGCCCTAAGCTGAAGGCATACCTCAACTGCTGAGCCACCCAGGCATCCTTCATTTTTCTCTGTTATAAAATGGGATTTCAAACAGTTGATGTTAAAAGGAATTTGGATAGCTTCATCAGTAATGGTTTATGGCAAATATACTTTTATATAAAATATTTTCTTTTAAAAGCCCTAAAATAGCCATCATCAATAATTTGTTTTAGCAAATTAGCATTGTTTAAATCAATTGGTCTGAACTGAATAATGTGATTACCTGTATATTCCCTTCCTCTTTAAAAGGTGAGACCCATAGTCATTTCTTTGCAGTCCCATCATTTAAAGTTACTTAAAATGATGAAATGATCAGGGATAACTAAATTATTACTACCATAATCTATAAGACTTTAAATAAATAAGCAGCACTGTCATTTTATCCTACCTGACTAAATTGAAAAATAATACAAAATAGCATTCATTTAGTTCTCTGAATATTTTTGCCGTTGCTTAATTTTGAGTTGGAAAATCAGCACTTGAGAGCACAAATAGTACTGTATTTTCATTCAGTTCTGTGGGTTAATATGAGTGTGTCTTATATACATATATATAAAGAAATGGAGACATTTAGTATTGTGCTGATGACATTCTATGCATTCACCCTTAAATATTTCAGAATACATTTTCCAAGAATCTATAACCCTGGAACAATTATCAAAATTGTTAATTAGAACACTGACATGGTAATTTTATTAAATCAATTGTATACCTTCAAATTTCATAAATTTCTCCAATAATGTACTTATTAGTAATTTTTGTTTTCTTGTGTTGGTTCCAGGTCAGACCATTTATACTTATTGCTATCTTTCTTTAGTCTTCTTCAACCTGTAAGTGTTCATTTGCCTTTCTTTAGCTTTTGTGAACTTGACATTAAAAAAAAATTACAAACCAGTTATTTTATTTTAAAGATTTTATTTATTTATTCATGAGACACACACACACACACACAGAGAGAGACAGAGAGACAGAGAGAGACAAAGACACAAGCAGGCTCCATGCAGGGAGACCCATGTGGGACTGGATCCCTCGCTCCAGGATCACGCCCAGGGCAGAAGGCAGGCACTAAACCACTGAGCCACAAAGGGATCCCCCAAACCAGTTGTATTTTAGAATGTCCCTCATTTTAGTTTTAATTCATTCTTACTAATGATCTCATTCAAATGATGTATTTTTGACAGCAATATCACAGAAGCGATGCTGTATCTTTCTCGGTGGCTGGTAAGAGGGCACATACTGTCAGCTTGTTCTGTTACTGCTGATGTTAACTTTGATGATTTGCCTAAGGTGATAACAACTAGGTTAATACACTGTAAAATTGCTAATTCCTACTTGAAAAAAAAAAAAAGAAAGAAAGAAAAGAAAAGAAAAGAAAAAAGAAAAGAAAAGAAAAAAAAGAAAAGAAAAGAAAAAGTAATTAGAGGGGAATTACTTGGAGAGTATGTAAATATCCTGCTCCTCATCAAATTTTACCCTTGAGGTTAGTTCCCACTCATGATTTTGTCTCGTTTAATTATTATGATAGTTGCTAAATGGTGTTATTTTTAACTCTATCATTCTTTTCATAGATCAGGACTAGGACAGCTCATTTTTTTTTTAAATCTCCAGGAATACCTGGAAGTATGGAACTGACTTTTGGCCACAAGATGGGTGAGAATTCTAACTACTGATTTATAATATGATTTTTATTTTTTTAATTTCTCTTTTTTTATTTATGATAGTCACACAGAGAGAGAGAGAGAGAGAGAGGCAGAGATACAGGCAGAGAGAGAAGCAGGCTCCATGCACCGGGACTCCGACGTGGGATTCGATCCCAGGTCTCCAGGATCATGCCCTGGGCCAAAGGCAGGCGCCAAACCGCTGCGCCACCCAGGGATCCCTATAATATGATTTTTAAAGTTGGAAACTTTTCTGGTGTCACCAGGCCGGTTGGCATATTGATCACTTACACCTGGTGTAACCAGTTACAAGTTTGGCTCGGTTATGTGGCTAGAAAGGCATGAAAGATCCCACTGGGAACATTTGGGAAGCTCTTATAAAACCAAGAAGACACACAAATTGTAGTGACACACAAATTCATATTCCAGAAATGCAGTATATCATATATGAATAATTCTAAAGAACTGTGCCTGGAAGTTTCTCAGGCTATTAATGCTTGTCTACATACTTTCCATATACTTCAACTTTATTAAGATACGTGTGAACATTCACTCTGAAGTCTATGAGTCTTCAATTATCTAGCCATGTGAAATCATTTTTATAGCACTTTACAGCAGGGGAGACCTTTACACTCACTCCCACTTATTTATTTATTCCTATCAGTATGCACTCATAAATTCTTTATTTTACAAAAATTCTGTTACTATTATTATTTCTTTTGAAACTCAGATTTTCTGCAGTCTATTGGGAGTTCTTCAAGTTAGTTCCATTGTATTATTGACATACTATTATTTTATGTGCATTTCCCTATTTCTTTTGTTTTATGTGGTAGGAAGATGCCCATATTTATGTGTGTATATGTGTATGTGTATACAAAGTTTTTCTAATATTCCAATTAAACTCACAAAATCATTTATTCTTATATTTTCCTTCTTTCTAACAGTCTCTTTTCCACAATGAAAAACCAGCTTCTGATTATCCTCAATGCATTTACTCAATTGCCAAATCCTTAAATACACAGCACTTTCTTGATTGTTATCCCATACCTCTCTGAAAACAAATTTGTAACTAGATTTCCATATTTGCTTGTGGACATTTTTCTCTTTAGTCTGGGCATACATAGAAAAGTATTGTGTTTAATATGCAGGGTAGGTCTTTTTCCCCTTTTATGTCCTGTTATTTTTTGTTTTGTTTTTCTATGTATTCTATATTAGTATTTATTTCATTTTTATTGCTTTAATTTGCTTATTTTTAAAATTAATAATCACATGGATCCAAAAGTCAGGATCTTTTATCCTGAAAGAAATGTTCACTTCCCTTTTAATTTCTCCCCTCCTATTCACACCCATCTTATAACTGTTGTACCATTTTGAATTCCAATCAGCCTATTTGCCCACAGCCTTGCGAATAGAGTTTGTTGTCAGGTTTTGCAAATTTTGGCAATCTAATAGGTGATAAATGATAATTCTTTTAGTTTTGCTTTTTCATTTCTCTTATATACATAGCAAAGTTGAACATTTTAAATTACTAAATTACCTTTTTATAATTTTGCTTTGTTTATTATTGATTGTTGACCTTTTTCTCAGGTTTTTTTTTTCTGTTTTCCTAGATTTTAAAGGATATTTATATATTAAAGATGACATGTTTATCTGTGCTTTATGTTGTAAATATCTTTTACAATTGATTGTCAGGGCTCCTAGGTGGCTCAGTGGATTAAGCGTCTGATTCTTGATTTAAGCTCAGGTCATGATCTCAAGTCATGATTGCAGGGTCATGGGACCAGCCATGTGTTGGGCTCTGTGCTCAGCAGGAAGATGCTTCTCTCCCTCTCCCTCTACTCCTTCCCTTGCTCTCTCTCTGTCTCTCAAGTAAATAAATCTTAAAAAAATATTGTTTGCCTTTAGAATTATGGCATCAAAACGTTATTCTTTTTCATTGTGTATATTTTTAAATCATATTTGAATATATTAATTTTTTTCTTTTATTCCTTCCGGATTTTAAGTCATATAAACTCTTTCCCTACACCTAGAATATTCAAAACCTTACATATGTTTTCTTTTGCTATGTGTGGTATTTGTTTTGTTATAGCTGTATAATATTTAGAGCTTATTCTTATAAATTGTAACATATGTTATTTTTTTCCAACTGGCTATGCAATTTTCTGGACACCACTTATTAAAAAGTCAGTCTATTGCCTTCGTAATTTCAGATGTTATCTTTATAATATATTAAATGTCCCTTGACAATTCAGATCAATTTCTGGACTTCCTATTATATTTCATTGCTTTTTTGTCTGTTTATGCATCAACACCACATTATTTTGAATAACATGGTTTTAGAGAATATTTAATTTTATGTCAGTCTTGCTCCTCATGTTTCTAGTTATACTAGTTATTCTAATAAAAGTATAATCCTTGTGTTAATGTCCATAAAAGTTTGTAGGTTTATTTATTGGGATTATGCTAAATTCATAAATTTAATTAGGGAGAAGAGTTATCTTAGTATGTTGAGTCATTCTATTAAAGAATGACAGACATATTTCTTTATATTTGTGCAAGTCTGATTTGTTTCATTGAGAAGTACTTTAACTTCATAAACAGTTTCCATGTTTCTTTTTAAGTGTATTTATGTTTTCTCATCTTTTTCTTCTTCTTCTTCTTTTTTTTTTTTTTTTTTTTTTTTTTGAGGGAGGAGAGACTGAAGAAGAGGGAGAGAAAGAATCTTAAGCAGGCTCCACACTCAGTACCAAGTCCAATGGAGGGCACAATCCTATGACCCTGAAAATCATGACCTGAGCTGAAATCCGGTGTGGGATGTTTAACCAACTGAGCCATCCCAGGTACCCTAGTTTTCTCATTTTTGATATTGCTATAGTGAATAGATTTTTCTCTACCATTGTGTCTTAGAACTGGTTGTTGTTCATGAGTAAGTAGGCTTTTTAAATTCTATATGTTAGTGTTTTCTGCTACTTTAGTGTATAATTTTATTTATTTGTTTGTTTATTTATTTATTTATTTTTAAAGATTGTATGTATTTACTCATGAGAGACACAGAGAGAGAGGCAGAGACATAGGCAGAGGGGGAAGAAGTCTCCGCAGAGGGAGGCCAGTGCAGGACTCGATCCCAAGAACCTAGGATCATGCCCTGAGCCAGAGGCAAACACGCAACTACTGAGTCACCCAGGCATCCCTATAATTTTATTTTTTAATCAAAATTTTGATTTCAGCTTTTTAGGTATACTATCTTAGAGTGTACAAATAGAAAGAGTTGTACTTCCTATTTTACAACTTACTGTTTTTAATTTGTCAGGTAATTTCAATATAGTGTTAAATACTGGGGGTCTTAGTTGGCATCTTTAATTTGTGTCTGGTATTAATGGAAATGCTACTGTTTCCTTATTAAACAAAATACTGATTTTACAACTAATTTGTTTTTATTTTGTTAAAGATGTATCAATATGTATCTCCTTAGCTATATTTTTATGAAGAGTGAAAATTTAATTTTTTTGTAATTCTTTATCATCTTTAGAGGTAATCACATGATTCTTCTTCAACACACTGGTAGTATATTATCTTAATAGATTTATAAATATTGAACCAACCTTGCAGTATTATAATAAATGCCAATTGCTCATGGTGAATTGCTTTCTTAAAGTGATGTTGAATACTGGTTGCCAAAAATTTCTTTAGGATTTATAATTAATATGGTAATTGTTAATTTTATAGCAGTTGGGGAAAGAGATGGCCAGATGGTTGGTAAAACATTATTTCTGGATCTGTTTGTGAGGATGTTTCTAGAAGATATTAACATTTGAATCAGCAAACTGAGTAAAGATTCACCCTCACCCTCATCATCTAATCTGTTGAGATCTCATACAGAACAAGTGGAAAAAGGGTGAATTCTTTTTATCTCCTCTTTGACCAAGATATTCATTTTTTACCACCCTCTTATAACGTGTTTCGGGGTCCTTTGTACTTGGGACTTGCATCAACACCTACTCTGGGAAATTTCTTTGGTCTTTGATCTTGGCCTCGTAGTTACACCAATGACTCCCCTCATTCTCAGGCCTTTGGACTTGGACTGAATTATAGCACCTGTATTCTTGGTTCTCTAGCTTGCAGACACCATTTCATGATATATGTCAGCTTCTATAATCATGTGAGTCAATTCTCATCATAAATCTCATCTATCATCTATCATCTATTTTTCTATCTCTATCATCTATCATTTATCTATCTTATCTATCACCTCCTATTGGTTATGTTTCTGAGAACACTAACACAAATATTAAGTCATTCATTGTAATTTTAATTTTTGTTCTTATTCATATTGGGAGGAGGAATTTATCAACTCTGATCTTTGTGCTTTTTTTTTTTGTCCTCTTTTTTTTCCCTGCAGAGCCTTAAATTTCCCTTTTGTGTCTCTCATTACCATTACCATTGGATATGGAAACAAATATCTCTCCTTTCCTTACACTTTTTCTTCTTTAGTCATGATGCCTTGTAAACTTACCAATAGGAACCATGCCTACTGTGTTCAGTCCTCTGAAAAAAAAACATATTTCTTTTTCAGAATTTTGACAGTTATGGTGGGATTTTTCTTCCTGGCAACTTTTTAAGTCGATCTTCTACTTGCTATCCTTTTTTCCCCTGGACAGCAATGCTTATATAGTGGTATGATCAAAGGATGTGAGAAATAGCTGCTTATCTGGCATTTTTTTTTCACTTACAGGTATTTTAATTGTAGTTTTCATGTCTTTCAGATGTTCTGAGCGTGAAGATTTTGTGTAGTTGTACAGGTTCTTATGGGGGATCTATATTGTTTTTTTGAGAACATGGAGAGAGATGCAGATATTAGAGCCACCATTTTCCTTGGCCATCAACATTCTCCTATTTTTGCATGAGTAATTGGTGTATTCAGTTGAAAAAAAAAAACATTTCTTAAAGAGAGAATTGTATTTATTTTGTCTATAGTTATCCCAACTAATGTGCTCTCATGAACACAAATTATTATCATATAACCTAAAGGAGCCAAAATAGATGTTATGAGGACAATTATAGTAATCTTAAGAGGTGAAAATTTTCACTGTAGTGTTGGAATAGAAGTCAGCAAATTAAATTCCTAGAACATCAGCTTGAGTTCTTTCATAGAAAAAAGTTCCAAAGCAAGTTTATTGAGTTTTCCTCTGGGACTTCTCCCAGATGTGCACTAAATTGGTGTTTATAGAGGAAACATGTTCCATGAAATCAGTTCCCCTTCTCCAAATTTTTCTATTTTTATTAAAATGACTGCTACATTGAAGGTAGAAATCAAATTGTTTGAGAGTTGTATATTTATTCATATTTACTCCTTATTTGTACCACCCATCTGCTTCATCTATCCACTTTTTAATATATGGCACTCAAATGTTGAGAGCAATGACAACTATATTCATGAACTCCATCTATGTATAAATGTATAAATAACCATTTAACCTTTAAATATCTTGATAATCATTCAGCAAGCCAAAGGCATAGATGTCACCAGTTTTAATGCACACACTGATTTGCTCTTGGGTTTTATCACTTACAACCATTAAGAATTGAAAGGATAATTTATCTTGAAGGTTGAAGCATGTGTCTTTTAACAAAGTGTTATCTAGGGACAAAAAAAGGAACCATAAACAGATGGATTAGTTCTCTGTGCACTAAATCTAAAGGGTACTGAGCTGCATGATATGTTCTTTTTCGCTTTTTCTTTAGCTCAAGGTCACAAGTGGAAAATAGTAATTCTTCTCTGAAAGCCTCATACCCTATGAAGGTAAATTTTATTATGAGTATGCGAGCTTTATATTAATTGTTTTGTTTTTCTGCAATTATGCATAAAATTGTACTAATTATATTTATATTAGCTTATTGTTTTTCCCATGCTTTATATATTTTTAAAGGGTTACTTTATTAAAATAATATCCAATAAACCCAGGCAAGCATATAGTGCTGGACAGAATAAAGAACAAAAAGAAATAACATTTACTGAGAATATATATTAAATGTTATTTACTTTAAATAAGCTAGCTCATTTAATACCTACAATACTCTTATAATTTAGATAATTTATGGCAATTTTATATATGAGGAAATGGAAGTTATATCCTCTATACAAGTTGTACAGAGTCACAGTTTCTCTGTTAAGTAGCACAGCCTAGAATAAATATCAGGTTTATGTGACATTTTCTATAACATGATACCTAGTAGAATATTAAAGGATCTATACAAAATCTATATACAGCATTCGTATTTATAAAAATAGTTATTATGCACTATAAACTATTTTTAATGTGCTATTGGCAAAGAGTTGATACACAGAGCAGTAGAACAAAATAGACAATCCAGAAATAGACCCACATATGAGTGGCAAAGGATTTTGGAAGGAGATAATAGATAAAGTGTACCTTTTCAACAGTTTTGCGGGAATAAATGGACATCCTTAAGCTTATAATTAAATTCAACCTAAATATTACAACTTATACTTTTAACAAAAGTGTATTATAAATATAAATATAAAATTATAAAACTTTGAAGGAAGAAATGGAAGAAAAATCTTTGTGCCCTGGTGTTGGAGAGTTCTTAAATGTGATAGGAAGGAACAGACTAGGAGAGAATGTTTGCAAATCACATATCTAGCTAAAATAATTTTATCTTAATATATAAAGAGCTCTTAGTACTCACCAGTAGGAAAACAAAAACCCCAATTAATAAAAATACATACAAGACCTGAAAGGACACTTCATCAAAGATGATATATGAATGTTAAAAAAAGGACATAAAAATTGTTCAACATTATTAGTGAATATGAGTATGCAAATTAAAACCATAATAAAATACCAGTAAAACAACTTGTAGGATGGCCAAAAATAATTGACAATATCAATTGATAATAAGGATTCTGAACGTTTGAAACTCTCATGCATTGCCAGTGGTTATAGAAAATGGTACACCTACTCTGAAAAGAGTTTGACAATTTCTTATAAATACATAATTACTATATGGTCTAGAGAACACTCTCTTTTGTATTCACCCTAAAGAAAGAAAAACTTATCTTAAAACAAAAACTTGTACATGATTATTTATGAAATTTATAATTACCCCAAACTAGAGACAACCTAAATATTCTTCAACTTGGATGAATTGCAAAAGTGTTTTATGCAAATGAGAGAAGTCAATCTCAAAAGTTCACAAACTATTAGATTTTATTTATATGACATTCTCCAGAAGATAAATCTATAGTGGCAGAGAAGATATAGTTTCCAGTGACCAGTAGTAGGAGGACAGTATTACTTAAGGATATCACAAGAGTGTTTGGGGGAAATGGGTCTCTTCTGCATTCAGATTATTATATGGTTATATACCCATACATGTGTTAAAATCCATAGAACCATTCGCCAAAAAATATATTACAAAAGACCTATTGCAGTACTCAGGAAAGGTCAGTAATAGTGTCAGTGGTTTCAATGTTATTCATAAAATGCAATTTTGAATGATATTGCAGGTTATTATATGAAAACATAATTCCGTATGGAAAAAAATATCATTCTCTGAAATATATCAATGATAAGGCCCTAGGGACACATGAACCTAAGAAACAAATTAAGTATGTAAACATAAACCAATAGAAATTATCCTTATTATAATTTTTGATGTTTAGATGATCAATATTTCAATTTTCCTGTAATGTATTTGATTTTCCCATAAGATATTATTAATATTTAATATTTCTAAGTTCACAATACCAGCTATTACTATGTTTCACTTGAATAACAGATACTCTTTTAAAGAAGTTTGTTTTTGAAAATAATTTTAAATATACAATGTTTTTTTTTAAAAAGTTCACATCATCATAAGATCAATTTTGCGACAATAAAAACTAACTTAAAAATAATATATTGGGCAGCCCCGGTGGCTTAGCGGTTTAGCGCCGCCTTCAGCCCAAGGTGTGATCCTAGAGATCCAGGATCAAGTCCCACGTCGGGCTCCCTGCGTGGAGCCTGCTTCTGCCTCTGCCTGTGTCTCTGCCTCTCTCTCTCTCTCTCTCTCTCCTCTCTCTGATGTGTCTCCATGAATAAATAATAATAATAATAATAATAATAATAATATTATTTCAACTTAGCACCACCTTTCACTTCCAAATGAATCTCAGTTTGGTTAGCATAATGTTTTCTTAATCTGTCTTTAAAGAAGTTAGTAGGGCTCTCAATTTCTTACTGGGACACAGAACACTCATTTTCATACCTAAAAAGATGCTTCCTTTCTTTCCTCCAAGTAGCTAAGTTCTCTCTTAATTTGGTTGAAATCCAGCTCCACTTTCTTTCGTACTTTTTTTCTTTGCTCTTATCCCCTATAGATCTTGTTTGAATGACCTTTTTAGCAATAGTCCATTGTTGCCTGATATTGTTCTATTCCATCATTTCTTATTAAATAATTCAAAAATTTCTTCAGAGAAAGAAAAATCTTTTATTTCCTTTGTACAGAGGCACAGTGTGCATATAGCGTGGTGTTATTTTCTGTGTGGTGTTTGATGAATTTATGATGATACACCAATAACAGCAGGATAATAAGATTAACTTTTATTCCCCTAGGATGCCAGTCTGTTAATTAGGGGGGAACAAAGATAAGATGATGTAGAGAAGATGCTACTACTGATACTCAAAATGTGTATCTCTTCCAAAAATAGCTTATGATATTTAAAAGAAACAGGTGAACTTAGAAAGTTAAGCTGCTTGAGAGCTGACAGCTGCCCTGTCCTATTATAGAGATATTTCCTGGGCTTGCTCAAATAAGCCCTAAGTGTCAGCACTGACTTGCTCTTGTCATGGAGCAATTGAACAAGCTCTGAGTTATAAGACACGTGTCAAATTACCAGGGTATGCAGAGAGCACCCACATTCCAAGGTTACCACTGTAGGATGACCATGGAAACCAATGCGAAATCGCCCATGTCTATACATGTGTATGAGTTTTAGTTTGAACAAAGAAGAGAGTCTTGATGGGGGTGGGGAGACGAGTTTTCATATTTGGATAAGAAATCCCATAAATCCATTATATTAACACATTTTGAAGATAAACTAAGAGCTGTACTGCTTCAGATACTCAGCCTTATCCTTGGTTGTGAATGTGTACCTTTTGCTAGTAAGCAGCTGACTCAGCAGTAGTTAAGAGTTTACTAAGAAAGAAAGGTCTCCAGTTGTTTGAGACAGTCCTTTTATATATATATATACACATATATATCTAAATGTTACTTCTTTTAAAAGCTCCTTAAAAATAAATAAATAAATAAATAAATAAATAAATAAATAAATAAGTTCCTTGATGCTGATACTTATCTTTAAGTTTTCAATACCTTGCAATATTATCTGTAGAATAGATTACAAATTTTATTGCATGGAAGTGTAATTTATAAATAAATAAATAATAAATAAAGTGTAATTTATAGGAGTTGATTTTTAAAAATATTTTATTTATTATTTGAGAGAGAGAGAGTAAGCGAGCAAGAGAGAGAGCGCGAGCATGTGGAAATGACCTGGGGGAGGAGCAGAAGGAGAAGGAGAAGCAGATTCCCCATTGAGCAGAGAGCCAGAGGTGGGGCTGGATTCAGGGCTCCATGATCAGGACCTGAGGCAAAGGCAGAGGCTTAACTGACTGAGCCACCTAGATACCTTTCTAGGAGTTGAATTTTAAGACAGGAAATATCTTAGACATATAAGTAAATTTTAGCTCTTGCTCTTCATATCAAAGTGTAAGCATACCCTGAGTTATCTGCTCTACTAAGGTAGGTCTGAAAAAGTAGAAAACTAGTTGAGATCAAGCAGAATTCATGATGTAACAGTTTTGTAATTGGTGGACACAGTAAGATAAGGGTTTTGAAGAGAGACTTGAATAGTAAGCTGTTAGGCTTGTGAAACATGCTATTTTAGTTGGTTAAATATTTAGCCATATTTCCCAGGCCTAACTATTTTCTAGAGAAAGTAGTTACTTTGCCGAGAAGCAGATTATTCAATACAAAGACATGCTTTCCTAAGTATCCCTGGTCACAGAATCACTTAACCCAAGGACAGGAAAATATATTTGGTCCTAGTATTGGTTTGGATAGGGACAGGAGGTTATGTTGTTTTCAGTTTTCATTATTATTTTTATGTTGTTGCTTCTTACTCCTCTGCTGAGCACTCATTTTTTGAATCTCCCTTACACTTGTATTGAATCTTTCCATCCATTCCCCCGTGTCTAACCTTTCACTTACCATCTTTTTCTGTGACTCATTCTTGTATTCTGGTAGGATTTCTTGAGCTAATGCTCTCAATCAGTAAATCTATTTTCTACAGAATTCAGTCTTTTATCTGCTGTCTTTGTAGATTTTTAAACCCTGTAATCATGTTTCAGTTTTGTATTTTTATGTTTTAATAGTTAAGCAATATTTTCTGATCTCATGCATCCTAACATTTTATATAACAGTATCATGTGATTAACCAGCCAAAGTATATACTCTGTGTTAAGACTATGTTAAGATAATTATGTGGATATGAGATCATATCTGAATTTTTAAGGAAATAATACATTTAGGTTTATGAAAATGCTGCATTTTCATGTGTTAGTAATTACATTTCCATTTTTGAAATATGAGAACTTTAAACTTAAAAGGTGTTGTTTCTAGACATTAATTATCTGTCCAAATGAAAATTTGAAGGTACTTTTTTTTTTTTAAAGTTGTTTCTTAAAAAAAAAAATAAAGTTGTTTCTTTTTCTACAGGTAGGAAACTAGAAAAAGAATGAACAAAATGCTAGAGAACATATGACTTCCCACAAATGTTCTATAGGGAAAAATGATAGTAATTTGATCTTATTTTAATATTATACTAATAAATATATTTAACAAAGTATTATGCAAAGACTTTGAAACATTCTGTTAAATTAGTTAATGGTGTTCTGTAGAACTAATACTTAAATTTCAGATGTGTTTCAAATGTATCTACCCAACATCATTGATTGCTTTGAATTTTTTAATGCACTCTTTTTAAGTGCTGAGGGAAAAAATATTGCTTAATCTGGCACTGCTACATTTCCATTGCACTGAATTTTACTGCTTTCCAGCTTCATTTTGTCCCAATAGAACATTTCATTTTATGGCAGGTGAAACTTGTGTCACTATTTTTCTACCCCTGAAGCTTACTAGCTTTGTAATGCAGCATGTTCATCCTCCTGGGAAAGAGGACATACCTTACGTAATTGCTTTACTTCTAGGGAAAGCAAACAAGACCTGCTTTTTGAACTTATTCAATTGTGTGTAAAAGCAGAACGAAAGAAACAAAATCCAGAATTATAAAATCATATTCTCAGAATTATCAGGTCACATGTGCAACTTTATACTCAACTAGAAAGTTTCTAAAATAAGACAATAGCTGGAATGTTTTCCTCCTGTAAAATCTGTAAACTTGGGAATCTAATTCTAAAAATTACTAGACTTGCAAAAAAGCAGGAAAATATGTTTAAAATGAGGAGAGAAAGAGTTAATTGAAACTGACCCCAAACTGAACCACAGATATGTACATCTGAGCTCCATTTAGTGGGTAGTTATTATAATACAGAGAAGGCAAGAAGAAGCTGGGGCAGGAGAAATGAAAAATAATCATTTTGCCTTAGGCATGTTTTTAAATGCAGGGTCATAAAATGAACATCCATTGAGAAATATTAAGTATCAATTTATAAAAGAAAATACACTAGAGGTTACCAAGGAGGTTTAAACATGAAGTCAGGCATCTGGGATCCAAGTTCTGAATATTAGAATTTTACTTATGCAGAGATTTGATAAGTGGAGCCCATATTTGGGACCCAAAAAGAGACAATTATATTTTTTCACTTCAGTAAAAACAAAGAACAGCCAAAGGAATAGTGAAAGGTCAATGATGTAGCCCAGGATGGGTTAGATGTAGGCCCAAAGTTTTGCCTTTCCTAAGTAAGATTAGAACAGAAGAAAACTCCAAGGAAAGTTGTGCCAACACCAACACCTAAAGCATTCATCTGACTTGAGTGGGATTTGTTACATAGTGACGAGGCTATAAAATCCAAAAAAGAAAATTATTTGCTATATCATAATCAGGAAAACATTAAATTGACAGATTGCATTGATGCTCTGTGTGCTTAATAGATAATATTAGGAAAGTTTTTTAACCAAAGGAGCAGACATAATTTTGATCTTACAGGAAATTACAAATTTCCACCTAGTACAAAATTAAGTTTAAATTCCTAGTTAAAGAAAATCAATAAAAGAAAGGCAATATATTCAATAGAAATAAAAATAAAATAAGTCAAACATATGATTTCCTGAAGAAACAGGAAACCAAATGCTATTAATATGTGAAGAAATCCTCAACTTTCATAGAACTCGGAGAAATAAACACTAAAATTATACCACTTCATAACCATCCAATGGTAAAAATTAGAACTTTCTAGGATTGAGGGGAAAAGATACCCTTCATATGCAGCTGAAGGTAGTTTAATTGATCAAACCATTCTGAAGACCAATTTAGAAGTACTATTGAAATTTACTATACCTATAACCTCTGAACTATCTATTTAACTCTATGACACATTTAATTTATAACACAAGTAATCTATCACATGAGTCCATTAACAGGTATCTAACTATTATCAATCTACTGTTTTCTATAATAGAATATAATTTGAAATTAAATACATATAATACAAGGTAATGCTAAGAAGTAATAAAATAATTCAAATGTAAATTTCTGAGTGAATGGGCAAATATAACAAAATAATTATTCCCCCAAATATGCATGTTTTTGGGAAACTATTACAAATCTAATAGTAGTGATTAGACAAGCAGAAGTTAAATACACTAAAACTGGGCATCTAATATGTTGAGATGATAGGAAATTAAATGTGGAGAATGAAATGAATGGAACTGAAAGAAAATATATTTAGAAAAATAAAATAAAGGTTCTTATAAACACACATGGTGATAGGGTGCTATGGAATAAAAAGTAAAATCAGTTTAACTTGAAGAATTTGAAGTAGATATTTAAAACTACATCATGGTTTCATACCTAAATAAACAAATTAGTAGATATTAAATGATAATTACTATCATTGTCATAATTATTTTGAAATAAAATTTAGAGGTTGTCGTACTGATTTGGCAGAAATTGATGCCTGTGTTATCTATAATTATCTAGAGACAGCAAAACTTTATAGTTAAGAAGATGGGCTTTGGAGCTAAATTATTTAGGTTTCACTTTTACCTTGGGCGAATTAAATAATGCCTTTGACACTCATTTCCTCAATTTGAAAAATGCACCTAATATGATCATTTTGGCAGCTTATTGCCAAGATGGTCACCACCGATGCCTTCATTCTCAATATCTGCTTTGTATTTTGTCAAATGAGAATGGAATATGTTCTTCGACCTTTGAATTTGAATTAGTCTATGATGGCTCTCACCATAAAATTTCCAAGAAGTGAAGTTATACCAGTTCCAAGTTTAGCCTTAAGGAAACTGGTAACGTCCACCTGTTTTGTTTTTGGGTTTTTTTTTTTTTTAACTTACTCTGGAGAAAGGCAACTACAAATAAATTCATTTTGAGATTTCCCGCTGGAAGTCAAAGGTAGCAACTTGAAGAAGCTACATGGCGGAAGGAAATCCTGACAACCTGTAATAGTTCATCTATTCTTGGGTAGACTACAGACAGGTGAGTAAAGAAATGTTTATATAATTCCAGCTGCAGTTGTCCTCAGACTATAATATGAGAAATAACCAAAAGAATATTATCAACCACCAAACAAGTTATAATAAAATGATATGAATAGCTGAGGCAAGAGTGGGTATCTCTGTATTTCTTGTTTCTGACATTAGAGGAAAAGCAAACCAGCTAGCAGAGAAAATTCAGAGAGAACAAACTGAGAAGATAGATACATCATCATCATAACAGCATATATTAATAAGGCAACAGAAGGCATATACTAATAAGGAGCATGGAGAAAGGGGATTTTTAGGAATAATTTTTGCTAAAATAAGATTCTTGACAGTAAACTTAACCAAAGAGGTGAAAGACTTGTACAATGAAAACTCTGGAACATTGATGAAAGAAATCAAAGCTGGTACAAATAAATGTGAATACATCCTGTGTTCATTAAAATTCCAGTCACAATATTCCTTTAAGCTAAAGCCTAATTCGGAGCAAAGTCTCTAATTCCATTCAATTCTATAAAGGCTGAAAGAGATGAGGTAGCTGCAGAAGAAAAGTTTGAAGCTAGCAGAGGTTGGTTCGTGAGGCTTAAGGAAAGAAGTTATCTTGATAACAGAAAAGTGACAAATAAAGCAACAAATGCTTATAAAGAGACTATAAGTAGTTATCCATATGATGTAGCTTGGATATTTAAGGAATGGGACTACACTAAACAACAGGTTTTCAATGTGGATGACACAAACTTCTATTGGAAGATGCCATCTAGGACTTTCATAGCCGGAGAGAAGTCAATGCCTGACTCTAAAGCTTCAGAGGATAGTCTGTCCAATAGTAGGAGCTAATGTAGCTCGTGACTTTTAAGTTGAAGCCAGTGCTCACTTACTGTTCTAAAAATCCTTAAGAATTATGTTAAATTTACTCTATGTAGCCTAATCTAAGATTATGCTAAATCCACCTGTGCTCTGTAATGGAAGAACAAAGCCTGGATGACAGCACATCTGTTTACAACATGGTTTACTGAATGTTTTAAGCCCACTATTGAGATCCACTGCTCAGAGGAAAAGAAAAAAAAAAAAAAACCTTTAATTATATTACTGTTTGTTCATTGACAATGCACCTGGTCACCCAAGAACTCTGGTGGAGATGTACAATGAGATTAGTGTTGTTTTCATGCCTGCTAACACAACATTCATTTTGAAATCCATGGATCAAGGAGTAATATCATCTTCCAAGTCTTAATATTTAATAATACATAAGACTATAGCTGGCATATATAATGATTACTCTGATGGATCTGGAAAAGGACATTTAAAACCTTTAGGAAAAATTCACCATTCTAGAAGCCATTAAGAATATTCATGTTTTATGGGAAGAGACCACAGTATCCACATGAACAGGAATTTGGAAAAAGTTGACTCCGACTCTAATGGATGACTGAGGGGTTCAAGACACCAGTGGAGGAAGTCACTGAAGATGAGGTGGAAATTGTAAGAGAACTAGAATTAGAGGTGGTGCCTGAGGTTGTGACTGAATTGCTGCAACCTCATGAGAAACTTTGAACAGATGAGGAGTTGCTTCCAATGGGTGAACAAAAAAAGTAGTTTTGTGAAACAGAATCTGCTCCTGTTGAAGATGTGAAAATTATTGAAATGACAACAAAGTATTCAGAATATGAAATAAACAGTTAGCAAAGCAGTGACAGGTTTGAAAGGATTGACCTCAATTTTGAAAGAAATTCTGCTATGGGTAAAATGCTATCAAATACAATACATGCTACAGAGAAATCAGTCATGAAAGATAAAGTCGATGATGCTGTAAACTTCACTGTTTTCATCTCTTAAGAAATTGCCAAAGCCACCTCAGCCCTCAGCCACCAGGATCCTGATCAGTCAGCGGCTGTCAACATTTAGACAAGACCCTCCTCCAGTAAAAAGATTAAGACATACTAAAAAAGTTCAGATGAAGGTTAGCAATTTTTTAGCGATAGAATATTTTGTTATGGTATAGATATTGTTATTTTAGGCAGAATGCTTTTGCTTACTTACTAGACTATATAGTATAGTGTAAACACAATTTTTATATGAACTAGAAAACCAAAAAATTCCTTTGACTTGCTTTATTGTGATATTTGCTTGGTTATGGTGGTCTGGATCCAAACCCACAATATCTCTAAGGTATATTTATATTGGTAATACTTTTTTTGAATGTCCCAGTTGAAACAAGTGAAAAATAGATATAAGTCAGCTATAAGTAATAAAAGAATTAATTATGTACATCTGCACATATCTATACACATACACACTCAAATACAAAATATCCTGATACATATTTATATCTAAAACACAATCATTTGAGATTAAAATATGCTTAATATATATGGAAGTATATTTTAAAGGAATACAGAGTTCAAGAAAATCAGAATGATTGATACTCATTGCTTCTATTTCTGTATTCTCTGTTTTTAGGTAATCATATCTTCAAAAGTTACAGGATATTTTATCTTTGGCCTCATTCTTTTTTTAACCAACCTGAACCTTATTCTCTCTGCCCAACACACGTCATTTTACCTCTTCCTTTTATATGCTTTCAGAAATTTGCTAGAGTAGCAGGTCTCTTATGCTATACTCCAGTTTTCATACATAAGCTATTAAGTTCAGTAAGAAAGAATGTTGAAGGGGGATGAAGAGTTAGCTCCTTTGTTCTACAGGCTTTACATTTTATACTGAAAGAAAATAGTCCAGTGTTTCCTATCTTTGAATTTATACTGTTTACTTTTCTTCCTTCAAAATGTTTCTTAAAAGTTTGTCATTGTAGGAACTCAAGACGATATTCTTCTCTATAATGGCTAGACAGTGAATGCTATATAAAAACTAAAATACAAAGAATTATTTCACCTACCAAATGTCAATTAACAATTTTGATTGTGTTTTTACTGAATCAGCTAAATTGTTACACGTGTTCAGATGATTCAAATACAGAATAAATGGATTTATTCCTTTCATTGACAATTTCTTTTGATTAATTAAAATGAAACAAACCACTCTATTTTTTTAGCAGATCTTTTTGTTAAAATATTAGTGAGATCTACTTGGCATAACTGACAAAATTTCTGCAAATACTGGCCTCTACGGTCAAGAGTCCTTTGTCCAGCCACATTATTCTTTGACATCAATTAGATTCTAAAAACTTCAATTATTACAATGATTATGTGTAATTTTAATAGCTACTGTTAGATTACATTAAATATGATGCAGGTTTAAAACTACCTTCAGAAGCATATGACTTTACCTACTTTTCTATACATTTGTTATGAAGTGTCATTAGCAATATAATTCATCAGTTGGCTTTGCCTATAATTCCTTTTTCATACTAGATCTTTAAAATTTATAAACATAAATAATATTAATAATGCCATACATTTAATGAAATTTTCTAAGAAAACATAAAAAAATAAGAAAGTAACCCAAAACTTCTTTTCACCTATCAAATGTGTATAAGCTAAAGATATTGATACATTATTTATTAGCAAATTATACTCTGAAGCACCTGATAAAGTGTTAACATTTGTACTATTCAAATCATGCCATAATTTTTCAAGAAAGGAAACACAAGCAAATATTAAAAGGGCAAAAAAGAAAAGACATACTTCAAACCAAACAACTCAAAATGATTAATATTGGAAAAGATGCTCAAATTTATTAAGCCAGAAATGTGCATATTAAGTTATACCTAAGTTTGACAAAAATTATTGTTATATGACTTATTCCTTTAGTAAATGGGAGGAAAGAGACATTTTAACTTATAGAGACTTTTTTTTAAAGGTTTATTTATTTATTCATGAGAGACATAGAGAGAGAGAGAGAGAGGCAGAGACACAGGCAGAGGGAGAAAGAGGCTCCTCTTAGGGAGCCCGATGCGGGACCCCGGAATCATGGCCTGAGCCAAAGGCAGGCGCCCAACCATTGAGCCACCCAGGCATCCCTTAGAGACATTTTAATTTTTTTTCAAATCAATCTATAAATAAATATTAATATAAAATTATAGATATACTGAAGCAAACCAGCTTTTGATGATCCATTCATTCTTATAAATGCCTAACAACATCAGAATAATTTATAGGAGGATGTTATCTTTAAAACAAATTAAAGAAGTTAAAAAATCTTGGAATATATAAAATACTTATTATAGGGGAATGATTATATGTGGTCTTTTCATTCCATATGATAGTATGAAGGTAACAGAAATGAATAAATTCACTGTATGTCAAAGACTTAAAGTTTTTCCAAACATAATATGTAATGATAAAAGCCAGAAGCAGAAATATATTTATAACATAATAAAATTTTATAAAAGAAATAACAGGATCAATTTATGGGTATGTGTTTATCTTTGCACAACTCTGAGGAAATTATGTAGAAACACATCAGATACTTAATATTTATTGATAGATAAAAGAAAGGAGGTAAAAAACATATGTATAAAAGAAAAAATTTACCCATGATTTTAAAACAGTGTTCTAATGGAGTTATTTATTCCAAATTATATGTTAGCATGTATAAAACGTGTAAAAAATAAGATCACTGTAAATATCAATGCTGGTTACCTTATGGTGGATAACTTCAAAGGCATTTAGATCCTTAAAATATTCTTTAATATCCTATTTACTTTAAATATGATATCAAGAGAACACTCATCTCATTTATTCTATTGTCTTATGTTTTTTACTATTCCATCATCACTCCTACAGTTTTATTTATTTCATATATATTTAATTCAAATGTACGGAAGTTCTGTAATCTAAATCTATTTTGTTTGCTTGTGATAATACCTCCATTAAGTCATAGAGAGGATTTTAAAAATGAAAATAAACTGAGGGTTGCTGGAAGAGAGAGAGGAATGGTGTGACAGGATGATGGACATTGAGGAGAACACATGATGTGATAACCACAGAGTATTACATGAGATGGATGAATCACTGACCTCTACCTCTAAAAGTAATAATATATTATATGTTAATTAATTGAATTCAAATTTTAAAATGAATAAAGTGAAAGTTATTTGAGTATAATTTAAATATGGTAAAATAAACACCTTTAAGTAAACAATTCAATGACTTTTAACAGTATTTGACCCCAGTTTGGGGTCATTATGAAAACTATAAATGCATCTGTATAATTGGGGTCCTGATCAACAATTTCAGATTACTGATAATATTGAAGGAATAAAAGAGATAAAAGAGAAAAATCTAGTCCACATTCTAAAAGAAATTTTGTGAATTCAACAAGATGTTTTAGAATATCTTCTAAAAGGCAATTCTTACTCATTTTTTTTATCTTATTGAGTGAGTTATAGGATATTCTCACATATTTTGAATATTAACCTCTTAGAAGAAAGATGGCTTGATTTAAGGAAGTTTTTAGAGATTATGAATATGTGTAGTATGTTGGTTGTGGCAGTGGTATTATAGATATATGCATGTGTTCAAACTCATCAAGATGTATACATCAAATATATGCATTTATTTGTATATCGATTGTACCTAGATAAACCTTAAAAAATAGGAAGTGACCACATTATTTAAAATAAAAGAAAAGGACAAATGAGTGCAATGTACTTTAGATTGATACTGAAAAATATATAATACCAGCTAAAATAATTGCTAAAATTGATTTGCATAATACTTACTCTTTTTAATCAGTATGTGAGTTTTGTGATATGAAGAGTAACTCTGTTTCCCCCTGAGAAATATTCACAATTCTTTCCCTGAAATAAGTTAACATCCTCTTCTCAATATGATTTGGAGTAAATTAATATGACAAACTATATGGCACTTTATACCTCCTCCATATAAAAATACCAAGTGATTTATGGTAACAACTTTGAAAACTTTCGCACATGATGTTCTCTTGTTCTTCAAGCTTAAATTCATCAATTCACATTTGTTCTTCAAGCTTAAATTCATCAATTCACATCAATTCACTTTTATTATGAAAAGTCTAGTCAGTGCTTGGGAACTTTTTGGGAATATATACTATATGTCTTAATTTTTCTTAGTAATAGAGTTAATAAAATTTTCAGTATTTTGATAAGTAAAAATCAGTAATTTTTAATTTTAGAATTTTATTTTCAGTTTTTCTTTTTAAAGATTTTATTTACTTATTTGACAGAGAGAGAGCACAAGCAGGGGGAATACCAGAAGGAGAAGGAGAAGCAGATCTCTACTGAGCAGGGAGCCCAATGTGAGGTTCTATCCCAGGACGCTGGGATCATGATTTGAGCTAAAGGCATACCCTTATTGAAGACTGAGCCACCCAGGTGCCCCTATTTTAAGTTCAATAAAACTCAAATTTAATACTTAATCAACTGTGATCAAGTTTATCTTCCAAAAAATGGCTGCAATAATGTCTCCATCCCACATATTCCTCAAGAAACTTCCACTACTCTAGGAAGACCTGAAGTCTAATTTCCTTCCTTTGAATTTGGGCAAGCATGTAACTTGCTAGTAACTTAAAGAATATGGTAGATATGAAACTGCAAGACTTTCAAAGTTAAACCATAATAGATGAGGCAACACTTACCTTATTAAATAGGTTACTTGTTTTGGGGGCATTCCATTGGTTTTCACAAATTTTACTACTCAGACTCGTTTACTGGAGAGACCGTATTTGGGGTTCAGGCTGCTGAACTCCAACCTAACAGATCATCACATGAGCGAGCATTTTTTTAAAGATTTTATTTATTTGAGAGAGAGAGAGAACAAAAGCAGGGGGAGTTGCAAATAGAGGGAGAGGGAGAAGCAGGCTCCTGCTGAGCAGGTAGCTGGATGTGGAGCTTAATCTCAGGACCCTGAGATCATGACCTGAGCCCAAAGCAGATGCTTAACTGATTGAGCCACCCAGGTGCTCCAAGTGAACATTTTGGGTGGCCAACCAAGTTGAGCCTTAAATGGACTACCACTCCAGGCAACATTTGACATAATCTCATGAGACTCAAGTGAGAATTGCCCAACCAAACATTTCCTGAATCTTGACCTAAAAAAATCATAGGTAATATAGAAATTATTTAAGTTTTGGAGTAATTTGCAATGTAGCAATAATAAATGAAATATCATTCATTAAATAGAAAGTGTGAAATGCGTAGGCAATTTGAGTCAACCTCTCACTTATCTTGAGAGTCCTAATTAGACACATAAATATTAGTGACAAAAGGAACAGTAGGAATAAGTTTAATTTTTCATTTCAATATTGAGGTACATGGCCTAGAGAAGACAACTACTTATCAGTAGATTAGGGACCAGAACACATTTTCATGATTGCTAGTCTAGTATTTTTCAGTATTTCTAAATATCTCTACATTTAGAGAGTTTAAGTAACCATAGAATATTAATTGATATTTTATTAATTATTCCTATTTTCTTTCTTTTAAAGAAATTAACCCCTGCATATCTTTCTTTGATTCTCAAACTCATCCCCAATACCTATATTTAAAGTTGACTTTGTACAAAGTACTATATTAAAGACTGAGGGATTAAACATGAAAATCTCATGTAACTGAAGTGGAAGTTTATTATTTAATATAGAAGACATTTAACTCTTAAAATTATGAATAAAATATGATTAGTTACATAAGAGTTCCATTTTAAATATTCTTATAAAATAAGGAAGAAAATTTGATTCAATAAAACATCAGATTTATGGCTACCAATGATGTTTGAATTAGCTTTCAAAGAGTGGATTTTGTTTTAATAAATAGAGGTGTATAGTTACAGCTTTTCAAAAAGAGCATATGCTGAACAAAGGCATGAAAACAAGTTATATTAAAGAGATGTGACTGTCCTCACATGCCAGGATATAAGATATGTTTGTGTATACTGAGTGGCAAAATGGAGAAGAGGAATGAGTCCTGGAAGATGATAATGGACATGTTGATTGGCCATATGGCAAAGTGTCTCTGATACTATACTGAAGGGACAGGAGGGCAGTATCATAAATTAATCATGGTCAAGATACTTCCTAAAATATGAAAAACTTTTATTACTAACTCACCAGCAATAATAGATTAAACTTTTGATTGTGCTGTTTAAAATGTATTACTATCCAGTTACTCTTATCTTAGATTTTTTAGACTAGATCCATTTTAATTGTGATTTTAATTTAACATAACCCGCTATAATAGTCAGCTGTGATAATACTTATTACCACTTTGGGTAACTAGTAACTTTTGATTCACAAGCATCACTCAATAACAAATCTAGCTGCTCAAGCAAATAACTCAAATAAGTATCTAAAAGGTAGATATGACATAGTTGCAAATGATCCACCCTGTTCTAGGAAATAAATGAGTGTTTCATGTCTATAAGGCATTATTTGTTTTTATAAAACAATTATTCCAAGCCAGGGAGTTTTATCCTAGGAATTTTACTTTTTTAAGAGCACAATTCCTTTTCATAAAGAGCCTACTTATAGGGCCTGGACAATCAACTCATGCAGTGGTTTAGCTAGTCAATTATTCAGGCTTTTCAAGCAAATACTTGTTATGTGCTTGACCCTCTATTATGAGTTGGGAAAAAAAAAGGGCATAACATCCCCTCCTGCCCTGCCTCTTTTTTCTTTCCGTAAAATAAGTATGCAAAATGAAGCTCAGTAGGAAGTCAAAGATCATCTTTCCAATATTAGGGTTATTTATGGCCAAAAGTTACCCTGACACACCTGAAAGCTCAGAGCAGAATTAAAATTATAATCTTGTCATTATATAGAAAAAACATTTATTTGACCACTAGTATGTAAATTCACCAAAAAAAAATCTGTTTTGACAATTTTAATTAACTCCATTCTCCTACTCACAGAAATATCGATTTATATATCATATCCTTTATTTTTCAAGCCCAGTATTCCAGAAAATTAGTATATTTAAGACATAGCTAATGAATATAGTAACCATCCCAACTGAAGGTACATTTGAGCAATTGAAAATGCCCAACCAAAGGGGATATCCTGGTATCAAGAAATAGAGAAAATAAAGAAGGAAAAAACTCATCATACAGGATAAATACAATCATTTTATTATAGGTATTTAGCCAAGAACCAAGTTGGCTTTCAGTTCATTAGCTTCCATAGCCGAGGAAATAATTTGAAATTGTAAATCAGCTTGCCCTCTATCTGAAAAAGAGGATAATGGACTCAATGAGTCGCACATATAATAGCAGGTAAAGGGTGTCTCGAAAGCATGCATGAATCTATCATTGTTCATTAAATCAGAATTTTCAAAGTGAATCAAAAGGAAGACGCATTTTAAAAATATTATGTGTTATTGCAAATTTGACTTAGAAACAGAACTATAGATTGCCCAGGGTTTCTCTTCTACAAATAACAATGTGCTACAGTATGGATTAGCTGCAACATATGGAGAAATTCGAAGCTAAAAAATAATAAGCCTTGTTGCTTACTTTCATTAATTTCCTAACAATGAAGTAGATACAATAAAGCTAGCTGAGATAACTTTCTTATTCTTTTATTTATTTATTTATTTATTTCTTACTCTTTTAATGCCTTTGAATACTTTAAAAGATTCTTGAAAACCTTTAGGAGAGATTTTTAGGGAGTGTAAGAATTACTAAGGGTGGGGTAGGAGTGGGCAAGTCAAACATCCTGGGGAAGCTCATAATCAGAGCCAGCCCTATTGCACATCAGGGAGAGAAACAAGCTCAATATGGTTTACTCAGAGTTCATTTACATATATATTAAATATATATCACTGCTTTGGAGATAATCACAGTTTTCAATATTTATAGTTCAGAATCAATGGCAACATCACTTACTGTATGTGGCATTAGAACAAAAAATACTAATTAGGTGGAGTATTCTCAAATTAGTTTTATTTCACTGACTAGCTACAGGATAATTGGAATACACATGATGGAAGGGAAATATCCATATTATGCGAGACATCTAATGTTGAAACACTGAGAAAAAATAAGCAGGGACAACAGAATGATAGCGCTATGACTTGCATCTTTGTTGTGGCACAAGCTTATCATCCATACCCATGAAACAGATAATTTAGCACTTATGGCAAAAGAACCCTAATTTTAATTTGCCTCCAAATTCCAAACACCCTTGAAGTACTAACTATGGTGAACCAACCTATTATGTAGTGATTAAAAGTGTGAGCTCTGGAGTTAGATCCTCTGCATCCTAAAATTACCCCCACCACTTACTATACATGTAGGATCTTGGGCAAGTTATTTCCTTCTCCATGCCTTCATTACTTCATTTGTAAAATAATGGTATCGACTATACCTATTTCATATAGTTGTTCTGAGATTTAAATGGATTAACTCTTATTAAGGATTTATAATTGAACCTGGCAGGTAGTATGCACACAAGTAATGTAATCTACTAATGTTACACTCTAAAATGCATTTTATTCCATTTTACTTGCTTTATCACTGATCTTATCTATGTATCTATCTATCTATCTATCTAATTTTATCCTGGTTCCAAAAAAAAAAAATAGTCATCACATGGTTTTTTGCTAACAGAAAACACAGAAATTTCCTTTATAAACATTGTCATGCCATTCTAAGCTTTCCATGTTTATTAGAACAGTCTTTTTGTTTTTTGATATAAAAACATATAGTAATTGTCTTAAACAATAAATGTAAATTCCACATAAGACATCCATGCAATATTGAAGAGAACTCCATTTCATTTTACACAAGAACACTGTATTACCTACTTTGAGCAGAAATGTAATCATACACATTTTTAATGGTTGTATAAAGCTGGAGGAGTGAGTGTTAGTCCAGATCCCAGTGAAAAATTAACTTTCTGCAAAAGTCACTTAAAACAATTTAATTCAAACTTGGGGAAAAAAGTAGATTTTGTTAGAGATCACAGAAGACAAACAACACTTTTATTAAAGAGAGTCATAGAGCTGCAAGATAACGCACAGTTTCAATCTTGTAGGTTAGGTAAGCAGTAAGGCTCTTTATGCAGATACTTTTTATGCTGAAGAAGAAGTGTTGAAAACAATGCTATAAAAAATACTTGATGGTTGCTCTCCAGGAACGATGGGAATATAAGGTCTCAGCTCATTTGAATAGACTATTTCACGTATACTTCAGAGAGACAGCTCCAAACTCCAACACAAACTCTCAACAATAACTGATAAATAACAGTGAAACTTCTATAGTTTACAGCAGATACAGAAATTTGTACATAATAGTATGCAGTATGTACTTTATGCAGTGAAAAGGGCAGGAAATAGGTGGAAGAAGTTACAAAGGACCCCGCCGAACAGGTCCCGTCTGCAGGCTGAAGGGTGGAGCACCTATGAAAGGAATAGAACAAACCTTCTCCCAGAATGGAAGGAGTGCTTAGGAACTAGCTTGCTGTCTGCCATTTTCTCACAGTGTAATGGCTTCCCTATTATAAATAATGTTTAGAAATGATGCTCAGCCATAAAATAATATCTATCAGTAGTCATAAAATGTCCAGCACTGAAGATCAATACTGACAATACTGAGAAACTTGCTCAAAATAAAAACCCTTAAAAAAAATAAAAAATAAAAAATAAAAAAATAAAAACCCTTACTCCAAGACCATGTACAGGCATGAATTTTCAATGTATATTTTCTATGTTATGAAAAAGTTAATGTGAGCACATTAATATGCAGACTACTCCAGAATCACTAAAATACCCAAAACTATTGGCAAACAAACCTTAAACCAGTATCTTCCAATATCTTCATAAGACCTTAGCATTGTCTTCCTCTGTGAGATTTCTCTTCATGTCTTTTGCCCATTTCATGATTGGATTGTTTGTTTCTTTGGTGTTGAGTTTAATAAGTTCTTTATAGATCTTGGAAACTAGCCCTTTATCTGATACGTCATTTGCAAATATCTTCTCCCATTCTGTAGGTTGTCTTTTAGTTTTGTTGACTGTATCCTTTGCTGTGCAAAAGCTTCTTATCTTGATGAAGTCCCAATAGTTCATTTTTGCTTTTTTTTCTTTTGCCTTCGTGGATGTATCTTGCAAAAAGTTACTGTGGCCGAGTTCAAAAAGGGTGTTGCCTGTGTTCTTCTCTAGGATTTTGATGGATGGCCAACATGCATATGAGAAAATGCTCTGCATCACTTGCCATCAGGGAAATACAAATCAAAACCACAATGAGATACCACCTCACACCAGTGAGAATGGGGCAAATTAACAAGGCAGGAAACAACAAATGTTGGAGAGGATGCGGAGAAAAGGGAACCCTCTTACACTGTTGGTGGGAATGTGAACTGGTGCAGCCACTCTGGAAAACTGTGTGGAGGTTCCTCAAACAGTTAAAAATAGACCTGCCCTACGACCCAGCAATTGCACTGTTGGGGATTTACCCCAAAGATACAAATGCAATGAAATGCTGGGACACCTGCACCCCAATGTTTATAGCAGCAATGGCTACGATAGCCAAACTGTGGAAGGAGCCTCAGTGTCCAACGAAAGATGAATGGATAAAGAAGATGTGGTTTATGTATACAATGGAATATTACTCAGCTATTAGAAATGACAAATACCCACCATTTGCTTCAACGTGGATGGAACTGGAGGGTATTTTGCTGAGTGAAGTAAGTCAGTCGGAGAAGGACAAACATTATATGTTCTCATTCATTAGGGGAATATAAATAATAGTGAAAGGGAATTTAAGGGAAGGGAGAAGAAATGTGTGGGAAATATCAGAAAGGGAGACAGAACGTAAAGACTGCTAACTCTGGGAAACGAACTAGGGGTGGTAGAAGGGGAGGAGGGCGGGGGGTGGGAGTGAATGGGTGACGGGCACTGGGGGTTATTCTGTATGTTAGTAAATTGAACACCAATAAAAAATAAATAAAAAAAAAGACCTTAGCATTGTGCTGTATGTATGTGTACATGTGTGTGTGCATATGAAATCTAGGAAGAAATGAAACAAGTGAAGAAATTGATGACTGAGATATTATAGAGGAAAATAGTCACAAGTTATTTGCTAAGATTAGCATCAGTGATTTTCACCAGTAATTAAAACTCAATTGAATCAAATAAATCCTACTATATAACACCATCTTATAACAACTCATATAATCACATATTAATATTTGTATAAGAAAAACAGAAAACATAAAAGAGAATGCAGAACTTGGACCAAAATTAAATTAGTTTTTTTTTAAATAAGCCTTACTAAAATAAACCAGAACTTACAAGATTATTTTAAAATTTCATTGGAATAATAAAGATCTATAAGAAGTGAAATCAGTTTTTTTCAAAAAGAAGTGATTTGGGGAAATGTATGTCCTTTAAGTTTTCTAAAAGGTATGATAGTAGTAATAGTAATAGTAATAGAAAGAAGCAAAAAAGGACTGAAAACAGTGACTAATGAAATAGAATTGATAACTCAAAGACCAAATAATGGAGTTTAAAGATGTGATTTTAAATGGATACGCAAAGTAAGATTTTGTATCTGGTGTTAGAGAAAACTCTATGGAAAATAAAACTAGATTTCAACTGAAAATTTTGTAACCTGTATTGTATAGATACGGAATTCAGATATGTTAAATATCTAAATGTGAAAGTAAAAGTAATGTAGCTGCTAGTATTTATGATATAACTATTTAGAATATATTCAGCCTAGTAGTGTGGAGAATTTCAAAAAGGGCTCTAGCATAAGACTAAATAAATAAGTGAATATATTCGTAAAGAAATATGATTCATTTGATTTCATCAAAATTATGTATTTCTGTACAAAGAGTGACTACATAAACTCAGTAGGCCAATAATGGCTTGTAAAATAGAATTTTTAATATAGACAATAAATAAAAGCTAATATCAAGACGATTTAAGAAACTTGTGTAAATCACCCAGAAACACAATGGAAACATAGATAAGAACATGAATAGATAACACTCAGGAGTGGAAACCTGAATGATAGTAAATCTATGAAGAAATTCTCAAATCATTAGAAATAGAAAAAAATAGTATTTAAGGCAACAGTGAGATAGATCCCAGTTTTCTCCATCATATTTACAATATTAGAAAATTGCATGATGCCAGAATCTAAACAGTCTTAGACAACATAATGATAAAAGTGACATTCTAGCATCTTGACTGTATTCTGTTGATTAGGAGCAAGTCAGAGCTCTTTCTCACACTTCTTGAGAAGGAGATTATAAAAGGAAATGAATACTGGAAAGTCAGGAGCATTTGTGGTCACCTTGGGACTTGTCTGTCACAGTCTGCCCTCTGGCTCCTGAAGATTTAAGTTCCCACATATAAAATGTAGTAACTTCCTCCTAAAGTTCTCAAAGGTGATGGTCAGTTTCATAAGTCCAGTTGGCCAGGCTGCAATTCATAGGTATTCAATAAAACAGTAACCTCAGTGTTGCTGTAAAGGTGTTCTATAAATACGATCAATGTCTACAATCACTTGACTTTATGTAAAGATCATTTTATAATCTGAGTGGGCCTGATTCAGTCAATTGACAGGCCTTAAAAGCAGAACTGAGGTTTACCTGAAGACAAAATTCTGCCTGTGGACTGCAGCTTCGACTTTGTGCTTGAGAGTTCCAGCCTCCCCTGTGGATTCTGGACTTGTATACAGCCCTCACAACCAAATAAGTCAATTCCGTAAGATAATTTTCTTTATATAGAAAGATACCTACTACTGGTTCTATTTCTCTGATTGGCACATCAAGATACTCATCACAAAAGAACATGAGCTCAAAGATCAAAACCTCATCATCTCAAAGCATCGAGACTGATGAGTTTTCTGGTTTTAATTCATTAAATATAACTCCTAGGGCGCACGATTCCTCTCAAGTTTTGGACCCATGAAACCAAAGAGAGAACTTATCTGCTTCCAACATATGCACCACTATAATGGTGCAACACAGGATAAAATCTGTAGACATTTTGATTGAAAAGAAGAGTGACTGCAAGGAAATTTCCTCTTAATCTTTTTACCCGTTAACTGCAATGAAGTGTCCCCTCTCAAACTCCCCTCAGATGCTCTATTGTGGAGAACCATTCATTATAGTTATACTTCTGACTTCTTTTCATATCCGATATTGATCTTTATTTCTTAGCAACCCTTTTTTCTATGTTATGGTTTGAGGTTACAGATACATGCAAAATTTGTGTAAAACTAAATTGCATTGCAGTTGTTCATTCATTGTGGTTACTGGGTTAATTTCTGAAAGGGAGAAAAATGATAAAGATATTTACAGTCTACTTATACTAAAACTATAAACCTTATGCATAAATTATGGAGAAAATGTTAAAAGGAGATCAGGTAATAGTGGGAGGAACACATCAATATCCTTTTTAGAGGACTTGTTGTTAGGAGGAATGCTTCCAGCACAGTTTGTAAAGTAAAAGCAAACAAATACTATAATGCTAGACAAAAAGTCTACAGGAATAATTTTTTAAACAATTAAACAGCCTATAATAGATTATACAATAGAATTAATGTTCCTGAAATAAAATCTTGAAGATTCAGAGGTCAAAGCAGGTTTCAATGTAATCAATAAGGAATAAACAACACAGAGATTTGTTGTTGACATTTTGAACAGGGAGTTTATAGAAACCCATTTTAATGAAGGAAGATGCTCTACAGAATTTTAACTTGTGATCTTTTATTTTTCCTTTATCTGCTGTTTATAAAAGCTCCAGAGAGCGACTTTAGATAACTAGAAGGATAAACACTTTTGATGCAGGGATAGTATTTTGACTTGTGTGTGGGTGAGAAGTCAACAGGGATGAAGGAGACAAACCTCTTAATCTTTGTAATCTTTGCACTACATCGAGGCAGTCAAGCTCCAGAGATGGAAGATGATTTAACACTTAGTAGTTAATGGTTTTATAGAAAATACTGCTTTTTAAAATTCAATCTTATTTGAAAATTATTTTTTTATTATTTTTCCAGGAAAAAAAGTGAGATAAGTCCTTTTCATTTCAAAAATTGAAAAAGAAAACAGATAAATGCCATGGAAAGATTACATGGACTGAAATGGCATAAGATCCCAACAAAAGAGTGCTGAGTGTTTTGGGGGTAGCTAGAATGGTGAGGATCACAAAGATCATGCTGTCGTCCTCCTGAGAGCCCAAAGCTTCCCAACAGGAATTCATTTGGCTTGGGTGGTATGGAGTAGGAGGGTGGTGAGGTAGGAGGGATTAGTTTTATTAATTTTCTCATGTTTCATGGCAATAAAAAGAACTTGATTGTGAAGTTTAAAATATGGATTTCTTCAGAAAGCTTAAGGTAATCACTAGAAGAAAAAAAAAAAGATACATATCCCAAATAGTTAGATGGGAAAAGAATTCACCAAGGAAACACACAAAATGCACAAAATCTGGAAGCACCATTCAATGAACACTCCCAAGCCAAATTCAATGGTCTAATCAGATAAAAGGAAAAACACCAAGGACATCATGTCTATACTGTATTCCTTTTGAACTCCTTAATTCAGCTACTATTTTAGTGGCACAAAATACTAAACTCCAAGGAAAAACCTTGCATGAACTACCAGGGCTTTACATCATTCCCGCATTTTAAATGCACATTAGCTAAAACACATTAGTGACTACATGCGGTCTTAACATCACATTTTAATGTTTTCTATTTTTTCTTTTTCTTTTATATGCACATATATACACATATGCACATGGACAATCATCTCCTGTCTAACCCATCAGAATAATTTTCTAAATATCATTTCTGTGAGTCAACATCAATTGCCTGGACCAGTGCAGCAGCATTCATATTGTCTCCCTTTTGCCACCAAAATTGTATTTTCTACAAGTCAGCCAGTGAGATTTTGAAAACCTTAGATCATATTATTCCTTTCCTTAACACTCTTTAATGAGGATACCTGGGTGGCTCAGTCAGTTAACTATCCACATCTTGATTTTGGCTCGGGTCATAATCTCCAGGGATTGGACTCCAGGTTTGGCTCCATTGTGGGAATGGAGCCTATTTAATATTGTCTCTCCTTCTCCCTCTACCCCACCTCCTCTACCATGCTGGTACATGCACACATGCTCTCTCTCTTTCTCTCTCAAAAATAAGAAAATACAAAAATTTTAATGACTTCACCATTTCAAGTAAAATAAAATAAAAATTCCATGACATGGCCTACAAGGTCCAACATAATTTGTTTTCATAATGTTTTCAATTTCTGATTTATTTTCCTCTTCATTATGAAAATAATAATATGACAGCCTTCTCCTCTAACACTTTTCCCCAGTATTATTCCAGCTCCCACAGAGAACAATTGACAGTTTGGTATATATTTCTAGGCAAATTTTCTATTTCCAAGTGTTTTAGTTGCCTATTGCTAAAATAAATTAACACAATCAAAATGGTTTGAGCAACACAGATATATTATTTTATATGTCAAAAGTTGGCCATGGGTTGCACAGAATGAAAATATAGGTATCAGCAGTACTGCTTATCTTTCTAGAGGCTCTGGAGAAAAAAAAAAAATTTTTTTTCTTGCTTTTTCAACTTCTAGAGACTTCCTGCATTCTTTGGCTCCTGGCCCCCTTTCTCTGTCTTCAATGACAGCATTGAAGGGATATAGTTTTTCCACACTACCATCTCGTATTTAGAGAACCAGACAAAAACCGTTTTTTTTTTTTTTTAAAGACCTTTAAGGACTCAAGTGATTAGATGGGCCCACCTAAATAATCCAGTATATTCTATCTCAAACTCAGCTGATAAACAATCTTAATGGCATCTACAACCTTGATTCTCCATTGCTGTGCAAGGTAACAGTCACAGGTACTAGGGATTAAGATGTGAACATCTGAGGCTTTTATTCTGCTACCACAAATATTATTTTTTGTTTTAGTCTTATAAGAAAAAATCAGATCAAATTGCTTGGCTTTATTAATTTTATCTCCCTATAATAATAACTGTTGTATTTTCTATTTTAATACACAGATTTGCTTCATTATGTTTAAAAACGTATTATTCCAGAGTATGGCTATCAACTAATTTAATTACCAGTCCCTCGTGATGATTGAACATTTTTATAAATTTTGCCATTATAAACAATGATGCAGACATCAACCTCATGCCTATTTATAGTTTGTACATGTATTATTATATTTATTGGGCAGATTCATAGACATAAAGTTTCTGGGTCACTAGCAAATTTACATCTAAAATTGCTTTAAAAATTCAAGGTGCTCAAATCACTTGACATCCATAAAAGTAACTATTATGAATCATTTATTTTCTTTATCTGATTATTTAAAATAACTTTTATTTCATTGTTTGATTTGCCTTGTGCCTAATTACTAATGCAGAGAGACTTTGGCTCATATTGTCATATAAGATAAACGCCTCCTTATAGTTTATTGGCCATTTGACATTTATTTGTAGAGGAAAATTTGGAATTTAGCTCATTTCTTAATTATTTTTAATTATGTCAATAATTACTTTAATTATTTAATCCTATCACATATATTTTAATTTTGATTTTAGAGCCTTTTATCTTACATAAAGTAGGTAGTAAATTTTGAAGTCTTTTACTTTTATGCTTTCTGAGTTTGTGTCTTCCTTAGAAAGTAGTATGTTTGTGTGAATGCATTTTGTTTGTTTTCCCACATCAGGCCTAACAGGTATTTTCTTATGTTATAAGATTGTTTTTATTTTATTCATTTACATTTGTTTACTTTGGTATGTTCACTTTTTTAACTTGTATTTATTTTTGACAAAAATTCTTAAATACTTAAGGTATATAATGTAATGTTCTGATATGTGTACACTTTGTGAAATAATTCCTACCATCAAACTAATTAATATATTCATCACCTCCCACAGTTACCATTTCCATTTGTGTGAATGTTGTGGATGAACCTGGATAAACTTATGTTAGTTGAAATAAACAGATACAGAAAGACAAATACTGCATGGTTTTACTCATAAATTAAAAAAAAAAGAAAAGAAAAAAAAAAAACATGTCAAACTCTCAGTAACAAAGAATAGAATGGCAGTTACCAGAGGCTGGGAGGTGGTGGGAAAGGGGAGATATTTATTGAAAGGTACAAATCTTTAGTTATAAAATTAATAAGTTCTGGAGACCCAATGTACAGTATGATGACTATGATTGACAGTAATGTATTGTATACTTGAAATTTGCTAAGAGAGTAGATTTTAAGTGTTCTCATCACACACAAAAAAAGTTGTGTTTTCTTTTTATTTAATACTTTAGTCATGAGTATTTTCCTTGAATAATGTTCAATAACATGATTTAGAAATCTATGGTTTTAGAGTCAATAACTAATTCCCATGGACAATATACATTCAGTTCTGCTGTAACACAACATAGGCATTCCTAAAAATCATTATGGTATGCATAATTGTTAAATAAAAATACAATCTTACTGGAAAAATGGGGTAGGGGAAACATACTAAAAAAGTCTGATCAGCAACACATAGAAAAACAAAAGTGAGAATCTAAGGAAAACAATGACAGATTTCATTATGTATTAAATGGTTAACAAGTATAAATCCTAGTAAATATGATACTTAATCTAGAAAACAAACAGTTTGCAGAAGTGGGCATTGGAAGGATTACAGCTTATGAATAATTTGAAGGGGTAAAAGGAGGAGAAAATTCCAACACCAGATGTGCATGGGTATGGCTCATAATATACACAATAAACTAAGTAGCTGGTAATTGAAATGTGAGTGTGTTTTGTATATTCCTATAAGGCTCCACTTTGCTAGGTGCAATTTGCTGCATTTGTTTAGTGCTTTTCTAGGATGAAATTACACATGAGCAAATGGGAAATTTACACTATATTTCTTTTTTTTTTTCTGTGATCTATCAATTATATTAGAACAAAGTCATGTTGTAAAAACAGGCATTATAGCAGAACTGAGTATAATTAGAAATGTGACCTGAATCATAGCCTATGTCTTTTTATATGCATGAGTCACTTTTTGTGTACTTCATCTGATCTATTTGTTTCCTAGACATTGTCAGTTATAGTAATTAATTGTATCAATTATCTTTTCTTATTTTTCTTTTTAGGTACATTATTGGCCATTATTACACATTTTATGTTTTACCCACAGTTTAGAATGTTTTTTAGAATTTCACAAAATCTGGATGTGCTTTAAGAGAGTGTTGAATGTATAAAATGAGAAATACATACTTTTACAACATAATGGTGCAGCTTTGCTGTCTCTTAAGTTTTGCACAATGGAACCCTCTGGCCTCAATCAGGCTACTAACTCTGAGACACCAGTCTGTGCTCTTGATTTACTTCAGCAGAGCATATTTCCATGTTGCCTTGGAAATTTTTTATTCACCCTACTATCAATTAAGAGCTAGAACTAGGCTGTTCTAGTACATCTCTGGGAAAATTCTGTGAATTGGGTTGAACTGGAGGGTAATTCATTCTAGAGTCTTCTTCTCATAACCCGTGGACAGTGAGTGCTCCTGAGGAAAGCATGACAATTCAGGGTCTGAATTTGTAGTTGGCTATATTAAATTTGTTCCAAGACAACAAAGTGAAAACTCCAAGGATATTTGATAACTTTCGAACTTAGAGATTTAAAGATTTAATTATGATCAAAGAAGAATAAAACAAGTACAATAATAAGGATATAAGATAATAAGCTAGAATCTGTAAAGGAAAAACTAAATCTGACACAGGTATCTAGAAAAAAATTTAGGGGAATAACATCTGTGCTAAATTAAGTAATAAGTTATGCTTTGATAAGCAGAATGGAAACTGACATGATAGATTGAAAGAATATTATGGGATCCCTGGGTGGCGCAGCGGTTTAGCGCCTGCCTTTGGCCCAGGGTGCAATCCTGGAGACCCGGGATCGAATCCCATGTCGGGCTCCCGGTGCATGGAGCCTGCTTCTCCCGCTGCCTATGTCTCTGCCTCTCTCTCTCTCTCTCTCTCTCTGACTATCATAAATAAATAAAAATTTTAAAAAAAGAAAGAATATTATGAATGTATGTTTCAAGTAGTCATATCCATCCATTTTTTGGAACACAGAGTAGTACAGAATGACTAAAGTGTTATATATTTAGAAGAAAGTATTGAGATACAAGTCTCAAGTGCTGGACAGGTCTTGATAGTAGAGATCATGTGTCAAGCATCTTGCTTTGGAAGGCACGAGAACAAAATATGTTGGAAGCCATTAAATACACACATATGGCTATAAGACTTTGGTGAAAGTGGGACAGAGAAAGCTTTATTTGTTAATAAAGAAAAACATAATACCCTATAAACAAATTATAAAACCAAGAAATGGGAATCAATGCATCATAGTGGTAAGACTGAGACTCCTACAGTGAACTTCATGGGCTCAAAGCCTTGTTGTACTATATCCTAGATGTTGTTAAGACCGTAAGCAAGTTAGTCAATATTTCTATGCTCATGTTTCTTTATCTTTAAAGTGAGGGTGAAGATAACAATACTTTTTAGATTATTTTGAAAATTAGAATTGTATCCTCCAAAGCAGCTAAGAATATACAATGGGAAAAAGGGAGTCTCTTAATAGATTATATTAGAAAAAGTAGACCACTCCATTCAAAAGTATGAAACTAGATCCCTATTTTGCACCATACACCCCCCCCCCATACACACACACACACACACACACAAATTCAAAATGGGTTGAAGACTTGAATGTAAGATCTGAAACAAACTAATAAATTACCTAAAATATAGGAGGTACGTTTGATGTTGGTCTTGGCAAATGTTTTTTTTTTTTGGATTTGACACCAAAAGCAAAGGCAACAACATCAAAAAATGAACAAGCATGACTACATCAAACCAAAACCACTTTGCACGGCAAAGGAAACCATCAACACAATGCTATCACAAAGAGCAGAGATAACAAGTATTGGTAAGGATATGGAGAAAAGGGAACCCTTGTGCATTGTTGATGGTAATGTAAGTTGGTGTGGCCCCAATAGAGGAAAGTATGGAAGCTTCTCAAAAAATTGATAATTTAATCACCTTATGATCCAGAAGTTCCATCTCTGATCATATATCTAAAGAAAAGAAGATCACTATGTCAAGGAGATACCTGTTTATTCCAGGAGGCAATTTACAATGGGCAAGACATGGAAACAACCTAAGTCCATTGAATGGATAAAGAAAAATATATCTAGATAATGGAATATTGTATAAAACAGAAGGAGGACAGGGAAGGGATGCCTGGGTGGCAGGGAAGGGATGCCTGGGTGGCTCAGTGGTTGAGCATCTGCCTTTGGCTCAGCGCATGGTCCTGGAGTTCTGGGATCCAGTCACACATCAGGCTCCCTGCATGGACCCTCCATCTCCCTCTGCCTGTGTTTCTGCCTTCTGCCTCTGTCTGTGTCTCCCATGAATAGAAAACAAAACAAACAAACAAACAAACAAAAAACCCAGAAGGTTGGAGGAAATCCTCCCATTTGGGACAACATAGATGTACCTTGAAGACATTATGCTAAGTGAAAAAAGTCAAACAAAGATATACATCTCACTTATATGTAAATTCTAAACAAACAAACAACTCATGGAAACAGAACAGATCAGGAATTGTTAAATGTGGTGCATATGGGGTGAAGGCATATGTAAAGGTGGTCAAATGTCTGAACTTCCAATTATTAGATAAACAAGTTCAGGGGATATAATGCTCATCATTTTTATTATTGTTAACAGCGCTGTATTATATATTTGAAAATTGCTAAGAGAGTAGATCTGAAAAAGCTCTCATCACACACACATGCAAGATTTGTAACTGTGAGGTGATGGTTGTTATCTAAACTTATACATATATAATATCATTATGTTGTATACTTTAAACTGATAGAACATAATATGTCGATTATGTCTCAATAAAACTGGAAAGATAAACAGTTAATGCACATGAAATAGAAAAGTTTCTGGCACATAGTGATTCATAAATATTAATTTGTATTTTTATTACCATTATCATTCCTGCAGTTTGTTTTCATAATGTCATTCTAAGGAAGAGGGCAACCACTTCACTTCTGTATTAATGACTCACATTCACTTAACCTCTTTGTAGATCCCTTCTATAGTATTCATATTCATTCATTTCCTATTTCATCTTACTTTAGGTAACTACAAATGCAGGGCATGCTTATACAATAAGAATAAAATCTATTTACACATAAAACTTTAAAAGTATTATTTAAAAAAAATATTTGTATCTAGTTGGTTTGATTTGGAATACCCTGTTGCTTACCATCACACAACCTAAAGAAACCCTCTAGAGTCCTTCCCATATTAAAAATAAAGCCCTTCTTTATATAATTCATACACAATTTATGCTCAAATGTGATTTTCTGAGAGCCCTGTGTAATTTCTTTCTTTAATTCTTCATTTCTCTAATATATCTAAATGAAGTAAAACTTTTAGACACTGGCTTGGATGAATAAACTTCAAAGGTAATTATGATAAATGTAAAATTGAACAAATACAAATCTTTGCTTTGGTTTAAATATACTGCAGTAATCAGGATAGCTTATAATATGACTGTCACTGTCACATTTAGATGCCCTTTGTTTCCTTTCTCCATACTCCCACTCTTTCAGATTATCCACATGAAAGCTTTGACTGTATTCGTTAATCTTTTCCCTACCTGAATCCAAAATGCTGTTTCCTATCACAATTGGCTTCAGAAAATGATAATAAAATTACAAAGAAAGGATTAGGATAATATGCTGAGAATAAGAAACAGACAGAAGGACCATCAAGAACTGAAACTCCTGTTTATTTTTATGTGTTGGCAATCACAATAGGGAGGCCAACAAAGGGGTGAAAAACAGTTTAAGCTGGCACACAGACATATAAGTAGAATGTTTTTCATATTACATCTACATTGAATGCAGTTGGAAACTTTTTGTGGAGTGTAAGCTTCAGCTTTCTAATTGCCCACTAGAATTTAATCATATTAAACTTATTCATTATTCAGGAAATATCTAATGCATTAGAGTTTGTGATTGGAGTAATAGATAAATGGATATATTAGAATTTCTACTATATCTTTGTAAACATACTCATTAGTTTTTTTATTTACTATTTGTTTTTTTATTTTTTTATTTTTTTATTTTATTTTTTATTTTTTTAAATTTTTTTTATTTACTATTTGTGACCCACAAACTGAGAAAAATCTCCCTAGTAAGATTATTTCAGTTACTTCAGTTACATAGAAATTAGTCAAGTTCTATGATTTCTTTTTGTTTTTATTATGAAGTTGAAAAATATTTTGCACATAATTGATTACTTAATATCAAGAAGTAGCAAGAATATGATGGCATATACTCATTTTTTGAAGAAAATTTTGTGAAAAGCTTTACTTTTGGACAAAAAATTGTTAGTTTTTTTTATTTTAAAGTTAAAATTTTTCATAATTGGCCTTAGTGGGGATAGACCATTTCCTTCTGAAACAAAACATCAAAATATATATCATAAAACAATGTAATATTACTAAATGAAATTTTTAAAAGAAAAACCTTTCTAAAGGAAAAAATTACATTGGACCAAACTTCTGAAATACAGTACACGTGTATATGCTTTTTAACCTTACCTGCATCTTAATGTTTTATACATACACATGTACACACACAGATTTGTCACAAATAGGAAATGTCTTTAATGTAGGTACTTAAAGATAGGAGTAAATGTATACTGCTCAAATGTAGAGTATTTAACAGTGTTGTCTAATGGGATATCAAACTGAGACAGTTACAATGGACATTTTTATAAGTTGTCACAAAAATCTTGAATAATCTTGATTTTTGGATTCATTTCATAAGGTATGCATGTATAAATATTTACCAAATTATACACTTTAATATTCACAGCTTATTATAGTCAAGCATATATCAATATTTCTTTTTTTTTAACAAAAGACTGCACAAAGTAACATATACACATGAATCTTACTCCGTTTTTCTATTTATTATATTATGAAGTCATTGGAAGTAAATTTTAGTGCAGTTATTCATGATATATGAAATACTGGAAAAGTAAGAGATAATTGTGACTGAAACAAATTTTTTTTAAGGAAATAGCTCACTGATCTTTAAGATACCAATAATCATCTTATTGATATCAGCTAACCAATCAGCTATGATTAAACATTGACCCTAAAATGAAAAACACTGTTTAATTAATTGATTCATACATTTATTTAATTTATAGATTCATTTTACATTATTTATTGAGGGCCTATTACATACTGAGCACCATGCTAAATGCTAGAAAAGATGTTCTAAACCAGATGGTAGCACTTTTCCTCTGGGTGCATATAAACTGGTAGATTGTTTCTTGAAGGTGGTTCTCTTTAAAGAAAAGTGTCAACACTAATACTACAGAAGTAAAAAAGTTCTTAATCATCTTTAACCACAAGAACAACTTTCTACAACATGGGAGAATAAGCCCAATAATAGGATATCCAGAGAAATAAAAAATGAGAGAGTGGCCAGAACACTTGGAGATGTTTTAGAACTGTATCTAAAGCAGGAATGGCTCCTGATTTGGACCAGGCCTACTTGATTATACTTTTTAAAGCCATGAGATTAAATCTATACAAGAATAAGAGCAGCATTTGCTCAAAAAATTACTGTATATTCCATTACTCTTTATCAAGTTAATGACAAATCATATTCTCTTATTACATGCACTGCTTTCCTTGTACCACACAACATAGAAAGTATAGTGTAGACACCTGGATCCTGTCAGCTGGTTGAAGCCTGGATCCACCACTTACTAACGAGGTGTCCTGAGGCAGGTCACGTGACATCTCTGAAACTAAGTGCTTATGCTTAGGAATGTTGGAAGAACCAGTGAGTTAATATTTGTAAAGGTCTTAGTACTAGACACAAACTGCCATGTATTATTATTATCACCATGGAAGCCCATGCCTACTGATACTGCAAGAGTAACTTGCTCTCCTGGAGAAGGAGGATAGTAAACAGGGAACTTGACCAACAACTATTGCCAAGCTCTATCACTTTAGAGAACATAAGTTTTGCAACTGCATTTATTAGCTTCTGTAGGAAAAAAAAAAATTGATGAACTGTGGTGAAATCACATCACATCTTCTTGGTTTCATTGAAGCATCAATAGATACTTCTTTTATTTTTAAGAGAAACAAAGTGAAAGTAAGCTTAATTTTTTTTAATCAAAAGAGATTTCTCATAGAAATATGACAAACATATTACTTTCCTCATTTAGGTATATATAATGTATGTACTATAAAGGATCTTATTTTTATTTGCATAAGAACAGAAGGTGACAGAAGAGCTTGTTTTTATTTCATGGAGTGGAAGAATGAATATTGGGGACAACAGACAGTGAGCAAAGCTCACAAAGGTTTATTAAGCAGAGATACAAGAGAAAGCTCTCAAAAGTGAGGGGGTCCTGAGAGGGTTGCCACTGAGGGGTTTTATGATCTATCTTTTATAGGAAACTCACCAGGGTACTTGGTAACTTTCTTGTCAATATCAGGGTGGATATTTAGAACAAACATGGTGGACTTATAACTATCATATTAATAAACCAGATGTTTTTGTAAATATCATAAGCCCAAACAAAGTGTTCCCTCCTCTCAAGTTAATATCTCCTCCATAACATTTCTCTACATCTGGGATTTCTGTGAGCCTAGTCAGGTAGCCCATGGCCTTGAGATTCTTCTGCCATCATGGTTTGAGCAAGGACAATTGATAACAACTTAATGACATATTTATTTGTGATCTGGTGAGTTTGTGTGATTACTTAGTAGTCATTAAAGGGGGATAATCCCTGACATTTTGGAGCTAGGGAGCCAGGTTTATTTTTTCTGCTTTTACTCTCTTATCTGTTTTCTTGGGATGGGTAACAGCCTGACTCTGGGGCCTTTCCCTTATCTTTCCGTGCCTAGCCCTGTCTACCCCAGCTCGGTCCTACATCAAAGGCAACATATTTATTTGCCAATCTCACTTATTTCCCATATTAAAATAAATAAATGTAAGTTCTATATTTTTCACCAAGCATCAGTCAATGGTCACCTAAGCTTCTTTCTGTCTCTTAATTTTGTAGATGGAAAATCAAGCTCTTTTTTCTGTAGTCTCCCATAACCCTTTATACAGTAGAAGTTAATACTATTTTTATTTTAGATTTACTTTATGCATAATATATTATACAATAGTATCTCTAATATAGAGGACTGATATTTTAAAACCATGACATCTTTTTTTTTCAGAAGTCAGCTAAATTAAATGGGCAATAGTCCCTATACACATTTCTATTTGTATTGGTTTGTTTATTTTTATTCAGTTATTGTTCATTTTACCCTACAATTGAAATTTTTTGAAGTAGTCACATTCCCAATAGATGAAATCTACTTCAAGACAAATAATCTTTGAACAGGTTGAAATATTAAATACATTTTTGTAAAAAGGAAAGTTAGAGAATAAAGTTATGTAGAATTGAGTATACAAATGAAAAATTAAAGCTCTATATTTCAATATTTTTCATCTAGTATTATACTGGTTTACTGGTATTACTTAAATATATTTTCCAATTTATTTTTGTAATTTGAAGAAGAATCACTCTATAAACAAAATTTCATAAGCATGTTTAATCTGAAAAATATTTCAATGTATAGAAATGAACATATATTTTGTGTGATACTTGATTTTACTATCAAGAAGCTTTATCACTGTTTTAGTTGAGGTATGATTTATATAACATAAAATGCATGGAACTTAAGTGTTCACTTTCATAGGACTTGGTAGCTGTATACCCATCATGAATTTACCAACCAAAATAACATGTAGAGTATTAGTATCACCTGGATTGTTTCCTTATGCCTCCTACAGTCAATCAGAGCTTCAAGTCCCTACTCTGATCCAATGGTAGTTTCTTTTACTCAATACAATATTCCTTTTGAGATTCATTCTTTCATCTGTATTAATAATACCTTTCGGGGATCCCTGGGTGGCGCAGCGGTTTGGCGCCTGCCCTTGGCCCGGGGCGTGATCCTGGAGACCGGGGATCGAATCCCACATCGGGCTCCCCGTGCATGGAGCCTGCTTCTCCCTCTGCCTGTGTCTCTGCCTCTCTCTCTCTCTGTGACTATCATAAATAAATAAAAATTAAAAAAAAATAATACCTTTCTATTGCTAAGCATATTCTATTGTATGGATATATAATTTTTTTTTTCATTCATCTGTTAGTGGACATTTCAGTTGTTTCCAGTTTGGGACTTTCATAAATTAGGGTGTTAGGAACTTTCTTGTACAATAATTTGTCAAAACATATACTATTATTTCCCTTTCTAAAACATCTAGAAGTAGGATTTCCAAATCATATTGTAAGTGTAAAATTAAAAAAAGAACAAAATTTTTTAAAGTGGTACTGTTTTATACTCCCATCAGCAATTTATGAGATTCTGTTACCATCCTTGCCAACACCTACTGTTGTCAATTTTTAAAATCTATCAACATAGTTTTATTGCAAAAGAATGAAGTAATTTAAATACTTAAAGTCAAGCAATATTTCATATAATGTATTCTTACATCATAACTTCAAAATATATCATCTAATAAAATTGGTACTATTATTAACCTTTAAATTATTTTAATTATATCTTGCTTAGTACTCAGTTGATCATCTCTCTCACCTCCCCCACTGAAAGCTTGATTTATTAGAGGCTACCATGTTTATGGTGAATTGAATTTTGGCAATTTTCATGTTTTTTCTTTCAAAAATATATTGCCATTTGAATGTCTGTCTATTAATAATTAATTCATCTATGAATAATAAATTTAACAATTAGCTTTAAATTTGTTACCGGATATTCATGACAACATTACATAAATATTTCACAAGAAATTAAAATGGAGTTTGCATCTTAATTACATTGCACGATGATATTCTTTTAGAAATATTAAAAGTAAATTTTTAAAAGTCACATCATACAGTAGAATGTTTAGGCTCCTTCATGCACTTACATTGTTAAATTTATTCTTCCACATTATGAAAGGATAAAATTTGGCTTATAATTAAAATACATTATGTGCGGTATTTATTTGTGAACTTACCCCAAGTATTTCGGCACTGTAATATATGCCATAGGAAAAAGAAACATCACATGTGACTCTTTATGTCAGAGAAGTGGAGAAATATGAAATGGAATGAAAGAAGTATAAGAATTCTCACAATTATTTGCATACTACCCTTTTGTTACCTCAGTCATATAAATGAACTTCTAACTGCAGAATTATCTAAGTCTCTCTCAGTAACATACACACACACATATAAATTTTTTAAAGGTAAACTATAAAATATAAGCTTAGTATTGACCATCATTACCCTTGGAAACCACTAGAGTTTCAATTCTATAGTCTTAATTGCCCACTGTTTTCATCTATTTGATCTTTCTCTCTGCTTTTGTCTTAATACTAAGTGTCTCTGAAATTTTAAGGCTTTCCTCTGCAACACTCTTTTAATAAATAGAAAGTGTACTGAATGATTCCTGTCCTCTGTAAATTCTTATGCTCACTCTTCTGCACTCTCTTCTGTGAGGCATTGTAGCATAGAAGCTAAGAGTTCAGCATATATATATATATATATATATATATATATATATATATATATTTGTAGTATACATATAATAGGTGTATGGATGTAGTATACATACACATACATCCATATGTATATGTAGTATACATATAATAGGTGTATGGATGATAGATACATAGATGAAAGAGGAAGGAAGGAAGGAAGGAAGGAAGGAAGGAAGGAAGGAAGGAAGGAAGGAAGGAAGGAAGGAAGGAAAGAAGGAAGGAAGGAAGGAAGGAAAAAGAAGAGAAAAATGTTCATGAGAGTAAGAGAAGTTAACATGATCTATAGGGACAATGAGTTAGTTTAGTTCTTCATCAGAATATTTCATTGGAAAATTATTACATGCTTATATCATATTCTGTTGTATAGATAATGAAATTATAGATTAGCCAGTGGCATTTCTCCTCAATCTGAAATTGTATCAAAAAAATGTTTCTCCTTTGGGACACCTGGGTGGCTTAGTTGGTTAAGCATCTGACTCTTGATTTCAGCTCAGGTTATAATCGTGGAGTTGAGACTGAGCCCCTCATAGGGCTCTGTGCTGGGCCTGCTTAAGATTCTCTCTCTCCTTCCTTTGCCCTTCCTTGTCCCACTCAAGAGCATACAAGCTGTCTTTCTCTAAAAAGAAAGAAAAGAAAGAAAATGTTTCTCCCTCAGAAAAGAAATATTGCTGCCTAATCCAAATTAAAATTCTCAGCTGAAACTTTGAAATTTAAAAATGTTTCCAAACCAATCCAAAAATATAATAATTTTGGCTTTCATTTCTGAACTACAGATTGAACCTTTTACATTATATTCTGAACATGAAGTTCCGTAGGCCTGCTATTAATTTAGATTGGTTACCTTGGAAACAGGAGCTCTTTCTTTTTAACTTATCACTAGTGTCATCCATTTCTATATAACAACAACAAAAAAAATTAAGATGGAATTTTAAAAAGGTAACAATGTTTTTTTTCCTGTCATTTAGGAGAACAGTTAAAGCATAAAGTACTTAGCATCAGAATAATATTCATAACAAATATAACTAAGTCTATTTGTCATTCACAAGTGGGGGTGCCAATGATATATATAGTCTTCTCAACACTTACTCTTCTGAAAGAGTAAGATATCTGAAAGACAATAGCTATTTTTGATAAAAGATGTATGTTGGCTATGCAATCTCCATTCACCATAAAATCAGAGTGCATACTATATGTACTCACAATTTTGAAAAGTGTATGTACTGTGTTTATGTTGCAAAATTAAACTGAACTTCAGTAAGAGGCAGTAATTTTATGATGCTATTACCAAATAATAATAATAATTACTAGATTGAAGGAAAATATGTAGTTATTATCTAGTTCTATATTTAATTAAGGTGGTAATTTAGTCAAAATAAATAGATCAAGTTTCTAGATGTTACTAAAAATCTTGGCTTGTTTTAAATATCATTTAATATTCCTGCATAGTACATTTCTAGGAATAATATTATATACTAATTATTTAATAAAGTGACAAATGTTTAAAGTTAGAAAATGGAGGCCAAATGAATGGGTTTTGTTTTCAGAAACTATGGGTTCAGGGCCTAGATCTTCAACTTAATGCTGTGACTCCTTGGGAAATAACTTACAAGCTTAAAAACTTAAACATAAATTTTTTGTATGCTTCATGGAAATAAATTCTACCATATAAAATTATTGTTATATGAAATCTGATAATGTATGTAAACAAGATCTTGTACAGTATAAGAAATATAAAAATTTAACTAAATAAAATAAAATTAAATACTAGCTGGTATCAATGGTCACTTGTTTATATAAACAGAGTTTCAGTTACATGACACACAGAAACATAATAACTACAGTTTTGATTAATTGATTAAAATTAGTCAAGTAAGAACTGAAATTGTCCCATACACATGTTTTTGAATCCCTTGTTACTTTAAGTATCAAAAGGTGATGTTTTTCTACTATAAATTTGAATGGGGAAAATAGTTTTAATTTAGCTTATGTATAGTTCATTTGCTATAGGTTTCAATGCATTATTATGGTTTATTAAAAATTACTGTTTATTGCAGTATCATCAAAATGAAAAGGTAAGTGTATATTGATTGATATTTAGTATATTTACCAGCAAAATATCAAGTTTTTGTACTCTTCATTTCTTATATAACCAAAATTTTTGACAAATAAGTAGAACTAACACTATTAACAATACTTATACATGTTTACATTAAAGTGTAGATTATAAATAGAACTATATACAATAATAAGTAAGTTTATTGCATTCATCACTACTCAAAAAAACTGCATTTACATATGTATTTATTGTATTCCCAAAAATACAAATTATAGTTTGGAAAATACTTTGACTAGAAAAGGATTTTATGAATTGTTAAATTTTCGTGTTGTCCACAAAATTACTATGGATATGATAATATATTTAACCTTTCAGTGGAGCTAACAATCATTCATAAAGTTATTTTTATAACAAAATGAATTCTGGTTTGAAGCCTAAAGTGAGGGAAATTCATTTTTGTTTGCCTTCACAAAGATGGAAGGGAGGAAAAGACAGTTATTTCACATCTGTAATACCTAAGATTTACAGAAGGGTAAAAATGACTGAGAAATAAATATGTTTCAAGATCTTTTTAATTTCTTTTTTAAAGATTCAGTGCAATCTCTATGGCATTTTTCAAAGACATAAAAAGAAAGAAAAAAAACATACTAAATTTTGTATGAAACCTCAGAAGACTCCAAATAGCCAAGGCAAATTTAAGAAGAACAAAGCTGGATGTGTGGGACTTTCTGACCTCAAACTATATTACAAAGCTATAGTAAGCAAAACAGTCTGTTACTGGCATAAAAATAAATATATAGATCAATGGAACAGAACAGAGAACCCAGAAATAAACCCAAGCATATATAGTCTATTAATTTTCAACAAAGTAGCTAAGAATATACAATGGGGAAAGGATGGTCTCTTTAATAAATGTTGTTGGGAAAACTGGATGCCACATGCAAAAGAATGAAAGTGTTTAAAGTTAGATACAGTGTTTGCATCATACACTGATACACAAAAATAAACTCAAATGAATTAAGAGTTGAACCTAAGACCTACATGGTGCACTCCTAGAGGAAACATGGAGCAAGGGGAATAAACTCTTTGACATTGATCTTGGCAATAATATTTTGGATTTGATACAAAAGCAAAGCACCAAAACAAAAATCAACAGGTGTGACTATATCAAACTAAAAAGCTTCTGCACAACAAAGGAAAATGTTAACAAAGTGAAGAGTCAGACTATGGAATGGGAAGAAATATTTGTAAGCCACATATCTGATAAGGGGTTAATATCCAAAACATACAAGGATCTCATACAACTCGATAATAAAATTAAAAAAATAACCCAATATAAAAATAGATGCAGTGTCTAAATAGACAATTTTTCCAAAGAAGACATACAAATGGCCAACATATACACAAAGAAGTGCTCAATAACACCATCAGGGAAATGCAAATCAAAACCACAATAATATATCACCTCACAATTTTTAGGAATATCTCTTATCAAAAAGACAAGAAATAAGTGTTGGCAAGGATATGGAGAAAAGGGAACCCTTGTGCATTGTTGGTGGGAATTTAAATTGGTGTTGTCACTATGGAAAACAATATGAAGACTCCTCAAAAAACTAAAAATAGAACTGGTATATGATCCAGCAATCCCACTGTGTGGATATGTATCCAAAGGAAACAAAATCAATATTTCAAAGAGATTTATGTACCCCCATGTTCATAACAGCATTATTCCCAATAGTCTAGGTATAGGAACAACCTAAGTGTTCATTAATATTGAACGGATCAAAAAATGTATACATAAATTTTGATATATGTATACATATATGTATAAATGTGTAAATATATGTATATATATATATATATCAAACCTTAAAAAATATATTCTGTCATTTGCCATTACATGGATGAATTTGGAAGACATAAAGCTTAGTGAAATAAACCAGAAAAAGACAACCACGTGGTATTACTTATATGTGAAATATCAAACAGCAACAATGACAACAACAAAAAGTCCTACTCATAGAAGCAGATGGTACAAAAGTGATTGGCAGGAGCTGGGAGTGGGGAAAATAGGTAAATGGTACAGAAAAAAATTGATCATTCCATACTAATATACTATATCCCATCTGGGACAGAGTCCACTAAGATAATCCAAAGATGCAAAAAAATGCAAGTTATTCATAAATCAGAGTTTGCTAAGTCTAGAGAAACTACTGGGTAAATTGCATATAAAATATATCTGTATCAATATTAATGTTCACATTGACATTAATATATTTTTGGGTTAAGATATATATAACAAAGATATACATAAAAATCCCATGGTTGGGATCCCTGGGTGGCGCAGCGGTTTGGCGCCTGCCTTTGGCCCAGGGCGCGATCCCGGAGACCAGGGATCGAGTCCCACATCGGGCTCCCGGTGCATGGAGCCTGCTTCTCCCTCTGCCTGTGTCTCTGCCTCTCTCTCTCTCTGTGACTATCATAAATAAATAAAAAATTTAAAAAAAAATCCCATGGTTAATAATGAAGTCAATCACATAAAAGAGCAACAATTAAGATTTCTATGGTTTGTTTGCATAATTATTCTTAAATTTCATTCTGCAAACAAAATAAATAAGTACATAAAGGACAGAAAGAGAGAGAGAATGGACTATCTACAGTCTTTTAAATTAAATATATTTATTTAATAATCATCACCAAAGTCCCTACGAGTAAGGGCATAGATAGACAAATTAAAATCTTGCAAGATCCTTATGCAAAATTAGAAATCCAGTATTGTTTTTGGCACACAAATTATATAATACAAAGTAACACTGAAGAGCCAGGAGAAAGAAGAAATAGATCCCCCAAGGAATTAAATGTTTAAATCATTAGATGCAGAATATTAAATGATCATGTATCTAAGGCTTAAAGAAATAATGCATAGAATAAGAAACATCAAGAAAAAGAAAGAATAAAAATTCATGGCAAATTGAAGGAAACTACACAGTATATGAAATTATTGAAATTTAAAATCAGTAGATGGGTTTACCAGCAGATGAAATATCTCTAAAGATAGGATTAAAAGTATCTGTTGAGCAGAAAGATGAACCTGAAGGTGTTAACCATGGTGAAGCCCAGAGATTCAGAAAAGTGGACAATATAAAATAGAGATTAAAGAGATATAGAAGATAGACCGAGAGCTTAAAACAGGAGACATTTGCACTGTCATAGGTCTGGAGATTAGAAGCTTGAAATCACAGTGTGCACAGAACCATGGTCTCTCCAGACCAAGGCAGCATCCTTTGCATCTTCCAGCTTGCGGTATTTCCTGCCATTCCTTGGTTTATGGCAGCATAATTCCAGCACCCACCTCTCTGGTTTTGCATGGCTTTTTTCCCTCTTGTCTCTGCCTCCTCTTCTCTTCTTATGAGGGCACCATTGGATTTATGGTACACTCTAAATCCAGGATAATTAATTCTCAGGATCGCTAACCAATTTACATCCTGCAAAAACGTATTTACAGCTAAGGTCACATTCTGAGGTTCCAGGTGGATGTGAATTGGGGGGGGGCACTATTCAATCCACTATAAAAAAACAGCCAAATAACCAATGTAAGAAAAATGAAAATTTTAAATTGGATTTATTCACAAAGTAAGATAGAATATAACGATGAAAATGAATGAGCCAGGAACACATAGGTTAAATATGAGTAAATCTTATATGTACATGATGTTGGGTGAAAAAAGCTGTTTCTAATCATGTGTACAACATAATTCCACTTATATAAATTTAAAACAACAAAACTAATTTATATGTTCTGATCATATATAACTATGATAAATCATTTTAATAAATTAATGCAAATGATAATTTTTAAAATGTAGGATAGTGTTTATGACTGGGTGTGGGAAGGAGGAAGCTGGAGAATGAAATTAGAGAAAAGTGTAAAGATAATTTCAGCCATATAATAGGTAATATCCTAGGTTGAGTGGTAGCCTCACAAGGATATATGTGTGTGTGTGTGTGTGTGTGTGTGTGTGTATATATATATATATATATATATACACACATTGTATGTGTGTAAAACATTGTGTAATATAATTACTTAAAAAAAACTGGAAGAGAAAGTTACATATATGAGAACAGGTGCCCCAAATTTAAATAAGAAATGAGGCACTGAGTAGGCTTAACTACCTGAAATGTAAAGAAGAAAGGAGTGGGGCAAGAAAAGATGAAAGTGAAATAAGCATGAAGAAAGAGCATATGGAAGCTTTTTGTTTTAATTTTAGACTCATCTCTCACGTATTTACATATGTGCATAATCATGGAAATAAATAGATCTGTCTTTTCTTATTACAAATAGTAACATTAAAAGAGAGGATGGTTGCATTTTAACCTATTTTAAGAGCAATAAAATATTTTATGTACATTTCATTCCAATACATTCATATATGACTCTGATGATACTTTACATTGTAGTTGAATTCTGATCAATTTGTTACACAGAATGTGTGAAAATATCTATTCAACAAAATGAAAGATGAGCCTTAATATTAGGTCTTACATTATGGTAATAAAACACATAAATTTTGTATTAAAAAATAAAAGATTAACGATAAATATGGCCAGCCCACATAAATTTCTCTGTTACCTCTCACCTGTACTAATCAGCTACATAATTTAATTACGGAAAATATTGTTCCAAGGCATAGTTTGAATAAACAGTGATAACCTTGACATATCATATTAGCAGCACAGTTTTTAAAGTTTAGATAAGTGTCAGGAGCCATTTATCAAGCCATGTACTATTCTGGCATATTTAATAATTTTATAAAATTACTAATTTGTATATAAATAACAGGAATTTAGCAGCTTGAGATTTCTATGATTTGTCAGAACTTTTACCAAGAATTTATTTTAAGAGGACTTTGGAGTAAAAGTTAAAAGCCAGAATTTTTGTTTTTATCACATAATTTCCTGAAAACCTCATTTTTTTTTTCAGTTCTTATAACATCATTTGACTTTTAGATAAGCTCGAAAAATGTCAATAGTCCATGGCTTTTTTTCTTTGTGATTAATGATTATTTTTGAAGGTTTGCGTTATCCAGTAGTTTCAAAGCTGTATCTTGCTTTTGGTTTGCTTTCTGACAAATTATATCTTCATGTTTTCCCTCCCACCCTACATAACTGTCCTTTAAAGTAGGAACAAATGTCCCTCATGTATATTCTTTGAAGTTCTTAAAGAACTGTGTCAGTGTACTGTTTGCCCCAGATCCTAGCAGATCAATATCTTTTATTTTCTCATTACTTCATTTCAGAAGCTTTTCTTATATTCGGAATTGTGAGCCTGTTCCAAAAAAAAAAAAAAAAACTGCATCTTGCTGCATCCATCAATAGAGTTAATTATTAATTGAAGTATTCAATACAAAAGTAAATGATATCCAGATCTTTGAAGAATTCTTGAAAGTTTGGGTTTACATACAAAAATAAAAACTAAATTCAGAAGTTCACAATTCTGTTTTTCCCCCAATCCTGGAGCTATTGAGAGAATTTGTAACACTATTTACATGAAGTTAAGACTGGACATTTCATCTATATTATTTACTTTTTCCACTTGCGTAAGAAAGGGTGATTATACTATATATTACAGAGTTTTAAAAAGAGAATGCAATAAGAGACTAAAAATGCTTTCCACTGGCATAAAAAGGTATATCAATCTCATTTTCCTGATTTTTTAACTCAAAGAAGTGTTTTGTATCTATGAACCATGTTCATAGAAAATGAATGAAAATTGCTAAGTGAACAAGCCTGCTATTTCTGGGTTCCTAGTATGGTTCATTCTGATTTACTAACAAAAATTCTGCCTTTTGTTCAAATTTACATATTTATTTCTTGGTGTTGTACCCAAGTAAAGCTCTTATCACTCTCTCTGGAGGATGTAGAAGTTCTAATCCTGGCATGAGTAAAAGAAAACTGAACTAGCTCTCAGAAAATTCCCTGTAAATATAATCATCTGTCTGATATTTTTCTCTCACATAATTCTTCAAACAGACCAAAGATGTTCATAGGATGGTGTGAGGAGCAAATCAGTTGATGTATATTAACTAAAATAAAAATCATGATATATTACAAGTATAAAAGTTACTTGAATATTAATATGCAATCCGATAAAAAATACCTTATGTTTCTGATTTGCACAGTGTTTCACAATTGCTCATATCCCATGAACTAGACATTGTTTTCTTCCACTCAGAGTTTCCAAGTTAATGAAGGATGATAGTTTGACTGCTTCAAAGGTATGTTTTCCTCATACAGCAACATTTTTTTCTTTATTTGGTTTCTCTTGATAAGGCAGAAAGTACCATGCCCTATTAACCTTAGTCTTTCTGTATCCTTCAAAAATTATTCTGTAAACGATTCCCTTTTAGAAGTTAATCATAAAAATAAAAGCCTTACCAATAATTGCCTACCATCTTGTTTTCATAATGTACTTAAATATTTATACTTCTACTCCTACATTAAACTAATCAAATGAGAAATACTGCTAAAGGAATTGCCTTATAAATAAAGGCTGCCCAGAAAGATGATAATCTACTTTTCTATGCCTCTGTAATTTTCTAACCAAATAGGTTTTCATTGTGTTGCAAAATACTAGCAGATTACCAGTGACATGAAAAATGTGTCAGCACATATAAATGCAGGCTGATACTAATGACTATTATTCATTATATTATTGACTCCAAGAGGTTCTGTTTACAGAAAGCAATGTTTGAACCAAGGATAAATAATATGTCTAAAAAATATAAACCTTTTATCACTCTTTCACTAATTCTAGGGGTTTTTTATTAAAATTTTTAATTTTATTTAGAACAGTTATTATTGGCTTGGGTTTGTGTAGGTACTTATAGACAAGTTTGAACGCATTGGTTAATTTAGGTAAATATCCTATTGCTATTTTTCAAATTGTGATTATTTAAATTAATATTATTACACAGAATCTCATTTAGAATTACATTTTAGGTTCAGAATAGGTTCAGAAGCTTAGAATAGAAAAAATCAGAAAATGATAAATCTTTACAAAAATATTTAATGACACTAAGAGTAATGAAAAATATTCTGAATAACTTATTTTGTTTTTCTTCATGTGAATTTTGTTTTTACAGGCTTGATTATAAATATTAATATACATAATATATAGCACATATATACAATATTTAAAAATAAATTTTAGATGTTTTCACAATTGGCTAATGTTCTTAATCTATCAGATATAAACATATTCAGAAGTTATACTCCGTATCTTACAGGCATACTACTTATCTTAGTTTTTCTTCAATTTACTTCAAGTAAAGGATAAGGATAAGTTCAGATTATTGTATAATAAAAATAAAAAAGTGAACTTAACACTAAAGGAAAACTGCTAGACATTACATATCTGGAATCTATAGAAAACATACTGAAAAGCAGTCACTCATCATGTTCACTTAATTTTTGTTTTTATCCATTTTATTTTAAAATAGCACATGAATACTTCTTATTGGGAAAGGAAAGCTGCTTTCTTAGAACATGTATTTGTTAAGTGTACTAAGCCCTTGAATAGCAAATAACATGAGCACAGTACATAAAAATATTTATACTACACAAGCAATAGATTCATTTCAATGTTGAGTAAAAAAATACCAGCAAGAAATGAAAACATGTCTGAATATAATATTGGATTAGATTTCCCTTCAGAAAAAAATAGTTTTAAATGATTAAATGAAATTGTAGAAATATGTATCAGAAAAGGTAACCTAGTTTAACCTACATGTGGGAATAACTTTCAGAAAGAGCTTAGACTTTTGCCTTAGTAAAAACAACCAAAACATTGTTCTTTCCCTGCTATAACAATTTTTAAACTTTTTGAAGCCAACATACATATAACCTACGATAACGGAGAATATTAAAGTTTTTTTAACATTTGTAAATATATATAATGTGTGGTTCATTGGAAAACACCAAAAAACATCATTGAAAAATATCTAGAAAAAAATTGAGAAGAAATAGTTGTTTAAAAAGTTGAGTATGATTGACACACGATATTACATTGTTTCGGGAATACATCATGGTAATTCTACAGGTTTATACATTATTCTATGCTCATTACAAGAGTATTACAATATCATTGACTGAAAAGAAACTCTTGATTATTTTATTTGTAACAGGGAGTGTATCTATTCGATCTCAAGTAGCCAGAAGATCTCCAAAAGTATACATATTTACCTGACCTCTCAAGTTTATTTTAACTTTTTTACACAGATACTTAGGAGCTAAAATCTGGAGAAAGACATCTCTAGTGTTATTGTCTTAGCCAGAGGTAAACATGGCCTCTACCAACAATTTTTATTTTAGTAAACATCTGAGAGGAGCAAAGATCTGAAGCCATTTGAATACTCTCGCCCACTTGTTTTCCTTCTAGTCTCAAGTGTAAAGGGTTCCTCTCATAAAGCCTGTCTCTGTAACTCTGAAAGGCTCAGAATTCCAATACTGTGAGGCAGATTGTGATAAAATAGAGATTCCTTATTACTAAAGAATTACTTAGGTGTTAATTATATATTATTAAGGATTGTCTCCATTTTAATAGAATTTCTATATGAAAAAGAAGTTTTTTTCAATTATATGACATACACATTGTGCATTATTTTTCAAATAATGCTTCATACCTAATTTGTACTAATAAGTTAAAAATAAGAACCTTATTCTTTATATTAACTATAGAACCCACTTATTCAACTTTATTTACCTATATAATAATAAAGTTGGTTTTTACCTAAATAGTAAAAAATTATTATATAAAAGATAATATACAGCAATATGTAATTCAAATGAACTTTTGCATAATCACAAAGGGTACTGCATTACTCAAAACTATATAAAATTTATAGTAACTATACATCATTTCTCAAAATTTAAAGAAAATCTTTTTCATTTTTTCTATGTGAAAATGATTTTCTTATCTAAACTATTATTTTGAACCCTTGGCCTATTTTAGACTCAAATGGTGCAGAGGTTTATCAATACATTTTGGGGAAAAGGTTCTTCAATTCTGAGTTTCTATCATTGTATCACAGCACTCAGGTAGAAATTAGTACTGTGACTAACGCATACAGAAGTAACAGTAGTTTCTAAATTGTGAGGATGGTAAATATTATGAGTAATAAAACATTATAATCACCTTATCAATTACATTAAAATAGCTTACCATAAATTTCTTTTGTTCTTCCTACCAACAACCTCCAAAAATATATACAAAAAGCATTAATTTATTCACTATAAGATGAATGTTAAGAGATCATTACTGGTATATATTCAGATAAAGCCTTAGATTATTATGAAATTCATTTTAGTTATTATAAAAAACATTCAAGTTTTGAAAATGAAAGAAATAGGATTCTAACCATATGTCATTAAGTTGGACATGCTAGTGTATTCATATCTAATATAATTTATGTGGTTGAAAAGCTGCATATGGTCACTGTCATTCTGAATAATATGAAATATGCATATTTGATTTCAAATAAACACTCTGTGTAATTTATAATCAAAATGATTTCAGTGGAAACTTAAGCAGTTGTGCTTTGTGCACTGACTGGTTTTCTGTTAACACTGAAGTGACTTTTCAGAGAAATTGCTCTCCTGCTTTACTTTACTTATTAAACTTATAAAATTTGTATCATTTAGTAGGAAATGGATCATGCTTCCTAAAGATGACTGAAGAAAATATGACAAAAGTGATAAGGGAAACAATAATCTTGATTTGGTTCTGACTAATCAGGATATTTGTAAGTTATTCAGAGCATGAAATGGTTTACTAATAGCAACAGATCATTTTAAAAAGACCAACATGAAATTTATAAACCAAGTGAAATTTTTCAGGATCATAGTTCAAAATTAAAATATCAATATGGCTTCCTAATTATGTTAGCAGAAATTAAGCTAAACATAATTCTTTTTGTTACTCTTATAGATTGAATTGCATTCCTCACTAAATTTGTATGTTGAAGTTTTAGCCCCCAATTTGGAAATAGGGCTTTTAAGGAAGTAATTAAAGTTAAATGAAGTCTAATCCAATATGACTGGATTTCTTCTAAGAAGAGATAAAAGACATTAGAAGTGTACATGCACAGTGCAAAGACCACATGAGGACAGAGAAACAAACAGGTCAAGGATATAGGACTCAGGAGAAACTAACCCTGTTGACACCTTGATCTTGGCCTCCCGGCCTCTAGAACTGTGAGAAAATAAATTTTTATTGTTGGAGTCACACAATATGTGTGGTATTTTGTTATGGCAACCCTAAGTGATAAAAATAATTTCAAAATGTATCTTCTGTGTTTATGGAAATTAAAAATTGGCATTGAAAATACGTATTAATCTATATCAACTATAGTTATCCATTGATAGAACAAACTATCTCATAAATCAGTCCCATAATTTAAACAGATGTGCATAACCAGCTGTTAATTGATCCCAAGAATAGAAAATATTTATATAGATAGGACAGAAAATGACCCAACCTCTAATGTTCTCCTTAACTTTCAAAAATCTTGAGTAATCTTCAGAGTATCAAATAAGTAAAATTTTCTCTATTGTATTCTATATTCAAACATTACATAATAATCATAAAGAGAATTAAATAAAATGAATAAAACACAATTCCTTCCAATCAAAGGTGAGGGTATGTAGGGGAGTAATGACAAACTATAAACCGAGTTAAAGCATGATTGAACTACAAATGTCTTCTGAATGAAGAACTATAGGAACACAGAGGAAAGGTGGATGAACTTTGGCAGAGACTTCCTCGAGTTGAGATCCTTGAGTAGGCTCTAGGGAAATTTTTAACTTTGTTAAATGTATTACCACATTCTGTGGGTATAGTGTAGATGTGAAAATATTTTAGGTATAAGTAAACCCAATTCAAATTAGCTAATGCAAAAGGGTATTTATTCTAGGGACATTTGAAGCAATTTGCACAATAGAAGAAAAGATTGAGTGTAGAAAAGACTGAACACTCAATCTTTTCAATTCATGGGTAGGGCAAAGATGCAGCAAAACCCAGGAACCACTAGAGCAGGATTCAAGTGCTTCCACAATTCTCTTACCATCATTCATTGCTGTACATGTCAGTTTATTTTCTTTTGTTGCAGAATGTTTCACAGAAAATGAAGGAAATCTAACAGCTCAAGAGTTTTTTATCTTTAATAATAAGGGACATTCTTTTTTGCTCTCTTTATAACCAACTTCAAAAATTCCAGGGAAGGCTTTGAATATTGCAGCCTGTGATATTGAACTAAGATTTTGATTAATCTATTTTAAAATAGCCACATGGAAAAATAGTGAGAAGGACAGGAACTGTACATACAACAACCTCTAGTATAGATCCAATAGCAAAGCTTTCAACTAACTTTAATTAATTCTAGCAAAAGTAAACCAGGAATAATACCAAGAGAGAATGCACTTTAGGCTGACAAAATAACAAATGAAACTAAAAATAAGTGCTAAATGTCCTATGTAGTAAAGACAAGACATAAAAATAAAGCAAAGCTGGACAATGAAAAGTGACATGTGCTATGTCTAATTTGTGCTTTATGTCATACTGTTGCCAGCATTTAGCATTAGTATGGTTTTTACTATTGATTTCAAAGTATAATTCCAAGAAGCCCCGAAGATTCCAAGAGGGTCATTTCTGTGTATAGTAGAAATGGAGTTGGAGCAAGAGGTCAGAGAAAAAGATTCTGCTCCTTTATCATCAGATAAATTTATATATTCCATTATGTATTTTGTTTATATATCTCCCTAAGGTATGGAACAAGGGAAATTTTTAAGAATTTGGTGGAGGAGTCATGGAAATAGTGTAAGTAAGAAAGACATGATCAACTTTTAATTTTAGAATTATCTTCTGCCTCATGAAGTAAGGCAGGGAATGATGAGACTTGAAATAATTATCCAGTATGGATATAAATACATACTCTGAAATAATGGATAAAGTCCCACATAAATGCAACAGCGGTGATGATCATAAGGAGGGAACAAATTCAACACATATTAAGCAAGTAAAAATGATGTTTTTGTGAGCTATAGGATAGGAGGAAATAGGAAACAACTCAGGACTGTGGGTGGAAGACCACAAATGTTGGAGAGGATGCGGAGAAAAGGAAACCCTCTTACACTGTTGATGGGAATGTGAACTGGTGCAGCCACTCTGGAAAACTGTGTGGAGGTTCCTCAAAGAATTAAAAATAGACCTGCCCTACTACCCAGCAATTGCACTGCTGGGGATTTACCCCAAAGATACAGATGCAATGAAACACCGGGACACCTGCACTCCGATGTTTCTAGCAGCAAAGTCCACAATAGCCGAATTGTGGAAGGAGCTTCCGTGCCCATCGAAAGATGAATGGATAAAGAAGATGTGGTCTATGTATACAATAGAATATTACTCAACCATTAGAAATGACAAATACAAAAAAAAGAAAGAAAAAAGAAAGAAAGAAAGAAAGAAAGAAAGAAAGAAAGAAAGAAAGAAAGAAGAAAGAAATGACAAATACCCACCATTTGCTTCAACGTGGATGGAACTGGAGGGTATTATGCTGAGTGAAGTAAGTCAGTCAGAGAAGGACAAACATTATGTGGTCTCATTCATTTGGGGAATATAAATAATAGTGAAAGGGAATAGAGGGGAAGGGAGAAGAAATGGGTAGGAAATAGCAGAAAGGGAGACAGAACATGGAAGACTGCTAATTCTGGGAAACGAACTAGGGGTGGTGGAAGGGGAGGAGGGCGGGAGGTGGGGGTGACTGGGTGGCGGGCACTGAGGGGGGTACTTGACAGGATGAGCACTGGGTGTTATTCTGTATGCTAGCAAATTGAACACCAATAAAAAATAAATGTATTATTAAAAAAATAAAATAAAATAAATAAAAATAAAAAATACCTAAAAAGAAAAAAAAAAGAATACCGAATTAAAGCCAAATTTTGGTACAGGGCAGCCTGGGTGGCTCAGCGGTTTAGCGCCACCTTCCGCCCAAGGCGTGATCCTGGAGACCAGGGATCAAGTACCACATCAGGCTCCCTGCATGGAGCCTGCTTCTCCCTCTGCCTGTGCCTCTGCCTCTCTCTGTCTCTCTCTGTGTCTCTCATGAATAAATAAAATCTTTAAAAAAATTGGGGGCTTTAGTGATTATATGATAATGAAGACAGAGTAGTTGTGATAAAAGTAATTTGTCTCACAACAGAAAGGATATCCTCTGGAAGGTGAGAAATTCTAATGCAAAGCTTGTAGAGGATGTGAAAACTTGGGTGCCTGGCTGGCTCAATGGGAAGAGCATGTGCCTCTTGATCTTGAGGTCATACCTTAAAGCCCCACATTGGATATAGAGATTACTAAAAAAAAAAAAAAAAAAAAAAAAAAAGGTATAAGCTTTTTTAAAAATTTAAAAGCTGAAGACTCTTTAGGGAAAGGTTGAAGATCATGAAGTGAGGAAGATTGTTAAAAAGCAATGTTTGATAACAGAAAAACTGCTAAGGATGAGACTGTGAGATATTAGTTTTAGAAAATTGGCAAGAGGAGGAATACTACCATCAAGGGATTGAGAATGAGTGTCCAAGAAGGGTAGGTAATGATCCAAAAATAAATTATGTGCTGGAAACCAAAAAAGTGGGAGTCCAAAGAGGAAGAATTAATATTGGAGAAAACATGAATAAGATGAAGTTTGAAAAAGATTGATTGGTTTTGTCAGGAAGAAGCTTATCAAGCAGTTTATTAGAGTTCCGTTTTGGAAATCATGGTGCAAGATAGATTTCAGTTGTCTAAGAAGTAAAAGGAAAGCCAGAAGGGATTAAAATTATTATAACTCTCAAATAATGAACAATAATGAACAAAGGAAAGACATAATAGAGATGAGACTCTACTCTTTGAGTAATTGATTTGTCATATCAAGTAAACACTCTAAGATAGTTTTATATATCATAAAAGTGAATGGAACTTACCAAATGGTTGTGTCAGTAAGGATGGACTAACATAGACTGCAGCTATAGAATTTCCACAGATCTCTGTAGCTTAAAAAACATAGGTAGAAAGCTGGAAGCACCACAATTACAGAGTTGAAGTTATACTATAAAATTGTAGTAATCAAAACAGTATGGTACTGGCACAAAAATAGACACATAGAAAACCAAGAAAGGAACCCACAACTGTATGGTCAATTAATCTACAAAGCAGAAAAGAATATGCAATAAGAAAAAGTCCCTTCAGCAAACAGTGTTAGGAAAACTGGACAGTAATAAGCAAAAGAATAAAACTGGACTACTTTCTTACACCATACACAAAAATAAACTCAAAATGGATTAAAGGCCTAAATGGAAACCTGAAACCTAGTTTAAAATCCTAGAAGAGAACACAGGCAGCAAACTCTTTGACATTAATTATAGCAATTTTTTTCTAGATATGTCTCCTGAGGCAAGGGAAACAAAAGCAAAAATAAACGATAGGGACTACATCAAAATAAAAAGATTCTGCACAGCAGAAGTAACTAAAAGGCGACCTATGGAATGGAAGAAGATGTTTTCAAATGACATTTCCAATAAAGGGTTTCTATCTAAAATATATAAGGAACTTAGAAAACACAACACCAAAAAATAATAATAATAATCCAATTTTAAAATGGGCAGAAGACATGAACAGACATTTCTCCAAAGAAGACATACAGATGGCCACAAGTCACTTATCATCAGGAAAATAAATGTAAATCAAAACTACAGTGAGATATCAGTTCACACCTGTCAGAATGGCTAAAATCAACAACCTAAGAAACAATAGGTGTTGCTGAGGATGTGGAGAAAAAGGAACATTCAGGTACTGCTGGTGGGAATGCAAACTGGTGCAGCCACTGTAGAAAACAGCACGAAGGTTTCTCAAAAAGTTAGAAATAGCACTGTGTTATGATCCAGCAATTGCACTACTAGATATTTACCCAAAGGATACAAAAGTACAGATTTCAAATGGTATATGCCCCCCAATGTTGATAGCTGCATTATCAACAGTAGCCAAATTATGGAAAGAGCCCAAATGTCCCTAGACTGATGAACAGATAAAGATATCATATATATATATATATATATATATATATATATATATATACTATTCAGATACTATTCATCCATAAAATAAATGAAATCTTGCCATTTGTATTAACATGGAAGGAGGTAGAAAGAATAATGCTAAGTTAAATAAGTCAGAGAAAGACAAATACTGTATGATTTAAGTCATATGTGAAATTTAAGAAACAAAACAGATGAACAAAGGGAGAAGAAAGAGAAAGAGTGAGATCCTCCAAGATGACAGTGGAGTAAGAGAACTTTAGGCTTCTTTCATCCCAGGAACACAACTAGATAACTATCAAATCATCCTAAATACTCTAGAATGTAGTCTGAAGACAGAACAAACTCCATAACAAAAGGGAGAGAAGAGTCCATACCAAAGAAGATAAGGAAGTGTGAGGAAGTGAGACATGGTTTAGGGGAGAACTGGATCACAGCTGCTGTGAAGGGGAGGTACCTGTGGCCAAGGAGAAGGGAGAGAGAGAAGCACACAGGGGAATGAACAAGAGAACATTTCCCCAAAACCATTGGCTTAGAAAATGAGAGGGACTGAATTTTGTGAGTTCTTGCAACCAGAGGGACTTAAAGTCTGGAGTTTTTTTTTTTTTTTTTTTTTTTTAAAGTCTGGAGTTTTAAAGGTCAATGGGCTTGGCAGAGATAGAGCACTGAGGACACTGCCCAGCTCCTGGAGAGAAGGCAGACAAACAACCGGGGGAGATGATCATGGAAAAAGCAATCGAAGAACATCTGGGGCACACAGTGGGGAAGATAATTCACTCATCTAGGAGAGTATTCCTGGGGGGCTATGTTCACATAGATGCTTCTTTTTAAACAGGGGAGCTGACCTACACCATTCCCCTTTCCTGCCTCTCAGCATAAACACAGCCACTGATGGGAGGCAGTGCAGCACCAATGCTAGCTGCCTGACTTGCTTATGCTAAGTCCCACTATCCTGCACTCTGGCAAGACTGCCCTTTTAGGTCAAGCTTGTCTCAAGTCCCAGTGTGGTAGGTCCCTCCCACAGAAGATCAGTGCAGGCCCATGTCTACTCCATGACTCTAAAGCCTTGAATTTTAAATTAAAAATTAGTAGGCTTGACTGAGATAGGGCCAGGAGGGCACTGTGCTGCTTCTGGAGAGAAGGCAGACAAACAACCTGGGGCAGACAGTGTGGAAACAGCATCTGAAAAATGCCTGGGGCACACAGTAGGGGATATTATTTGCTCTTCTCTGTGTGCTTCCCTAAGGGGAAGCATTCACAGAGACATTTCCCTGGAGCAAAGGAGATGACAATGAGCAACAGGATGGAAGAAGCAGAGGAATTAAAAATGTAGAAGACAAAACAATGGAAAATAATAAAGCTGAACAAAAGAGAGAAAGAATTATGCAACGCGAGAATAGACTTGGGAATTCAGTGTCTCCATCAAATACAATAACATTCGTATTAGAGGAGTCCCAGAAGAAGAGAGAGAAAATGGAGCAGAACATTTATTTCAAGAAATAATAGTAGAAAATTGCCCCAATCTGGGGAAGGAAACATACCCAGATTAGGAGATGCAAAGAGAACTCCCATCAAAATCAACTCCCATTAAAAGCAGGCCAACACCGAGACATAATATAGCGATATAGCAAAATATAGTGATAAAGAAATCTTAAAAGCAGCAAGTTAAAGAAGTCCTTAATTTACAAGAGAATACTCATAAGGCTAGCTGGAGATTTCTCAGTGGAAGCTTGACAAGCCAGGAGGGAGAAGCATGATGTATCTATTCAAAGTGCTGAATACAAAAAGCCTGCAGCCAAGAACACTGTATCTACGAAAGCTATCATCCAGAATAGAAGGAGAGAGAGCTTTCCAGACAAAACTAAAGGAGTTTATGGCTACTAAACTAGCCCTGTGAGAAATATTAAAGGGGACTCTTTAAGTGCAATGGAGAGACCAAAAGTAACAAAGACAAGAAAGGACCAGAGAAAATCTCCAGAAACAATGACAAAACAAATAATAAAATGGCAATAAATATACATATAAATCAATTACTCTGAATGTAAATGGACTAAACATTCCAATCAAAATGTCAGAATGGATTTTAAAAAGACCCATGTATATGCTGCCTACAAGAGATTCATTTTAGACCTAAAGACACCCGCAGATTGAAAGTGAGAGGATGGAGAAACATGCAAATTGATGTCAAAATAAAGTTGAAGTAGCAATACTCATATCAGACAAACTAGCCTTTTTTGACCTTGTATTGTTTTTACACTGCTTTGGTATCAGGATAGTACTGGCCTTGTGGAATGATTTCAAATATATTCTCTCTATTCCATTATTTTTAAGTTTTTGGCAAAGATTGCCATTAATTATTATTATTTTTTGATTGCCATTAATTTTTATTTTTTAAATGCTTGGTGGAATTCACCAGTGAAACCATGTGGTCTCAGGCTTTTCTGTGCTGGGAGATTTTTGATTCCTAATTCAACTTTCATTCTCATTATTGGTCTAAGATTTCCTCTTTCTTGGATTCAAGATTTTCTTGGATTCAAGATTCATAATTCACTTGTGGTAACCTGTGCATTTTTGGGAATTATTATTTTTTTTTCTAAGTTTGTTGGTATGTAAGAGTTAATAGTAATCTGTTATCACACTATGCATTTCTGTGTTTATCTGTTTTCTTTTCCATTTCTCATTTTGATTTTTGAGATTTCTTTCTTTTTTCTTAGTTAATGTAAAGCATTGCCGATTTTGTTTATTTTTTAAGCTCATTATTACCTCAATGCTATATTATTGTTTATTCTGGCCTCTGTTTTATTTCTGATTTTTCCTTGTTATTTCTGCCTCTACTAAATTTCAGCTAAGTTCCTTCTTTTTCTAGCTCCTTGTGGTATAATATTAAGTTGTTAATTTGAACATGTTTTCTTAATGTAAGTCTTGATAGCATATATTTCACTCTAAGACCTGCTTTTGCTATATCCCATAGGTTTTGGAATATTGTTTTCTTTTTCTTTTGTTTTGAGACATATTTTGATTTTGCACTTGATTTCTAATTTAGCCTATTGTTTGAGCAGTAGTGTGTTTAATATTTACATAGTAAATATTTAATATTAAAAGAGAGAGAGAGAGAGAGACAAATCAAGAGAAAGGCTCTTAACTATAGAGAACAAGCTGATGGTTACCAGAGGGGAGAGGTGTGGGGGTGGGTGAAATAGGTGTTGGGGATTAAGGAGTGCACTTGTCCTGTTGAACACAGGGTGATGAATGGAATGGTTGAATCATTACATTGCATACCAGAAATTAGTATAACACTGTATACTAACTAACTGGAATTAAAATAAAAACGTAAAAAAATAAAAAAAAATAGGTGGATCTGTAATTTGAATTACACATACATTGCAGGGATACAAAATGAGTAATTCCGAATGAGTACCAAATTGCCACCTAAAAGTGGAAGGACCATTAGATTATACAGTTTAGAGTATGCCTAAGACAAAGAAAGGTCAATTTTTCCTTTGATATAAATATCAGACACCACACTGTACCAGATTTTTTGTGGCTCCAACAATGAAGTTCAAAGCTGTGTTATTGAGCTAAATTAGGTTTGTGACCTTCCCTTAAATTGTGTATCTCAAGCTTTAAGAGAGTTTAAATATTATTTTTGCCTATTAGAGACACAATAAATGCATATCAGTCAGGTTTAGATTATCTTTCCAAGGTTATATTTTTAAAGATTTTATTTATTTATTTGATAGAGCATGTGCAAGAGAAAGCACAAGTGGGGGGAGGGGCAAACGGGAGGGAGAAGAAGGCTCCCTGCAGAGAAGGGAAGTTGATGCTATGCTAGATCCCAGGACACTGGGATTATGACCAAGGTCAAAAGTAGACACTTAACGAGCTAAGCCACCCAGGTACCCATTTCCAAGGCTATTTTGAAAAGTTGAGAAGCATCCCATATATGAAGTCCACCAACATCCCTAATATTGGCTCCATATCATCTTCAAATAATACATTAGAGGCAGAATTTTCAGTGAAATTGAACTTTAGGAAAGCTCTTAATATTGGAAATTGACATATGTGGAATTTTAATGACTTAAGGCTGGACCAGAAAATCAGTGGATTTAGGGCAAAGGGGAAGAGGTATTTAGAAATCAACTGAGTACCACAACAACATAGAAATGAAGTAAATAGATTCATTCATAGCTACACAAAAACACCTGCTGTCACTGTGACTCTAGAAAAATTTCATCAAAAGGATTTAAATTATATAATACAATTTATCTAAAGAATGAAAATTCAGGGATCCCTGGGTGGCGCAGCGGTTTGGCGCCTGCCTTTGGCTCAGGGCGCGATCCTGGAGACCCGGGATCGAATCCCACATCGGGCTCCCGGTGCATGGAGCCTGCTTCTCCCTCTGCCTATGTCTCTGCCTCTCTCTCTCTCTGTGACTATCATAAATAAATAAAAATAAATAAATTAAAAAAAAAAGAATGAAAATTCATACTGTAGTAAAATAGTAATATGACACCTAGTATTTATAATGATTTACACACTTTTGTAGCTTTCAAATTCAAAGATCTCATGTAGGCACATGACCATAAATCACAAAAGCTTTAAAAATATGTGATTATATATGACTGTTTTAAATAAATAAAAGTTTAGTTAGTAATTAAGAATTCTAAGATAAGCATTTGGAAGTACCCAAAATAAGTCATGGTAGATAAGCTACTCTATTATAAATTATAGTTAATTCAAGAACTATGTTCAAGGAAAGATTTATTGTCATAGACATACTCATTATAAGAAACCACAGAGAAACGAAATTACAGAGCAAAGCAAAGGTCAAACCCAGCACATCAGTTGAAAATAAATGGAGAAAATAGATGGAGAAATGCAGCAAGGTTTGGCACCAGATCAATAGCCTTAGGGGCTGAACAATTCTAGGAGAAATGTTCCTAGTAATCACAAGTTCTGAACATGAACAGAAGCTGGTTGGTGTTAGGATTATAGTTCAATGTATAAAAATGTGCTGAGACTGCTTCTAAATGCAGTATGAATTGCATGTACATTGAAAGGAGTGTGAATTTAATGGGAATTGTTGACTAGTGAATTATATAAAATTATTCACTGAACAATAAGAAGGAGTATTTTCCATTAAATAATTTGATTATTTTTCACGTCAATATTTTCTCTTTAAAACTGGATGACTGGATTTACTGACCCTGATATTGCTGCTGGAAAACAGGCTGACTGATTTCCGGCCTTTCAAGTTGGCAATTCCAGTTTATAGTTATTTGAAATTGGGATTAGTCCTTAGCTCGGATAGCCCTAAATATTAATATTACCACACAGAAAGTTTATAAAACCTGCTGTTGATCTGGTTGTATAATGTATATGCTGATTTGTACTTATATATAAAGTAAGCCTAGAATACTATCTAAAAACTATTCTTTTAACTGTAAGAAGATCTACATGAAAAATAATTATGAAAAGATAAATCTGAAAAATTTAGAAGCTTAAACCTATTCATTGGCCTCTGTACATGGTAATCTTTGAAATGTAGATTTGCATATAATAAACCTGATTAAAATTCTTCATTGCTCTAAAAAAAATATTGGTCCAAACCATTGACCAGCAATTGATCAAGGAAAGCTGAGTTATTGGACTTAATGTTATTCATGGAGAACATTACATGGAGTAAATAACAGTTTTGTCTCATCAGGATTTACAATATAATATATGCAGAGTTTCATGACCTGAGCTCAATGGTTTTAAAATAGATTATCCTAGGTAGAGGACTCGTTGGAATTGAGCAGAGTTTATACAAAGTAGCTTTGTATTGGTGGAAAAGCCTTAATATTCAAAACGTTCATATGGGCAACTGAGCTAATTTAATTTTCTCATAGTCTAATCTTCCAGGAACAAATATTTGCTGGAGCATGTAGCTAAATTATTTCCTCAGGTACAAGTATTATTGAGCACAGAAACAGAGAAGTTTATTTGGTCACAGAATTGTTTAGCACAGAGAGAGAATATAATTGATCCCTAATTGTTTCATATGTTGGTTCATATTCTCAGTTTCTTTTTGATCATTCATGACTAAGCCGAACAGTAGATCATTTCCATCACAGAATGTCATCAATATAGTTTTGTATTATTGTCTGATAAGTCTGGGTCATGCATGCAGTTTTTGTACGGTTCTAAACAGATTTTCTTGTTTTTCTTTAGAAGATAATTTATTGAATCATTTAGAGGACAGTGACTGTGTAGCAGCAATAAAGATCCTGGAGAGGATGCACACTTAAGTAATATAATATAAACAGTATTAGGAGAAAGATTATGGTTATAGTTTGTCCAAACAGGGAGCAAGAGTGCTAAACTTAAACCACGAGAACTGATCCCATCCCTAATCTAATAATTTTTAGACTAGCTAAAAGGACATTATTTTTCTGTCTGGACTGTAGCTATGATTACTATATCTTTATAAGTCACTTTATGGTTGACTTCAACTAATCAGATAAAATAATGATTTCTTACAAGAAAATGATATCAAAAGAAGCTGGGGTGCACCTCAGAGTAAAAAATCTCAACAGTTGGTCAATATGTTGTATGGTGTACCAAATCAAGAATAAATAATAACCAAGTATTGCACAAGAGAACAATGGAATGAAAAAACCAATATTGAAACTAGAGACATTGGAACACTGGGTGGCTCAGTCAATTAAGCATCTGCCTTCAGCTCAGATCATAATCCCAGGGTCCTGGGATCAAGCCTCATATTGGGCTCCCTGCTCAGTGGGTAGCCCTGCTTCTCCCTCACTTCTGTCCCTCTCCCTATTCATTCTCTCCCCCTTCCTCTCAAATAAATACATAATTTTTTTTTAAAACTACGGATATCACTGATTTCATAATTAAGCAGTAAAATGCATCAGTTATTCTAGAAACCTTAACCAGAGAGCCAGAAAAATAAAAAAAGAAAAGCACAAAGATTAAACATTATAATTTGTCTCTCATGCAGATCTCATTCTTTGCTTCTTGAGTAACAGTGGTATACTTCTTAATAGCCTTCTTGATTAAAATTCTTGGGATGTATATTAGTCTGTTGAGTTGCTACCACAAAGTATTATAGACTAGATAGACTAAATAACAGACATCTGTTTTCTCACAGTTCTGGAAGCCAGAAGTCTGAGACTAGAGTATCATCAGAGTTTCTATCTACTGAGGGTCAAGGGGGAAAGATCCATCCAGGCTTTTCACTATGGTTTGTAGATGGTCATCTTCTCCTTCATTTTCATGTTGTCTTCCCTTTGTTCATGTCTTTATCTAAATTTGCTCTTATAATGACACCAGTCATATTGGATTATGACCCACCCTAATTACTTCATTTTAACTTAATCACCTTTATAAAGAGTCTATCTCTAAAAAACAGTCACATTCTGAGGATGCATGGATTAGGATTTCAGCATATGAATTATTGGGGAGGGACACAATTCAACCCACAGCATTCTACATTATAAGTCCCCCAAATTTGTGTTCTTCTCACATCCAAAATATATTCATCCTATTACAAAAATCTTAAGTCCTTCTATCATCAAGTCTTAGTCCAAAATCTTATCCAAAATATTAATCAGATATGAGTGAGACTTGAGTTATGACTCATCCTAAGCTGTGAACTTGTGAAACTAGACAAGATATGTTTTTCTAAAATACATTGATGAGATAGACAGGCATAGGTTAGACACACCCAATATAAAAGGGATAAATCATAGAGAAGAAAAGGATCACAAGTGCCAAGTAAATTTAAAATATAGCAAGGTGGGGCACCTGGGTGGCTTAGTGGTTGAGCATCTGCCTTTGGTTCAGGTCATGATCCCGTAGTTCTGGGATCAAGGCCCCACATTAGGCTTTCTGCAGGGAGTCTGCTTCTCCCTCTGCCTGTGTCTCTGCCTCTCCCTCTGTGTCTCTCATGATTAAACAAATAAAATCTTTAAATAATAATAATAAAATATAGTAGGGCGAATATACTATCAGGTTTTTAATTTTTATTAAGATAACTTTTTAGAGCACTTTAAGTTTCAGCAAAATTGAAAGAAAAGTAGAGATATTTCCCATGTAGTCCGTGCCCCTTCACATGCAAAACCTCCCTCATTTTTAGCATCCCCCCGATCAGAATGGCACATTTGGTATAATTGATAAACCTACATTGATGGACATAGTTTATATCCATAGTTTATATTAATTTACTCTTGGTGTTGGACATTCTATGGGTTTGGACAAATTTATGACATGCATCCAGCTCTACACAATTATACAAAATAGTTTCTCTGTCCTAAAAATGTGTGGACAACCTTTTTATGCCTCGTTTTTACTGTCCCACATATTTTTGCCTTTTTCAAATGCCTTAGAGTTAAAATCATACAGTATATATATTATCTTTTTATATTGGCTTTTTTTCACTTAGAAATATGCATTTAAGATTTCTCCCTGTCTTTTCATGGCTTGATAGCTCATTTCTTTTTAGCATTAAATGATATTCCATTGCCTGAATGTACCACAGCTTATGTATCCATTATCTACTGAAGAACATCTTGATTGCTTCCAAGTTTTTTTTAAACATTTGCTTTTTATTTGTTTTTATTTATTTTTTTATTTTTTTTAAAAGGACTTTATTTATTTATGAGAAACACACAGAAAGAGAGAGGCAGAGGCACAGACAGAGGGAGAAGTAGGCTCCATGCAGGGAGCCTTTTGTGGGACTCTAAGGTGTCCTGATTGCTTCCAAGTTTTGTCAATTAATGAGTAAAGCTGCTATCAACATCCATATGCAGGCTTTTGTGTGGCCATACATTTTCAGTTCCTTTGGGTGAATATCAAGGAGTATGTTTCCTGAATCACATGGCAAGAGTATATTCAGTTTTACAAGACACTGCCAAACTGTCTTCCAAAGTGGCATTACCATTTTGTATTCTCATTTTGTATTTACCACAATGAATGTGAATTGCTCTACATCCTTGTCAGCATTTAGTATTGTCAGCGTTCCTGATTTTGGCCATTCTAGTAGGTTAGTAATAGCATCTCATTGTTTTACTGTGTATTTCCCTGATAACAAATGATGTGGAGCAAATGGTGTGGAATATATTGTCATATGATTACTTGCCAGATGTATTTCTTTGTGTTGAGATCTCTATTTAGGCCTTTGTTCCATTTTTAAATATATATCATATATATATGATAGTAGCCCTGTATAATCTGTGTCTTTCACAAATACTCTCTCCTAATCTGTGACTTTAATTCTCATTTTCTGGATGTTGTCACAGAGCAGTTGTTTCTTTCTTTGTTCTTATATAATGTCATCTTGAGACTCATATTGTTTGTTTTCCTTCTATCAAGGATCACAGTTCTGTGTTGCCTTTGTCCAATTTCTGAAGACAGTTATTTCATGTATTTTATGAAGCTGTTTATAGTCAGTGAAAGCTTCACTCCATATAGTTCAGCCCACCTACTCTAGTGGTCTAAGGAGAGAAGGTTATGGAAATCACCATCTTAAGCAGTCAAAACCCTTCCCTGTTTTTCCAGTTTTTCATATTTGAAAATCTTTGCACTACCTTGATTTTACACATTAGGTCAACTGGATCATTGGTTTGAACATCTGCAAGTATAGAAGACAACTCTGATCATCTCAAGTAAAGATGGTAGAGAAGCAAGAGCAGAACAGGAGCAGCCCTTTTCAGATTTTATTTTTTTCTCAAACAACTATGCCAGAAGCCTCCTGGTCAAGATTAATACAGGCAGCCTGGATGGCTCAGCGGTTTAGTGCCACCTTCAGCCCAGGGTGTGGTCCGGGAGACCCAGGATAGAGTCCCACATTAGGCTCCCTGCATGGAGCCTGATTCTCCCTCTGCCTCTCTCTCTCTCTCTCTCTCTCTCCCTCTCTCTCTGTCTCTTATGAATAAATAAAATCTTTTAAAAAAGATTAATACTAAAAAAAATAATAAAATAAAATAAAAATAAAAATAAAAAAGATTAATACTACTAGCTTATTTATTATGGTAGTTCAAAAGAACTTTCCACTCACTACTTCCTTATTTGATCCCCGCCCACCCCCCCCCCCCGCCCCGCCCCACCACTCTCATAGTGCTTTGAGATCTTGGTGGAATGAGCCAAGAACGCACTCTACTTTAGTATCTTAGTGGGATCCTGGAATAAAACTGAATTAATGAGTGAGAAATTTGCTTATTGAGACCAGAGGGTGTGAAAAGACCAAATTTCTTATTAAGATTTATTCTGATTTAATCAATCAGATTGAGGTATACTTTTCCCTAAAAGTTTTCAAGATAATCACAGTTATAGATTTTCATTCATTGTCAAAATAATAACCATTAAGCAGTCATCAAATAAACTTTATGTCTGGTTGCTACAGTTTTTGGTTGTTGCTATCTACTTCCCAATTTTCCTCCCAAAAGAAAACTGAAATCTCTCTCCCTAACTTGTTTACTAATAATGTTGCAAATTATGTCTTAGGGCTGGATTTAGACAAATGACTAATCTCAATCAATAAAGTGTTTTTATAATTTTAAATTTTATAAGGACATATTTCCAAGTCAGGGATAACTTTAGGCCTCTTTTTTAATGAATTTCACTGATATGTGTAAGGAAATTTTGCTTATCTGAATTTGATTCTCACATATTGTATTTTTAGAATATACCTTTCTTTATCTTATCCACAAGTATCTAGCTGCATGCTATGCTTGTTCTTTTCAGTTAGCACCTCCCACACCTCAGATGTTTTCTCATCTCTTTCATTATTGTTCTATGCCTCAGAGGTTTACCCTAAGTCACTGCATTTCTTGTGCTCCTTTGTTAGCTAGTATGTTATTGTGTTCAGCCAGTGAGAGATATTGACAAGAGATGGGGAGGTGAGAGAGACAAGGAGAGGCTGGGATAGTCTTCCCCCTCTTGCCCTCTGTTCCAGCCTGTTTGGCAGCAGCTGAATCTCTCTTGCACTACTTTTATTTCCTCTTGTCCACTACTCAATAATTTTAGCTCTCTCTGGATTCCAAAAGTATAATTTCCCAAATTTATCTCTTTATTCTTAGAGGTGAGAGCAATTTTTAGATATTGTTAGTCTGATTGCTTTAATATCACTTATTGGATGTCTTAACTTTTCCCACATGTCTAAAAGTTGTCCTTTTATTATATTCTCTTGAATTATTTGAACTGGTTTCTATTTTCTAATGGGATCATAACAGATACCTATATATCATATAAGATTCTATTTTTAAAAGGAGTAGGAAAGCAGCTTATTTTTGGTAGATCTAGAGAAGGACGCACTATGTCAGGGAGCTGTGGGAGAAAACCCCGTAGTTAATTGTTTCCGTGAGTGACTCAAAGGTTCTGGTTACAGTTCACTCATCACCTTTATGTTTTTTATTTGTTTTTAATTCAACCCATTTATTCTCTTAAGTGATTTTCATTTACAGTGCCTCCTATCTTCAACACTTTTTCTTTAGTTTTGGTTCATTTGTTTGCTTGTTTTGTAGATGGTTTCTCTTCAGGGCAGATTTTTTTTTTTTTTTAGGAAAGCTTTCCCTGATCCTTCTGTATAAAAAAGCATCTGCCCTTATCACTCTCTACTACATCCACCTCTTTATTTTTTCATCTCATTTACAATTTCTTTCCTTCTCTTTTTATGTCTCCTTATTTATTATTCATCTCTCATCATCTTCTGAAGATGCATAGTTCATGAGAGCAGAGTCTTTCCTTTATGCTCTTATTCATCATTAAATTCCCAAGCATCTAAAATGCAAAGCCTGCCACATAATCATTGTTCAAGGGAAACAATAATGCTTCAGGATACAAGTAAATACAGTGTTTGGAGAAAGGCAGTTATTACCAATGCAGGCTTACATTTTGGGACAAAAATTTTAAGTATTATCTACTTTAAGGGTATCAGAATGTCTTTAGTTAGTGTCTGTGTGGCTCCTTTAAAATGGCAAATAGAACAAAGATCTACAAGCTGAACCACAGCTGTGAAGACAAGAAAATGTACCATTGATGTTAAAATAATCCTCACATTATTTGTACCCACAGATTGGTGAGATATGAAGGCATGAATTGTACACTCTTAAAAATTAATTTTGACATCTAATTTAAATAAAAATAAGATAACGTTAAAGCCCATTAGTAATTTTATTCACTGATTATTTCTGTGCATTCTAATTATGATATCCAAAAATCAGCTATAGACTTTAGATTACATTATTTAAATGAATTTTTTTTCTTATTAGAACTCTGATAAAATACTTAAAATACTTTTTTTTCTTAGAAGAAGTAATGAGTAGAATTAGAAATGCCTCTTTATGCTGGGTACAGACCTTCCAAACAGAGATGAATTAGTCTCTATGCTATCTGGTCCCTGAGCTCTATTTAAAATGATCAAATGTACTTATGATCACAGAAACTCTCCAATGAAGTTTTGTAGTCCATCAGTGCACAAAATCAGCATTTTTTCAATTAGCGTGAAAGACTGAGTGGCTGCACAAATTTATCTAGTAAGAGGAAGATGACTGAATTAGTAAGAAAGCTGGTCTCTAGTGGGAAAGCCAGATCAGTAGATGGTATTAACTTCATTTTTTTCTATTCATATCACTGCATAGTGAATTGAATAATAAGTGAATTGGGATATTGAAACTAAACCATACTAAAAGTATTTGTCTTATGAAATTTAAAACAGGAATGTATCTGAATAGTACATTTATTCTTTCTCTCACCTTGAATATACTATTACATAAGCTGTGCCAACATATTCTATATTAAGAAGTAGAATTTAGTGGGAAAAGTACCAAAGGATTTGGAATAAGGGGTGCCTGGGTTTAATTTACTCTATTCTCATTGCCAGGTCAACATAGTTATACTGTGCATGCATGCGATCCTGGTAGACTTACAAAGACAATTTAATGATTCCATTTTAAATGTGATATCCAGAAGAATTTATAAGTGGTGCTAAAACTGTGGCCTCTGTAACATATCCTTAACTTATATTCACAAAGGAGATTAGAAAACCATTGTCCTGAATAGCTGCCTTTTTAGGAAATAGCAACTAGTCGATTTTTGTCAGTATTTCTCTTTGCTCAGATAATAAAATTCACAAGCAGATTTTTTATGCACTGCCTTTAAGTTTCACATAGAACCCTCATTTTTATCCTATATTCCCCACCCAGTTCCCAGAAATTGCTCTCTTTAGTCTCTCACTATTTCTTTACCTATGCTCCTTATGTTTGAGTTTCATAACATAGGAATTAAATGAATTGTTTTTATTAGTTATCAAAGAGAAATGAAAAATAGTTATTAGTTTTATTCACTCCTCCTTCTACTCTAGATCAGGAATCCTCACACACAAAGATTACAGTGATCCTATATACAAAACTCTCAGCAGTGAACAACAGGCACAATGCTTCAGGTAATAAGACTTTTGGCAGCACAAAGTCATGGAGGCCTTATGAGAGGAGTCATCACTAAGAAGATAAACTATAGAGGGAGATTGGTAACTTTGGCAGCAGTATTTGGTATGAAAGGTGGATTAATAAGATTAAGTTAAGGAAAAGATGAAGTATTTGAGGGAGATATAACAAATATTGGCTCTAGAATAAGAAGACAATGTAAAGCCATAAACAAAAAAGAACAAAATACCTTTTGGGGGGATGGAATTGGAGTCCAATGACAGAGTACTAGGATAAGCAAATTTGATCACATCTGAATAAATTCTGAATTCATTACTTACTGATAAAAAGACTTGTTCAAAATCTGTATGCCTGATTCACAAATCTGTATATATGCTATTCTTGACCTCTAGGTTCTCAAAACTCCCAACCTTTTCCCCATTTCTGAAGGCAATATCCATTTTCTCATTTACTTCTCCTACCTTACTTCATTTCTTCCCCTTCCACCATTTAAGTTCTCCAATATCTGTTTAATCAGTCTCTTAGATTAAATGTTCTCTGTTGCGATAGCTAATGTAGTTTGTTTTTCTAACTAAACTGTCACTGATACCAATCCTCCTTCATTCTTTATTCTCTTCTCAGTTATCTCAAGAAAAGACAAGTCAAGATTCTGATGCTTTTGTGGTGGCTCACTCAACTTTCTTCAATCTACCTGATAATCCTGAAAGAACCCAATTCATGTATAAAGGCCTTTTCTGTTTAGAAGAACTTCAGTACTACACCTAGCCTAATACAGAGTAGTTGACCTGGAGAAAATAACTGAGATCAAGGACTAAGAGAAAATACTTAATAATAAGTCATTTTTATTTTATTCTATATGTTTCCTTTCTGTTAGTAATAATAACATTTTCTAGAAGCAGTTGCATAATAGTGTCTGTCTTTTCAGGAATGATTCTTCACCCCTGACCTGGCTACTCAATTTCAACTGCAGAGTAAACTCTGGGTGTGTGTCTTCTGTCCTCTCTTGTCTATGTCATAACTGCACTAAAATTGATCATATATTAAGCACTGTAAAATGTGATACTGAAATTTTAGAAAACAGACATATAATTCTAGATGATGGGTCATGTAGAACTGGAAGTCAGCTTAGGTCTGGTAACCCCCCCAGAGGGGAGAGGTGGTGATGAGGATGGTTTGGAAAGAGCCAAACTATGCTAGGAATTAAAAACCACTGCTGCAGCCAGAGAAAACAACATTGATAAAGTGACACTGATAGGAACCACAGGCATTGACAAGTCCCTTCTTGCCTCCATTTGCCTCAGTCTCCTCCAGTGCCTGTATTGAAAAAGCATTATGAGGAATCCACATGACAAAGAATTATACATTACAGAATCCCCACTGTAGTATCAAAAAGCAAAATATAAAAGTGTAGATTTAAATCTGAGATTTAAATGGCTTTATAACCAGCATGAATAAGACACAATTTTAAACTCTAATTAGGACTCCTAACCCTGAGAAATAACCTAGCTTTATGGATCAGTGCATGATAGAGATAAAGCACATTTGGCTTTATAGCTGCAGAGAAGGTAAGCTAAGTAGTGATAATTAAGCACCAAATAACCTAATATACTAATTGACTTATTACATTACTGTGATCTATTTTATAAGCCCACTTTATAACTTGTTCTTCTTGAAAAGGATAGGGGGTGGGCAGAGGCAAACACTAAAAATGGAACGGTGATACTGTGATATATTAGGGATGATCACATAGTGTGCGCTACCCCTCCACACATAGGTAGACTCTGATTCCCCTCTCTTGAACCTGGGCTGGCTTTAATGTATTGACCAAACAAATTCAGTTACAATGGCATTGTGGGACATAAGAATCTCTCCAGCCTCCACCTGAGCCTCACTGTCTTAGGAATTTCTGAGTTGCCATGCAAGAAGTCTGATTACAGCACTGGTGAGGCTTATTGTAGATTCTCTAATTGAGAGTCCCAGCTGAGCCCAGCCTTTGAAGTGTTTCTGCCAAAGCACAAAACATGGAAGGCCAGATATCTTGGATCATCCAAAGCACCCTCGCTGTGAGCTAAAAACCACTTAGTGACATCTTTTAAGAACATGTGGAATGGAAGAGTCAGCCTGCCTAAATTCATGACCCAAACACTTATGAGACAGAATAAAATGATCGTTTCAAGTCAATAAATTTTGGGATAGTTTGTTATGCAGCAATAGATAGTGAGACAGATCTACATAGGATCAGAGATAAACAGAAGTCCCATGACTTTTTTTGAGACAACACATGCAAGATAGAGTATTCGTTTTCCAACTTAGTCTAAATAGCCTTTTTCACGTTATTCAAAAGGAGCGTAGACACTAAAATAAGAGGAAATGATATAGAAGCAAGTAGCATAGAGTAAATAAAACAAAAATAAAAAAATAAACAAAATATAGAATATACTTCTCTGTACTCTCAGGAGAAAAATGGACTCAGAATAAAACAGAAATATGGGGTAATAAAATGACAGGAAGAATGGGAAAAGTGGAGGTATATAATTTCTTAGATACAGAATTAAGGTCTTCTGATTTACTGTGAGGTAAAAAAAAAATTTTGAGAGACCAATATTTCTAAAAACAACTTCAAAATTGGGATAATGTTTAAAAACAGTTATGTAGTTTTATCAGAAACCTAGATCCAACAGGACTAGAGGGGCAAAGATTACAAGGAGGGGATAATTTAGGAAAGGCCAGCTAATGATCTGCAGCTTTTTGCCTGGGAACAGTTGGTGATGCAGAAGCTGTGCAGAGTGGGAGATTTAATATAAGCCTAAAAAGACCAAGTAAGTGGAGAAGGGATTTTTTTTTTTTGTAGTCTTACAGTTCTAGGAAGAAAGATTAAAATATAGAAAATATAGAACCCTTCCAGAAAGGGCCCCTAGTGAAACATCGGCTCGTAGCTGAAAGCCCTGGAGTATACCCTATGAAAAGAAGCAAAGCAGATATAAAATGAGCCTTACACTAACTGAACCTAGCTTCGATTTATCTCAATCCTTGACCGGATTAAGATGATCGACCCCCACTTTTCTCTGGCTATCAGTGAAAAAAGTGAGCCATCTCTAGAGAGAGATAACATCATAATAGGCCAAGTCATTCAAAATATACTTCAGCTCAGCTACCGAATAATTTTGATGCGAATTCAGGTTCTTATTTTAGCTTCAAAACTCTTACTGTGTTTATCATTTGTGTACAGGACACTATAAAGTGTTGCTCATGTTCCCAGTCTCATGATCGTCATGCCTTTATGTATTTCCCCTTCCTGGACCTGCAGCTTTCTTTGTGGGCCAGAGAACATGGCACCCTTAATTATGCCACATTAAATAGCACTCTGTCTTGCTAGCAGTAGCTCTCTGGTGATTTTCCTTGCTCTTTTTTTTTTCTTAATATTTATTTATTTATTCATGAGAGACACACAGAGAGAGGCAGAGACATAGGCAGAGGGAGAAGCAGGCTCCCTGCGGGGAGCCCCATGCAGGACTCAATCCCGGATCCCCTGATCACGACCTGAGCCGAAGGCAGTCGCCCAACCGCTGAGCCACACAGGTATCCCTCTTTCCTCTTTTAATGAAGTAAGTCATGTGGCAAGAAATAACAGGTGGCCTCTAGGAGCTGAGAGTTGCCTATAGGAAGGAAGAAGACAGGGTCCTCAGTTTTATCAAAAACCAAAAACCAAAAAAAAAAAAAAAAAGAAAGAAAGAGGCAGAAGGGAAGAAGCAGGAGGAGGAGAGGAAGGGGAAGAAGGAGGGGGAGGGGGAAAAGGAAGAAGAGAATTATGCCAGCAGTCTGAGTTTAGAAATAGATTTTTCCTCAGTTGACCCTTTACATACGAATCCATCTCTGGAAAACACTTGGCTTGTTGTCTTGTGGAGAACCCAGGTAAGTTATGGCCAAGCTTTGATGCACAGAAATTTTGAGATAATAAGTATGTATAGTTTATGGTACAAAGTTGGTGATACTGATTATGCCAAATAGATAGCTAATGCATAGTCTTAAGCATTTTAATATTTATATTTATTTGTTTAATGAAAGAGTCTTCTGACTTCTCCAGGGGCTCCCAAAGGGTACATCTATGCTCTAATTCCGGCTGGTGGTCTTTGTCAGTGGTTGCTTTTATTTTTCAGCTCATTGAACTCAGTTCTACTTGCTGGAATACCCTAAGTGGGGCGGCACTACAATAAGATAGAGAGCAAAGCCGTCTCTTGCTGTTTGGCAGAATTATGGCTTGGCCATTGGCCACTTGCTAATGCACTTTCAGGAAGCCCTCATCCTGCCAGATCACTCTATAACTTCCAAATTTCAGGGATAAGATAGTCAGTTAGCAATTCCATATATTTGTGGGATTTTTGGAATTAACAATTCTATGGGGTCGTTTTTTCTTTCTTCAAATGTCAAGAATTTCTAGGGAGCAAGCTCCATCTGCTACATTCAGATCCTAGCTTCAAGACTTTTTTCCTGGTACATCAGTTCAAGAAGGTAGAATTCATGCAAATATGCTTGTTTCCAATAGTACCCAAAACCAAAAGTCTCACTTTTGATCTCAGCAGCCATTTGATGCAGACAAACAGATAGAAAAGGCATCTCCTAGAGGGCTAACCTTCTCCCTTTTTAATGCAATCTGTTTTCATTAACGCATTAGCTCTGAGTAATTCATGTCTATTTTCTGATACTCAAGTAGGACACTAACAAGTGTCCACAATTAAGGCCTAGAAAGGCCTGCCACCTTCAGAGCTATGGAGTCTTGAACTTGAGTTTTTAGGTTTTTTTTTTCTGAAGAATCCTTAGTAGCTTGTAGTAGAATTATGGGGTTTTTACTAGAAATGCTAACATTACTATTCTAAAAAGGGATGTCAGCACTTCATCTTCATAACAAGTTATCATACAAGATGATGTCTTGTAGGTTGATAGACTAATGCACTGCAATGCATATACACCAATGTCCTAAATGCCAGCCTTGCCACGGAGTCTGCAGTGCTGAAGGTGAAAATGCTGAAGTGCTGGTGGTGAGAAGGAAATGGTAGATACAAGCTTTCTGTACAAGGACCAGTTGGGTTGGTTAATTATCTCTGAGCTAGAGGCATCCCTTCCCTAGCATGAGCCACTGTAGATGACACAGAAGATTTATACTGGGCATGGCCCAACACTGTCGCAGGATCAGACCGAGGTAAGAGCCTGTTCTGTGGCAGGAGAAGACCTCCACATAAATGGTATTGAAGTAACCATCACTGGGTAGTCATCAGCAGTGTGGTAAGAGCTGTTGCCTTTATCTTTGGCAGTCTGAAGTCCCAGAGTAGGGGATTCAGGCTAGATGTCTGGAAGGGGTGGTGGAAGAGTAAGAACCAGGACATTAACTAGAAGGATGCTGCTCCATACAGAGTTGCTGTAGCTGACTCCAAAACTGTTGAGTGATAGGACCGTGGCTCCATGTTTTCACATGGCTAGCTGCAACCAGCTCATTTTCATTTACGGCCTGATCTGCGGTGATCCATCTGTGGATCCACGGGAAGTAAATGGAAACCAGAACAGAGCATGTTTTGCTATCATGAAGCTAAAGAGGAGTCGTCAGCTGCTTTCAAGTTAATTTCCTATGAAAATCTTCATTGGTAAAATAGCCTCTACCTTAGGAACAAAAACATCGATCCTATTTTTCACAGACTTTCCTCTTACCAAGTTTTTTTTTTTTAATTTATTCATAGACACACACACACAGAGGCAGAGACATAGGCAGAGGGAAAAGCAAACTCTTGTGGGGAGCCCGGAGGTTCCAGGATCACAACCTGAATTGAAGGCAGACATTGAACCATTGAGCCATGCAGGCATCCCTCTCTCCCCAAGTTTCTGATTCATATTTCTGTACCTTCTTGTAGACAAACTATTCAAAAGTCACTGGTTTTCTGCCTTTTTAATTTTTTTTTATCCTGAACTTTCTGTGCCGTTTATTTGCAACCTATTCTCTTCAATTAGGTTTGAGCCTTACCATTCTACCAAAACAGCTTTTGTCCAGGTCACCAGTGATCTTCATCTTTCCAATATGGATGTGCTGAGAATTCTCATCTTATTCTCACAGTCAGCAATTCTTCCTTAAAACACATTATTCACTTCACTTCTAGATAACACAGAAATAAGTAGTACATGGCCTATCCTTTTCAGTCATTCTTGCCCAATCTTTTTCTTCCCATCTTTAATTGTTGGAATTCACCAGACCAAAGCACTTTATACATTCTTCATTTACATTAATATCTTGGTAGTTGTTTCTAGTTCCAAGGCCTTGAAGTTCCATCCATATAATGATGACTCCCATATTTTAATTCCATCCCATATTCTTATCTACATTCTAGATATGTGTGTACAATTGCCTATTCAATATATCCATTTTGGTGTCTAATAAGGATCTAAAATCCAAAATATTCAAAACCAATCTTTGTTTCTCCCACCTAAACTGTTTTTCTCTGTTATATTTTTTTCTAAGTGATGGCACAGTTTACGTACTTGCTAAACTAATAAATCCAAGAATCTTTATTGCCTCTCCTCAATAGCCTCTTTATCAGATATTGTTGTTGTTTCTACCTTCAAATCGTATCTGATATCCACCAAATCTCCACCAACTACACTCTACTTCTCTGACTTTGTGTCCCTGTATGTGATCTTGAATATGCCCCTGCTAATATCTGCAAGCTCATTTCCTAATTCTTCTAATCTCACTCATTCTTCTCTTGCCACACTAATGACCACCAGGCTACTTTAGCAATGCCATTACACCTTTCTTCTTTAGGGGCTTTGAGATTGCTTGTTTTTTTGAATGTGATGCTCTTCCCCATATATTGTATAATTTATATAGTTCAGTCCCTTGTTTCATTTGTGTCTCTTCTCATATATCGCATCTATATAATGATCTTTCTTCCACATTCTTTCTTCACTCTCTGTACTTTTATTGAGCTTCATTTTTATACATAGCATTTTATAAAATAGATTATGATCATCTTACATTTTTGTTCATTTACTGTTTTTTCTCCTCTACTACATTATAATATGTAATTCACGAGAGCATGTTATTTACAAGGTCAGAGTACTTTTTAATTGTGTCTGTAGTTCAGAAATGAGTTAGAAGCTCATTACATATCTATTAAATGAACAAAAAAAATTGAGCACCACAGTAGGAATCTAAGTAATTCATTAAAGCATTATTTTTGAGTAGTCAATATCCTCATTTAAGGCTTTACAAATACCTAATGTAAAAATATGAAAATCAACTGATTGAAAGTGTGAATAAATTAAATGGTAAGAATTATTTAATGTAATAACTTAGCTAAATGTAGGTAATTCCTTTTTAAGTTTTAAAAGCATAATTTTTTGAAAGTGACTGTTTATGCTTTTCTTATAATTTCTGTAAAATCAAATTCGTTAGGCACAAATACTTGAAGATAAACATATTTACAAAAACATATTTTCTCTCTATAAATATATCATTTGACTGAATAGTCAGTGATAACTCATTAAGAACTTTTTCTAATATGCAAAAACACAAAGGCAAATTAATTACAATGAAATCAATATTGTACACCGTATCTTATTTTTCTTGCCTCCCAAATTAAATGTGAAATATATTTTCCTTAATATTTCATGTTTAGTACTTTTTAGTACTTTCACTTATATTTAATTTGACAGATTTTGTTGTTAGCATCTCTTAAATGTATAGGCCACATGGCTTGTGTGTTAATGCTCCTCGTTGAGAATCATAATGATCTATCATTTATTAAATGTGTATTTTACCTTTAATATTTTATAAATTCCCTATGGGCAAAGGACAATATGTTCTACTAATCACAAATTCTTGATTACTAAATTCTGGTCCCTATAGAAATGTTTTCTTCTAGAAAGAAATACAGATAGTGCACTTTTGCTCAAAGGACTTCACATCTGTTTTCTCATTTAATTCTAAAAACACCCATGAGAAGGCCCTGATATTGCCAAAAATGTCAAGTGTCACAGTCACTCTGAAAAGAGCTGTGTGAATTTGTTAGTAGGGGCTCCAGTCTATTCTGCTGATTAAACACCACTTTCACTTTACATCTAACACCATGTTCTGGAGTTTCCATTATCTCATAATCTTAGATACAAGAACAACATCGAAACAAACAATAATTTTAAAGTAATAATAACAGTTCCCATACTATCTTAGTCAGTTTGGGCTGCCATAACAATGTAACACAGACTAGGTGAATTAAATAACATATATTTGTTTTCTCACAGCTCTGGAGGCTAGGAGATCAAGATCAAGGTGTTGTCATGGTTGTTTTTGTGGTTTGTTGGTTTGTTGCACATAGAGAGAAAGAGTGAACTCTGGTATCCCTTATTCTTCGTAAAGGACACCAGTCCTATTGTATCAAGGACCCTCCACCCTGTTACCTTCTTAAGTAGCTCTGCAAAGGCCCTGTCTCCAACTATTGTGACACTGAGAGTCAGTGCTTCAATATTTAAATTGAGGGGGCACATAGTTCCAGCCATAACACATACTAGAACAACTTAAAAATTCTTCAAAAGAATATAAACATCTTTGATTCTTTCTTTAAAACAAAATTCAGGTCAGCAATAGACAAATAGAAAGTTCATCTCTGTTTGCTAATTGGCTTTAATCAAAGGAAAAGTCAACTTATATCTTGTGTGAGAGAAGGTAGTTATGCAACTTTTAAAAAATTTTATTTTATTTAAATTTAATTAGTAAACATATAGTGTATTCTTAGTTTCAGAGGTAGAGCTCAGTGATTCATCAGTTGCATGTAACACCCAGTGCTTATTACATCATGTGCCCTCCTTACTTCCCATCACTTAGGAACGTGAAACAACACTCCTTGAAGTTAGGCTCCTATCCTCCTATAGAAAACTAGGGGCTCTATTATCCTTGGTCATTACATTTCAAAGAGATGGTTTTCAGGTCTTTCTTTCTTTCTTTCTTCTCCAAATTTTAATTTAAATTCCAGTTAGTTAATGTACAGTGTAATACTAGTTGCAGGTATAGACTTTAGTGATTCATCACTTACATACAACACTCAGTGCTCATCACAAGTGCCCATCTTAATATCCATCATCCATTTGACATATCCCCCCACCCTCCTCGCTTCCAGAAGCCCTGTTTGTTCTATAGTTAAAAGTCTGTTTCCTGGTGCTTCTCTTTTTTTTCCTAAATAAATCTGTTTTGTTTCTTAAATTCCACATATGAGTGAAATTATATCGTATTTGTCCTCTCTGACTGACTTATTTTGCTTAACATAATACTCTCTAGTTCTAGTCACATCATGGCAGGGGAATCCTGCCAAACATAAGAAGAGTTAGGACACCTGGATGGCTTAGTGGGTTAAGCATCTGCCTGCAGCTCAGGTCATCATCTCCAGGTCCTGAGACTGAACCTCACTTTGCTTCGGGTTTCCTGCTCAGCAGAGTCTTCCTCTCTCTCTCTCTCTCTCTCTCTCTCTCCCTTTCCCTCTCCTTCTGCCTCTCCCCTCCTCGATCTTTCTCTTTCTCAAATAAATAAATAAAATCTTTTTTAAAAAGAAAGAAAGAAGAGTTAATACTTGTTCTTTTCAAACTATTCCAAAAAATAGAAATGGAAGGAAAACTTCCAAATTCATTCTATAAGGCCAGCATTACCCTGATTCCAAAACCAGACAGACTCCACTAAAAAAAGAGAACTACAGGCCAATATCCCTGATGAACATGGATGCAAAAATTCTCAACAAAAAAAACTAGCAAACTGAATCTAATAACACATTAAAAGAATCATTCACCATGATCAAGTGGAATTTATTCCTGGACCATAGGGTAGTTCAATATTCACAAATCAATCAATCTGATACACCACACTAATAAACAGATAGATAAGAACCATATGATCCTTTCAATAGGTTTTTAGGTTCTTGAAAAAGATATTTCTGGGTAGTAAAACTGGCAAAAGTTTTTTTAAGGCATTTACATATCAAAGGGTCAGAGAAAGAATTCACAATTATAAGTTATCTAAAATTTACCTAAAAGATGTGAGGTAAGCGCCTAGAATTAGGAAGAAGCCTGATACAATGGTATAAAATTGGAGGAGGACCCCAAGCTATAGAAGGGAACTCAGCTAACACTTTGTAACACCTTGATCGAAGTCTTGTTAGACCCTGAGCAGCATGAAGATAACTGCTCAAAACAAACAAAAGAGAAAAGAAAGAAGATAAAAAAAAAAGTAAAAGAAAAAGCAACTTTAGCTATGGAACCACACTTCAGGGAATTATTATTCTATACTACAACCTTGGGAATGTAGCTTTAAGATTAGAACAAAAAGGGTAATAATACAGTAAATCATAAATTCACTCATTTGATATCATTTCACCTTAAAATCTATAATTCCTTGAACTTTCAGGATGGGAAATAAATTATCCATTATTGGCTTAGAATTTATTGACTAATATATTTATCTAAAGATACCAGTATATCAAAGAGAACATCTATTTACTAAGTCACCATATGTAATTCTTCAAATATAAACAATCATTACTTATTTACATAAAACATTCTATTTATGTTAATTCCATCCTAAAAATGTCTATTACTATTCTTTGTACTTACACTATTCTTGATTAGTGCTGGTAACACTAAATTTGAATTATAACATGAAAAATTATGTGGTTACTTGTAGAAATGGTTTTCAAAAATGTGTTCTGAAGTGACTGGAGATTATTTAACTTAGTAAAGAAAACAGGTGAATTAAAAGCTTTGTTCAGTAGTTTATGCTATTAACTGATTTCAATATCAAAATTAAATATGCAAGAACAAATAATATAAGATTATACCTGTGACATCTTCCATCTAATGCCAATCAGGAACATATATTTGCAGCATGAAATATTTCAAATTTTCAACAAGCATGTTCTGATGATTACCTTTTAGATAACTTGTGCTACCACTTTACCGAATTAAGATTATCACTTTCCATGATGGCTAAATCCTAAGAGAAAAATGAGAAAATGCTGAAAAAATAATTATTAAGAGAAATATTCACCTACTCTTCTATTTGATAGTTGCTTGAGATATGTTGAAGAGCATATGTTATCAGCTACCAGTAATTGGAATTTGGGGACTGCTTTACAGTCAGCAATGATGATCTCAGAAACAGTTTCCAATTTTTATCGTCCACAAATTTATTTTTCCATCCAGAAATAGAAACTCTTAAAGGAAAAATAATTCTGAGGAGTCAATCTTTTTAAATTTCAAAGATAGCCAAATTGATAAATACTGTATATGGACTAAATCTAATTTTTCTTAATTTCCTCTTGTGTGACTGGAGTATTGAGTAATTATCAGGCAAAAGAATATTGAAATGAGAAAAAACAAAGCCAAAATAGGGCATTCTCTAGAAAAATTTAAGTAGTATCACTGAAGGGATAACTGACTTTTCTAGAAGATGCAAATATTTTAGCTAGCATAACAGTAACACATGTTAAACCAGAAATTAAAAGCAAGGGAAATGGCCACTCATTACAGCAGTCATGATATGTTGGGAATTCTAAACAGACTGGTATAGGTTGAAGTTCAGGCCATGTTCACAAGGCCAGAATTGAGTTTGTCAACTGTCAAAATGGTCAAGGTTGAAGTAGTTGCTTAGTAGAACAAAGCTGAACTTAACAACTTTTATATGTCTTTTTTCTGACTTTAATGACATAACATTTATTTTTTTTCTGGTATTCCATCAAGGAAGTTTGCAGGGAATCAATTTGACTGCTGTATAAATGTTCAGGTAACTTTAGTGAAAAAAATCATCATTAAAGAAGTTGAGAGAGGCCAAAAGCACTGGTACTCCTCCATCAAAATATAACAAGAACAAAAATCAGCCCAAATGGAACTTGTTGCATCATGTACTTCACACATTTTTAACACAGCAATGAACTGTTCATGGCAGTCAAATTATGCCATTCAACAATCTGTTATGCCTAGATGATGTTGCTCAATATAGGTCAGATTGCTTCTAGACTATTGCTAATACAAGGTCATCTTTGTCACGAATGACTGGATCAATTGGCAAGATATTATTAAAATTAAGATATTAATTTTTGGAAGCCAAATTTTTTTGTAGTAACTCTTTGCAGTATTATTTGGAAATATTTAATTACGGTAGAGAGGGCAAAACCAAAACAAACAAAACAAAAAGGGACATTAAATTCCTAAAAGGGCTAATTATAGATATTAAATGATCTAATACCTTGTGATATATGGGTAGAAATCATAAGATATATGAGATACAGAGACTAAGTCAAAAACTTGTAAGACTCATTAAAATCGAATAAATGGAATATATGGTTAAAAGGATAGAGCAAAGAAGAATGTTACATATAGATGGAAAGGAATGGGAAGACCTCATCATAAAGTACAGATGGTGTTACTTCCAGATTATAGCTTCTTCCTCCCTAAATTGCACCTCCCATCCCCGACTAGTGACAACTGGTATGATGTTCTAGCCCCATATATGTTGTTCTCCATAAACAGTTAAAAAGTATGACATATCCTTAGGCTGTGCAAGGAGATACACCTGTGGCAAGGAGTTGGCCCTCTGTTCAATATGTGGTTGCTTTGTGCATCTTCTGTCTGCTGAACCCTTTTGTTCATCCACAACTCTGATATTATACACATATGATCACAGGGGAAGCCTGAGGTGACGGACAGAGAGAGACACAGGATATTAGACATATTGGTTAATATGGGATTAAGGTAGAGTGTTCTTTCTACCCACTTTCACCTTGTCCTAAGTGTTAGCCAACCCCTCATGTCTGCTTTGTTGTTAGCTATGTCATAAAGTAATGTAATAAGCCACATGATATCTGCATTCTAATATGGTTTATAGCCCCGTCTCTCAGATAACCTGCTCAGTAATGTTCTTGGAGGCTATGGCAACATTAAGGTAACTTTTCAAATGACACTTTGGTTGCCTAACCAAAGTAAAAGGAGCTCCAGCAGTATTGTCATTTTCGTCTTTTCAACTTTTGAAACAAATTTATCCTTCAAATATTCTATATCTATTTAGCAAGGAAAATTGAAAATGGAATTGCCATTTGGGTAGTGAACCTTCATAGGTAGACTGATATATTTATGGTTGATTGGACAGCTTTTCTTGAAATGCCACAGGAAATAAGAATTATCACATGTGGAAATATTTTGGAAGATAAAACTATTATTAGCATACTCTACAAGGTCAGGATGAGTAGCACTGGATAATTTTTTTTATTGGGATAATACTGCCTATCTGAATATTGAACATAATGCATGTCAGTCACCATGGCATATTATATAATTAGATGTTTATTTAAAAAAAAGAAAAAAAGAATTGATATAGAGCATGTGGCTATTGTGAAATTTTATAAAAAGGAGACATGTAAGGAGAAAAATGTATTTTTACGTTTCCCATGAATCTACCTTTAGATTTCCTTATAATCGAGACTTATAGAAAACTGAAATACCCCATTCTATTTTTTATATGAATGTAGGTTTAAACAATTTAATTCTGCTAACTTAAACAATGTTAAATCATGGTGACTTTTAATACTAGATATAAAAATAACCCTGACTACATTATAAAACTATAATTGATTGAGCTCACTAACAATAAGAAGAAGAACATAATCTATTGCATAATATTTGGGAAAACCTTGGATGGTTGGTAAGTTGTGATCAAAGAAAGGTGCCAGATTACTTCAAAATCAAACAAAAATTGCAGAATGGCACATAGAAAAACCTGAAGTCATTTTCCATATTTGCAATTAAATGAAATGGAATAAAAATGACCTTTATTATATGTAAACTCTGCTTACTGATTTGTAATAGGTAAAAACAATTTCTTTTAAACCAATAAAACTCAAGCTAAACTTACATATGTGCTACTCTACATAATTGACGGCAAATTGCTCACCCAAATGTCAATTGTTCTGTTATTTTTCCAAATGTTTCTTGCCCTACCTCTGCCTATTATGACAAAGAGATGCTTAATACTCTCCATACTGTGTTCTTGAACATAAGAAAATTCTGGGGAAATTTGCCCTATTAGGACTTGCTGTTGCTACAATATGTAGAGCTCTCAGAAAGTGTATTTTCAGATATTTAATACAGTATTTTATGATCAAATGAAGGATTCTCAAGATGTGCAGTCCCTGTCACTTCACTGTTGAATTGCAGTTCCCTGTCACTTCACTGTGTTAAGAGAGAAATTTAAGGTTATTGTGCATATACAGGTGAGCAACAAAGCAGTGATCTTGGGGAAAGGGCAGGCTGCGGGATATGGGACCAGTTTGATCTCTGGCAGATATTGCAGTATATTTGGGGATGAATCACTGCTTCCTACCACTTTTCCCTGTTTGGAAGCCAGAGGTGAAGCACAGCAAATAAAAGTAGCTCTTTTCATCTGTCCACTGCTCTGGGAGTAGGAATAGCACACTCTATGAGGAGGAACTACCTTAAATTTGCACTTACTATGGGAACTTTATACCTTAATAGTGTTTGTCCAATATGACGACTTTTAACAAACCACTTGTTTTAGTTCATAAGATGGTGATTTCTCAGAATAGAAAATCCTCTTGGAGGTGGTGGGCCATAACCAGTCACAATCTATGCTAAACCGGAATTAACTGTCCCACTCTCTCCCAGGTGATCAAATCACTTCCAGAGATAAAGGAGTTAAACTCCTAAAGACAGAAGCAGCAACAACCACAAGGAAAAGAACAAAAAGCAAAGAAGATGTGATTATGCCCTTTATCCAGGATAATAAATATACTTATTCTACTTACTTAATCAATAAATAATAGAAAATACTTGGAATGGTTTACAATCAACCCCCCCCCCCCAAAAAAAATAAAACCCAAAACGGAAAGATCTGATAAAAAGTTTGTTTTTTTTTGGACTAAGGAAGAACAGATCTAAGAGGGATCTCCAAAGTAATGTATCGTTTTTGTAAAATACTTTGGAGTCTTACCCTTATATGGGTCTTAAAAAGGAAACAAAGAGAGTAATTCTACCCAGAAAAGAAAGATATGTTTCAGTAGTATAATCAGTAAATCAAAGTTAATTTGAGCCATTAAACAGAAGAAAATGCAAGAACATACACAAATTCAATTTTTCTCAAACCTATAACTGCTATGGTATTTATAAGTAAGCCACTGATTATTAACTTATTATGCATATTCTTTTTTATATGCATATTCTTATATATTATCAGAAGCCATGTAATTTATGTTAGCTCGAATATAGTATCATTTAAAAATCAGGGATCCCTGGGTGGCGCAGCGGTTTGGCGCCTGCCTTTGGCCCAGGGCGCGATCCTGGAGACCCGGGATCGAATCCCACATCGGGCTCCCGGTGCATGGAGCCTGCTTCTCCCTCTGCCTATGTCTCTGTCTCTCTCTCTCTCTCTCTGTGACTATCATAAATAAATAAAAAAATTAAAAAAAAAAGATTTTAAAAAATCAGTATAGGGCAGCCCCGGTGGCTCAGCGATTTAGCACCACCTTCAGCCTGGGATGTGATCCTGGAGACCTGGGATCGAGTCCCACTTCGGGCTCCCTGCATGGAGCCTGCTTCTCCCTCTGCCTGTGTCTCTGCCCCTCTCTCTCTCTCTCTCTCTGTGTGTGTTTCTCATAAATAAATAATAATAATAAATCTAAAAATCAGTATAATCTTATATGATTAGTCAATATATAATTGTTGATTAAAATGATCTCAACAATGTATTTTTATTTTATTCACAAGACGAGTAATGAAAATTCAAATGAATTATGGCAAGGATGGATCTTCATTTAATGAGGAAAACCTTGAGGTTATTTACTTTATTTCCAAAGTCGTTTAATTTTTAACCCAACTTTTAGGTATTCTTTAGGCGTGTGGGCATAATTTTAATGAAAATAAATTCTGTACAAAGGTAATATTTTTTTAATTAGAAAAGAAGTCATGACAAATTATTTTTTTTCAGAGAGACATAATTGTAGGAACATACATAGAAAGGACTTATGGGAGAGGGTCACCCTCAAGCTTAAACATCTTGGCAGTCAATCTCTAGTTGATAACCAGCAAGGTTAAAAGGAACCTCAACCCTAAAACCACAAGAAACTGCATTCTGCCAATGTTTGAATGACTGGGGAAATTAATCTTCCTCTAGACTTTTTAGAAAAGAATGCAGCCCTGATTAAATCTTAATTTTAGCTCAGTGAAACTGGTGTAAGACTTCTGATTTAGAGCAATGTAAGATAATAATTTGTGTTGTTTCAAGCTGCTTAGTTCATGGTAATTTGTTATGCCACAGAGAAAACAAATATAATGCCTAGGAAAGTATATAAAACAAGTCAAAATTTGATGTGTGGTCAGTTCTTTTTAATAATATTAAATTAAAACACTAAAAAATAAAACTACCATTTAACAAAATTAAAATAAGTGAAACATACCTATAAAATTTGAATCATAACATCAGAATTTGAACTGTTTTTCTGTATATGTATGCCATGCATTGTATTTTTTACACTTACTCGTGAATCACTTTGTTCTCTTTGATGGCAAATACATTTTTTGTCATAGTCCTTGGAAAGAAAGCTTCCTTTTGTGTAGTCTCTTGTGTGAAAGAACCTTAAGCCTTGATGCAGAACCTCAAAGAGTGCAATTTGTTTAAAAAGAATTTTGGGAAGATTATGCCACAGAGTTGTCCAAGTTACTGTATCAGCGCAGAGTACTAGGAATCCTAAAAATAATTTTTTCATTACATTTTTTTACAAAGGAAATAAAGTGAAAATAAGGAAATTATTAATTTCATGGGGTTTTTTGTTTTACTTTTGTTTTTGTTTTACTTTACTTGTTTTACAAGGAAGGAAAGAAAGGAAGGAACGTTTCTAACATGTTTTAAGTAGTAATATATTTCAGGCCCTTTAGTAGAGTTCTTTAAAATGCCACCTAATTTGTCACAGGGCACTCAGGTATGCATTTTATGGAGAAAACTGAGAATCCATTCTCAGTCCCTCTATTAATTTGATGGTTTTGGAGAAAATATGTAGAAACTTGAATAATATTGAATAAATTATCAATGCAAGAACTTTTCAATTGTTCATAGAAATAGAAAAAGAGTAAGTCAAGGCAACTAAACTTTATATGTATTCACCAAATTTAATTTACTTATAATAACTTCTGTTCTTTCTTTTATCCAAGGCACAGAAGGATTTTGGTTTAATCTCCCTGCCTTGAAATTTACCCATAGAGGTGAAAGTGTTAATGAGAGTGAAATGGCCCAAAGGCAGACATCAGGAAGAGGGAGAAAAAGAGACAGGGGGCCTGGGTAATCCAACCAAAAAATCAGTCCCTTAAACATTTGAAATACAACAGTTTGTGACACTATCTGTATCTTGTCGCCTGAGCTAAAAAGAGAAATTGAAGTATGATTTATAGTTTTAAGCTTCATCAACTAGGGAGTCAAGCTAGACTTTCATTAATCACTCAAGCAAGAATATGTATCTGCAGTTGTTTCTGGGCTTTTAAAGTCAAAAGCAGTCACTGCAAAGTCTCCAACACGTGCATTCTTCCTTTCCTTCCTGCCTTCCTTCTTTCCTTCTTTCCTTCCTTTCACCCCCTCCTTTCTCAGAACGCATGTGTGCAGTGGAAATGCCTTGTTTCTTGAATCTTTCCTCCCTCCCTCCATTCCATTTTTCTGTCTTTTCTTGTTCTCTCCCTCTCTTAATTCTGACCATTGGTTGAGGAACACTTGTATTTGTTTTTAAGGGTCTTAAATCATCTGCATATCATAATCAAAACTGTTCTCCCTTACTTCTTAGCATGAAACTGGCATTTCTACCCTTTATAACTATCACTATTCACCCTCCCAATCTGCCCTCAACACTGTTTAGCTAAGTAGTAGCAAATAGTTTGGGGGAATGTCAGTCTAAATCTTTGCTATAATTTATAGATATGAGTGTAAAACATATACATATATATATATATATATATATATATATATATATACATGCAAATATGCACACTTTTCTTTTGGGAGGGGATCATTCCAACTCCTATTTCAAAGATCAGTGTAGAACAAAAGCTTCTCCACTCTGTATTTTAAAAGCTGTTCTTGGTTGGTAACTTCAGTTAGTGTAGTCATTGCCTCGGGCTATTTGTGATTGCCTTTTTGTCACAGTATGCCCTAATCTATCCTTCTGCTAGATTTATTAGTTTTCCTAGATCTTGAGCCAACCTATTAAAGAACAATATGGTATAATATGAATTTTAGTTAATTGGAAAGAAAATATATACTTGTCAAGCAAATATGTTTTATTTTTGCATTGAAAAATACTTCCTTGGACCAATTTACTAGACGATTTAAATGATCAATTTTACTCTATTAGCATTAGTTTTCTTATATTCCTGTTCTGTGGAGGACACCATCAAAGCTGCAATAACAAATCTATTATATTATGATGACAAATGATAGGAGACGTTGCTGTTGATCTTCAGATGAAGGCATCTGTCATCTGAGAAATTACACCAATGCAACAGTAGCCACCACATTTGCTCCCATCCAGGCTCTCCCATAGGTCCCAGAAAAAAGGCTCACTGAGTGAATTAAGATACATGAATCACACAAGTTACTGAATTATAGCAAAAATCCAAGCGAATAGAGAAAGGTAACAAATAATAAGAGAACACACTGATAGCGTAGTGTGTAGAAGTGGTTTGCTACCTGGACCCTTGTTTCACTAGTCATGTTCATATGTCCTGTCTCTCTCTTTCTCTCTCTACCTCTCCATTCCTTTCATGGTGAGGTTGACAAAGGGCTTAGCAGATAAAAGGTGCCAACAACCAGTACACATTTTCTATATGGATGACACACAGGCAAAAAATATCTGCTGATCAGCTATTGGTTTTGTAGGGCAAAGGCATTCGGGGCCAGAATCAATATGACCAGAGTGGTGGTCACTAGTGGAGAACACATTTATGCTGAATATATGTATGACTCATGTATCTTACTGTGTCATTGTCAACTTCTTCTTCATGTGTCTCATGTAAGTGTATCCTGGATGTTTGTTACTTCTTGGTCTTTTTTTCTGTCAGTTTGGTACCGACATACTCTACTTATATTATTTATGTTCAACATCTCTCAAGTGTTTTGCTTCTATACTTAGTTTTATCTATTATCCTAGTGGTTTTTATGTTCTTCTTTTATGTATATGTATTTTTTCTTAAATAAATTAATATTGGGATTCGATAAAGTTAACACATTAACAAATGTGTGTTTCTAAACTCATCCCCTACTTAAATCTTTCTGAAATACTTTAGAAAGCAAAGAGCTGAGAATGTCCTTTATTTGCCTTGCTCCTGGCTGTCTGATGGGTTTGCTTGTAAAGTTTACCACAGATAAATCTTCCATGTTGCTAAAACTTCCTCACCACCCTTAATTCTAGATATTTTTCTGTATTCCATTTTTAAATACATCTGGCCTTGAGTAATGGCTATTATGCACCCCAGTCCTGACAGAAATATTGCCATCCTATTGAAGGAGAGAGATTCTAATCTATCTTGTTTGTTAGCAGTATTGCAAAACTCACACAGAAAGGTTTGTTCCCTCAATATCTTGCCTACGTTTTGTCACTATTATTGTTATTATTCCTTTATTGTTGTTTTTCATTGCATCATTACCTTATAACAGTTTTTTCAATACAACCCTACTGTGCTCATGGGTAACATGTTTTCAATTGGGCTAGCTATTAATTAGATGAACCTATATTATTAAGAAAAGCAAAGAACTATTCGACTTAAAAGATAGTGCATGTTTGGAATAAATGCATCTAGGCTCTTTCTTTAATTGTGATAGACTTATAGTGCATAGCCAGATTTTGGGACTAAACTTAGGGTGTGGTGTTTTCCTTTTTAACAAGAAGCAAAAGAGTAGAAATGTTATGGAATTGAAATCACTAACAGTGAACCAAAATGTCTCCTGATACTCTGTGTGTATGTATAACAATACATTGGGCCTCCAATATTTGTTTTTCTCTCTTTTTTTTTAAATTTTTATTTATTTATGATAGTCACAGAGAGAGAGAGAGAGAGAGAGGCAGAGACACAGGCAGAGGGAGAAGCAGGCTTCACGCACCGGGAGCCCGATGTGGGATTCGATCCTGGGTCTCCAGGATCGCGCCCTAGGCCAAAGGCAGGCGCCAAACCGCTGCGCCACCTAGGGATCCCGGGCCTCCAATATTTGAAGGCCTGTTCTGTAATCTATTGTTTTATCAGTTGGCCCTTTTTACTTTTTTGTGTATCACTATTCCTTTTCACTTTCTTTATGTGTTCATGATTGGAGATTCCATATAAACATATATACATGTATATATACATTATATACATACATATATACATTTTAATGTGTATATATGTATATATATATATTTAAAATAGTTTATTTATTTGAGAGAGAGAGAGGAAGAGAGAGTACAAACGGGGAATGGCAGAAACAGAAGGAGAAGTAGGATCCCCACCGAGCCCCACTGAAGCACTTCATACAGAATAAGAAGTATCAACAAAGGAAGTTGAGAATTGGTTTCCAGTGAGATAGAAGGAAAACTGGGTAAGTGTGGCATTGAAAACCAGGTAAGTGTGGCATCTAAGAAATCAAGGAAGGAAAAAAAATAAAAAAAAAGAAAGAAATCAAGGAGCAGGGAGCCTGACTGTGGGGCTCCATCCCAAGACTCTGGGATCATGACCTAAGCAGAAGGCAGATGTTTAACTGACTGAGCTACCCATATGCCCCAGATTCCTCATATATTCAAAAAGTATTGACTGTGCACCTATTATATGCTACTTATCATTTTACAGTCTGGGTATAAAAAAAGGAATAAGCACAAAGTACTTGCCTGTATAGATATTATATTATAGTAGGAGATACTTTAGATAGAGGGATAGATAAATGATGATAGATGATAGATCGATCGATCGATCGATCTTTGGAGATCACGTTTGAGCAGATCTTAAGTGAATGAACGAATTAGCTTCAGGGCAGAGGACCATTCTCTTTTGCAGAGGCCCTGAGATCGGAGTAAATTTGGCCTATTCAGAATAGAAAAAGGATGCCAGTGTGTCTAGAAAGCAATGAAAAATGTCAAGACCCCAAGAGAGCAGTCAGAGTAAGCCTAGGGCAAGATCACAAAGATTGTCATGGCAGTTTACAGACCATGACAAGGTTTTTGGTGATATTCTGAATTTAAATGGAAGCCAGTGGAAACTATGAATAATGATATAATTTGTGAAACTATGATAACGACATAATTTGAATGATAGTTCTGGAGTCTTAGCCTAGCTGTTGTGTGGAAAATAGAGCAAGAGTGGACTACTGATGAGGCTATTGCAGCTTAGTGAATGAAGGATAGCTGTTCCTTGGATTAGAAGAAGGATGTGGAGGTAATGAGGAGTGGTCAAAATGTGGATGTATTTTGCAAGTGGAGTCAGTAAGATTTTCTACTTTTTGTAGGTAGGCTTACTATAGAGGAACTTAAGGGTTTTGTCTAAACAACTGGGTATATAGTCTTGTCCTTTACTGAAATAGAACTATTAAAGGATACTCAGCTTTGAGTAGTAGGGATGGGAAAGAGTTAGGGTTTTATCATGTTATTTTGAGATTCCTAGTAGAGATACAAAAGGAAATGTCAAGTAACACTTGGATTCAACTCCAGAATCCAGGGAAGAGTCAGTATCGAAGATAGTAATTTGGAGTAATTAGCATATACAGTTGGTATTTAGAGACTTGTAACTCTATGGCATCACTTTCAGGGTAAATCTAGATAGGGAAGAGAAGAAAGTCAAAGGTTGAGTTTTAAGGCACTTCATACAGAATAAGAAGTATCAACAAAGGATGTTGAGAAATGGCTTCCAGTGAGATAGAAAGAAAACCAGGTAAGTGTGGCATGTGGCATTGAAAACCAGGTAAGTATGGCATCTAAGAAATCAGATAGTATTTTAATAGGACTTAGGGAGCTAGAAAGTAAGCAACTGTATTCGTGTAGCTTGAGACAGTGACTAAGTTTAAGTGTTCGAATACAACACAGATTTTGTATTGTGGAATGCACTGGTGACTGACAAGAGCAGCATTAATGGATTGAGAATAAAGAAAGCACACTCCCTGCCACCCCTAGCATTTTCTTTCCCATTTAGATTCTAAACAAGTTAAGAAATAAAATAAAGAGCATAGTGAATGCAGAACCAAAATAACATCTTTATTAATTCTGAAAGCTAAAGTGGACCATATATCTTTATATCTTTCAGCCAGATGAGTTTTCTAACTGAATCTCAGAATCATACACAGACTCAGCCCTAGGTTATTCTAGAAGGCCTTCCTCTGAAGGACCAGTGGAATGCAAACATCTTACAGGCCACTCTTCTCCAAGAAGACAAAAAGATAGTTATATTAAATGACTTACCAAATAAGATTAATCAGAACACCTCTCCTGAAGTGGAATAAAAAAGGCAGAATGAATCCAAAAATACTAGCAAAGCATCTTTCAGAGGAAGGAAACATCAAGCACAAAAAAAACAATCATTTACCATTAAAAATAATAATAATATTCAATTCTCTGAGGGACTTTTTTTTTTTTTTTTTTTTTTTACAAAAATGACCAAAAATAGCATCTGGCTAAAAAAGGAGCTGAGCTAAAGGAAAAAAAAAATTAAGGTATGAAATACAATAATCAGTTTGTGTGTCGTTCCATTTTTCTTCTTAAGGTACACAAATCCATACTGTTTGGTTATAGATAAACTAGTTCCTTAAGTACCTGTCTCTTCCACAAGAATATTAGTTCCGTAAGGGTAAGGATTTTGTTTTTATCTTTTGTGTAAACTCTATAAGTATGCCTAGCAGGCATTAAGTATTTATTGAATGTCTTAGTGATTTATTGAGTATGCTATTATATTAATAATTTAATCTATTTGAAGACACAGGATAGTGTAATAAACACTTGACATAGAGACACATGTCTCTAGTAGTCCACTAGAGACACGTGAACTCTAGTCACAGCTCTAACATTTATGTTATTTTGGGTAAACACTCTACCTATATGAGTTTCAATCTTTTATTTTTCTTCTGAAAACTGAGGGTAAATATAATTATTTTCTTTCTGACTTCAGAGGAGTACTTTAAAAAGCAATTTGTGTAATAAGTGTGAGAACTCTCTGAAAAGATCAATTGTGGGATATTCTTTCCCTCTATCTCTGTGCACACAACTCTCAATTTGCCTTTAAATCAGGCAATGTGTTGATGTTACTCATTTTTTTATGTTACCCATTTTTAATCAATCAAGCTGGCACTGAAGTTCAAACATTATTTGCAAATGACTGATTGGGTGTAGTGGGATTGCATTATAAAATATATTTCTTAACAAGAGGACATCTACTTAGTCATGGCATGCTCTATATGTTTTTCAGTTATCTCAGCCTTTAGAATTAGTCTTCATTTAATACATTTAATAATTATAATTTCAAGATGATACAAAATAGAATTGTTACTTCCCCGTCTCAAAATTTGAATAATAAATGATAAAGAAATTCCTGATGGTGATGTATAAGCAGAGAAAACTGGGCATCCGTTATCATGGAGCAGTGTAGTATCCTATGAAAAGCATAGCAAGTCAAGGTGTAATTGGACTTTCTGAATACTCAGGTCTTTGTCACTGGATTATATTTTTATTATTATTTCTCTCACCAGTAAGCAACACTGACTACAAATGTAATTCTGACTTCATTACTTTATAAAGTGATAGTTAAGTAGTCTAGACTCATTTCCTTATTTCCTATTAACCTTCTGCATTTGAATCCTGCCAAAAGACACCAGGAAGCAAATTTCTCAAGCATTCTGTAATTCCTATTGATTCTCTGCACTATCACTTTACTATCACCTTCTTACTACAAATTGGTTTGTATCAGATGAGTTAAGATAATGAGTCTGGATTAGAATAAAAATCCTGTGGACAGCAGTCTGTTTCTTTGAATTGTAATTGTGATAACACAGTCATAATTACTATTGCTTGACGAAAAGAAAGCCATAACATGGGTAAACAGGAGTCAAACAGAAGTGTTTTCTTTATATTTCACATGCCTATAGTAAATAAATAAGTAATTAGCATTAACAAAAAAAAATCCTGAGTGGAATAACAAATTTATAAGATGTGAGAGCTTAACCTATTTTCTTGCCAAAATATCTTGACTTAGCTCTTGGAAGGAAATGTGTAGTGTCACAGCAAAGGATTTTCTGGTCAAAATAGCTAATGAATCATGAATACATAAAATAAAAATAAGCCATGACCTGAACTCATCACTGTATTTTTTCAGAGACTGCCAAAAAACATCTTTATACCATAAAGTGAAACACTAAGTTCTTAGGAAGCATAAAAAAAGGTTCTGGGATACGGATGAAAGATCCTCCCCACCAAAGAACTGATGAAGTAAGGTGATCTTGATTTTGCTTTTCCTTCTTTTCCTATAGACTTTCCATGCCATACCTTCATTCCTTTTTAGTATTTATCTTAAGGCTTGAATCCAGGAGTTGTTGACTCTAGTGCTGCTGGTTTGTCCTTTATTCTCTGACTAGAGAAGTACCAAAGTGCAGTGACCAGGATCATACACTGCAGCCCTAAATAAAGCTAACTATATGGCTTACTGGGTAACTTAATCTTCCTAGGCTTCCTTTCTGCATCTGTAAGATAAGGTTAATTATACTATCTCTCTCAAAAGAAACTTGAGTATTAAATAGCATTATATTAAATTACACTTATGAAGTCTTTTAGAAGTGCCCAGGAAAGTGTGCTCTATATAACAGAATACAAAAACATATGCTGCTATGCATATGGTGAATCTGAAAGTTTGTAAGGCCTTTTTAAAATCCAGACCATACTCTTTAGACAGCAAAGGATTTTCTACATTATATTTGTATTGCATCTGCCACTTTAGACAGCATAATAAAGAGCAGCATATATTGATGACATGAAGAAAAGCTTCTAATATGAGGAAATATGTAAAGGAATAAAAATGTTGACTGATACAGTCTTTCATAAAAATAAAACTAGTTAGCATGATCATCCAATAAACCTTGACGATATTGATTTTGATCACAGATTATGATGGTGAAGATTGTCTGTGAGATAAATTGCTTTCTGTTTTTCTCTTTTAGGAGAAGAAAGTAGCTTAATTTTAGCTGTTACAAATCTGTGTCCTTGTAGTTAGGACATAAATTCACTTTGTGAAAGAAATGAAAAGTCAAGGAATCAGAGATACTGAGAGACATGATTGATTTGTAATAGGCCCAGGTCCTCTATAGGAAAGACCTTAAACCACATATACAATGTAGGTTCAGAAATCTGTTGGATTTTTGCAAGTGTCTGCTGTGGCCCAAGAGGTTATACCACATGAGCTTAGCTTGTCCAGAGATCATTGAATTAGTGAGCAGTTATGAGTTCTGATAATAGTAGCACATCATCCTGCTTAAGTGTGCAAGGCCTGTAAGTAATACCAGGAAGCATCTGTTACATAAAGCACTGAAGCACAACATCCGTGGCGGCACTGGGCAGCAGTATAGACAGCATTTGAACATTCAGGATTCTTCTAAATCTATATCCTCCTAAACACTGGTGGCTATGAACAATGGCCAGCAATAATTAATATATTACATATACATTAGAGAACATTAAAAAGTAAATTTAAGATAAGTGATCTCTGAAAAATCCAAAGGTCCTAAGCCAAGTAAGTGAACTCATAATACAGCACCATTTATACTCAGAGACTGGTTATATTTTATTTGGAGAAAAGTGGTAGGCATAATTCTAAGAGGGCTGCATGATCACCACCTGATCTGCAAGTCTCCCTGTCTCCCTGAATATGACTGACTGTGAATATGATATAATTTGCAGTTGTGGTAAGTTTAGGCTTTATTACAAACTGTTTTGCAAATGTAGCTAGTATCCCCAATCCATTGTCTTTGTGTTATTCATTAGGAAGATTTTACTGGGTAGACTTCTCTTGATCAAGTAAATGTTTAAAAAGGACTTAGTCTTTCCTAAAGGGAGAGATTTGAAAAAGAGAACTTCTCCATCTGTACTTGAAGAAGCAAATATTCATGTTGTGAATTGGCTGTGGAGAGTGAGTGCCACATGGCAATAACCTGAGGGTGATCACCAGGAGCCAAGAGTGATCCTTAGCTGATGGCCAATAAGAAAACAGGGTCCTCAGTTCTACAGTGGCAGAAACTGAATTTCTCTATCAACTTGAGGGAGCTAAGAAGCAAATCTCTTCCTCATCAAGCCTCCAGATGAATCTTCACTCGCCAACGTTCTGATCTCAACCTCGTGAGACTGAACAGAAGATCCAGTTAACCAACTTTCGGTCCTCCTAACCCACAGACACTGAGACATAATAAATTTGTATTGTTTTAAGTTACTAAGCTTCTTGTAATTTGTTATGCAGCAATAGAAAACTAATATAAGGAGTAGTAGAGGCAGCCATAAATCTCTACTGGAAAAGTAAATATACTAGTCAGTAGTGACCTGAGAAATTCAAACAAAAGACAAGAAAATGCTGTTTCATGCTTCAAAACTTATGTAGGATAAAACTGATTCTCAAAACCTCCATCGCTACCACCTAGTCCAAACTGTCATCACGTCTGGCCGAAATAATCACAATATTTTTTCCAATCTTACACCTAGATGTACTCTTTCCTTTTTTCGTAACATATTTTAACAAAATAGTGAAAGTGATCACATTAAAGTGGAATAATATTCTTTGTGCTTAAAATCCTCCAATGACTTCTTCTCAAGTAAAATCTAAAGCATATAACACCTAAATGTCCTCTCATTTCACCTCCCAGTTAGTGGTCTGCCATTTGCATATTCTCATACTGCCTGTGTACCTTTCTATTTCTCTTTTCTATTTTCTTCCAGAGAAATATAAATTATCAGGCTTTTTTTTTGAATCATTTATTTTGGGTTTTGTTTTCCCATCATGCCCACCCCAGCCAATTATAATGTATGCACCACAGGAGCAGAGAAGTTAGTCTGTTTCATTCACTAATATAGCCTTAAGTATCCAGAAGAGTATGGGTGACAAAACTGACAACTACCAGTATTTGGTGAATGAATAGAAGTGAACATCTATTTCTTTCTAGGAAATATTCCTTTAGAGAGGAAACAAGACAGTATCTGAAAAGGTAATTCCAGTAGCATCCTGCTTAGAGAACAAATGGTTATATGGACATTTACCCATGTATAGATGGAGCATATTTTCCCTTAAATGTTAAGAATGGAGGTGCCTAGGTGGCTCAGCAATTGAACGTCTGCATGAGTTCTGGCATTGAATCCCACATCAGGCTCTTTGCGTGGACCCTGCTTCTCCCTCTGCCTTTGTCTCTGCCTCCATCTCTCTCTCTCTCTCTCTTTCTTTCTCTCTCTCTCTCTCTTTTTCTCTCTGTCATGAATAAATAATCTTTAAAAAATGAATAATAAATCTTTAAATAAATAATCTTTAAATAAATAATCTTTAAGTAAATAAATCTGTTTAAAAATGTTAAGAATGGAATGTCTGCATTCTCTATATGACAGAGAGGAGATATTTCAGAAAAATTAAAAGGAGACATAGTTACCCTGTAGTTATGTGGGTGTGACTTTGTTCTTTAAATCAGAACCGAATTCTGGAATAGCTTAGTGCTGCACTAGTAAGCTATTCCAGAATTCGGTTCTGATTTAAATGTGAGTCACTTGCTAAACCTATCATACTCACTCATATGCTAATTAGTGGATGAAGACATGTATCTCATGATCATATTGTACAATAGCAAATAGCCAGGGGGCTATTTTGAGTAATAATTTGCTCCAATTCTGCAAAATACCTAAAGATGATGTAAAGGAAGAAATTAATGGAATCACAAAGATTAAGGACTATATACCCAATATGTCAATTTACATTCAGATCATCACCTCTGTGATGCATCAAATTATGCAGATGGCAGACCACAGACAATTGTTCAGCACTGCCAAAGAGAGTGCAGTGCTGTCCAAAGACTGACAGACTGCTGAGTCAAACAATGCTGCTGTGTATAGTGCCACTATTCTAACAAGTCTTTTGGTTTAAAATAACAAATCCAAAAAACAAAAACAAATTCCCTCTTAAAAAATAATAGATTCAGATTGTATTTTTTTTTTATTCTGTCAAATCCATAAAGAAGAACCATTCACTATATGTTAAATACACAGGTCAGATACTGTAGGACAGTAGACCTGTGTTATGGCATAGACACCCAGTTGGGGGTCACAATCAGATGCTGCAGCTACCCGTGTCTTGAAATGCACTGCAGACTCCAATTTAAATGGAAATGAGTTAATCATAAATATTTTGACAAATATGTCAAACTGATAATCAGTGATGTTTGTTTTATATCTAAATAACTGTCAGTTGTCTTTATTTATTTTAATTCCTTTTGTGGTTTAAGTCTAAATGTTTCTGAATCAATACACCCGAAGAGGGATTTTACCTAATGCATGTGAATCTACCTAACGGGGAAATTTCTCCAAGATGCTCCTCAGAGGGGCATCTGGGTCCATTTTTCCTTAGGTCTATGTTAGTCAGAGCTGTGATAGAAAATGGACTTTACAATTCAAATCGATGCTGAGTAAAGTCCTTTGTTAGCTACCAGTGAAAACAATTCAGTTGTATGAAGGTGGTTATAAAACAGGAAGTCTTTCTTGTATTTAGGTCACATTTGGTGTATGATGTATTTTATTTTATATACATACAAACAAATAGTGTACATATATTCCTAAAAACAAATGAAAACTGTGTTCAAATAATTAAATCCAGTAAAATGTAGCCAAATTTAAAAATTGAAATGTGGCCAAATTTAGAAGTTATTCTAAATACAGTTTCTAATACCCAGAGAAGACTCCATAGAGCTTGAGACTATTTTGCATGACTTTGTTTAATGTATATCATGATAAAATAGACAAAATTTTCTTTTCTTTTTTTATTTATTTATTTATGATAGTCACAGAGAGAGAGAGAGGCAGAGACACAGGCAGAGGGAGAAGCAAGCTCCATGCACCGGGAGCCTGACGTGGGATTCGATCCCGGGTCTCCAGGATCGCGCCCTGGGCCAAAGGCAGGCGCCAAACCGCTATGCCACCCAGGGATCCCTAGACAAAATTTTCTTTTTGTTACCACTCTTCATCATTTTAAGGAACACTACTTATAAATGCCAAAGTATTTGAATTAGAAAAAAATCCGGAAATGGATTTTAAATATATACCATCTTTTTTGTATACTCCCTGAAATTTATTGGAATTACAGCTTCATAGAAAGTCTCACAAATTTCAAAGCCTTAACCTTTCCTATTGAGATGTTATTAGTAGTGTTAATCCAATGATAGAAAGGGGAATACAATGTATAATACAATGTATTATAACAATTCTGGTTATAATTCTCTTATGGAACTTAAAAGCTTATTTTCTAGCTATAGCTTTTGTCTTTATCAGCAAAATTAATATGAATGAAATGAGAACTTTAGCACTTTTGTGTACCTTTTCTGTAATTGAAGCATAGAGTAAACTAAAATGTAATCACACCCATTAATCTCAGAGTTTTAGACTGCTGGAATTTAAAAACAATATTTTTTACACTTTTGATTGAGTCATCTGAGTGCTTATTGAGTACTTAGAAGAGATTAATGAAAAGCCAGCATGTGAAAAACTGAACTAACCTTTCACTAATTAGTTTTCCTAACCTCTACGACAGCCGCAAAGAGAATAAATGCAAAGTATATGACAGATGTCTTCTTTTTCATTGCATAAAACTTGATTTATGTATTTTTGCTTTAAACTTTTTATATTTTCACACAATCCATCACAATAAAGAATAACTTGTAAATATACAAATTAATCATAAATAGTTCTTACTAGGTCTAAAATAGGCAAAATTCCATGTTGTTAAGCTTGATAACTAAACTAAAAATTTCAAGTTTATAGTAATTTTCAAGGGCAAAGTAAACCAAAGTATCTCCTAAGACTTTTATCAAGTAGGAAGAATTTAAGAGTAATTCATAAAATTGTGGTATATTTTACCTCGAGATAACTATGACTCCATTTTAATCACCTTTGTAGAGAAATCTAAAAATATTGCTTTTCAAATGTTATGTTTTGAGACTACTAATAATTCTTGTGTTTTTACTCTGTAGTTGATTCAAGTTTCCATATCATTCTCTAAGAAACACACACATACACACACACACTCACACATAAAATTCTATCCAGTAACACAAAACCCAAGTGAAAGTGAGGATTGGTAGTCTTCAAACCCTCAGGGAGGAATTTGAGGATCATTTATTTTCTAACTTTCTATTAGCTCTTTCTTGTGAATCCAAAATTATTATTTTTTATTTTTTTAATATAAATTTATTTTTTATTGGTGTTCAATTTGCCAACATATAGAATAACATCTAGTGCTCATCCCATCAAGTGTCCCCCTCAGTGCCCTTCACCCAGATACCCCCAACCCCCGCTCACCTCCCCTTCCATCCCCCCATAGGGGATTTACCCCAAAGATACAGATGCAGTGAAATGCCCGGACACCTGCACCCTGATGTTTCTAGCAGCAATGTCCACAATAGCCAAACTGTGGAAGGAGCCTCGGTGTCCATCGAAAGATGAATGGATAAAGAAGATGTGGTCTATGTATACAATGGAATATTCCTCAGCCATTAGAAACGACAAATACCCACCATTTGCTTCGACGTGGATGGAACTGGAGGGTATTATGCTGAGTGAAATAAGTCAGTTGGAGAAGGACAAACATTATATGTTCTCATTCATTTGGGGAATATAAAAAATAGTGAAAGGAAATAAAAGGAAAAGAGAAAAAATGAGTGGGAAATATCAGAAAGGGAGACAGAACGTGAGAGACTCCTAACTCTGGGAAGTGAATCCAAAATTATACACACGTCTAGCTAATCCTAAGAGAAATGCAAAAATGAGATTCCCCTCTCCTGTGTGTGTGTGTGTGCGTGTGTGTTTAACAGCATCTGATTCTTAAAACTTTTATACCCAAATATCTTCATATCTTCACTTATTCTCAACTTTAGTTATCCTTAGGTTCTTTCCAGAACTTTACCATGATTAATTACTTTTACTATCTTTAAACTGTCTCTTCTATGGCTTTATAACAACACCTTGCTGATTCTCTGACCTCAAGGGTTTCTTTTGGTGGCTCCACTCTGCCAATGATGGCATGGACTTTCTCCACAGGAGGCAGTCTCTCCTTTTTTTCTCTCTTAGAAATTCAATTCACATCTACTCTTTCAACAATGATTTGTCATAAACCTGCCAATTCCCTTATTGGAATTTCCCCATTCTCAGTATTTCTTATTTGACCAATACAAACTAATTTTTATTACACACCTATCCTGAGTTACACCCAGATATTCAAAATTGGATATATCATTCTTATCATAAAATATTTTTATTTTTTAAATATTTTATTTATTTGTGAGAGACCCACAGAGAGACACACAGAGAGAGAGAGACAGAGACAGAGACAGAGAGGCAGAGACATAGGCAGAAGGAGAAGCAGGCTCCCCATGGAGAGAGCCTGATGCCGGACTCCATCCCAGGACCCCAGGATCATGACCTAAGACAAAGGAAGGCACTCAACCACTGAGCTCCCCAGGTGCCCCCAAAATATTTTTATACTACACATTGAATTATTGTAAATTTTGTATTTATCAGTCTCTTTTTGTTGGACTAAAGTTTCTAATAGTTGTGTGCCAATAGCTATTCAGTTTCTGGAAACTACTAAAAACCCATTAAATGTGTCTTGAATTTTTTACAATCATTATATAAAAGGTAATTATTCCATTTTCCTCAAATATCTCCTGCATTCTGTAGGCATCATTTCCTTTAATACTCAAATAAAATTACTCGTGTTCACATTCTGGAAACTGCCTCCCCTTAATATTTCTGAGTAAATGCAGTGTGAAGTTATTAGTTGGGTGGTAAATATTTTAAAATACTGTCTTTGTCAATCAGTACTCCAAATTTCTGATACACTTGTAATATTTTTTTATTCTTACTATCTCATCTAAAATCTGATAAAAGCAATGCTTGCATTTCTGCATTTTTTCACCAACTTATAAATAATGTAGTGTTTTGAAGGAAAACTAATTTTACTGAAGTTTTGTGGATAATGGAGGGTGACCAAAGCTCAGAATAGTATCCAACTTAAAATTCAACATTAATCATCATGGAATATAGACTTCTGAATTATTTCCTGCATAGCAAAAGTACTCACTGGTGGACTTCAGATTACTGGGGTTTCTTCCATTATGGACATCATTTATCTTCTGGGAAAAAACTCCAATATTTCTGTTAATCTATGTGACAGAAGAATTGTTCTTTTCTTTGTTTCCTCATCTTAATGTCAAATTTACAATTATGGGGTATTTTGAAACAACGTGCTAATGAGTAACCCTGCTGGCCATGTAGCAGAAACTATAAGCTGCATTTAAACTAGGGAATGAAGCTGTCTTGCTTCCTAAATTTGACCCTCCTTATTAATCTAGAGCCAGGCCATTAAAACTGTAAGTGTGCATAACAAAAGCATCAAACACTTTGATTAGGACTCTGCCCAGTTATGGAGAATTATGGGAGTCATTGTGTTTTTTAGAAGACTCCAATTAAAATACACTGGAATGAAAAGAATAAGGATTACTTACACAACTCCTACATGAGAGTCTTTGTTCCTTAAATGAGCCTTTAATCAACAAATCTTGATTCAGATAGTGAAAATATTGTTCCCTTTATCTCCATTTTGAACTCATTCTTTAGTGCATTTGCCCTCCAATGACTTAGTTGGGATGAGTTACTTTATTATTTTTTAAGTAAACCAATGCCCAATGTTGGGGCTCAAACTCACAACCCTGAGAGCAAAAGTTGCATGATCCACCAACTGAGCCTGCCTCGTATGCCTAGGATGAGTTACTTTAATTTAGCATTCAATTCAGTGTGCCTTTTGCATCTCATTATTACTCACATCTGTTTCCCAGAAATGAGAATTTTTCTGTGCAGCCCCCTTCCTTTTCTTGTAAGTGAAAAACATCATTGTAAACACACTATTAGGCCTTCTTATTGAATGCTTTCAATGGGCTACTACCAGTCAGTTCTCTTTCTCTTTATAGTAGATCTCATGCTTTTAAGAAGTGCACTTATTATGGGAATACACACAGATAGTGATACATATAAAGGAAGCAACATTCATATATAAGAGCTTATATGTTTACTCTGTAAATATCAGAGTAAAAAAAGTCAAAATTTGATAACAAGAGAAAATAGGTGCTTCTGTGACTCATTATCCTAGTTCCAAGGGCTACAGTAACAAAATACCAGAAATGAGGTGACTGAAAATAATAGAAGTCACAGTTATGGGGGCTTTAAAAATCAAAACGCTGACACAGTTAGTTACTACTGGACATCAGAGGCAGAATCTGTGGCATAATTCTCCCCTGGCTTCTGGTAGTTGCCAGTAAGCATTGGCATTCTCAGCTAGCTGCATCACTCCAATCTCTGTCTCTACTGTCACATGAAATTCATCTGTGTGTGTGTCACCTTAGTATCACTGTTCAAATCCCACTCTTTTTTTCTACTATAAAGACACCAGTCATTGGATTAGGGCCCACTCAAATTCAGAATGACATCATATTAACTTGATTACAGATGGAAAGTCCCTATTTCCAGAAAACATTACATTCATAAAAAGGCATACTGAAGTCACACTTTTCTCCGTTTTACCTACTGGATTTCTACCTGGCTCTCATAGTAAATATAGGAGAAAAAAAAATCCCCTAGCAATTCCAGCAAGGACAGTGAAAAAGAACCATTTTGTAATATGCTAGAGCATTTTCTGCTTCTCAGGAGCAACTATTTAACCAGAGTATAACTGGTCGAGGTTTTATTAGACCCAACATTCACCAAGATAAACCATATTCTGAGAAAAAAAAATTATCAAATTTTGGAATAGAAATTATACAAAGAATATTCTCAGGTCACTATGGAATTAAATCAATGAAATTCCATCAGTAATGAAATGATATGTGAAAAATCTTAAAATATTTAAGCATTAAACAAGACACTTTGAAATAACTTATGGATCAAAGAAATGTACGATGGAGTTTTTTGGTTCTTTTTTTTTTAAGATTTTATTTATTTACTTGAGAGAGAGAGTGAGCATGAGCAGGGGGAGAGGGAAGACTGCTGAGCCAAAGGCAGATGCTTAACCAACTGAACCACCCAGAACACCAAGATAAAGTTTTTAAAAATTGTTTTAAAGTAAATGAAAATACAAATACAAATAATAATAATAATAATAATAATAATAATAAATGTGATATAGTGAAAGCAGTGCTCAGAGAGAAATTTGTAGCATTGAATGAATATTTAGAAAAGAAGAATCCTAAACTCAATAATTTAACTTTCCATCTTAGGATACTAGAAAAAATAGATAAAATTTAATCCAAGATAATTAGAGGAATAAAAATAAAAATTAGATCAGAAGTCATTGAAAATGAAAACATGAAATCAACAGGAAAGTTAACAAGGCAAAAATTGATTCTTTGAAATAATAATAAAGCTTATAGCTCTAGTCATGAAAAAAAAGACAGTATACACAAATTATTAATATCAGAAATGAAAAAATAGTGTCACTACTTATCCCATGAACCTTAAAAAGATAAATATTATGGACAATTCTATACTCACACCTTTGATAATTTAGATGAAATGGACCAATTTGTTGAAAAACACTATCTACCAAAACTCATACAGAGATAAGTAAGTAATTTGAATAGATCTCTTTTTATGAATGAATTCAAGCAGCAACTAAAAATCTTCCAAAACTGAAAGAACAAGACCCATATAGGTTAGCCATAAATGACTGTTATTATACAGTTAAGGAGGAATGATGTTAGTTCTCATTATTGTCTTCTGGAAAACAGAAGCAGAAATAGCCCTTCCTAATTCATTCTATGAGGCCAGCATTAATCTAAAACCTGAACCATAGAAAGATATTACAAAAGGAAACTACAGATTAAATATTTCATAAACATAAATGTAAAAATTCTCACCAAAATATTAGCAAATAGAATCTAATATTGTATAATTGAATTACACAGCATAATTATTGGGATTTATTACAGGTATGCAAGGCAGTTTCAACATTTGAAAATCAGTAAATGTAATTCATATTAACAAATTTATATTAAAGAAAAAATTACATGATCATTTCAATAAATTTTTTTAAAAAGCATTTGATATATTCACCACCCATATGTGATAAAAAAAAAATCTCAGCAAACTAGTACAGAAGAATTTCCTTACCTTGATAAAGAAAATCTACAAAAAATCTATACCTAACATTGCAGTTGATAGCAAGGGACTAGATGCCTTCTCCCTAAAACTGATAGCAAGGTAGAGATGTTCATCTTAACACTCTCATTCAACATACTGGGAAGTATTAGCTAGTACAATAAGATAAGAAAAGAAAACATATACAGATTGAGAAGGTAGAAACTAAAACTGTCTTTGTTCAAGAAGATATGATTGTTTATGTAGAAAACCCAAAGAATAAATAAAAAAACTCCTTGAACTTAAAAAGTGAATACAGCAAGGTGCAAGACACAAGGTTAATATATAAAAAAATTAGTTGTTTACTCAGTGAACACTTGGAATTTGTAATTAAAAACACAATGCAATTTAATTATGACCAAAAAATGAAATGTTTAGGTGTAAATATACCCATTGTAACATATGTACAAGACCTGTATGAGGAGAACTATAACATTCTGATGACAGGAATGAAAGATCTAAGTAAATGGAGAGATATTCCATGCTCATGGAGAGGATTCCATGTTCATACTGAGAACTGAATTTTGCCAAAATATTAGTTCTTCCCAACTTGATCTATAGATTCAACATAATCTCAGTCAAAATCCCAGGGATGCTATTTTGTGGATATCAGACTGATTACAAAGTTTGTATGGAAAGGCAAAAGACTCAGAATAGTAGACACAATACCGAGAATGAAGAAATTCAGAGGACTGAGACAACCTGATTTCGAGACTTACTATAAAGCTATAATCATAAAACTGTGGTATTGGTGAAAGAATAGACAAATTAGTAAAACAGAATAGAAAGCCAGATAGAAACCCAAACAAATATGGTCTACTTACTATATTTCAAATATACAGTTGAGTACCTAATATGCATATGCCAAAATACTCCTAGACTCAAGTGGAAACTGAAATCTATAAAACGTTCTTGAGAATTTTAGGTCCATGAAATCTACCAATTGCCTCTCCACTATGCTAAGTCACTAATTGATAGAAATGTTGCTATTTTAGCAGTTTTGTGTAAGTAGTTTTATTTAAAAGAAAAAAGAAAAAGATGAGGAATACTTGGATCTACAAAATACACATTTATGGCAAAAAGTTTTCAAGCTTATCGAATAATTAGCGTCCCATGTCCCCAATAAGATTTTTCTAGTAAAAATTGGTCATTTCTTTTATTTTCTTGCCTTTTTAAAAAATGATTTCACATAAGAATGTAGAATGTTTTTTGAGGTCACATATAAAATTTGAGTCCATTTTGTTAAATCAGGATCCATTTACTCAAGATTACACTGTCTTTAGAATAGAGAGTATTACCATCCTGTCCTATTTTATCTTATAAAACCAAGACACATTATAAAATGAATATAGTCCCTTTTCTCCACAGATAGCATGTAATGAAATAAGAAAATATATCATACCGGCCAAGAACAGCTCAATTACAGGGCATTTTTCAACTAAAAAATTGCAGGACATTTACCTTATTACTTAATAGCATAGTACTATACAGCTGCCCTTAAAATAAACGATTGGCATAATGTTACATAGATTAATTCTGCCCAACTATAAAAATATAAATTTCTTTAAAAAATGTTTTATTTATTAATTTTAGAAAGAGAAAGAGAGAGAGAGAGTGCATGAGCAGGGGGGGGGGGGATAGAAGCAGAGGGACAAGCAGACTCCCCACTGAGCAGGAGCCCAATATGGGACCTGATGCCAGGACCCCGGGATCATGACCTGAGCCAAAGGCAGACACTCAACTAACTGCCTGATCTACCCAGATACCCCAAAATAAAAGCCTTCTTAGGTAAAACTACAAATTTTTGGTGACTTTGCATATCAGCTATTCATTGATTCAGCATTTGGACTATGTTATAGGCCAGGAAATCTGTTGGGCCTGGAGTAAAAAGTTATCTTTGCCATGGGTACTTGGTAGTGTTATAGTGGAAAGAAAACCATCAAATATAATTATAATAATTCCAATAATACACAAAATATTACCAGTTTCCAATTTTGTCTGAGTGACAACTGTACTATCATATGTCCTATAAGTATATCATGAACAGAAAATAATATTCCATAAAATGCGAAAAACTTACAAATGTCTCAGAGCATAAAAGGTGTGTTCATTTCAGCTGAAGCACCAAGTTTAAGAGGGATGACAGCAGTGGATGAAGCTGAAGGTGTAAACTGAGGCTAGATTATAAGGGTATTTATATCTGGCTACCATTGAGTCACTCCGGTAAGACTCAGGTATCTCAGTAAATGAACCATAAAAAAATAGAGGCTACGTACATATAGCCTCTGAATATTCAATAAACTGTATTTAAAAATCATTTGGGGAAAATTTTTAAGATATTACCCATACAGCTAAAACTATGAACAATATTTTTATATCAAAATAATACTACAGTTCAAAGGAATTATACTTACATGCAATGGGTCCACTAAAAAATATTTTTTTCCAGATATTTTGGAGCTTTTTGTTTGCTCACTTGTTTAGTAACTATCTCCAGAGTTTTCTAAGCCCTATTATTCACCTACCTTGAATATAGTGGTTTGCTGCCTCCTTAAAAAAATGAAATCTATAATCTAATAGTTAAGATATAGACTCTAGCAAGATGTTTAAAAGAGGATGTTACAGTTTGTATGGCTAATTTTACCAAAAATAGGGAGTAACATGATTATCATTGTAAAAAGTGTAAGATCCCTGCCTATTCCTAATTCAAAAGTCAGAGAACCAGTTACAACTTTAATGACTGTAATTATATGTTTATTTAGTAATATGTGAAACATGCATTTAGTAATAAAAATAAGATGATAATCCCTTCTTTCACACTCAAAACTATAAATTTAAAATTTAATTCAGCGATCTAATGCTTCAAAGAAACAAAAGATATCTAAAAATCAAACTTATCTCACATTTTCTTTAGCTTTTTTCAAGAAGTTTTATTTTGAAATAATTACAGAACCACAGAAAGTTGCAAAAACCATATAGAGAGATGCCTTGTGTAGTTTCAACAGTTTTCACCAATGTAACAGTTTCATAACTATAGTGCAATATCACACCCAGAAAATTACCATTCATTCTATCTACAAAATGTATTCGAATTTTCCCAGTTTTATATGTACTTGTTTGTGTGTGGGGTGTGTTTGTGTGTGTGTGTGTGTTCGTGTATCTAGTTCTACACAATTTCATACCACAGTCAAGATAAAGAAGTGCTCCATCACCATAAGGCTTCCTGAACTACCCTTGGGGTGCCTGGATGGCCGGGTCAGTTAAGTACCGGACTCTTGATTTCAGCTCAGATCGTGATCTCAAGGTCTTGAGATTGAGCCCTTTGCTGGGCCTCCTGCTTAAGATTTTCTCTCTTCCTCTCCCTCTGCCCTTCCTCTCAACCTAAGGGAAAAAGAAAAGGCTCCCCATGCTACCCTTTATAGCCACACATACCCAATTCTTTAGGTGGCAGGACTGAAGTTAGAAGTCATATGCAACCTTTGAGACTGGCCCTTTTTCACTTAATGTCTTTGAGCTTCCTCTAGGTTGTTGTATGTATCAGGAATTTGTACCTATTTCTTGCTACACAGTATTCCATAGTGCAGATGCCCCACACATTGTTTAATCATTCACTTGTTGCAGGATATTTGTTTTTTTTTTTTTTTTCTATCTGGGACATTACAAATAAACCTGCTTTGAACATTTTTGTGTAAGTTTTTGTGTGAATATAAGTTTTTGTGTCTCTGGGATAAATACCCAAGAGTACAATATCTGGGTTGAAATAGTGACTATACATTTGATTTTGTTAAGAAAGTATCAAATTGTTTTTCTGAGTGGCTGTGCTATTTCACATTATTACCAGCAATATATAAATGATTCAGTCTCCCTGCAACCTCACCATTATTTTATATAAAAATACTGCTACAGGGGACACTTGAGTGGCTCAGCAGTTGAGCACCTGCCTTCGGCTCAGGGCATGATCCTAGTCTCAGGAACGAGTCCCACGACAGGCTCCCTCCACGGAGCCTGCTTCTCCCTCTGCCTGTGTCTCTGTCTCTCTCTCTGTGTGTCTCATGAATAAATAAATAAAATAAAATCTTTAAAAAATACTGCTACAGGTATTAAAAATAAATAATTTTATTTTATAACTGTGCCTAATAATACTAGATTTATTTGGGGCGTCAGAGTGGCTTAGTTGGTTAAGTGGCTGCCTTTGGCTCAGGTCATGATCCTGGAGTCCTAGGATTGAGCCCTGCCCTCCAGGTCCCTGCTCGCTGGGGAGCCTGCTGCTCCCTCTCCCCTGCCTGTGTTCTCTCTCCCTCCTTCTCTCAAATAAATAAATAAAGCCTTTAAAAAAATACTAGATTTATTCAAAATAGTTCAACTTGAAAATTAGTATTATTATTATTAATAGTATAATTTATAATGTTTACTGGTTGGTTTTAATAGAAAAATTATCATAAAACCCTGCACTTAAATTCTCTGTTCTGAATTTTTTTACGTTTCACATACATGTCATCAATTTCTATAAAGCAGTTCAAAATATAAGACACCATGTTAGTTAAGTTTATGTATGAAAAATACCTAAAGGGTGCCTGGATGTCTCAGTTGGTTAAGTATGAGACTCTTGGTTCAGTCAAAGGTTATGATCCCAGGGTGAAATTGAGCCCCAGGTGGGGTCTCAGGGCTTAGCACAGGTAGTTTGAGATTTTTTCTCGCTTCTTTTCTCTCCCCCTCTGCATCTCCCCACTCTCTGGCCCACCCTTTTTTTCTGTCTCTCAAATCAATCGATCGATCAATCTTTTAAAACATGAAAACTTAGAACAGCAACAGGATTACAGTATAACCATGATGATATTATGCTTCCTCATGTGATCATTCACCTTTATTCCCTCCCTCCTTCTCTTTCTCAGCATGTCACTATTTATATCAGTGTCTATTTGCCTATGTTCCAGCATTCAAGATTTCTCTTAGGTTTCAACTATTCTATTAATCTAATCTATGTTAATTATTTTTATATATTAATTTAGCATTGTATAAGAACAGTAAATCAATTGTTCTCTTTAGATAATATGATAACCCCCAATAATAACTCTGATAATTGGTATTGCAAAGAGACAGAACTTAGTATCTGTCAAACTGAGGTTAACATTATTCCTCACAGGACCTCCCTTGTAAATGAATTTTATTGAAATTGCAATAGATCAATAAAAGCAAAAGTGTACTTTATAATTATATGGAAAACTAAGAAAATAAACATTTAATATATTACTGTACGTTTTTTGACATCTGTTATTAAAGGAAATCCTATATAAATTAGTGAGAACAGATTAGACCCTAGAGATATACAACTTACATCTGTCAGTCATCAGATACAAAATTAATATATAAGTGATTATTTAGTTTCTTTAATTCTAGATGAATATTCATACTTGTGTAATACTGATACATTTTTATGTGGCTGAATTGGTTTATTTATTTACCCCCATCTTATAAAACCTAGATAAAATCTGATTTTGGAGATAAATTATGATAAAGTAAACCAAAATACAAAAATAGATAAATATAGGAAATCGAACCAGATTTTAAAAGAACACCTTCTATTATTGCTTTACGAACACAATTCAATTTAGAAAATAAAAGGTTAAATATCACCTTTCCCATTTGCCTTACTTGAATTACTACAGTGCAATGAAAAGGACACTGAATTTGAAGAAGACTGCTGGCTTACTTAATTAGAAGACTCGCTTGTTTTTTTTCCACTGATTGTGTGGCCCTTAAACAGATACTATGCTAGTTTTTTACTCCATATTCCCTGGATCTGTCTCTTCCACTCTTAACTGACTTTTGTGACTCTCTTTACCATTATCATGGGTCATAGCTTTCTTCTCTTCCAAAATACTATCAGATTATATCCATTATTCTGAGCTCTCTAATATACTTTCTAAAATGTCTATAATTTAAAGTGCAGTATCTGTGTACAACTATTTATTTTCTACCATAGAACTTCAATGACAGAAGTATTTTGTTTAGAATCACATATTATACCCTCAAGCACCAGACACATGCAATGCTGGGAATGCATGATAAATAAAACATAATTCCTTTCTCAATAAATTATAACGTAAATGTAAAATATAAGAATCCAAAACTTTTCATGGAAATACAAAAAGTACTTCAAATTATCATGTTGAAGGTAGAGGAGAGGCAGGTTTCTGGGAAAGATTGAATGAGAAGGTAAAGTGTGGGAGAGATGTTTTGAAGTACGAATCTAAATTCACCTGGCAAAGAGTCACTCCTGCAAACGTTATGATGTCAAAACAGACAGCAACTTCTCTATGAATTGTTATTAGAATATGTCATAAAAATTATCCAAAGCTTAGAAATAGACATCTTTAAGTGAATTAGTGGATGTTTTTAAGTGAATTCTGAGCTTGACTTTCTATTGTCTGGGTTGATTTATGGCTCTGAAGGGGAAAACCTTAATGGATAGATTTTTGCCCTGTCAAGTTAAAAATAATTTATTTTCAATAAAAGCAAATACTCTGCAGGTTGTATTTTATGACCTTGTTAGTCATTAATTGGTTTTTAATTTAATCCAGCAATCTATTAAATTGCCTTATATGTACCTATTTTTTCCAATGCTTTTGAAGCAATTTTTAACATCTTGCTGATTCTCATATCAATTAATGAGTTGAAGATAATATTTTTCATGAATTCATTTTGTTTAAAAAGAATCACGTTTTATCTTTAAAAAATATACTCTAATAAATAAGACTATTTTGTTCTCACAGATCGTTAATACAATGCAACTTCTCTAAATACTGCCTGGTAAGCATTAGGTTTATAAACTATGAGGACAGGAATTATATATAATAACTTCTGAACAGAAATGACATGAGCATTTTTACCTATCTTATTGACCAAATATTTAGAGCCAAGGGCAGATCAGAGATTTTACATTTAGTTATAAGAAGAACACAACAGTACTGTAATCTAAATCTTACCCTTACTCTGTCATTGAAATCTGTTAAAATTTAGCCTATCATTCAAGACTTCTTTCAAATGTTTTAAATATTTCTTAGTGTATTACAGTAAAAAGTAAGGCCAGAAAAGATGAGCCAAACATGTTTGAGTTTATATCTCTCTTCTATCAAAGTAAGCCCATATAACTTTACACAAATTATTTAAATATGAAATTAGATTAAAATTAGATTGGAAATAATACTTAGAATAATAGATAATCAAATTCTAACTTTTATGATTATTTCTATTTTTGAAAGGCAAATTAGGAGACAAAGGCATTATTTGCTTATATTTCAATCTGTCATTGATTCCCATGTTGTATTTTTTCTCCCATTCACTTACATTTCCACAGTATAGCCCATAGCATGAACTTACTATGTCTTTGTTGAATGATATAATAATTAGGACGATTTAGGGTGCAAACAAATAAATAAAAAACAAAAACCTCAGTGAGTGAATCCAATATGATATTTTGCTACCTAACATAACAAATTCAGAAAGTTCCATGATGAGTTAATTCAGCAGCTCATATACATGATGCTTAGAAATGCGTTTTATTAATATATAAAATAAATGAATTATGTAAGTGACAGCTTTTTAATAGGATAAGTATTATAGCTTATCAAAAGTTGAAATGCTATTTCATAGTGTAAATATCATTTGGTTATTATTTTACAAGATTCAGTCAGTGTGGACATAAATATAACATCTGTGTAACTAGTTCTAAGTTAATGTCTTTCTAGCTAAATTTCCCTTGTCTACCAAAAGAACAATTATACTAAATTACTTTTAACAACTATTTCAATTTCTAAATTATCTGATGTAGTTCATAATTGGTTAATATAAGTTAATAAACTTATTTTTTTCTTTCAATAGAATTTAAATGGAAAAACATTTATGATAAGACTCTTGACACTGTAAATAACCAAAAAATGCAAATATTGAATATATTTTAGACTATCCCATAAAAGAAGGAATCTCTCAAAGAGTCATATTTTGCATGTGCCAACTATTGATGAGGGATTATCTTGGTAAAGAAAGAAATCTGTGCTTCACGCAACCTATACATTGTCTGTATGTGACACACATTTTCAGGTTACATGATACCAGCCTTTGATTTTTTAAATACTAGCCTTATGAATAAATTTACTTTTATTTTTTTACAAGCTATTTTGCATCTCTGTTAGTAGTAGTGGCTGAAAAGGATGCAAATTCTGTCCTGTCCTGATGTTTTACTCCCACCCTGAGGCAAACCAGTTTTGTCTCCACTTTCATATTTGTTTAAATATTACTGAACTTAAAGGTATCTGTTCTTCAGATTCTCTTTTAAACCACTTACAACTTTTGTCTATTTCCTTCACTGATAAGTAAGATAAAATCTTTGGCATATGTTCATTTTTTAATTTTTGTATGAGATTCATGATTTTACTTTCTATGGAAAATGTATCTTTTAATACTGGAAACTACATATATATGACTGAGACACAATCTCTTGACACATAAATAAATTTATGAGGAAATAAAAGTACAACAGTTTTGTGTTGGTGGTCAAACAGACCACTTCCATGTGATGACATTTGAAAAGAAACCTCTTTGTGATGACATCGAGAAGAAAATTAAAAGTTAAGCACCTTGTTAATATTTATAATTTGATTTGGAGAGATGATTCTGTCTGTTATGTGGAAAGTGTGCTGTGGTGCAGCAACACTATAAGAGGGGGGATCAATTAGAAGAGTTTTTTAAACATCTCAGTGGGAGATGATGGCAGCTTGGATTGGTGTGCTAACATAGGAGGCAGAGGAAAGTAAACAGTGTAATGAATGTTGCAAGGGCAATAATGGTGGAGGTTTAGATATTATGGCTGAGGCAAAGTGATGAGAATGACAAAGAGATTTTGGCTGAGCAAATGAGGGAGTGGTGCAATTTACCAAAACGTGGTATCTGCAGTGTGCATGGAGTCCTTAGGGGATTAGTGTCACTGCATAGTTGTTTGTTTTATATAGTCAGCCAAATATTTATTTTGATATTACCTACAGGATTGATGAATTTACCTATCGTACAGGTGAATCATAAAATTACAGGCCATTGCAATGAGTTTATTGTATAGTTTTTATATGGTATAAAATGTTCATGATGCCAACTACACAAAAGTAGCATCATTACTGTTTGACCTATATCAAGAACATAGTAAATATATTCTCAGATAAAACATTTCTTTGGCAAACCTAAATGTCAAAATTCAAATTTTGGAGTAAATCAATATTCAGAGAAGTTATGATAGAAAATAATATTGCTAACAAGGCCACTGAAAGTAATAAAAGTGTTGAACAAATTCTCTCAAGAATTGTAAAATAATGCGTATATTTTAAATGAGTGATGTTGAGAGTGATAAAGCACAGAATATGTAGGAAATAAGGAGAAGTGAAAAGAGAATGCTATTTTGAACATGAACAGATTGCTTCTACAGGCATTTATGCAGAAAGCCTTTTCTAACAGCTCTCAAATACACACCCACACTTTACAGTTCAGTGAACTCAATTTGAACAATAAATCTATACCATGACCTGAAGCTGAAAATTCTGTAAACCAAACCAAAAAATAAACAAAAAAATAACTATACTTCCTTAAATTCATGTTAATGAATATTTGTGTTCCAAATGGGTCTCCATCAAATAAAACAAAAGAGCACACCAATTAGAGTAATTATTAATGATAAACTGAATGTAAGAAATATCTAAGATGCTTAGGAGAAAGTCTTTGCTATAGAGATTTTCTCCTTCATAAAAGCAAATATTTTAGAGTCCATTTCCAGCATGGGATTTATTAGGTTTAGTGGTTTTCATTAAATTAAATCCTAAAAGACTGAAATTAAATATCTTTCAAAGTTATTTAAACCTAGCAGTACACCAGGCATTTGGTGGACCAAGATTTCCTCAGTTCAGAATTTTCTGTTTGGTGGAGGGATCAGAAAAGTATGAAGCAGAATGTAACAAGGGGAGCACATTGGTAAAGGTAATTACATTTTCTTCTCTAGCATAGCTACTACACTTCTCAGTTATAAAAGAAAAAATATAATATATATACATAATATTTATGCATACATGTATGTGTGTAAAGATGAAGTGAAATATAAAGTATGTAGATGGCTTTTTTTTTTTTTTTCCTGAAACAATATAAAAAGAACAGTGCCTGGCTGGCTCACTCAGTAAAGCACGTGACTCTTGATAAAAAAAAAAAAAAAAACACATATAAATAAGTGAACTTTGAAACAATATAGGAAAGTTAAGGACTTAATATTCTTTTATGAACTTCTTTCGTATAATACAACCTACAACAATGCTGTAATGATGGGGATGCCTGGGTGGCTCAATGGTTGAGCATCTGCCTTTGGCTCAGGGCGTGATCCCAGGACCTGGGATAGAGTCTCACATTGAGCTCCCTGCAAGGAACCTGCTTCTCTCTCTGCCTGTTTCTCTGCCACAGACACTCTCTGTGTCTCTCATGAATAAATAAATAAACCTTAAATAAAAACAATGCTCTAATGAATCACATAATTACTATTACTCAAACTTCAAATCAATACCAGGTACATTCCTGCAGTGCTAAAGCTAAAATTTAATAAATATTGTGGTTTATATTTCTTGAATAATGGTAGGTAAGGAAGTCTTCTTTGAAATAGAAGAAATAAGATAATTCTGAAAAGATTATTTTAAAAATTCATAGAAGTTTCCCACAAGGAGAGAAGGTGTGTGAGGGAGAGAAAAAAGAAATACAAAAATGTTAACATGTTCATATATTTACTTTGAAATTTCCTACCTGCTGTTAGCTTCTTTGTTATAAGAGAAAAAAAAAACCTAAAAGAAAAAGATAGTTTATAAGTTGTCAAGAAAATACTAACATATTTCATAATGACAGGAAAAATTTACGTGATATAACTTTACCAGTGCAAAGATTTTTGAAAGTAAAAAATATTCTTTAATCTTCATTTTATATTACACTGTGAATGTAAAAGTGTTCATTTGTTTCAGAATAATCTCATAATTTGAAATATATTTACAGATAAATTTATTACATTTGACAGACAATGGACACTTTCATACAATGCTTCAAATATTTTTATTCAAAGATACTTTTTTAAGCTGTCAATTAATTATAAACAGCACTAAGCCAGGCCCAATAAAGTATATCAACTATATCAGGATAGTAGTTGTGTACATTAGAACATTTTGTTAGCTTGTATTATGAGACTATAGAATTTTACAGAAATATTTTATGTGCATAAAATATAAAAGCTGGTTTCGGGATCCCTGGGTGGTGTAGCGGTTTAGCGCCTGCCTTGGGCCCAGGGCGCGATCCTGGAGACTCGGGATCTAATCCCACGTGGGGCTCCCGGTGCATGGAGCCTGCTTCTCCCTCTGCCTGTGTCTCTGCCTCTCTCTCTCCCTCTGTGTGACTATCATAAATAAATAAAAATTTAAAAAAAAAAGTTAAAAGCTGGTTTCATTTTTTTACTTCTCTGTCACATTTTCACTTGTATCTACAGCAATAAAATGTTATAACATTTCTTTAATGTGTATTAGTCTATTGAGTCTTTAAAGATTTAACACAGATTAACAAAATAGTTTTAATAAACATTTCTTAAACTGTGAAGCTAGAAATATCTCAGTTTCTCTACCACACTACCCTCATCTTACTAGCCTACAGTATTGGTCTCCAAACACATCTCTTTATCTCTATTTCCATCTCGCTGCAGTCAATTTTGTTTATAGCTGGGATTATCTTTTACAAGAACTCTATCACAACACACTACTCCATCACATTCAGAATACAGTAAACTACTATGTTCCTGCTACATCAAGTCCCTTTTTAATTCTGTGATCTGTTCTCCCTTTACCCTTTACTAACCCTGACCATGTTGGCCTTCCTGTTATTTCATACTAGACTACTCCAGGTTTCTTCCTGCTTCCATACTTGAGCATCTTCTGTACACTGCACCTTAAACATCCCTCTCACATATCTTCATATCGTTGTATGGCTTGATCTTTGCTCAAATTTACCCCTCAAAGAATTACTTTCTTATCATCTTTTCTAAAATTCTCACTGTTCAATCACTTTCTACTATCCTACCCTGCTTTTCTTTTTAACCCACCATTACAATTATTATAAAGGTGAACTAATAAATAATGTCAAACAAATGACAGGGAAAAGAGCTTGAAGTTGGAAATAGAAACAGTTTTGTAAGTCTCAGAGCAATGAAAATAAAGAATACATTAGTCATGGACCTTGGAACTTCAGAGACCAGTGATGACAAAGGTAAAATATTGTCCATGGATTTTTTTTTCAGGAAAGTTAAAATGCATAAAACTACCAATGAGAAGGAAATGAGGAAGTGGAGAGAATATATGGGCCTATCGTTGCTATTGTTGCTTGTTCGGTTGGTTGGTTTTATTTGATATATATCTTTTGATGATGTTTTTATAAATTGAGGAATTTGTGAGTAGCAAAAATAGTTGACTACACAGGAGATAGAAGTGATTTTGATGAAATAGATATTTGAGGAGATTCGAAAGAAAAGAAGTCTGTGCAAGCATGGGAACAATGGCCATGAGAAGGAGGCACTCTTCATCCTAAGGCTACAGGAAAGCACAAAGATTATATGAAAGATATAGAGAGAGGAGTTCTAGCCCATACAACTTCATGCTAAACTGTTGGAAGTTTGGGGGACCCAAATGACTATGGGGGTCAGGTCAAAATGTCTTATTTGTTTTGGTGTTGTGGTTATTTTTCCTTGTAGAAATTAGCTTTCAAGGTATAGAAAAGAGAAAGAGGATTGGGGGCTTGACTCAGTTTGGATTTTATAAGGTAAAGTGGTTTATAAAAAACAGAAAGAGGGAGTCAAGTATCCTGGTACAGACTCAGTAGAAGAAATGAGGCCAGAAATAGGTCTAATACATTCTCTCAGTTTGCATGGAAGAGAATTCCATATTTTGTGAGAAATTAAAAGTAGAGAGGTAAACATTTTGGTATTAACTTTATAATTATCATCATCATCGATAACATCATTATTATTTTACTAACCTTTCTGTTTTAGATATATAGTGAAACTTCAAAGATAGCACAGACCATTACCATCTACCTCACTCCCACTTCCACAGCTTCCATCACTATAGTACATCATTATAAAGAATACATCCTGTCAAAATGACTGGTCACTGTTGATGTCACACATGATTACCTGGCTGAGAGAGTGTTTTTCAGATCTTTCCATTTACTCTTTTCCTTCCAACTCCATATTCTACTTTTTGGAAGGAAGTCACTTATGTGCCCACACTTGAATGGGATGTTATCAGCAACTTCCTTAAATGTGGAGAATAAATTATTTGGGATTTTTCTGCATAGTAGATCGTCTCTTCTTTCTCATTTATTATGTGCTCCATGTGTTTATATTATTATGAATATGTGGATACTTATATTTTACACTGGGTTATAATCCAATACATTTTTTTTTTGCTTAAATTGTTCTGATTTTGTCCATTGAGAGCTCCTTCATTTGGATCCCATATCTCTTTGTCATATCCCTATAATTATAGTACTTTTGGGTAATTGTTATTTGTTTCAGTACTTCCTTACTTTCTGGAACTATAAGATGTCCAGGCCCATCTCATCTATTTTCCTGATTTTAGAATTATTGATTTATCTAGAAATTTCTTGTTCTCATTTTGAAGAATGCTATTAGAAATAAAGATGTGAGCACTAAGTGTGCTTCTTGCTACAGAAGTATCATTGTTTCCAGACACTTTTATCTAAGAGAGCAAGAAATATATGTTTTTCTGATCAGTGTTTATACAGGCATTTATAAATATTTCTATGTGTAATCAACCATCTTCATCTATGTTTAGCCAAATGTCACTCATGCTGATGCTTCCAATTTTAATCCACCACCTCCTGGATCACGTAGCCTTCTCTTCTTGCTTATCTGTAAACTTCCACTCCAACAGTTAGAAATCTATCTCTCACAGTCAGACATCTACTTAATTAAATTGTTAAATTCTAATATACATCTATAGTGGTTTTAGAATTGTTGACCCATATCCTCATAGGAAAATACTTTATCACCTAAAGTACAGTGCTTATGCATCTCTCCTTTTGCCCATAGTTTGTAAGACAACAGTAATTTCCAAAATGACTTCAATCAGCATCTTTTTGGCCTCTTCCAATACTAAGACTTTTTCACACCTCTTTAAGACCTCAGAATTCTTTTTTATGGTTTCCTGTACATCCTGGGACTCCTTGATTTTTCTAATTGCTTTTTTAAAAATTCACATACATGAAGGTTCAGTTTGGGTTCTGTATGGTTCTAATGTCTTGGAAGAAAAATGTAAAATGTCATGTGCCCACCATTTACCATGTAAAAATGCACTCAACATGAAAAAAATGTATTTTGCCTTTTAATTACCATCTTTATGTCGTGCAGTACAGTTTCACTAAAAATGCTTTTGTGCTTCATTTAATCTCCCTTCTCCTCAAAACCCTGGGCAACCGTTGATGTATTTTCTGTCTCAATAGTTTTAGCTTTTCCAGTATGACTAAATGTTATTATACATAATGCAGCCTTTACAGACTATTTCACTTAGCGATATATACTTAAGAATCATTTAAGTTTTGTGCAGATATATTATTTATTTATGTTTATCACTGAATAACATTCTACTGTATGGATGTACCATAATCGCTTTATCCATTCACTGGAAGTCTGTTATCTTTAACGTTTCATTTCCATGTACATTTCTAAATGTCCACTGATTCTACCAACACTTCCTACCAGTGAAGACCAGTCTTCATAGTCTTCACACAGACACACATACATACACGTAGACACACCACCTTTCTAGAGTGGAAATTTAGCAATCTCATAAAAGTAGGATAAGCCACTATTATTTCTCTACCTCAACTATATAAAAATGCTTTGCTGAACTCCCAGAAGCCACACTGACCTTCCTCAAAATCAATGTTTCATTTTGAATTCTGCCAAAAATTCAAATCAGATCTCATTATATCCCCTGCTTACCATAATTCAAAGGCTTCCTATTGTGTTCAGTATAAAGATAAAATCCTACATCAAGCCTCTTCAAAGCCCCATGTAACTTAGATCTACTATAACATGTTCAATATTTTGAATATAATAGATAATAATAAAATATGTGACATACATAATGATATATTTTCAATATTTCTAGTGACATTGCCTTTGATAATTAAAAAGTATATATATTTGAATCACACCTCATTTATCTTGTAAATTCCTTGTTGTCATAACTCCCTAAACTCTTCAAAGATTGGTGGTGAGTGGAGGGTATTTGAGGATGTTATGGGTTTTGTTTTTTGGATTTTTGTTGTCGTTGTTGTTTATTTTGTAACAACTACAACTATTCATGACTTGGTAATGTGAATTTGATTTTTATATTTAACCTGAATTTGGAACAACTCTTCCTGTTCTAGGTAATGGCTATTTCAGAAATGGGACTATGGCTCTTCTTTAATTTCTGCCAAAAGCAAACAAAGACTATTTAGCAGGCTATGGTAGCAGATTTTACCGAAGTTTTGGGGTGACAGAAACATTTAAGTTTATTCATTTTTTTTTGTAAAGATTTCATTTATTCGACAGAGAGAGAGCCAGAGAGCACAAGCAAGGGGGAGGGGCAGAGGGAAAAGGAGAATGGGGCTCCCCACTGAGCAGGAGGCTCCACATGGGGCTAGATCCCAGGACCCTGGATAATGACCTGAGCCAAAGGCAGACACTTAACCAACTGAGCCACCCAGGCACCCACCATTTACATTTAATAAACAGAAGCAACAATAAAAAATAAATAACACCCATGTAGACCATGGTTTCTCCAAGCCTCTCTTCCTGTACCTCTGCCCTTCTCTGGCTTTTAGGATTTTCTTTTTTCCTTTTTAGGAGGGACACTACTTTTGCCTCCTCCCAGATATTTAATTATCTGCTGTTTATAATTGAGAGCCATTTATCTCTGCACTCCCTATTTAGTTCTTTATATAACTGGCATAGCAAAACCTCACTAAAATATGGCTGTCATTTACTCAGAAACCTATTTTTCTGAGAACAAAGAAGTAGGAAAAGTTTCATTGTTCCATCTCCAACTGTTAGAAGCCAGTGTGAAGTAAAAAAAATAATTAGTTCAGAGAATTAGTTTGAACCAGCATGAATTAATGATACTTCATTTGAGATGAGAATTGTCAGAGATAATTTGATTCTAAATTATGCTTTTCCCTCTTTCCCAATACTAGATTGCTTCAAGATACATTTAAAAATTTTTCTTATATAAGTATTTTATATAACTATAGATGATAAGCACTTATACATATATTGTGCTGGAAAAAGTTGATCAAAAATTAATTAGATGTAGGGAGAATAAATCTTTTGAGTTCCTGGACCCAACTCCAGCATGTGAAGAGGAATTTTCCTATACCAGCAAGCAATCCCCAGACACCAGCAGGGTGTCCTCTTGGGGTTTGTGACTTGGCACAGTAGCACATAGAAGTACTCTGGTTTCCCCAACCTGGAAGCTCTATGAACCCCCTGCTTTTGGATTTTTATGAAATCTTCATTATATGGTCATGATTGATTAACACCTTGGCCATTGGTGATTGATCCAACCTCTAGCACCTGCCCTCCCAGAAATCAGGAGGTGGACTGAAAATTCCGACCCACTAATTTATAATTGATTCCCCTAACAACCAGCCCCCATCCTTGGAGCTTTCCAAAAGTCAAATCCATTAACATAAACCCATTCTTGATGTAAACTGCCTTGTTATGAATAACCACATACCCATTTCACTGGCTCTGAAATCTTTTCAGGAACTGAAGACAAAAGATGCTCCCATTGCTCTTATTTCTCAGAAAATTCCAAGGGTTTTGGGAGCTGTAAACTCTAAATTATGGATGAAGACCAAGTTTATATGAAGAATATATTTTGGTGTATATATACATATATATATATAATTTTCATATATACACACACATATATATCTTATAATTCACAATACTGAAGTAAAGATGAGGATCTTATGAATTAACACATATAAAGCACTCAGCACAGTATAAATATATAGTATTAAGTCAAATAAGTCATTATGTTTTATTTGACTTCAGGTATCATATCATAATCTCATAAGAAGTTTTCAGCTATGGTGTAAATATGGTTTAAATTTGAAAGCAATACAAAACAGAAGTAAAAATCATTCACTATACTATAGTTAGCAAAAAGTAATTCTAAAATATATACACACATATATAAATTATAAATTATAGGAAAAATTCATAGGAAAAATATCCCTTCTTGATTGCTATTCTAGTTTTTATTCTTGAGTTTCAAACCACTTAAAAGCCAAAAGGGGTAATCTGCACTTCCACTCACTCACAATATTTAAACATTTTGTGACTTATATCATTCTGCTTGTAACAATGTTTGAAGTTTATATATCCTGAATGATTTTTAGTTTACTCTTACTATATTTAATTACTGCAATTTATCAATATTGTTCCATACATTTATGGATTATTTTTGAAAATATTGCCATCAGAATTATCGAAGCTATAAAATATATATATATGTATAAAACTATAAAGAAATAAAAAGTAAGTTTTATGTGAACAAGGAAAGTAATCTTCCCTTTTTTTTTAAACACTATAGGCAAATATAAACTGGATTGCCCTTCAATCCTTCACTGGATTATGATTTGGGGAAATCTTTATATTTTTATTATGGAAGACAGTACATGGATGAAGTGGGTTTGTTATTAATGTTAAATGTTTCAATCAGCATAGAATATTTCATAATTAAATTGAATCTGATATTTACTAATGAATTAGCATGTTATTAAAAAGTTGTATGCCTGTGATAACTTTCTCCTAGTTATTATAAAATAATTTCCATCTAAGATTCTTAATCAGAAAACAAAGCAGGACAGTGAGTCATTTTTGATAAAGTGGGAAACTAAATCAAAAGATCAAGAGCCACACAAAAAGGGACACCAAGAGAAGATTAAAAGAGACTGTGTTGGTAGAATAGGTTTAAAAGATTAAAAGCTGAATGGAATAGAATTCTTAGATAAAAAGAAAACCACAGAGAGACATCAGGAATATGACAACAAAGATGCAGTAGAAGGCACAGTCAAAAATTAAATGAAAATGAAGGTGAATGCATCTTTTACAAAAATCTAAAGAAAGAGAACAAAGAAAGAAACGCCAATAAAGGGAAGAGAAAGATCAAAGATAGTCATATTAGAAATACAAGACATTAAGGAGAAAATTTAACTTAATATTTCAAAACAAGATTCTTGAGTGCAAGTGAACACATCAGATCACTTATGAAGTTCTCCAAAATGAATAGAACAGTTCTTTTAAAACACACACACACACACACACACACTCATATATATACATATATACACAGATATATTTCATATATATGAAAACAAGTTATTTCTTTTTATCTTTCCTTTTTAATTGTGATACAAACCCTAAAGTTTGTTATATTGTTAACTACCGGCATTATATTATATAGTAGATCTCTCGAACTTATTTATCTACATAACTGAAATTTTGCACATACCTGATAAATAACAACTCTCCATTCCTATTCCCCTCATCCCCTGGAAACCACCATTCTACTCTCTGCTTCTATGAATTTGACTATTTTTACATACCTTATATAAGTGGAATTTAATACAATCCCAATCAAGAACCCATCAGCGTCTTTTTATTATTTTTATTATAATATATTTTTTAAAGTTTATTTATTTGTTCATGAGAGAACCCCAGAGAGAGAGAGGCAGAGACATACGCAGAGAGAGAAGTAGGCTCCATGCAGGGAGCCTGATGTGGGACTCAATCCCTGGACCCCAGGATCATGCCTTGGGCCAGAGACAGATGCTCAACCACTGCCTATTATATATATTATATCCCTATTATAATATTTTTTAACTGGGTAAGCTACTCAAAAAAAATGTGGAAAGAAAAAGTCCAGGAAAAAAAAAGTCCAGGAATAGCCAAGATGATAATGAAGAAGAAAAAAGGAGGGACTAGTCCTACAGAAATCCATGGGGCCTATCTGGGAACATGGAAATTGAAACTGTGATGATATGCAAGAATAAACACGATGAATGAGGAACAGAGTAGAGAGTTGGGAAACAGGCTAAAGAGAAGAAGAGATTCAAGGAATACTAGAGGAAGAGTTAATTGGCACTTCATTTTGAAGGGCTACTTGGCAATATTTAGCAAGCTGGAAATACACATTTCCCTGGAACACAGTTCTATCTCTTTCCCCATGGAGGAAAGGAGTTAGTCTGTGCTTTCAACACAAAAAGTTTCCCTTTGGCTATGCTTGTGAAAGAGTGCTGACAGGACCCAGCATAATCTGTCCTTCTGGGAGCTAGCTAGTAAGAACAGAGACCCAGCGTTGGGTTGGCTGACACTCATCATAGCCACTCCTATTGAATAGCACAAAGCAAGTGGATAAATACACCCATCTCTTAGCTTCTCCCTGGGATAGGAAAGAGTTGCTCCATCCATCCAAAGCCCCAGCTCTTCTGGAGGATGCCCAAAGGATTAGCATCAGTTTTGACTATCTTGGAGTGCTAAGGAGACCTAGCATATTCTAGCCATCGGAGGCCAATGAGAAAGAAAGGTGATAGTTTGATCTAGCATGCAACTTGTGATAGCACCTCTCCATGGCTTAGCACAGAGCAAACAGGCAAACAAACAAACCGGACCCCAACTTCTCCCTGAGGAGAGAAATAGATGGACCAACTCTCCCATGATCTAACTTTCCTGGGGACTGCTCGAGGAAGGGACTTTAGTTCCACTTATCTCGGCATATTCTAGACACCTAGGGACCACAAAGAACAAAGAAAGTGGGTTGAACAACCACAAGTTTGAAAGGCCTTTAGAATCTATAACCAGCCTGATGGGTGACAGGCTACTGCTGTATGAGCTCAGTTCATGAACACCGGGAAAAGTGGCTGTTTCGTCTTTTGTGCAGACACCAACATAGAGAGACAAGGAAAATAAAGAAATTAGGAAATAATTCCAAACAAAGGAACAAGATAAATCTCCAGAAAGTGACTCGAATGAAAGCAAGATATATGATTTACTTGGCAGAGAATTCAAAATAATCTTCATAAGGATGCTTAACCAAGGTCAGGAGAATCTGTTGTTGGTACTTCTTAATATCTCTCATATTCTTGTAATTTTTGCTATATGTCTTCAGAGTATCCCTGTCTCTCCAAAGCTCTATAAAATCTCTGCTTAATCATTCTGAAGCAATTTCTGTGGAGATTGTAATCTCTGCCACATGTCAGCTAATAAGGAGTGGCTTTTCATTTCTTCATATCTCCTTGTTTATTCCAACAATAATTGTGGGTCCTCCACACTATTCATATAATACTTTTAAATACCATGTTTTCATCAAATTTAAGTTACCATGAATTGTAACACCTGCCCTCTTTCATGAACCAGTATAAAAGAAAATATACTGTCAATGTATTCTTTGTTATAAATTAGAAATTTTATGCTCATTGGAAGAACTCTTAGAATTACATACAAATTTTTATAATACTAACTTGTATACATATCACAAGGATAATGTAAACAAAATATATTTTTAGGATATTCTTAATACTTTTATACTTTCAGAGTCTGGCTCTTCTAGATCACCTTTTTGTGGATCATCTATTGACTTAAGAGACACTGGTATATATGTTTATGCACAGGTTATAATATTCTGTAAAGCTCTAGTGATACAATATTTCCTATGATACTAGTATTCTCTTAATATGTTTCCTAAGATACTAATATTTTCTGCATATTTAGATACTATTGCTTACCTGATCTTTCTGGAAGATTTAATAAAAGGTTTTTAGATAACAAGTAATATTCATATTCTTTCCCCCAATGTCTTTATTTAATCTCTTGACTTTTATTTTTTTTTAATTTTTATTTATTTATGATAGTCACAGAGAGAGAGAGAAAGAGAGAGAGAGGCAGAGACATAGGCAGAGGGAGAAGCAGGCTCCATGTACCTGGAGCCCGATGTGGGTGGGATTCGATCCCGGGTCTCCAGGATCGCGCCCTGGGCCAAAGGCAGGCGCTAAACCACTGCGCCACCCACGGATCCCTCTCTTGACTTTTATAACAAGGAATTGCAATTATACTGTTGTGCCAATAGGACAAACAATTAAGTGCATGCATGAACAGGCAATGAAAATTCCATAACTGCTCTCTAACGAACAACTTGAAGGTAGATGCCAAGGAACAATGCACTCTGATGTTAAATGTGGGCCGGGGGGACAATATATATATTAGGACTTTCTACTCGCCATTATTATTCTTAAACATCAGACTCCTCACTGGCTTACACTGCTGTATCGCCCAATAACTACACCGACGTCTGTTAGAGACAAAAATGAAGACTACAGCAATTTGACATCTACTGCTATTTATTATTAAATCGGCACTCTGTTATTGATATTGTTTTGGCTCTTTTAAATTATAATATAGTTCTTGTTGTTTGGCATATATTTTGTGTAACTAATCTAATAGAAGCTCTGCTTTGCCCCTCACACTTATTTATGTTAGCACTGTTAGCCTTTATAGTGATCTCTCCAGATTTGAGTATAGGTTTAAGTTTCACCAGAAGCCACAGGAAGTTCATTAATAGTCACATTCAGAAATGAACTTCAGCAGCGGCTACCACTGTAGTCTAAGTGTTTGGATTGTTTTCATCCTAAAGGTCAATTTCCTGCTCCAAATTTATTGGCATTTTTTTTCTCCTTTCTTTCTAAAATTCATAATCAACATGTCTAAGGAAACCAAAAACTACCCAAAGTCAAGTACTTGCTTCTCTGAGCAAACATTGTATGTTCTCTTGCAAGAAGACTGAGCTGAAGAATTCTCTAAAGTCTCAAATAATTAAGTCATTGTCACTCCTTCTTCGCTAGAGCCTCATAGTATATGTATCTAGATTTATGCCTTCTTGTGCTACTTATATTTTGATTTTTCTTTACATCCTTGTATAAATTATGATTCTCCTACAGCAGGACAATTACTGCATGTTATTGTATCTATATTTAGGAAAAAGAAATACTTTCTAAGTACTTACTTTTTTATTCTGAGTACATCAAATACACCTATTTTCAAATCTCCCTTTTCTCTCTCATCTCTTTCTCCTGATTTTTCCATTTCCATCTTTGTTTTTCTTCTTCTTTTGTCCCAATATATCTTTTTTTTTTCTTATTTTCTGTCATTCACTTCATTTTTTCCTCTTGTTGCTCAATGTACTATGTTCTTTGGGGAATTTGCATCAATTTCATGTTTCTATAACTTGGATTATGACATATTTGGAGCATCAACATTGACAGTTCTCCAGAACCCAAGGTCAAGCTGAATTTACTTTTAAAAAAGACACATATACTGAGGAAAGAGTGTACTGCCCCAGGTTGGCCACTAAGAAAGAACATTTTTTCAGAAGGAAGAGGAAAAAATGGTAATTAGCCTGCACATGTAACACAGCTTTAGAAAAATGAATAAAACAAACTCAACAGGTAGTTGTACTGCACGCTAGAGAAGAAAAATAGGAAAAAGCATGCATTGACCAAAGATGGGCTGTTAAATATGCTCCTCCAGATGGAAGAAAAATAAAAAAAACTAAAAGAAATGCTGGCTTAAAAATATGTTTTTTCCTCTGGGGTAATACTGCTATTGAGAAACATCTTTTGAGATATACTGATACATTTGCATTATCTATGCATAATCACTTGCCTCTAATGAGACCTAAAATACACATTTATGAAATAACCAATAGGTAACATTGTACTCTGTCGGCACTGAAAACACAGATTTAAGTTGCTCTTATGGATAATGGATCCCTTATTGTGGTGTAATTATTCTGAGGTTCTATACATTAGATAAGAGGTATATGGACACAAAATACTTATTAATTAATTAATTAAAAAATAGTTTTTTTAATTTTACAAAATGTACACTTAGTTTAACATGTTTTCCCATCTAGAAACACGAGTACATGTGCAAAAGACTTTTTCTAGTTATCCAATCTATAACAATTAACTAATTGTTAACTAGATCTAGTTTCTCCTCTGGGTAATTAGTTTCCTTAGGGGGACTATTTGTGGAAATTTAAGATCAATCACCCAATACATTTGATCAATGATATTAATCCTATAGATTTGGTTATGATCAATCCAATTGTGCCAGCATTATACCATATGGAAATTGCATTATGAGTTAGGCTGATAATTATAAAATAAATTTCTCTATACGCATTGTCTCAGATTTTCCCACTAAGCAAATCTTGAGAATAAACAAAATGTCATAATGAATTGAGGTGTAAATGAAGATCCAAGTCTCAGTTTTGGTTTCCAAATCTCTCATAGGCATGGTTTATACTCAAAATTTTACTGGCATAGATTCTGACTGACTGTCATGCTTTTTTTTTTTTTTTTCTTAAAAGATTTTATTTATTTATTCTTGAGAGAGAGAGGCAGAGAAACAGGCAGAAAGAGAAGCAGGCTCCATGCAGGAAGCCCAATGTGGGACTCAATCCCAGGACCATGGGATCATGCCCTGAGTTGAAGGCAAATGCTCAACCGTTGAGCCACTGAGGCATCCTGAGCGTTATGCTTTAATATGAAAGATGTAGATATAATAATAGTTAAGGGTATTAGTATTAATAGTATTTGGGTCCCAATACTGTATTTTGTAGATGAAATACAGCACATGTGTAGAAATTATACATAAAAGAAAAACTTGAACTGGAGAGAATGTTAGATGATATATATTTAGATAAATTAAATATTTAGTACAAAATGGTTATTGACTTACATATAATTATAACAATGGGTAGGCTTGAAAATGTGACTATATATACAAAGGACATTTTCCATTGAATTGATTATGAGAAATCAATCTAAAATCAAATTTAATTTTTAAATATTTAAATTTCTAAACACCCTCTTTACTATGTTTGTTATTTTTCATATATAAACTAACAAATTGATACTGTATGCAAATGGTTTTTATACTTTGCTTTTGTATAAAGAAAGTCTTAAAATAAATCTAAAAGATAAAAGTTTAACATAGAGGAGCTGACAAGTTTAAACACTATTTTCTTTTAGAGAACAAACTCTTTCTTTCTTTCTTTCTTTCTTTCTTTCTTTCTTTCTTTCTTTCTTTCTTTCTTTCTTTTTCTTTCTCTTTTTTTTTTTGAAATATTTAATTTATTTATTCATGAGAGACACAGAGAGTGAGAGGCAGAGACGTAGGCAGAGGGAGAAGCAGGCTCTATGCAGGTAGCCCCATGTGGGACTCAATCCTGGACTCTTGGATCATGCCCTGAGCGAAAGGCAGATGCTCAACCACTGAGCCACCCAGGCATCCCAATTTATTTCTCTTTTTCAGATTTATTTATTTCTTTTAGAGAGACAGAGGCAAGGGACGGTGGCGCAAAAGGAGAGAGAATCTCAAGCAGATTTCCCCCACTGAGTGCAGAGCCAGACTCTGGCTCCATCTCATACTAAGATCATGATCTAAGCTGAAATCAAGAATTAGATACTCAACCAGTTGAGCCATTCAAGTGCCCCAAGAATGGATATATTTCAATATCATGATTCTAATAGTTCGATCTCATCACTTTTAGCCTATTTTATATTTTCTTGTTTAATATGTAGAGTCACCAGGAGGCTATTATTGAACAGCAAAGGACTAATTCATTGTTTAATGTCAATTGAAACAAATACTTTGCACATTAGGCATAAATTTTAAAATATATATCTCATTTATGAAAAAGATAATCTTAATTTGATTAATATAATTTACTCATGAGACAAGGTTTGCTGTTGCAAATAGCAATACCATGAATAAAACACATCTGTGTCTTTAGACTTATACCTTTTTCTACTTTTATCACAAGTTTGATATCATGGTGATGGCCATCAGGGATAATAAAGTAGTAATCTTTAGGAAGCAGAGAATGATAGTGTTTTCAAGCCATGGCAATTCATCTTTCTAAAGAGTAATCTTGTTTTAATATCAAGACAGCCATAGAAGAGTAATAAGAACTTTCGTTTACGCTACCAAGTAGTGGGATGCAAACAGGTTAAAATCTTTGTGAAAGAGGTTCTACTGGGAAAAGATCTGCAAGAGAGAATAATTCATTATTGAATATTGCCAATAATACATCAGAGCTCAGTGGAAATCTGTACTAGACTTTGTTAAAGTGAGTCATGAAGCCAAAGCTAAAGATTTCCACCACTGTCCCTAATGGAATAGTTTGAGGTGTGGCAGCATCATCACTAAAAGGTGGTTCTTCAAGTATTCTCATTCTTCAAATATTTTTTGACAACCTTACAACTTCTTTTTTCTAGATAAAGATCTATTTTTTATATAAGCTTTTTTTTTTCTTTGACATCCCATATGGTCATTTCACTTTCCACGTAAGGTATTTCATGACTAGGTTTTTTAAGAAGCATAGAATGTCTTTTCCTTCAAGGAAGTAAAATCGAACATTTAATCTTTTATTATTTTTACTTCTACAGGAATATGGTGAAAGAAATAGATTCAGTGACTTAAAGAAAAACAGCATTGAAATATAATCTATTTATGACATGCTTACTTGGATTTGTATCTAAGAAATACAATGCAATAGTTCACTCTTAAACTGGTATATTATCAAGTTGATCTTTATATTTTTTTAAATATTTTATTTATTTATTCATGAGAGACACAGAGAGAGACAGAGGCAGAGAGACAGAGAGACACAGGCAGAGGCAGAAGCAGGCTCCACATGGAACTCAATCTCGGTTCTCCAGGATCAGGACCTGGGCTGAAGGCGGCGCTAAACCGCTAAGCCACCTGGGCTGCCCAAGTTGATCTTTAATATAGAAATTGTACTCATAAAACTTGGATTACTAGAATTAGTCCAATATTGACTAATTGAATTGATTGTAATTTCATTTTACTTATAGTGAGATCCTTACTTCTTGATCATGGATTATGTAAACATATATAGCTCCTCTCAAATTGACATCCAATTCGTTTATGGACTCAGCATAGAAATGACAAGTCAGCATTCTAGGCTATAAAGTTAGTATTTTGCTTAATAAAGTATATATTGTTTTAGTAGTAACTTTTTGATGTCGTTTTTGGTAAAAAAAAAGATGCACCCATATGATGAGTAATTGTTAAATAATTCTCTTATTTCCTTTAGTGCTAATCATTTTGCTTTTAATATGTCACTTATTTTTATTTTATTTTTTAGTTGACTATTAAAAATTAAATTTCCAATTTGAAAAATATAAATTTAATATCTGTAATATTAGATTATTATGTGAGGTTTTTGAGATATTAAATAAAACAGGCATTTTCATTCTTTTTGAATACAAGAGGTATTCAAAAGAAACTAGATATTGTGAAGAAATACTATAATACTAATAATAACTAAAATAGAGCATTTTCTATGTACAATCTAATCTGAGAATTTTTAAAGTGTTATTTCATTTAAACTTCATATCATATATACAAGAGATTTTATATCTCTCTTCTCAGTATTCAGATAAGGAAAATTCTTAATGAGCATAAAGTGATTTGACCAAGTAAGTGGCTAGCTGATATTTGAGATTAGGAAATCTGATTCCAGAAATCAGTTTTTGAATGCTGCGGTGAAACAGAAATACTTAGACCTTTTGTGACATATTGTAACAGTTTACAAATCTGTTGTAAAAACTGAATAATTTGGTAGAAGCAGCGGCTGAAGTTTTCAGGTAGAAACTGTCAGAAAAAAACAAATATGGACTTAGATAAAGAGAGACTTTACTCAAAAAAGTTATTGCAATGAGAACACTGTGATCTCAAATCTGCAAGCACTTCAGAATCAAACAGTGAAATGCTTAGTCCTAGCAAAAAATGAAAAGTTGGGCATGCAAGGCAGAATGAGCAGACAGTACGATGGCATGGTTAAATAGGAAATTTGTTTTTCCATGGCAAGTTGATTTTTGGGATTTGTTAATGTGTATGGAGGGAGGGTGTAGAGTAGGCATTTTAGCATTTGCTCAGGCTTGAGGGGTGTCAGGGAAAGAAAAAAGCTTACTAAACTCAGAGCAAGACATAGCAAAGGGTTAGAAATTGACAATTGTAAACACTTGTTTGAACTATAATGGGTGGATTTGAATGCTTTTAACAATGTTTCTTTAGCAGCATTTTGAGCACATGGACATTATACATGCCTAATGAGATTGGTTCTAAGGAAAGTGAATTAGTAAATCTTAAGATACATGCACAGTGTTTAGGGAAAGAAAATAGTAGTCATGCAATCCATTCTTTCTCTTTACAAAGGTACAATGGTATATATCCCAACTGGAAAGAATGAAGAATGGTGACCTGTTGAATCTCCTTGTAAACATATCAAAGGCACACTTCTTGCAAATGCAACAATATTTGTGCAGTGATACAATTTTTTATATATATTTGGACTTTGTGAACAAATCTGGAATCTGAAGGTTATTAGGTTATTAAGGTTCCTTGGAAAATATTTTGTAAACTATGCAACTATTGTAGTAAAGAGTGGAGCTTCTTCATAACTGAAACAGTCCTATCCATGTAAACACTTGTGATATCATACATGACTCAGAGACGTCATGTGACACACCCTGGACAGTTTGAGTTCTAATGCAGAAATGCTGGGATTCTTCAACTTCTCCATATTCACTTGTGTTTTTCAATTATTTGTATCTTTAAAATTGTTTGTAAGCTAATAGTGAATAGTATCACCAGTCTCTGTGAGTTTCATTGGAAAATACAATTCTATATATTATTATAGCTTAATTAGTGTTTTTATTGTACAGGTTTTTTGACTAAATATTTTAATTAAATAGTTGAAATAAATTTTATTCACTATGTTTTTCTCTAAAAAATATAATACAATTGAAAGATAGCTTTAAAAATCTTTTGGCATCACCAATGAATTATATGGAAGAGATGTAGCTTCTCTAATGAAATAATAAATGCCAAAGGAGCAAGAACATATTGAAATGGAAATTCAAATGGGTAGAATAAGAAAAGGAGAAAAAATAAGAAAAGGAGATAGGGAATAATGGATTTAATCTTCATATTAAGTAGTATATAGCAGAAGTCACTGTGTGGAATATTGGAAAAGTAGCAAAAAGTTCCAACAAGTTATTTGCTAAGAATGTAGAGGAAAGGAGGTAAGAGAGGAAGTCATTATCAGCTTCTGGAAGCACTGAACTTCTTGGCTTGTGATCCTCATTCTCCCATCTTCAGAACCAGCAATGGTAGATTAAGTTATTTTCATGAATCTCTCTAATTGACCTCCTCTACTTATTGTGGGAGAAAGGGATCCTATGAGTAGACTGGGAGTACTTGGATAATCCCGAGATACATAGACCTTCACATTTGGAAAGTTCCTTTTCTCTTATAAGGTGATGTAGTCATAGATTCCAAGGATTAGGATGCATTTTGGGGGACTATTACTTTATCTACCACATCTCCTAGGGTTAGTTGGCCTCTTTGTACCACAATTTCTCGGATATGAAATGGAGATGCTATGTTTTTTAAAGATTTTATTTATTTATTCATGAAAGACACAGATGCAGAGACATAGGCAGATAGAAGCAGGCTCTGTGAGGGGAGCCCAATGCGGGACTTGATCCCAGGACCCTGGGATCATGACCCGAGCCATAGGCAGATGCTCAAACACTGAGCCACCCAGGTGTCCCAATGGAAATGCTATTATTCATTATTATTATTATTAATTCATAGGTGCTTTTGTAGGTATAAAATGAGTTACCTAAGCTAAAAAATTTACAATGAAGTATTACATATAGTAAGATTGCATAAGGGTTAATTATTGCTCTTTACATACAGCATAAACATGAAACCATCTCATTCTGTAACATTATGAGCAAATCCATGTGATGGGTACCATTCAGTTAATGCAATGATTATTAATAGCTTCTAATTTTAGTAAAAATGACTTGCTTTGGCAATCAGGCAAAAACAGAGGTAGGATGGATAAAGGATAAACAGATAAACTAAGGAACCATAATTATCTAAACATAATTGAAAGAAATACATGAAGATTTTAACATCTAGAAACTAGAAAGTGGCTTATATATGATTTTTTTGTTTCTTTACACACAATATATTCTAGAATATATTGCTTTCCTAATTAAAAAGAAAATTTAAGTGAATTGCCTAAAATAGATCTGAGACATTTCCACCTTTCTCCTATTTAAACAAGATAAGATAAATTATTAAATCTACCCTATTTGTGGATAATAATTTTTGATCACTTTTCTTCATAACATGGTTTCAGCAAATCATCATAGTTTGATCTTAACCACTGAAGCCTCAGCAGATATCATTCTTCATTGTACTGTCAGAGTTTTTCCTCAGCTATTCTCATTTAGCTGAGTGATAAAGAGCTGATTGCCTTCAATAGAATTATTTCTGAAAAAGACGAGAGCCTTCCTTTATCCTATTTGTTCCTTCTTCTTTTGAGCCATGGATTTTATTAATTTTCTCAATTTACAAAAGGAGAATAAGTCAGTAAAACTCAGAAAATTTGATTGTCCTGGACACATTTTCTAACAGCTAAACTGATTCTTTAATGATGATTTTTTCATCTTCCAGTAATCCTCTGAACATTCATATATTTTACATATATGATAAATGTTTAAATGATGTCTAGTTGCACCTTGCTGGTAATGGATATTCAGCCATTACTCTGGTATTAATGTTAATTGAAAAGCAAAATACGCAACTAGAGGAGCAATTTTACTCTCTAATTTGACAACTAACGTAACGTTAATCTTCCTACAACACTGTTAACAAAACAAAGATTGATACTTCATTAATTGACGAATACAATTTGCATTATGCATACAACTATTGTTTTTTAACACTTTTCCGCTGTTTATAACAGCTTTCCAAATATTTACAATATTTTACACTGTTATAAATTATCACTTATAATTTTTTTCTAGTTTGTGGTTTTGGGGAAAATAAATAAAAACCCTGTTACTATACTGTTTATAAGAGCCTGCTGTACTGATTAAGGGGTCAAATGCTTTATTTGTCATAATAGTGGATTATAAAGGTGGGAAGTGTATTGAACTGTCTTGATGCTGGTCTTGGATGGTGATATAACAGGACAAATTGCTACTCTTTAGCAACAGCCAGGCATTATCAAACACCAGTTGTGCTTAGATTCAGGTTTTCTATTTATGTGCTAGCCACATAAAATTTTTATTATTGAGATATCTTCAGGAAAATAACTTGATTTTTACAACTTTAAAACATACTAGATTTTAAATTATTTTTATGTCACTAATTATTTTCATAGTATTGTATTTTTTAACAATATGCTTCTTTAAAATGAAATGAGCATGGTACCTTAGAAAAAAGTTTACATCCAGATACTTCACTAGTTCTTATGTATTTTTTAAGAAAGGTTTCTTCAATTTCAGAAAACAAAATCATCTATCATTGGGTTAATATTATGTTTCATAACTAGGTTAGCTTTATATGTTTTCAGACATTCTAATACCGAAATACTTGCCAGACCCTAATAAATGACTAGTCCACTATTTCTGGCAGTGTGTTTTGCACATCTTATATCTTGATGTTTAATTGCATATTGCCTTTATACCTATAGAACAGTACTCAACTCCTTGCAACTCCAACTGAGCCAGCTAATCTCACTCAAACCACCACTGTGTATGCCTGTTTTACAGTAATAGACCCACAATAGTTATGTATAAAATGGTAGGTGAAGTAATGTCATATGTGCAACAAAATCTTATATAATGTAACATTCAATAAAATATTTAATTGAGAAGCCTATTTTATCTCTTCATACAATGGAATTATTTGAGAAATTTAAATAAAACAGTAAGATACTACTACACATTTATTAGAATGATTGAAATTCAAAACATGGAAAATATCAATTCCTGGAAAAAAATGCAGAGCAAGAGGAAATCTCCTTAATTCCTGGCTGTAATGCAAAATGAAATGTCCAGCTTGGAAGAAGGTTTGCTAGTTTCTTAAAAGATGAACAATATCCTATCATGTGATCAGGCAGTTGGAATCCTTGGTATTTCCCCAATTGATTTTAAAACTTATGTTCACACAAAAACTTGAATGCTAATGTTCACAAGAGTTTTATTCATAATTACCATAATCTAGAAGTGGTCGAGTTGTCCTTCAATAGTTAATGGATAAACAAATGGCAGAAATAAGCTAACAAGCTATTTTAAAAAGCTGGATGAATTTTAAATGCAGATTTCTGAGTGAAAGAAGCCACTTTGAAAAGGTTGCATACTATATAATTCCAATTAGTTGACATTCTGGAAAAGGCAAAACTGTACATATAATAAAATGGTCAGTTGGATTTGGCATTTGGTGTTAGGGAGAAGCACATATGGGTGGAACTCAAAAGTTGTTTTACAGTGTGAAACTATTGTGTACGATTCTATAGCTGTGGATATATGACACATTTGTCAAAACCTGGAGAACTGCAGTATTAAGAATAAATTCTTAATATATGCAAGTTTATTTTAAAAGTTTATTAAAATCATTAAAGGTCAGGGAGTCTCAGGATGAAATGCAGAATATGACACAACAATGTATCACTATTACAAATGTATGAAATAATCTTACTAATAAGGTGGGGTGAAAGCTACAGACCTAAGTAACTTAGAATGTTCCTAGAATCTGAAAGCTACAAGATACCATACGTAAAAAGTATTCTTTAGGTGATAAAGTTGTTTCCCATGGGGTATGGGTTAATAATTCTGACAGTTCCAATATGATAACCATATTTATTAGAACTGAATAATTAAATAAATGGATAAAAGATAGTGAAAGCAAAAAAAAAAAGAAAAGAAAAGAAAGAAAAGAAAAGAAAAGAAGAAAAGAAAAGAAAAGAAAAGAAAAGAAAAGAAAAGAAAAGAAAAGAAAAGAAAAGAAAAGAAAAGAAAAAAGAAAAGAAAAAACAGTGAAAGCCAGATTTCTCAGTGTTGGAGTAGCAGGTTACAGATAAAATGAGGAAGCGAAATAGTGTATGTACTAATGATTTAGAGTTTCAGACATCAGTGTGATCTCATGTTTAACTTAATATTGATACAGCTATATAAAAACTTTTCAAATTATATATGTGTGTGTGTGTGTGTGTGTGTGCGCGTGTGTGTATTAGTACACACACACATATTTCCTTGTAGGTTACCTGAAAGCCAGTAAGCAATAACATGCCACTAGCAATGAGTATACCTAGCACTCAGGTCTTGGTTTCTAGTACTATTCCTCAGTAAAAGGACCAGATCTCCTTGGAGAAATGGTTGATTCTAGGACTCAGAGACTATATACATAATGAAATTAGAGCATTTTGTGGTATCAGAAAATAAATGTGCATGCTACACTCACACATACAGAGTGATATGTCACAGGGAGACTAGAACCAACTAAAGGAGGCCCTAATGGCCAAAGCTGGGACATTTGAGCTACAATAGAAATAAAGTATTATTGGAGGTATCTGCATGACTCAATCAGTTAAGTATCTGACTCCTGGTTTCAGCTCAGGTCTGACACTCAGGGTTATGAGACTGAGCCCCACGTTGGGCTCTGCACTTCCCTGGAGTCTGCTTGAGGTTCTCGACCTCTCCCTTTGTCCTGTCCTCTGTTCATACCCACTCTCTTTCTTACTTTCTCTTCCTAAAATAAATAAAATATCTTAAAAAAAGGAAATAAAGTATTATTAAATTATAACTGGAGCAACAAAATAAACATCCATGAGTCTGAGCTGATATAAATGATTTAATAAATAAATGATTAAGTGGGAGAGAGTAGACAAATATTTTGTGCAAAAGGATTCCAAACAATTTATCTTTATATTGTCTTCAAGATGGTAGAGAATACCCTCATTTATTCCAAAGAGTGTGATTTAGAAGATGGAAGAGACAGATTAACTTTGTAATGGAGAAACTTGAAAAAACACTACCTCTGCTAGGTCAAGTTCAGTACAACAGGGTAAATCCTACTGATAGTATGCACACGATATGATGTAATGAAAATGGCATTTTATCCTGGTGTTTTCTCACCCAATGCAGTCTCTGTAGTCTAATCATGAGAAAAACATCATGCAAATCCAAGTTTGGGGAATATTTTACAAAATGCCTAACATGTACTCCTCAAAACTCTTCATGGTCTTAAAAAAAAAAAAGAAAGTCTGAGAAGCCGCCATAGTCAACAGAAGCCTAAGGAGAAATGACTATTAAATGTAATATGATGTTATAAATTAGGCCCAGAATCAGAAAAAAATAATGTCAAGTAAAAACTAATGAAATATATAAAAAACTATGTTTTTTTATTAATAATAATGTGTCTGTATTGGTTGATTAATTGTAACAGATATAATATATTAATAATGTGAGATGATATTACAGGAGAAACTAGTTTGAGATACATGGAAATTTGTTCTACTATATTCAATATTTTCCTGTAAACCTATCATTGTTCAAAATAAAAAAAAAGTTTCTTTAAAAATATAAAGGGAGATGTCTAGTAAAAAAAAGAAAAAAGAAAAGAAAAATAACAGACTGATGGGATCTTTGAAGTAGCTACATCTGAAGTCTATGCCTGGCAAAATTATAAGGGAAAAGTTGCAACTTTTATAAAAGTAACAGATTATCTACTATTGGGATAAAATTTACTTGTATAGCCAATGAAAGACAGAGCATGATACATTTTAATACATCTGAGATTTAAAAGTTAGCTTAATATGTAGTATAGAATAATTGAGCTAAAATTGAACAGTTTTTATTTTTTAAGATTTTTTTTATTATTATTCATGAGAGAAACAGAGAGAGAGGCAGAGACATAGGCAGAAGGAGAAGCAGACACCTCATAGGCAGCCTGATGTGGGACTCGATCTCAGAACCCCGGGATCATGTGCCCTGAGCTGAAGCCAGATGCTCAACCACTGAGCCACCCTAAACAGATTTTAATAAACCATTTCTACAGTCAAAATATTGCTGAGATAGGCATTTGTTCAGAACAACTAAGAACAAGAACTTTATGAAGAAAACACATTTCTTTTCATTTTATGCTTTATCTTAAAATTTGCACCTAGAACGTGATAGTAGAATGAAATATTTTTATTATAAGTGATATATATCTTCATTTTATATTTATCAGAAACATGGACTATTGACATTAAAGGAATTGTTGGCTCTGCCACTGTAGTATATGACCCTAGATAAAAGAATAGACAGTATAACAAACTGAATGTGAGAATGGCTTAAAAATTCCTGTAAGATACTCTGACAGTTCAAATATGAAGAAATTTTATTTTAATAGTATAATTAGCTGGAATCATTGTAAATGTGTGAAATTTTCATTGGTAATTATAATTTTATGAGATAAAATTTTATGGGATATTCCGAAAACACTTTACACATATTGTGAAACTCACCGAACAAACACCTCTAGGAACACTATTACTTAAAACAAAAGATTTATTTACTAATTGTAGGGGACCCGGGATGTGTCTCAATAAACAGAGGAAGGGTCTTAAAAGATTTGTGATTTTGGAGCATTATTAAAGTAGTATGGAAAAGGAAGATGGGTTCAGGACTGGACTAGATGTGTTAAGAAGTAATGGAAATTTGGTGATTAGGTGTTTTATTTTTATTTTGATCTAGAGCCAAAAGTTTTAAAGTATGGCCAACGTTGTCATTATCAAAGAAGCCAGTCAGAAGAGGGAGATTTTAGTCATTTTTATGGTTGCAATGTGACTTGTTTGAGCATAGTTTATGTTCAGTTAGAAACTTCACAGTTTGCCTGCAGAAGGGGCCATTTTCTGCTTTCTCACAAGTACCAGTACTCATTCCCAAGATAAGAATCATTCTTGTTTTATTTTCCTGATTGTGTCTTATCTGGACCCAGGAGATCCTTATCATCAAATTTAGAAAACAATACTGAAAAGCAAATCTAAAAGAAAAATGACATAATAATGGCAATTGATGCTGATAGAACTTCAGGATAAAGAAACAGCTGAGAAAGATAGTGATTAAAATTTAATATTCTCTGGGTAAATACCCAATAGAGGAGTTACTGGATCATATGGTCATTCTATTTTAATATTTTGAGGAACCTCCATACTGCTTTCCATAGTGACTGCACCAGTTTGCTTTCCCACCAACAATGCAACAGTGTTGCTTTTTCTCCACATTCTCACCAGTACTTGTTGTTGTGTTTTTTATTTTAGCCTTTCTGACAAGTCTGAGGCAATATCTCAGCATGGTTTTGATTTGCATTTCTCTGATGATTAGTGATGTTGAGCATCTTTTCATACATCTGTTGACCATCTGTATGTCTTCTCTGGAGAAATGTCATGTTGTCTACCCATTTTTAATGTGTTTAATTGCTTTTTGATGCTAAAAAACTTATGTAAGTTCTTTATATATTTTGGATACTAACCCCTTATCAGATATATCATTTGCAAATATCTTCTATTCTGTAAGTTGCAGTTTTGTTGATTGTTTTCTGATTCTTTGTTGATTTTTCTGTGAAAAATCTTTTTATTTTGATGTAGTCCCAATGGTTTATTTTTGCTTTTGTTTCCCTTGCCTCAGGGGACATATCTAGAAAAAAATGTTGCTATGGTCAATGTCAGAGAAAATAACTGCCTGTGCAGTTTTTATGGCTTCAGGTCTCACATTTAGGTCTTTAATCTATTTTGAGTTTATTTTTATACATGGCGTAAAACAGTGGTCCAGCTTCACTTTTTTTGCATGCTGCTCTCCAGTTTTCCCAACACTTGTTACATTTTTTTCTTATTGCATGTTCTTGCCTCTTTGTCAAAAATTAAGTGACCATGGGTTTATTTCTGGGCTTTCTATACTTCCATTGATCTATATGTCATTTTTGTCCTGGTACTGTACTGTTTTGATTTCCACAGCTTAGTACTATATATTGAAATCTGGGGTTGTGATACCTCCCATTTTGTTTGTCTTTTTCAAGATGGCTCTGGTTACTTGGGGTCCTTTGTGGTTCCATAAAAAGTTTAGGTTGATTTATTCCAGTTCAGTGAAAAATGCTGTTGGTATTTGAATACGGATTCCTTTAAGTCTGCAGATTGTTTTGGATAATATGGACATTTTAATATTTCAATCCATGAAGAATGAATATCTTTCCATTTGTGTCATCTTCAATTTCCTTCAGTGACATTTTATAGTTTTGTGTGTTTAAAGCTTTTACCTACTTGGCTAAGTATCTTCATAGGTATTTTGATTTTGGTGCAATTGTAAATGGGATTGCTTTCTTGATTTCTCTTTCTGCTACTTCATTATTAGAGTATAGAAATACAATGGATTTCTGTATATCCTGTGATCTTACTGACATCATTCATGAGTTTTACTAGTTTTTGGTTGAGTCATCAGGATTTTCTATATACTGCCTCATTTTATCTGCAACTGGTGAGTTTTATTTCTTCCTTACCAGTTTTGTTGCTTTCATTTCTTTTTCTTCTCTGATTGCCATGGGTAAGACTTCCAGTACTATGTTGAAGAAAAGTGGTGAGAGTGGGCATCTCTGCCTTGTTCCCGATCCTAGGGGAAAAGCTCTCAGTTTTCCATCATTGACTGTAATGATAGCTGTGGGTTTTCATATATGGTTTTTTTTTAGGTTGAGTTTTCCCTCTAAAACAACTTTTTGAGAATTTTTATCATGAATGGATGTTGTACTTTGTTATGTGCTTTTCATTCATGGAGATACTAATTATTAAGAAAATTTCACTTTTACAATGTCTCATGAATGTTTTCTTCTTGGGATTGGTATACCTATGTGGTAAATTCTAGAGGTCTGAGCAACAAGGTCAAAGGAGGACTGAGTGTAATTTAACTGTGATACTACTTATGAATATGATAAAATATGGTTTTAGCCTAAACTTTTTCATTAAAAGAGGTTGTACTAAATTTATATTACCAAAAAATGTGTATAAGAATATTAATTCACCTGAAATCTCTATAAAATTAATTTTTTTGTATTTTTCCCTCTGATTTACCCTAAAATGTGTTTTTAATATTCTTTGTAATAGGCTAGAAGGAAGGTATATAAAATGCCGAATACATTCACCTGAATCTACTATATATTTTCATGAATACTAAAAAAGAAATTGCCTTTTATAAAAGTTCAATAGTGTAAAACATAGAATGCATATATTTACATGTGATCAATGTTTTGCTAGGATACAAATTGATATTTATAGTTATAGGCTATTGTATTTTTACATGGGTATAGGTTATTTCTCATCTTTAATGTTATTGCTGTTTTCTTTATTGAAGTGTTTAAAAGATAGACCTAAAATAAAAGTGGTCCAATTCTGCAGTATAGGTCATAAATTATTTGAACCTTCTTGCAGCCTCTATGGGAACCAGTGCTGAAAGAGAATCAGACTCTGATAAGGAAGGGATATCATAATTATGAGACTGAGAATTTAAAATGACTATGATTAATATATTAATATAGTAAGGGATTTAGTGTATAAAGCATACAGCATAAAAGGAAATATGAGAAATGTAATTTAAAAAATGAAAAATGAACAAATATTCAAAGAACCAAAAAGATGAAAAACAGTATGGAGATTCCTCAAAACAGTTCAAAATAGAATTTACCCAGGACACCTGGATGGCTCAGTGGTTGAGTGTCTGCCTTTGGCTCAGGACATGATCCTGGGATTCTGGATCAAGTCCCACATTGGGCTTCCTGCATGGAGCTTGCTTCTCCTTCTGCCTGTGTCTCTGTCTCTGTCTCTGTTTCTCTCTCTCTCTCTCTCTCTCTCTCTCTCTCTCTCTGTCTCTCATGGATAAATAAATAAAATCTTTAAAAAAGACTTCATTAAGTTAAAAAAAAAAAAAGAATTACCCTATGATACAGCAATCATACTACCTGGTATTTACCCAAAGAATACAAAAACACTAATTCATTATAACAACATTATTTTTTAAGAACCAAATTATCTATCTATTGATAGATGGATGAATAAAGAAGGTGGGACAAATATACACAATAGAATATTATTCAACCATAAAAAATGAAATAACCATTTGTGAAAAGATGGATGGATGGAGCTAGAGAATTTAATGCTAAGTGAAATAAGTCACAGAAAGACAAACACCTTATGATTTCACTTATCTGTGTAATTTAAGAAACAAAACAAATGAGTGAAGGGGGAAAAAGACATAGAGAGGGAAAAACCAAGGAACAGACTTAATTATAGAGAACAAACTGATGGCTACTAAAAGGGAGGTGGAAGAAATATGTGATGAAGATTAAGGAGTGCACTTGTGATGAGCACTGGGTGATGCATGGCATTGCTGAATCAATATAAGGTACACTTGAAACCAATAGAACACTGCATGTTAACTAACCGGCATTCAAATAAAAACTTAAAAAATAAACCCTAGAGCCAAAAAGAAATATTGGAGATAAACACTGTAACAGAAATGAAGAATGCCTTTTATGGTCACATTATAGACTGGATATGGCTGAGGAAAGTATCTCTGAGCTTGAGGATATCTCACTAGAAACCTTCAAAACTGAAAAACAAAGTAAACAGAAATGGGAAAAACAGCAACAACAACAACAATAGAATATAATGTTCAAGAACTATGGAATGCTGACAAAGGTGTAATATATATGTAATGGGAATACTAGAAGTAAGAGAGAAAAAGAAAGAATAAATATTCAAAACAATAATAAATGAGAATGTTCCCCACAAATTAATTTCAGACACCAAACCACAGATCCTGAAAACTCAGAATATAACCAGGATGAATTTTTTTTTAAAAAATTATACTTAAGCATTTCATTTTAAAACTACAGAAAATTAAGGATAAAAAAATCATGAAAGAACTCAGAGACAAAAAATACTTTACCAGTAAAAGAACAAAGATAAGAATAACTAAATTTCTCAGAAATCATTCATGCAAGAAGAGAGTGGAGTAAATTAAGATTTTGAGAAAGAAAAAAAAAATCCTTCACCAAATTAGAAATTCTTTACCCTACAAAATTATCCCTCAAAAGTGAAAGAGAAATAAAGATTTTCTCAGACAAATAAAAAATTGAGAGAATTGTTGCCAGGAGGCATGCTTTGCAAAAAATGTTGAAAGAAGTTCTCCAGAGTGAAGGAAAATGAGACAGGTCAGTAACCTGTATCTATATCAAGAAAAGAAGAGCAATGAAGATGGAATAAGTGAAGATAAAATAACTTTATTTTCCTTATTCTTAATTGATCTAACAGATAACAATTATACTCTATCTAAAAAATTATATATATACATATATAATACACATATAATGCATACTTATTATACATATAATATAATAATATATGATAATATATATAATTATGTATGTATGTGTATATATAGTGCATGCTTATTATAAGTAAAATGGATGAAGCAATGATAGGGAAGGGAAGAGAGATAAGGATTAAGAAAATGTTTTATTATAATGTCACATTCTCCATGAAGTGGTATAGTGTTATTTGAAAGTGGAATTGAATTAGTTGCAAAGGTATACTGAAAACTTTCAAGCAAATACTAAAAAAAAGTAATATGAAACTACAATTGACAAGCTAAGAAAGGAGAGAAAATAGCATTATATAAGAAGTTCAATTAAAACCAACAAGGCAAAAGGAATGGAAGACTAAGAATAAGGGCAACAATAGAAAACAGGAATGAATTAGTAGATTTTAATCCAACTACAGCAATAATTTCTTTTAACATCAGTAGTCTAAATGCACCAAATAAAAGATTGTTAGAAAGGATCAAAAAATAAGACACAACTATATGTCTACAAGGAGTAGCTGTATTAATTTCAGAACAACTGGACTTCAGAATAAGGAAAGTTATCAAGGATAAAGAGATTAATTATTTAATGACAAAGTGATCAATTCTGCAAGAATATATAATGAACCTTAACAGGAATATTTCTAAAATGACATCAAAATACATGAAGAAAAATGGATAGAACTCGAAGGAGAAATAGATAAATCCACTATTACAGCTGGATACTTCACTCCTCTGTCAGAAATGGAGAGCTATCACAGACATAAAATCATTAATTGAGCTCAAAAAAAAAAAAACAAAAAACATAAACCAACTGGAAATAATTGGCATCTATAGAGAACATCATCCAAAACGATATAAGCAAATTTTGAAGAATAGAAATCACACAATGTCTGTTCTCACACCATAGTGGAATTAAACTGGAACTCAGTAACAGAAAGGTAGGCATAAATTCCCGAAATTCTTAGAGATTAAGCAACACATTTATAAACTTGCATCAAAGAAGAAATCTCAAAAGAAGTTTTTGAAGTATTATAAACTAAGCAAAAATGAAACTTTAACTTACCAAAATGTGTGGGATGCAGGGAAAGCAGTGCTTAGAGGGAAATTTACTGTAGTGAATACACATATTAGAAAGAAGAAAGATTTGGAATCAATAATCTAAACTTCCACACTAGGAAACTGGAAAAAGAAGAGCAAATTAAATCCAAAGTAAGCAGAAGGAAAGGAATAATAAAAATTAGAGCAGAAATCAACGGAATTGAAAAAGGAAATCACTTGGGTAAATAAACAAAGAACAAAAGCTGTTTCTTTGGAAAAATAAATAAAATTGATAAGCCTCTAGACAGACAACCAAATAAAAAAAAGGGAGAGGTCATAAGTTAGCAATATCAGAAATGAAAGAGAAGACATCATGACAGATCCATGGACATGAAAACAATAATAAAGGAATAGTACAAACAATTCTAAGACTCATAATTTGATTACCAAGATGAAATAAGCTAATTCCTTAAAAGACACAATCTACCAAAATTCAAGCAAAAAGAAATACATAATTTTAAAAGGCCTGTGTCTATTAAAGACATTGAATCAACAACTAATAACCTTCCAAAACAGAAAGCACCAGGTCCAAATGGGTTCACTGGTGAACTCTACCAAATATTTAAGGAAGGAATTTTACACATTCTCTACAATCTTCTTCAGAATATTGGGGCAGAAGAAATATTTCTTAACTCATTCTATGATTCCAGCATGACTCTAATGTCAAAAACAGAGAAATTACCAAAAAAAAGGCCCCAAAAAAGACTATTATGACTAATATCTCTCATAAACATAGCTGCAAAAATCCTCAACAAAATTAGCAAGCAAAATCCAACACTATATGTAAAGGCATTATACACTATGAAGAGTGGACTTATCCCAAGCAATGTATCACACCAACAGACTAAAAAAGAAAGATCCTATGATCTTATAAATAGACACAGAAAAAGTATTTAACAAAATTCAAGATCCATTTGGGTTAAAAACTCCATAAACTAGGACTAGATGCAAACTTCCTCAACTTGAAAAAGTATTTAACAAAATTCAAGATCCATTTGAGTTAAAAACTCCATAAACTAGAACTAGATGTAAACTTTCTCAACTTGATAAAAAAATACCTATCCAAAAACTACAGCTAACATCATGCTTAATGCTGAAAAGCTTGCTGTTTTCACACTAAGTTTAGGAATAAGACAAAAATGACCCTTCTAATCACTACTTTTGCACATTGCACTGGAAGTCCTTACTAAAGCAATAAAACAGGAAAGGAAATAAAAAGTAGACAGTTCAGGGAGGAAGAAATAAAACTGTATTTGTTATCAGGCAACATGATCATCTATGTAGAAAACCGGAAAAAATCAAAAAAAATTCTTTTTGAACTAATAAGTGATTGCAGCAAGGTTGAAGGATGCAAGGCAAATATACAAAATCAATTGGCTTTTTTATATACCAGCAGTGAACAAGTGGAATTTTAAATTAAAAACATATTTACATTAGCACTGCCAAAAAAGAAATACTTATGTATAAATCTAACAAAATCTGTACAACATGTATATGAGGAAAACTACAAAACTCTGATGAAAGATAGAAGGACTAAATAAATTCAAAGATATTCTATGTTTATGTATCAGAAGACTCCATTTTGCCAAGATACTGCTTCTTCCCCACTGGATTAATAGTTTCAATGTAATTCCAGTCAAAATCACAGTGTCACTTTGTAGATATCAACAAACTGATTCTAAATTTAAGTGGTAGTTCTTTTTTTTTAACTTTTTGAGGAACCTCTATACTGTTTTCCAGGGTGGCTGCACCAGTTTGCATTCCCACTAATAGTGCAAAAGGGTTCCCCATTCTCCACACTCTTGCCAACACCTTTTGTTTCTTGTGTTGTTGATTTCAGCCATTTTGACAGGTGTGATGTGATATTTCATTGTAGTTTTGATTTGTATTTCACTGATGATGAGTCAAAAGATTCAGAAAGGCCAACACAATATTGAAGAAGAATGAAGTTGGAGATTTATGCTACCAAACTTTGTCTTACAATAAAGCTGTAGAAATCAAAACAATATGGTATTGGCAAAAGCATAGACAAATAGATGACTGGAACTAAACAATGAGCCCAGAAATAAATCCACATAAATATAGTAAATTGATCTTTAACAAAGCAGCAAAGGCAATACAAAGGTGCAAAGATTTTTTTTTCAACAAATGGTGCTGGAACAACTGGATATTTACATGCCAAAAAACAAAACCAAACAAAATCCACAGAAAATGAACAAGTCTGGATCTAGGTGGAGATTTTAAACTACCTCACAAAAATTAACTCAGCCAGTATCAGAAACCTAAAAGTAATATACAAAACTATAAATCTCCTTGAAGATAACATAGGAGAAAACCTAAATGACCTTGGGTATGGTGATTACTATTTAGATACAAACCAACGTTGTGATCAATGAAAGAAACAACTGATCAGTTTGACTTGATTAAAATTAAAAACTTCTGCTTTGCTAAAGATAGTGCCAAGGGAATGAAAAGACAAGTCACAGCCTGGAAGAAAATATGTGTAAAAGACACAGCTGAACTGTTATAATGAATATATACATATATAGAAAATGAACTGTTATAAAGAATATATACAAGGATGCCTGAGTGGCTCAATGGTTGAGCGTCTGCCTTTGGCTCAGGGTGTGGTCTCAGTCCTGGGATCAAGTCCCACATTGGGCTCCCTGTGAAGAGTCTACTTCTCCCTCGGCCTATGTCTCTGCCTCTCTCCCTCTCTGTGTCTCTAATGAATAAATAAATAAATCTTTGTTTTTTAAAAAGAATATATACTTATATAGAAAATTATAAAACTCAACAATAAAACACAGCACAATTAAAAATTGGGCCAAGGATCTTAGCAGATATCCCACCAAAGAAGATACACAGATAGAAAATAAGCCTTTGAAAAGATCCTCCCCATCATATGTCATCAGGGAACTATAATCAAAACAAAAATGGGATACCACTACACATTTATTAGAAAGGCCAGATTCTAGAACACTGACAACATCAAGAGCTGAGAAGGGTGTGTAACCACAGGGACACCCATTCCCATTACTGCTAGGAATATTAAATGGTAAAGTCACTTTGGGAGACAATTTGACAGTCTCTTACAAAATTAAATATATTCTTATATAATCCCTCAATCATGCTTCTTGTCCACACAAAATCCTGCACACAAATGTGTTTAACAGATTTATTCATAATTGCCCAAACCTGTAAGCATCCAAGATATCCTTCAGTAGATGAAAGGCTTAAGAAAATCTGGCTGGTACCAGACAATGGAATGGAATATTATTCAGTGCTATCAAGCTATTAAAAATACGGAGGAAACTTAAATACATATTCTTAAGTGAAAGAGTCAATATGAAAAGGCTACATACTATATGATTCCAAATATATGATATTCTGGAAAAGGAAGAACTATGTAGACAATGAAAATATCAGTGATGACAGGTATTGGGGAATATAGGGAGGAATAGTTAAAAAACAGAGGTATTTCAGGGCATTGACACCACTGTATGATATTGTGATGGTGGATACATATCATTATGTATTTGTCTAAATCCATAGAATGTACACCAAGAGCAAACCCTAATGTAAACTATGGAGTTTGACTGATAATGGGGTAGCAGTGTAAGTTCTTCAGTTGTAATATTATCTTTTTAAAAATGATTTATTTATTTATTCATGAGAGACACAGAGAGGGAGGCAGAGACACAGGCAGAGGGAGAAGCAGGCTCCCTGCGGGGAGCTGGATGTGGACTGCAGGATAACACCCTGGGCAGAGGGCAGACACTCAACTGTTGAGCCAGCCAGGCGTCCCTCTTCAATTGTAATAAATGTACTGCTCTGGTGGGGAATATTGATAATGCTGGAGGCTATGAAGGAGTAGGGCCAGTGCTGTATATGAAAATCTCAATATCAAAAAAAAAAAAAGAAAGAAAAGAAAATCTCAACACCTCCTATTCAATTTTCTGTGAAACTAAAACTGCTCTGATAAAGGACCCTATTAGGGGAAAAAAAAAGATACAGAGAAAAATGTCTTAGATTCACCTATTTTCTAGAATTGAATAAAGATTTCACTTTCTCAATTTTAACGATTTTTATATCAAGACCCTTGCAAATATATATAATGAAATGTACAATAATGTTAATGGTACCATTTATGTAACAACATAAATAGAAGGGTCCTGAGTGTCTTGCAATGCTAATTATATGTAACCTATTTATTTAATAGATTCCCATTAAGCAGTAAAAAGAAATATGTTAGATCATTTGCTTCATAAGCTTGTAATTGTATGATTCTCACAGGATTAAATATAAAAATATTTTAAAATCAAGAGGAAGAAAAAATCAAGAGTCAGAACAATTTTATATATTATATATATATCTATAAACTTTGATAATTTTTTATAGAAGTAAAAAATATAAAGAGATTCAAGGAGAATGATAACTTTCTGGCAGTTACCTTTGAGAAGTTAGGAAGGTAAAATCATTGGAAAGGAATTTGTAGTACTGCTCATTTTTTTTCTTAGATTTTTTTGTTGTGCTATATTTGCATCTTAACTCTTAAGTGTTATAAGTTACCTTTTAAGATGATTTTTAAGCTTTATAGTGTTTCTTCTAATGTGAGATGTTTTAACCGCAAATTATGTCTTAAATATTTAAAGATCAGAAATTAAATCTAGGAAATCAGAAATAAAAAGCCTACAAAATTTTCATGAAGGAGGTAGAAGAAGGGTGGAGGAAAAGAGAGAAGAAGAGAGACAAAGAGGGAAAAGGGAAGGAAAGTGTGGAAGAAGGAGGGGGAAAGACAGAATGAGAGAGAGACTGAGATTGAGAGAATCATGAGAGATTAAGCAGTAGTATCCTTTTCATTACTCATAGAAAAAAGAGAATTTACTACTTGAAAGGATTTCCTTAAAGGAAGCCTTGCATGAAACAAACATGTTTCATTGGAATTGCCAGGATCAATGCGAGGAGATAGAACAGTTGCAATCTTGAAAGAAGCAAAATTGTGAAGCTAAAGTAAAATTTGTTTGCTGTAAAATAGTAAAATGGTATGGTAATAAGTCATTATGCAATGACTCTGTTATTCTGAAGCAATGGAATGGGAAATTGGTGGCAAGAAAAAACTAAAAGGGTCATTGCATATAACCTCTTCTGGCTTTGAAAACTCTGTTCAAGTACTCCTGCAAAAAAAAATCTAAATAAAAATACATATTAATCCAAACCCAGCATGAATAACTAAAATGATAATATAATGGGTCAAGTATTCTTGCGACCCTTGAATGCATTTGGAATGGCATGCATTAAAATGAGTCTTGATAAGCAGTTAAAGTTAAAGTTTAACTACCCTCCTGGTGTGATATAAGAGGGTTGAGTTTAGCTTTTGGATGCCCTAAAATTGAAGGTTGGATAGAGGCAAGAGAAAGAATGTCTTCAGGAGTATCTGCTCTTCATCACTGTTGGCAACCTCAATAAAAAAATGATATCCAAGGCATCTTTAAAATAAAATATGTATGCAGCTGAAGTATGAAAATGGGAATAGTTTCACTCTGGATGTTAAACCCACACTACATACGGTCTTAACAAAAGGGTAATCTTAGGCTCGACTTTCGGCATGGATATTTGCCCATGTCTGTGCGTACATGTGTATGTGTATGTGTGTTTACATTTGGACTTGAATTTTGAAAATAATCTTGCAGATAGATTAGATGAATTGGGCTCTTATCATATAAGGATAAATACAAGTTAACACAAGAGCCTTAATTCTCCTCTCTGAATATAAGGGGAGAGATTTGCCCACTTTCCCTTTTCTTAGAGCGTTTACTTTAGGAAACATATGACTCTAAGTCCTTTCTCTGTATCTTTGAAATGTATATAAGTCTCTTGAAAAGCTAAATAAACGGTTGCCAATATGAAGGGATATTTTTCTCAAGGACTTGGGGATTCTCTTTTTGAAATGTACTCATAAGGAACATAGCACCCCATCTCCCTATCTCCCAGTTTCTGTGGAAGAGTAGGAGCCTAGGTCTGCAGGGCCTTGCTCCAAGTTGTGAAATTACCTCTTGTAAACATAAGACAAGTTAATTTTCTTTTGGATAAAGCCAATTAGCTGATGCAGATGGTCACTGCAATTATCAAGTGAATTTAGGATGATCTATCTGAGACAAATGGTGCTACATGTCCTTTTGCTTGAGGACTAGTTATTGTTTATCTTGAGAATATGCATGTGCTGGGTTATATCTGCTTTGCTATTTAAAATGGTGAGAAAAAAATAATAAAAAAATAAAATGGTGAGATTTCTTTCTGTCTTTGCAATCTCTTAGCAGAATGCCTGCAATGCACATCACCTGCCGGCTTAATGATTATTCAGTAATAAAATAGTTTTCTTTCCCTTCTATCTTTGTGGAGAGATTTTCTGAGTTGAAAGGAGATTTCTGTCTTGCTTTTAATTATATTTCCCCAATCATCACCATCATCGAGTATATACTCTGCAATTAATTTACAAATTAAAAACAAAATCTCCAGTAGTCAAATTTCTAATTCTAACACTTATTGTGAACATTAAGAATGAAACAAAATCTAATCATGACTTATTTCCTATAATACCACAGGGCATTGACGTAGGAGGCACTTGTTAAAAAGCCATCTGTCTTTTATTGAAATTCAGCTTGCAAAAACTTGTAGCCTATAAAGATTACAAATAGTACTCGGGTTCTTTCCCCCCCTAAAAGTAAGTCATGTAATATTTCAAAAAAAAAACTTTAATTACATTCTGTAATCAGAAACTACTGGATGTTCTCTTTTCACAATCAATGTCCATGGAAGGAAAACAACCAGGGACTAAAGCTGATGTGTCATTTTTTTTTTGTTCCCCAGCTCTATTCAGCATGACCATAAACTGTTAGGAGGCTACTCTCTCTAGTGCAGCAGAATTGTAGGCTGATGCTTATATGGTTATAACTGTGCTTATCCTTCTGGGTAAAACCTGCAGGGAAGAAGGTTGTAACTCCTCACCACTGTTTGTGAGGATTTGGATGGAAGGAGAATGGAAGAAGAGGCATGAATATTCCATTACATGATGAAAAGGATACTTCGGTGTTCAGCACTCTGCAGAGAATAACTATTATAATTAAACAAATTTTAAAAGACTATGTATCTGGTTGCCCAAACTCCACAGCAATATATTCTGGCTGTTTAAATTAAGGGAAATCTGTCAAATCCAAATGTAATATAAGCTATCGAATTATAATTAAAAATATTTGAACTTGCTGTCATTCTCCCCATTACTTACCCCTGTTCAAATTATTTTTAAATTATTTAACCTAATTCTGATTATTTCACTGTCTGGATAATAAAAATAGCAAAGGCAGAGAGATACATGGTCCTTAAATTAATGAATTATATGGCTTATTTTTTTGAAGGTTAAAGATAGTCTCTCAATATAAAAATAGCAAAAGAGGGAAGTATAAATGCATCATGATAAATAATTGTTCTTAATTTTCATGAATATTTTAGATTATACAATTAAATTTAATTAAAAAGTATATTTATGCACAGGAATCTGAAACACTAACTTGTTTTCTAACAAATTTTCTACATGCAGTTGTGTGACTGGATCATTAGCACTCAGAAGTCCTAAAACTCAATATCTTCTGAAGAGAGAAGCTGTTTATATCAACTCATCTCTACTCCTTTAACCTGTATCAGACAATATAAAAAAAAATCTGATTCATCTCATCTACTTCTTTTTGACACAGCAAGTTCTCTAAAATGTATCTGAACATTACTTATTTTGCTATTTTACCCCCAAGCAGTTGTATCAATTCAGCATAAGACGCCACTTCTGTTATATCTACATGGAGCCGGTGGTAGAAACTAGGTGCCAAATTGTTGCATTAGTTTCTAGCCATGGAGTAAAATGAATGGCTCTATATATTTTTATGATTTTTCTCTTAGTTTTGCGTAAGAATAACTTTATATGGAATAAAAGTGTAGATCAAACACTATAAAAATAAATCAGTATAAATATATTTACTTTTAAATCATAGGAGAGGTTTAACTAAAATAAATAAATGAAGATTATATGTAAAGTAGCAAAGAATTTTTTTTTCAGCTTAGAAGCCTACCTGCCATTACTGTTTCCATACATAAATAAAATAAAATCCAACATTTTGTTTTCTAAAAATAACTTATGTTCTAAAATACCAGAACATTTTAGAAGCACCTGGGTGGCTCAGTCGATTAAGTATTTGAATCCTGATTTCAGCTCAGGTCATAATCTCAGGGTTGTAAGATCAAGCTCCTGGTTGGGGTTCACCATGGGCATGGAGCCTGTTTAAGATTCTCTCTCTCCTGCCCCCTCTACCCCAGTTCCCTGTCCCCCCTCACATACACACACACTCTCTCTCTTTTAAAAACAACAACCAAAATTTTAGTGATCATAAAATTTCAAAACTTGTTCAAAGATCCTGATGATTTAATAGAAAACAGTAACAAAATAACATTTTTATGAGGTTTCAAATCTTAATTCTTGAACAATTAGTTTTGCTAAAACTTTTACATTACACACACATATAGATACATATATATACATCCATATTTATTTTGATATATTATGCATACATTTATGGTGAAATTAATATATCTTCTGCATTCAAGTACTCTGCTAGATACTTAGCCTGCACTTTTATTAAAAAATGAATCTTAGAAGATTAATATTGAGACCTAGAGGTACCTGAATTTTTGTTTTATGAATTACAGTTGTTTTCCCCTACCTCTCTGAGCCTCAAATCCTTTGCTTTTAAAGATGATGTATGCTAAATATCTATCAGAATTTTAATCTATGTGACAGATTCTGTTTACCAAATATCTTCTGTTCATTCATTCATTCATTCATTTAACAAACATTTATTGAGAGCTGACTGTATGTCAGGCACTCTTCTAGATGCTTATAATGTATCAGCAAACAAGAGAAATAAAGATTTGTGCCTTCATGGAATTGCCATTCCAGTGACAGGATACCCAAAATGCAATAGATATAATAAATATGCAACATATAAGTATGTTAGTGATTACAAAAGTTATGGGGAAAAAAACAAGGACAGCGATATCAGTGGAGGTGGGGATAAGAGTAGTTGCAATTTTAAATAGATGATCAATAGAGCTTTTATTAATATGCATTTAAGCAAAAACCTGAAAGAGGTGGGGAATTAGCTACACAGATAATTAAGGAAAGAACACTACAGGCAGAAAGATGAGATATTACAAGTAAAATGGATTGCTCTTTCTGTTATATGGATAATACATTATAAGACAACAAGAGTGGGAATAGTGGTATAAAGCAATGGCAGTATGTAGCTAGTGGAACAGGGGAGCTGAGAGAGATTTCCATGCCTGACCTAGGTTTATTTAAGTAGGACCTGATAACTTTTGTGTCCAATTCAAGAAAAAGGAAGATACATAAAATTAAAAAAAAAAGATATATATATATAGAATAAAAGGCTGAACACACATAGCCTGAGCCCTGCTAAAATAAAGTTGTTGTGGTGATGTTTTGTTTTGTTTTGTTTTTATATTATCTGCCCTTTAAATCATTAAAGCTTGAAATGAGCTGAATCTATTACAGAAAAAAAAAAAAATCCTGGTCCCAGTTTAAAATGCAGACTAGCCTGACAGAGAAGTCATGCATTTCACTGAAGTAATAATTACTTGTCTCTATAGTCTATGTGGTTCGCTTTCACACAATTGCTAATATTTAATTTAAAAAAACCTGCAAGACATAGAAGAGGCAAGAAAATCTGACACAATGTCAAGAGATTAAAATATTCAAAAGATTCAGACTGAGAGAGATCACATATGTTAGAATATTGAGGCAGGGACTTTTTTAAGGTATGAAAAATTCATCAAAGGATATAGTGGAAAAGGCAAGAAAAATGTATGAACAAATGGGAAGTTTCAGGAGAAAGATAGAAACAATAAAAAGACGCCCAATAGAAGTAGAAAAGTTGCAGTAACAGAAATGAAGATATTTTGATGGGTTTACTAGAAAACTGAAAAGAATGGAGAAAATGACCAATTTATTTGAAGACAGGTCGTGGAATTACCCACACAACACTGAAACATGAACAGAAAGAGAAAGAAAGAAGGAAGGAAAGAAAGAAAGAAAGAAAGAAAGAAAGAAAGAAAGAAAGAAAGAAAGAAAGAAAGAAAGAAAGAAAGAAAGAAAGAAAGAAAGAAAGAAAGAAAGAAAGAAAGAAAGAAAGAGAAAGAAAGAAAGAAAGAAAGAAAGAAAGAAAGAAAGAAAGAAAGAAAGAAAGAGAAAGAAAGAAAGAAAGAAATGTGAATAAAGACCAAATGTCAAACATATATGTAATTGGAGAAAAGAGGACAAAAAAAGAAAGAATAAGGGAAAAACAATTGGACAGCATAAATATTTAAAGAGATAACATTTCCCCAATAGTTGAGAAAGTTCTTTTCATACTGACTTTCTCACACATAACTATAACCTCTGGATGAAAATACAATTAATCAATAAATTTTTAAAAGCAACCTTATAAATAGAAATTCTTAATGTTAACACATCCATATTTACCTTCAGTTCCCTTTCAGGTAGCTGCTTTTGAGTATTAGGAAATTTTTCTTATATATAGAATATAAAAACATTTTCATATGTCTCTCAAATACTTTATTAATTTAGGGGCATAGCATGAAAGTGGAGTCTATTTTTTTCTGTATGGATACCTATTTGTCTCAACTATATTTATTGAAATGTGCATATTTTGCCAATTGCTCTGTAGTGCCATTTTACTATAAATGATATGTTTATATTCATGAATCTCTTTTCAGATTTTCAATTTGGTTTGATTACTTGTCTGGTTTGTATATTTTTATATCAGTACTGCACTGTTTTAACTATTGCATTTATGTTATATTTATCTTTGTACGTCCATGCACATTTTATAAGAAATTCAATGCTGTCAATTTTAACCCCTGCCCTCCCTCCCCCGAAAAAAAAAGAGAGATTTTGACTTGAATTGCATTGCATCTAAAGATCCATATGAAGGAGAATCATGATCTCTGCAACAGTGAGTTATAGTTCTGAGTGGGTTAGTAAAGGGTAAAAGGCAGATGGAATTACTGTGATGGAAGGATTATAAATTGTACAGAAAAGGAAGAGAAGTTGAAATTTGAGATAGTAGATTTGGAGCAACTATTGATGATGACACATCCTAGATATAGCCATTGGAGTGAATGGATAAGGTGGAAATTAGGTAAAAGCATTTAAAATGCAGGAATATCAAAAAGAAAGAAAAAGGAAGAGAGAATTTGAATGAATTCAGAGTGCATTATATATTAATACTCTCACCAAGGAAATTAGAAAAGAGAAGACCTGATTTGGAAGCACAAAAGCCAATTTCAAAGTCCAGAGAATTAGAGGCTTTGATTGGGACATTTATTGATTGTGGTTACAAAAAGTGTTAGAGAATGAATGGAGTTAGTGTCAAAGCAAAATGATGTTTCAGAGAAGGGGAAATGGGGTATTTGGGTATAAGGAGGATGGTGAATATCAGCTGTATGTAGAGTGTGAGAAAGAAAGTAATGACTCCTCTAAAACCTGATTTTTGTTCACTAAGGCAAAAAGATGAATGGATTCTTCAGGCAAACATTTGAGGAGGTAGAGAATATATGTACCACGGAATAAGGGGCACAGGGAAAAGGTTTGTTAGAGGGCAGAGAAGTGCAAGAATGGCTCAGAAGAGCAAAACCTGTTGTTAATGAGGGTATGAGACAAGTGTTAACTTTAAACAGAGCACAGAGCAGTTTTATTTAGGTAAAAATAAAAATGAGCTTATTTGGGAAGAGCAGAGGAATCGCAATAAGGACAAGCAAGCCATGGTGAACCATAAGCAAGTCTGAAGAAACAAAAGAAATATTTTATCAGGTTTACGGAGGAAATCAAGGAGGGTTGATTTTTGGAACAGTGTTAAATTTTTAGAACAAACAAAAGTTATGGAAAAAGAACAAGAGGGGCCCTTGGGCGGCCCAGTGGTTGAGCCTCTGCCTTTGGCTCAGGTCATAACCCTGTGGTCCTGGGATTGAGCCCTGTGTCGGGATCCCTGCTCAACATGGAGCCTACTTCTCCCTCTCCCTCTGCTGCTCCCCCTGCTTATGCTCTCTATTTCTCTGTGTGTATGTGTGTCAAATAAATAAATAAATTCTTAAAAAAGAAAAGAAAGAAGAAGGAAAGAAAGAAAGAAAAAGAAAGAAAAAAGAAAAGAAAAGAGAAAAAAAGGAAAAGAAAAGAAGAAAAGAAAAGAAAAGAAAAGAAAAGAAAAGAAAAGAAAAAAAGAAAAGAAGAAAAGAAAAGAAGAACAAGAGTTTAATGTGAAGATTTCTCATTGGTTGCAGGCTATAGTTCGTGTGTAGGGGCAGGGTTGGATCTTGAAGGCAGAAGGTAAATTCACCTGTGAAAAGTGCCCTCCCCACTGAGGGGGGCACTTGACGGGATGAGCACTGGGTGTTATTATGTATGTTGGTAAATTGAACACCAATAAAAAATAAATTTATTATAAAAGGAAAAAAAAAAAGAAAAGTGCCCTCCTTGTTGAAATAATTGTCTTCCGTTTCCCTGCTGGTTATGTGGGCTGCAATAAGTGGGATGTATGTGAGTACTTTCCCTTTGGGGCTTCCTGACTCCATTTTAAGTGAGATTTCCTTTTCTATTTTTTCACATTAAAAAAGTGTGAAATTTGGGTTTGAAAACAAGGCTGCCAGAAAAGGCAGACATCTTGGGTTGAGTGGGCATAAACTCTCTGGGAATGCCTCAGCTACTCTAAGGGTGTTGTTTGGGGTTCTGAAAAACTTCTACGAGCAGATCAAACACTAGATAAGTTGCCTCCTGAGAATAAAAAATTAAATTAAAGTCCTTGTGCTTGAATTTGAAACCTGAAGCAATTCTGCTTAAATTGAAGTTATAAACTTTTCAATGTTACATTTTTAAAGGAAGATTGTTGTGTTTATACGATTTTCTAAAGGTGAAATAGTTTTAAAAATTTGCTTCCATTTCTAAAAAATATACTGGAGTTTAACAAATATTAAATCAGAAACCTAGATTTCAATATGAGGCTTCACATAAGGTAAACCAGTATATTCAAACTGTGTATCGCTCATCATAATTGAAGTTTTTTAGAAGTGTTGTTTCAACAAGTGCAGGGCTGTTAACAACTCCTAGTCGAAGTAGCAATTCTGCCTGCTTACAAACTGGAAGGTGTTGAAGCTCATACTAAAAATAAAACTAGTGTATTATTGTACACATTGAAAAGCAAAAATAAAAGGCACAAGGATGAGCTAGAGATAGAAAAATATATTAAGTGATATTTGACTCGGGCTTTTCTTGAATAATAGAATAATTAAAAGAAGGTAATCTAGGGGCAACAAAAGATATAGATGAAAGAAGAGAGGTTTGTTTAGAGGAAATTTTTTAAATGGTAAGAATAGCTGTTGCAATGGGCAGATTTCATAAAAGGAAAAAAAAAGAAAAAGATAACAGAATTGCTTATTTATGTAAAGGTTTGTTTTAAATATAGGGGGTCATTAAAATGAATCTGTTAAAGAGGATTATACTGGAGAGGTGATAATTAAAAATAGGCTGTTCTTTTTTTTTTTCCCTATGAATTCAGATACCAGCATTGTCCTCATTTGCAAGTTTATGAATTTCTAGTCATTTAACCTAAGTTCTGCCTACTTCAATCATTAGTTCTTTTGTCAAAAATTTCTGATACACTGAGACTTCAAAGTATATGTGTATACACGCATACACACCACGTCACACTTATAGCAAATGCATGATTAATGAGTTCTAAAATTTTATTAATCAGTTTCTGACAACCATATCAGAGGCATGGAGATAGAACATATGATTAAAATAGACATTTTTTCTGGATGCCTGGGTGGCTCAGCGGTTGAGCGTCTACCTTTGGATCAGGCCTTGATCCCCGGTTCCATTCCCACAGCAGGCTTCTTTCATGGAGCCTGTTTCTCCCTCTGCCTATGTCTCTGCCTCTCTCTCTGTGTGTCTCTCATGAAAAAATAAAATCATTAAAAAATAAAAATAAAATAAAATAGACATTTTTTCAATTTACTTTTTTTTTAAGGATTTTATTTATTTATTTGACAGAGAGAGAGAACACAAATAGGCAGAGAGGCAGGCAGAGGGAGAGGGAGAAAGAAACAGGCTCCCTCCAGAGAAGAAAGCCCAATGTGGGGCTCCATCCCAGAACCCTAGGATCATGGCCTAAGCCGAAGGCAGAGACTTAACTGACTGAGCCACCCAGGCACCTCTTCAATTTACTTTTTAATGTAGAAATATAATTACCTAAATTAAAGAGTTCATCTACTAAGGGCGTGTATTATAAGATTTATCCAAGTTTAACCATGCATTTGAAAAGGAGGAATATGAAAAGATGGACAAAAAGGTTGATTAAAACAGTGTGTGAGATGCCAGGTAGTATTTAATTCAATAAATTGATATTCTAGATGGAGTTTGATCTCTATTGGTCTCAATTGCTTTGTTCTTCTAATACCACCTTATTCTGTAGACTCTGGTGTCTAAATATGTCTAGTTTTAATACAAGAGACTCTTAGATCCAAGATAACTGCAACCGGTGCTCAATAAGGAAACAGATATAATAGGATAATCTGGATCACATGCTGACCTATTACCTACTTCAGATGTGAGCCCGTGGTCCATAACAGAAATAAATCAAATGTTTACTTCATGTTCTTTCTTCTTTTTTTCTGCAATAAAATTATCAAATATTTAGGAATGAAACATTTTTTTCAAACAATATCAGCTCATTATATTACCATCACGATAAGACACAGTGCTTTTTTTTTTTTTTAAGATTTATTTATTTATTCATGAGAAACACACAGAGAGAGGCAGAGACACAGGCAGAGGGAAAAGCAGGCTCCATGCAGGGAGCCCAATGTGGGACTTGATCCTGAGATCCTGGGATCAGGTCCTGAGCCAAAGGCAGAGACTCAACCACTGAGCCACCCAGGTATCCCCGCATGGTGCTTTTTAAATGTATATTCCAACATTTCCGAGGACCCCATGAGTAGCCACCAGTTACCATAAAGAAAAAGATGGACGACAGAAGAGATATGAGTCTCATTTTCCTGTATGCCTGCTTCCACCAGAGTATTTCTTTCACCTTTTCAAGTATATTTCACTTGTGATTTTGTTTATATAAAGGATATTTCTACATAACAAAATAAAAATGAGTGAAAAGTGGAGAAAGTATCAGACATTTAGTGAGGACTACTTTTCTGAATTCAGGACCAGATTTCCTAAACGTATAGATTCTCTAACACTATTGTTTTTTTTCAATTTAGAAGTATATAAGTTGGTGATTTTGTTGCTTTTTATATGTAACTTCAAATTTACTTGTTCGTAAGTAATATGAGAGGAACATTTTCTATATTCCCTTATTTTTTTTTCAGATACTTAATTAGGTGGATGTGTTACCTACATGTGCATGGAAAACTATACCACTGGAGTCTCTGCCGTATGTTCCTCACACCATCATAGAGTAGCTACTTGTCCTTACCTTTATTAAGGTCCTTGCCTTTATTAAGGCAAGGTCTGTCCTCGGCATTTATTGCCAGGATCCAGCCTGTACAGTTGCAAAAAATCAAAGAGCACTAGATTGATGATTTCATTGTCTCAGGATCTCTGCCTCTTTCCTGCTTTTGGCATTCTTTTACAAATTCATGGAGCCTTTGCCTTTGGTTTTGTAATACAATTTTAGTGGCTTTTCCCTTACTTCATTGCCTAATCCCTAAATTTGTCATACTGCTGAATATCCCACTCTCTCTTGAATAGGCATATTAATGGTGAGTTTTATTCCTTCAAATTCACCTTGAAAACCTGACTAGATTTTTGCATCTTACATATACTTACAGTCAGCTGGCTCGTTAACCTGATCCTGACCACATGCCTCCCTAATCCTCTACTATAGGCTGCTGCCGAAGCCTCCAGATTATCCTTCTGCAGGTGTGAATCTTTGGTTCTCTCTGCTTCCTTTTTTTTTTTTATTTCTCTCTTTTCATACTCTATTGTATTTGTGGAGTCCCATGGTATTGGTCTCGGTGACCCATAGCACCCATCTGAGATCCTAGTACTCATATTTCCCCAAATTTGATACATTTCCAGAAATTCATGTGGATGCGGATCACTCATTGTTAAGACTAACTTTATTGTTCTTGTCACTGTCTGCCTGTTAATGTCTTGACCACCTGTGGATCCTATTTTCTGCTTTCAAGTATATAGAACAAGTGTGAATTCAGTAATAAGAGACAATGCCATACTCAATCTGTCAGCAATCTGGATAACCTACTTTTTAAAACCATATAGAGAATGCTACTCTCCAATTTTACCTGTTACTACCCAGAACTAATCTGCCATTTCTGTTTTTACCTTGATTAATGCAATAGCCTCTTGAGTGGAAATACTCCGTTTTCCTCCTTCTGTATGGGGAAAAAATATCCCAGCTCTCTACTGTGTTTCTTTATCCCGTGAGTCTTCCTTTATGCTCACACAGAACACTTTACTTCTGACACTTCTGGTCACCAAATGTGTGTGGATTTTTCCTCATGACAATAAGCAAGTCTTGGGCACCAGGTGAGCATCCCACAATATAACTGGATACAAACACTATCCAGATATGATATCAGATCCCACGAGTAAGGACTCAGCCCCTCAAGGCTCTCCCCAAATGTTTCCAGATCAAAGTAGGTCTGCTTCTTAGAGAGTTATATAGAGAGACTACACCAAGTGGGGTTGCCTCACAAAGTCATCTTTATTTGCAGCAAATAAGGAGATCATGGGGAGTAAGTTATAAAGCTGCGACTCCCTGACAGGGATCATAGGCTCCTCTTACTGGGGTTTAAGAGGATTATTCACAGGGGGATTTTAACATTATAACCAAGCAGAGATAACTATCTAGTACTTTCTGATTCACCTGTGCTGGTATTGGGTCCTCAAATATTTCTTTTCTTGTTCTATCAATTTGTTAGTTTCTAAAAGATAAAATTAACAGGAAGAAGCTTCTAGACGTTTCCTGAGTTCAGGAGGTCATTTCTGAGTCCAAGGGTCAATTCTGAGTCCAGGGAGTCAAGATGTCTCATTGATGACACCCTCACCCCCATTTTGGATGCCAGTTGCAAACCCAGGTTGTCACCTAGGCTTCTACCAACATATTATAGATCAGAGGTTCCAATGACCCCTTCCTCAGTTTCAATTACTTTGATGGAGTAGCTCACAGATCTCAGGGAAGCACTTATTACATTTACCAACTTATTAAAGAATGTGATTACAGATGAATAGCCAGATGAAATGATATATAGGGTGAGGTCTGGGAAGGTCCGAGTGCAAGAGCTTATAGAATCTCTGTGGAGTTGGGGTGCGTCCCTCTTCTGGTGTGATGTGTTTGCCTATCTGGAACCTCTCTGAAGCCCACACTATTCGAATTGTGTGGAGTCTTCTCACATAGGCATGATCAATCATTAATTCCATTGCCAGCCCCTCTTCCCTCTCTGGAGAATAGTTGCGATGGAGTTGAGAACTTCCAAGCTTCTAATCATGGTTTGGTCTCTCTGGTGACCAGCCAGCAACCCATCCAGAGTTGCCTCATGAAAATAAAAGATGCTCCTAGCACTCTTATCACTTAGGAAATTACAAGGGTTTTAGGAGCTCAGTGCCAGGACTCAGGGGGTAGATACCTATATATATTATCTATTTTTCATACCTCTTTCTGCTTCTCCTCTTGTAGCACAGTTTCTCACAGCACAGACTCCAGAAAGAACCCATTGTAAGCCAGATTGTGTCATCCCTCTGTGCAAAACTCTTCGATGCCTTCCCATCTTACTCAAAGGAAATGTCCAAGATTGCTAATATGATTTATGATCTGGATCCATTACCTCTCTGACCTCATCTCTTCTGGTCCCCACACTGTAGCGCTTCAGCCACACTGTCTTCTAGCTTCCCCAAATCTGCCAGTCATTCTCTTCAGTAGGTCCCTTGAGTGGGAAAAGGTTAGCATATTTTCACATTGCTTTAACAAGGTGCATCTTATAAGATAATTATATGGCTAGGTTGACTCATTTCTCTACACATGATTCATCCACTTTCAGTGTTATGTGAGAAAACTACAAATTATTCCTATTTAAGGCCACACTATATGAACTTTTGACCTTCAGTTTCCTAATATCAGCTGACAGGTATTTCAAGTACTAAAATTAAATTTAAAATATGCATTTGCAAAGTGTAATTAAAGTGGTAAATCTGTTACTGAAGGACAAAGTCACAAAATCTGTTTCATAGACCGAAATTATTTTTGTATTACCTGCTGTCAGACTAATTCCAATCACTCATTTCAATTGAAGTAAGATGAGAGTGAATTACATGTATAATTACTTAAATGGTCCATTTTATTCTTTCCATATGGATAAAATTAGTATTAGATAGATTGCAGTAACTATTTAGTAACTGATTTTGTTAACATTCATAGATAAGACATTAATTTTCCATTTTCTATGTTATTCACTTAAGAAGTAAATGAACATGGAGAGGGCACAAGCTTTATGGGAAATCTTCTTAATTCTTTTGAGAAAATGGTGATTCTCTTCCATTATAAATGAAGAGAATTACTTTTGTCAAAATGAAAAATCTCTCGCCTGTTTTCTACAGGGGTTTTCAATATCACTACATTTATAGAATTATCCACTTACAAAATAACAGGAAATTCATCTCATCAGAAGGTTATTATATAGTAATAATTTTGCTTAAAAATGTTCATATGTTATCATGAATTGCTTTTAACAAGGTTTTTTGAATATATGTAAAAATTCATATTAAGATGTAAGATTATTGTTTTATGAAATACTTCTTGTCCTAAAATTTCTGTCCTACTGCTCCACAGAGATAATGAATAGTTTCAGATGGCACAGGAAAAATTTTATAGATGCAGTGTTATCTAAATGCCCAAGAAAAAAATGTATTCCAATCAGTGATGAAAACTTTTTTCCTGTGACATTTGTGTTCCTCTTGTGACATTTTGTTCCTGTTGTGACACATCACATACTACCTCGAATTAAAGATCTGGAACTGATTGTCTTCACATAATAACCTATCCACATTATAGGTCAGTATTTGATAGTGATAGAATATTCCAGTATGTTAATATGTCCTTGTTCATTTAAAACCATTTCTCAATTGATGAACAATTAGGTTGCGACCTATATTTTTGTTATATAAATAATTCTGCACTGAACACTTATTTATGCATAAACTTTCACAGTGTTTAGCAATTGTAGTTTTAGAATCAGCATTACAAATGATGGATGACACAGATATGACTAAATCGCCTTCCAAAAGGATGTTACTGTTGATACTTATGAGCAGTGAATGGTCTAAGTCCAGTTCTCTAGCACTTTATCCAGGTTTTATCTTTCTATGGATTATTCTTGTGTACATATCTTCTTATATTTGTCTTTGTTAAATTGTTCATCTTTTGTTAATTATCTCTTAAGAATTAATTATCAATATCCAAATATGTATTATTATATATGTGTACACTTTTTTATTATATAGGTTGCAAACATTTAATTCTGGTCAGTCACCGTTTTAAAAATGTGTTCATGGTGTCCTGCATCTTACATTTTGTGGTGTGTTATACCTTATAGATATTGTATTAATTTATCCAATTCTGCATAGTATATTGCCCCAAAACATAGTGGCTTAAAACAAACAAAAAGAGTAATTTTTTCTCAGTTTCTCTGGGTCAGGAATCTGGACACATCTCAGTTGGTCCACTGACTCAGGGTGTCATTCAAGGCTGAAATCAAGGTGATGGCTAAGTCCACAGTTTTATCTTCAGGAAAAACTCAGAGAAGACACCCTTCTAAACTCTTTTGCAAGGTTGTTAGCGAGATTCGCTTCTTCCCACATTGTTAGATAGAGGGCATCAATTTTGCACTGTTTGCTGACTAGAGACCATCTAGGACTTGTGGTTTCATGCCTTGCGGCTCTCTCCATGGGGCACCTTACTTGGCAGCAGATGGCTTCCTTTTGAGTATGCAAGTGAGAAAGCAAGGCAGAAGCCAGAGTCTTTTTGTAACCTAATCTCAAAAGTGATATTACATCATTTTTGCCATATTCCATTCCCCTGAAGCAAGTCACTCGGGCCAACTCACATTACCAGAGAGGAGATTATACAAGGGAATGAATATTGGGAAACAGGGATCTCTTTGAGAGGCATCAGAGGCTGTGCACTACCAATGTTAAATTTTTTATTTATGCAAAATTGTCTGAATTTCCCTTTATTGTTTATAACTTGACAGAAAAAAGCTTTGTTTGTGGCTTTATAACTCCTTTACTGTGGCAAGAACAGTGTTTGTAATATAATAAACACTCATGAAATATTTGTTGAATAAATGCACAGGTAAGAAGATACAGCACTAAAATATTGAATAAGTTCTAAAAATACTTGATTTAGTGCTCTAGATGGTAGAATGAATAGATAACCATAATTCCTATTCCTTCCTATGTCCATGGCACTTGCAATGTGATTTCACAGATCCTTCTATCCAGAATCTGAGTCAGTTTCATGATTTGCTTTTGGAAACAGAATATGGCTTCAATGACAGTGTACTAGCTCTGAGTTAGAGTATAAAGAGGCTTTTTCTGATTCTACTCTCTCTTCTTGAACTCTACTGCTACCATGTGACCAAGCCTGAACCAACATGCTGAAAAATTAGAAATCATATGAATAAGACACAAATGGTATAATTTTGGGGATCTATTACCAACCAGAGCAGCAGCTCCCTGATTATCAGAAAGTGATTACAAACACAGAATTGTGTTTGTTACCAATCAACAACATAAGGACCACCAGCTGAACCTGACCCAAATTGTTGAACCATAGAACTGTGAGCCAAATAAATGTTATTTTCAGATTGTTTATTAAACAGTAAAATATAAATAATATACTGCCATGAATGCCTTTCAATGTCTTTTATTATTAGATAAAATTCACCAGAGAAGCCATCAGGTCCCAGACTTTTGGTTGTTGGGGGATTTTTGATTACTGATTGAATCTTCTTGCAAGTAATCAGTCTGCTCATTTTTTCTATTCCATCATGATTTAATCTTGGTAGGTTGTATGTTTTGGGAATTATCCATTTCCTCTAGGCTGCCCAATTTAATTAGCATATAACTGTTAGTGTATGATTGTTCATAGCAGTCTTTCATGGTCCTATGTATTTCTATATCATCTATTGTAATGTTCTCCCTTTCATTTCTAATTTTATTTACTTATATACATAACATTCTTGGTGCATACTTTCATTATATGTCTAAAAATGTTCCTTCATTGTTGTTTCATTTTATATGTCAGCGGTAAAAAGTGTGATAGTAGGTTAATTATTTTACCTGTATAAGTTATTTGATTTGATCCCTTGTCTGGAAACTTTGAGGATTTAACCTTTGTCTTTGACTTTTAATAGGTTTATAGAATATGTCTTAGAGTTGACTATTCTTAGATGTTTTCAACTAGTGATATCTTCAGAAACCCTAATAATATAAGTAACATTCCTTCTTTCTCTATCTTTCTGACTCTTTTTACTTCTTTACATCAATTTTAACCTATTGGTTGTTTTCCTGCCTTTTTACAATATTCTTTATTACATTTTTACTTGATTTTTTTCTACTTTGGGCAATTTGTAATATAATATTCATTTATGAGATGTTTGTATTTTCTTCCATTTCCTTTCCTTTTTTTGTCCATTTCTATTTTTAGTTTGAATTTCTGATTAGCTTTTCATATGTCAAATGCTTTTTGACTATATATCAATTTTTTAATGCATTAACATTTTTCTTTAGTTCATGGAAATTTTATTTTTCTATATCTTTTATAGAATCAATTTCTTTCAGTTGCTTAATGATTTTCTGTATTAGTTTACTAAGGACTTTAGAGGTTTTATTTAGATTTTATTATATTGGAGTATTTTACATGATTTTTTTGTTTAACCTAGCCCAAGTGTATTGCTTTTACATACAATTATTTTGTAGCTTCAGCAGTCTGTTTTCTAATAATATTTATGGTGTGATTTCCAAAAATTTCCATAGGTACAAGGTTTTTATCATTTGAGGAGGAAATTTGGGGAGGTATTTACTACAATACCACATTGTCTACAGCTACTCAGAATTCCTACTACAAAATTTTCACATTTATTTTTAACTTTTTATCTTTGTTGTTTATTTTTATAATCAACATTCCTAACTTTTAAAAGTTAAGTTCCTTTTTGTTCATGATTTAAAGACGTTCTTTAAACCTTTGATAATTTAAGGAACAATGGGACATAGCTGTAAACTGCTACAGCTTCAGGAAACATCAACTATTTCACTAGCTATAAATGTCTAAAAGTAGCGTCTGGAGGCATTTTGTTAAGGGTTTAGTAGGTAAATGAATATTGCTGTCTTTACTGCAAATGAAAGCAAATTCTTTCTCTTAAAAACAGTAACAAAATCAAGTTCAAATATGAAAAATTGCAGAATCATCAGCTAAGGAATTACCATGTGAAATCTCTCATAATCTGATTCCCAGACTAAACTACCACCAAATAATATGTATATTTAACATACAATTTAATAACTCATGTGTCAAAACCCTTTAAATATAAATGTACTTTCACATATTTTACCTAAAATATTGCTGTATAAAGGCAGTTAAAGATATAGAATTGGGGAGGGGAGGAATTCTCCAAATCTATATGTAAATAAAAAAATATTTGGCTATACCGTAATACCTTGTGTTAGATGAGGGTAAAATAAACACAGTGGGTCGTATTTTACTCTCTTTAAAAACAAAGCACTCAACTTGTTGAAATAAACCTTGAACCCGTGAGGAGCAAATTTAAAAAATATAATGACTTAAAATATGTAAATTGAATTGTAATCTGATATTAAACCTTGGTTCTCTGTTTTATCTTTTATTCTCAGGAATATGGCACATTTGGTCACATTGCAAGTTCTCAGCACATTTGTTTATCAGATGATGGGACCAATAATTACAATCTAAGATCAAAGAAATGCAAGCAAGTCAAACTGGGGAGGCTTAAGGGACAGGTATTATTGAAATTGGATCCTGAAAAAAAAGGTTGGAGTTAGAGAAAGAAAGGAAGAGAAATAATATGACAATGGTAGAGAGCACTGTATTGCCATCAGACTTAATCTCCCCCTTCTGTATAGGCCGGAACTATAGTTGACCATATAGACACCCATATTGAAAGTACACTTTAAGTCTTTCTTTCAGGTGGATGAAGCCACATTATTAAGTTCTTGTCAATGAAATATAAACAGAACTGAAATAAGTCACTATCAGCGTTAATCCACCACTGGGTATGGGCTCCTCTTTATCCTTTTCTCTTCCAGTAACTTAGATATTGGAAACACTAATGTGATCACGAAGATGAAAACAAAAACCTTAGAAAATGATAAACCACATAGAAGGAATTGCATGGCTGAGTGGCTGCGTAAAGATGCCCAGCCTATTCAGACTACTTACTCTGAGACTAGTACATGCGAGAACTAGATTTCTAGCATCTCTAAACCACTGTGTTTTAGGGAACTCGTTTTTAGAAATCTTCAAACTCTTAACTAATGTTAACTAATCTTAAATGGTATAGTGAACCCAAATACAAAAAGGAGGAAGCATCATAAAACTTTATGGGCTAGGATTGGATTAGTTGATTATAATCTTGAAAAAAAGAATTGACTGGAGCACCTGGGTAGCTCAGTGGTTGAGCATCTGCCTTTGGCTCACGGCATGATCCCAGGGTCCTGGGATGGAGTCCTGCATCAGGCTCCCTGCAGGGAGCCTGCTTCTCCCTCTGCCTATGTGTCTACCTGTGTGTCTCTCATGAATAAATACATAAAATCTTTTTTTTTTTTTTTAAGAAAGAATTTGACTAAGGGAAATGTGTATATATGAGCTCTGTAAGAATATCTTCTGAGAACTATCTTCACAAAGGGGAGATGTGCAAGTTGACTTTTCTAATTGTAGAAAGGATATTTAGGAGCGGTGGATTAAGATGATGTACAGAATCCAAAATGTGGAGTCTCTTAATACAAGGCTGAGGAGTCTGGAATTTCCCCCTTCAGACTTTGGTTCATAAACCTTCAGGCATTACTGAAAGAGGTAGGATGTAGTTAGCAAATTAGAAACATAGAATTCACTTCCACTTCCATAAATTAATAATTTTTTGACACATTTGTTTGAACAATAACATTATCAGTCTGTTTTTCTTTGTTTTCCTTTAGGTATAGATATAATTACAAGAAACATTTCACTTCATTGCTAACTTTGCTCAAGGAAAATAATGTAATGTTACTTTGAGTAACAATTGACAGGTAACCTTATTGTTGAGGAAATAATAGCAGAGCTCCACCTAAAGTGGGTAATTGTCTGTTAATGCTACCTGATTTGTGCCGTATAGGAACCGTGGCTCAAATCTATTTTTTGTCATTGTTTGTATTTCCAAGATAAACCAGAAATCTGGCTTTAAAACAAAATTTCCTTAAAAAAAAAACAAAACAAAACATAAGATTCCCTTATCTTAAAATTTGGTAGAAAATTGTAGCTTATAATGCTGGGCTAACCTTTACCATGACAACCAAACCTACCATGTCTGTAGGCCACATTTGGTCAATAGTCCTCCAGCCTATGCTTTTTTGAGCACTTTTCAGTAAGGGAGAAACAGTGAAATTATAATCTTAAAAAAGAGCAACCTGAATGATGCACAGATGTTTTAAAATAAACAGATATTATTTATGGTGAGAGAAAAGAAAGGAAATGATATTTCTTGTGCTCAAAACAGTCATTACATAAAATGCTTCACGTAATTTATTTCATTAGGTTCACAATTCTGTCGTTCGATATTTTCTTTTCTATGGTAAGTAAATTGAACTTTAAGGAAGTCAAATACCATACTGTTTTGGGTTGACCAACTCAAGAGGCAGAGGCTGAATAAATATATTTGTGCACACAATAGTTTATTTGGGAATTAATCTCATGAAGCACTGGTAGGGAATTGAGGCAAAGGGGAAAGGGAAAAGAAGTCAGAAACACCAGAACCAATATAGGTTTTGATAGCAGAATCTGGTTGTACTTTGCTAATTAGCACTGGAAAGAATAAATCTTGCCAAGCAACAAAACAACTTGCTCTCTGTATCCTCTCTAGATAGAAAAGGTGATATTGACATAGAACACATGCAGGGTCACAATATGGAAAATAGTTTTAGTAAATTCACACCAAACTCAGAACGATAAATGAGACTTGCATTGTCTCTCTATTACTTTGCCCACACTTTTCTACTTAAAAATTAGGTAATGTGTTACTTTTGTCAACTAGCTATTTTGTTTTGTCTTGTTTTTTGCTTCTGAAGTTTAACATTCTGCGTCTTTAAAACCATCTTTCAATCAAGAAGCATAAAAGTTTGTCCCAAGTCTTAGTTACATGACCCGTGAAAAAAGTAAAGAACACTAGATCTGTCAGAGGGAGAGAGCTGTTGCTTAGTAGCACATACCGGAGTGTCACTTTAGGAAAGAAAGATGTATTTATATGTGGAGCTAGATTTCCCAGAGAAGCAGTTTACACCATGCTCTGCAAAGTATTTATCTGGCAGTCAATAAATGACAGTGATGATGGTGATCTGTTAGACTTACAAGAGCACCTGGAGGAACTATCACGCCTGACTGAGAAGCTGAGAAAAAACAGAAATAGAACTGGGACCATGAGAGCTCTGCTTGATGAAGTGCCCACAGCCCATAGTCCATGGAAAAGACAGAAGTTACTTTGGGGGATTAATCAATTGGAGATGGCAAATAATCCTGGAATTCCTAAATCCTTACCATCCTGCCAATAGATACTGCCTAATGAACACTCAATTAACACTTTGCTTCTCAAAGTATTTTCCATTAAGAAATGGTAGGAAGGGGCACCTGGGTAGCTCAGTAGATGAGCATCTGCCTTTGGCTCAGGTTGTGATCCCAGGGTCCTGGGATCGAGTCCCTGTGGGGAGCCTGCTTCTCCCTCTGCCTATTGTCTCTGCCTCTCTCTTTGTGTCTCTCATGAATAAATAAATAAAATCTTAAAAAAAATAGAAGAAGAAATGGTAGGGGAAAGAAATCTACCAAAGGCCAACTCATCTTAACATAAAATGTTACTAACATAAAATGACCAAACCCACTATCTGTTAAGATATTATGTCATAAGATGTTTTAGTAGTGATTATGGTGAAGGGAAAATAAAAACGCAAAACTGAAAACGGAGATTTCTGAAAGAATGGAAAGTGATATCAACTTAAGACTAATGGTTGACAATCTTTATATATCAGTATGGAAAGTATGACCTATCATTTTATCTTATGGTTTGCTCTAAGGGGTACTCATAGATATACTAAACTCCCTGATGTTAGGTCTTATCAGTCTGCAACTCCATGCTGCATTAAATTCAGCAGGCTCAATGTAAAGAAAGAGGAAAATTCTCACAAAGCCAAATCATACAGAACTTCACCAGGGAAAAGAATGTGAAACAAGTTCAGGATAAGGCAAAGAGCTCAGGGAAAACAGTTGAGCAAAGTTTCATCTATAAATAAAAGCAGCAGTACAATGTTGCCCCAATTTATATTTGAAGAAACTATTCTTTGATGATTGCTCATACAGCAGTGCCAAGGTTTGACTCCTAATAGATTTACAGAGCATTCTTTTGCACTTGTTCCATTCTCTGTTTAATTCTGAATTTCAGGCTTCTGGATAACCTAGGAGAGTTTATTGCCATGGCTACAGTGAGCCGTGATTGTTAAAATAGATCAGAATGTTTATTTGTCTAAGTATTCATTTTAAGCACTTGTTTACAGCTTCTCTTTATTTTCGACTTGTTCATATAGTACCATTTTAGCTGCCCATTTCCCATTGTTTTTCCCACTTACACCAAAGCAGAGATTTAGCTATTATAACTAAAATTGCCACACTCAAAATGGATGCTGTAAGTATTACCCTTGACATTAGCCACCTTTATTGCTGTAAAGACTCTCATCTTGGTTTATATTAATATTGGCCATAGCTTTAACAAGGTATTAAAAAAATTATTATCCCAACAACTACATTAAGTCAAGGAAAGATATGCATCATGAAACACATTAACTATTTTTAGCTTTATTATTATGCTAACCTGAATTAATTATACAAGTGTAGACCTTAGTAGCAAGATAATAGAAGTAGGGATATACAGAATATGTTGGAAAACACTGCCTCGAGGTAGATTCCCCTTAATTCTCCATGTTTTCTGGGCCTTAGAAATCTGAGCATAAGTGTAAGTGCTCTAACTTATTCGTAACTTGAGAAATGTATTTTATTCATAACCATTACTATAATGCTAACAAAGTATATTTAGGATGTCATAGTTTAGCTATTCATAAGTAGTTTTTAGATCTCATAGCATTATAATGAGTTTGTAATGTAGATATAAATGTGCAGTTACTTCTGTATTCCAGATAAAACTCAGTAGTCCCAGATCTTATGTTAATATATGGCAAATTCAGGATTAGAATTTTGCTGATTGCTTTGCTTCTTGCAACAACCAGAGTCAAGCAACACACTTGGTTTAAGCTAATTGGTAAAAATCATTTTATGCTTCATTCAGAACCTGGCACAACAGACACTGAAATAGTAGAAGAATGGATGTTTAGTAATGAAGGACTGTTATCTTTTCAAATATATCTTTTCACCAAAATGTTTTCAAAATGGTTTGGCTTGGTTCCTTTGCTTTTTTTTTTTTTTTTTTTTTTAATCATATTAGAGTAATCTCCACAGAGGTTAAGCCCCTATCTCCAGCTTCCAGTGTAACATCTGTCACACAGTAAAAAGTCAATGTAGATTGTTTTGAGTGAATAGATGGTTGGATGGCTCTCTGATTGTCTGTTCGGCTAGATGATTGCGTTTTTTTATTTATATCTTGGGATCTTGTTATTTGAGATTATTATCGGATTGTCTAAAATGAACAATGAAAACGAAGGAATTATTCACTTCATCTACAGCAATGATAATTGTGAGGATTAAATTATTCATTTCTTAACTTCACTTCTCATATAATGATTCAATGTGTCTAGATTGGGATACAGAAATCTGCATTTTAACACACTCAAATTTATACTAGTGCAGGCTGTGGATTATGTTTTGAGAATACTCTTACATGGTTTATAGGTCTGATTAGAACAGACCTTGTTAAAAATTCTTGAGCAAATCTGGGACAAAATTGTCAGATTTCAGATACCATATATCTTAAAGTACTAAATTGATGTCTGAACTCTCGGCAGAAGTCTCACAAAGCCAGTATTACTATGAGCATTAAAAATAAAAATAAGAAATCTGCATTGAGCATTGGACATGTGCAGGGCTTTAGACTGTAAGGTACAATTCTTGATTCAGATAACTGGGTTAAAATCTTAGCTCTCTCCTTTAGTGATTGTATCCCCTTGATCACATTATCTAACTTCTTTCTTCTTTAAGGTTTTTTTATTATTACTTTTATTTTGGTACAATGTAGAAAAAATATTTTTTAAAGATTTTTGAAACAATAAAATGGATTTACTAATGCAATGCATCTAAAACAATAACTGACACTTTATAATCTCTTACTCAGCAGTATTTTCTCCCCAAAATCTATATTCTTTTCTCCCATTTCCCTGATATCCTTGGGATGCTAAATTAGAGATGCATAAAAACAGCAACAACAGCAAAAAAAAAAAAAAACAAAACAAAAAAAACACAAAAAAACAAAAAAACAAACATAAAACCTCTTCATCTTATAAAGTACAATCAATTAGGTTGAAAGATCCCACATCTACCTGTAGAGAGGTGTGACTAAAGCTCCAGATTTTCTATGCTTCCTGTTTTACATTTGTCTTTCTTTTTTTATTTAAGATTTTTAAAAAGATTTTATTTATTTATTTATTCATGAGAGATACAGAGAGAGAGACGGAGACATAGAGGGAGAAGCAGGCTCCCTGTGGAGCAAGATTTGATCCCAGGACCTTGGGGTCACAACTTAAGCCAAAGGCAGAAGCTCAGCCACTGAGCCACCCAGGCTCCCCTTACATTCATCTTTCAAAACACATTTGTCAACCACTGACTGCCTAGGCTTGACCCCAGAGCTTTAGAATGAGCACTTTTTTCTTGGGATATGGGGTGTTATAGAATTCACAGAATCATAGACTGAGATTTTTCAGTACATGAAAGCTAAAAATGCACCACAAGCCAACTTTCTATTTTCTTTAATAAGCTAATAATATTTACTGTATACTTATTTACTGTGTAAACAATAATTCATGGGATATATCTCATTCACCTTACTGAAGACAAACCTTTTCTTGCCCATATCCTTGATTAAACAGATGGTAGATTACAAAAAAAAAAGAAAAAAAAAAAAAAAGATCATTAACATTCAGAAGAAGAAAAACCCTGAAATGCCTGGGTGGCTCAGTGGTTGAGCGTCTGCTCAGGGCATGATCCTGGAGTCCCAGAATTGAGTCCCACATCAGGCTCCTGCAGGGAGCCTGTTTCTCCCTCTGCCTGTGTCTCTGCCTCTCTCCCTGTGTCTCTCATGAATAAATAAACAAATAATAAATAAATAAATAAATAAATAAATAAATAAATAAATATATTTTTTTTTTTTTAAAGAAAGAAAAACCCTTATGGGTAAAAATAAATGATTGAAAATTCCCTGTACATAGAATAAGGAAAAATATAGAAATATCCATTTGACAGATTTCTGCCTTTTGTTATTCTGATTTGTTCTGTCCTTGATTATTTTAAGAGCATTGAAATCAAATTTCATTAGCAATTAAAATAAGTACATCTCTTAATTGGGGGAAAAAAAAGAAAAGGTTAAAGCAACTGCTCACTAAGGTATCACGGACAATATAAAGATTGAAATTTACTCATAAATAAACTAAGATCATTTTCAAAATAACTAGAATTTTTCATGAATTTTATACCTGTGTTCTATCAGACATGCAAGAATGGGCTTTCTCTACTAAATACTCTGAAGAAACTTTATCTAAGACTTAAAAATCACAGACAAAGCTACACATAGAGATAGCAATACAAAAAATTTATGAGAGCTTCATCCTTTTTATCACATATCATACCCAAGAAAAGAAAAGGAGGAATAGGGAATGAATAAGACCCTGGAATTTGAAATTTGGAAGAAAAATCAGGATTCCTCTAGTTCACTGATGCCATTTTATAGACAAGTAACTAATCAATGAAAATACATCTAGCTATATTATAATAGCGACAGATGCCTAGATCTCTAACACTGTATAATTCATGTGCATTGCAATGGATATGCTAGCCTTTTATATAATTGAAGCAATAAATTCCAGGGTTTAACTAAAGATATCATCACATTTTTAATATATGAAGACTATAGAATATCCTATATATTAACATAATGTCTTTAACAAAATATTTAATTAATAAATATTATATATGAATTATACATAAATTTATTTGATTACATAACAACAGAAATATAATACCACATTTTATATATACACACATAAACCACATTTTATATTTACACACATTTTATATGTATAGACACATAATTTATACAGCAGTATTCAAACAGAGCTGTTAATATTCTTTGATTGAAATAAACAGAAAAGTTATCTTAACCAATCATTAATATAATAGTACTGAGACAAAGGTTAAGTCTCTGCCATTTTTCAACATGAGTTGCTTTTTCTCAAATTTACTAAAGACTTATTCTAAAGTTTAAAAGGAAAAGCAAAAGAACCATATTAGCTAACACAATTCTAATGGAGAGAAAACAAAATCAGAAGACTGACACAACAGAACTTCAAGGCTTACTATAAAGTGGCTGTGATCAAGAAAGGGCAGTGTTAGCAAAAGAATAGACAAATAATGGAACAAAATAGACAGTCCAGAGTTAGACTTGGATAAATATCGACAACTGATCTTTGACAAAGGAGCAAAAGCAATTAAATGGAGAAAGGAGAGTCTCTTCAAAAAATGGTACTGGAACAACTGGACATCCACATGCAAAAAAAAAAAAAGAAAAAGAAAAGAAAAAAATTCTTACACTGTTTACAAAATTAACTCTCAAAATACATTAAAGGTGTACATGTAAAATGCACAATGATGAGTCTACTAGAGAATAACATAAAACCTAGGTGATTTGGGTTTAGTGTTAACTTTTAAATTTAGTACCAAAGCATATTGAAGAAAGAAAAAATTATTCTTTAATATTAATTCATTCATATTCATTAATATTAAAAACTACTGTGCAAAATACATTTATTTATTTTAAAGATTGTATTTATTTATTTGACAGAACGAGAGAGAGCAAGAGAACACAGCAAGGGAAGTAGCAGGAGAGGGAAAAGCAGGCTTCCTCACTAAACCAGGGCTTGATCCCAGGACCTTGGATCATGACCTGAGCTGAAGGCAGACACTTACTGACTTAGCCACCCAAGTGCCCCGAAAGACACTATTTAGAGGAGGAAAAAAACAAACCACAGATTTGGAAAAAAATATTTGCAAGTACATATCTGTTACAGGACTGGAATCTAAAATAGACAAACAGTACTTAAAACTCAAAACAAGGAAAGAACTTGATTAAAAAGAGTGCAAAAGTGAACAGATACCTCACCAAAGATGGTAGGTGGAAAATAACATATGAAAATGATGCAAAAAAAAAAAAAAGAAAGAAAGAAAATGATGCTAATCATGACATCATTAGGGTACAATATAATGATGAGATACACTACAAATACTAGAATGTCTAAAATCTAACACAAATACTGGTGAGGACGTGAGTGGGAATATAAAATGTTACAGTCACTTTGGAAGATGAGTTTGGCAGTTTCTTACAAAGCTAAACATATACTTACCATATGATCCAGCATCACACTCCTTGGTATTTACCCAAGGGAGTTTAAAAGATGTCCATAAGAATCCTGCACATGAATGCTTAGAAATTTTATTTATAAATGCAAAATTTGTAAACCACCAGTATGTCCATCAGTAGGTGAATCAATAAACAACTGGGGTGCATTCATATAACAAAAATTATTCAGCACTAGAAATAAATGAATTATTAAGACATTGAAAGACATGGGGGGACCTTAAATGCATATTGCTGAGTGAATGAATCTCATCTGAAAAGGCTACACATTGTGATTTAAACTATTTGACATTCCTGTAAAGGTAAAGCCTTGTAGACTATAAAAAAAGATCAGTGGTTGCTAATAGTTCAGTGAAAGGAAGAAGCAAAGAGGATTTTTTGGACAGAAATTATTCTGCATGATATCAAACTGGTGGACACATTACACTATACTTTTGTCCAAATCTTTAAAATGTACAACACAGAGTGAACTGGAACAGAAACTATGGATACTAGTTAATAATAATGTATCAATATTGGCTTCTCTTTTATAACAAATGTTCCACACAAAAGCAAGACACATTTCAATCATTTTAAAGAGAAAGAAACAAGTTTAAACAAATTAATCAGTTACCAAACTTCTTTATTATCATTACAATTTATACAAAAAATGAATATTATGAAAAAGTTTTAGAGTTCACAAAAATTGCTCCAAGAACCTCTTGAAAACTGTAGTTAATAAAGAATTTAAGAAGAATTTGGAAACACACAGAAACTATGACAACGCTAGCAAGTTACACAATTGGGGAATTTTTTAGACTTTATTTAAATAGAAATTATTAAATACATTCTGAAAATGTGGTTTGAGAAGATTAGTGTTTTTTGTTTTGTGTTTTGTAATTTTATTTGAGTCTAGTTGATACACAATGTTACATTAGTTCCAGATATGCAGCAATGATTCATCATCTCTGTATGTTATACTCTGCTTACCACAAGTGTAGCTACCCTCTGTCATGGTGAAATGCTATTATAATACCATTGACTATATCCTGTATAATGCCTTTTATTCCCATGACTTATTCATTCCATAACTGGAACCCTGTATCTCCCACTTTCCTGCATCCGTTTTGTCCATCTCTCCACCTACCTGCTCTCTGGCAAACATTAGTTTTGTTCTTTGTATTTTTAGATCTGATTCTGCTTTTTGTTTGTTTTTTTAGATTCCATGTATGAGTGAAATCATATAGTATTTGTCCTTCTCAGTCTGATGTATTTTACTTAGCACAGTACTCTCTAGGTCCATCCATATTGTTAGAAATGGCAGGATCTCAACATTTTTTATGGGCTGCATAATATTCCATTGTGTGTGCAATGTGTATAATGTCTCCATTATCCATTCATGAACACTCAGGTTACTTAGGTTGCTTCTCCTTGATTGTTATAAAAAAATGCTGTAAAAAACATACAGGTGCATGTACCTTTTTAAATTAGTGTTTTTGTTTTCTTTGGATCAATACTTAGTAGTGGAATTACTAGGTCATATGGTATTCTATTTTCAATTTTTTGAGGAATCTCCATACTGTTTCACAATGGCTGCAACAGTTTACATTTCTGCCAACAGTTCACGGTGGTTTCTTTTTCTCCAAATCCTCCCCAACACTTGTTATTTCTTGTCTTTTTTTATTTTTTTTATTTTAGCCATTCTGACAGGTGTAAGGTGATATCTTATTGTGGTTTTCATTTGTATCTCCCTGATGATGAATGACGTTGAGCTTCTTTTCATGTATCTGTTGGCCACCTGTTTGTCTTTTGGAAGAATATCTACTCAAAGATTAATATAATTCATCATGCTTAATCAGTGTTTGAAACTGAAAACTCATCATGCCTCCAAAGACCTAACTAAAATAATATATTTTGTTGTGTTCTTTTCCTCAACTGAAAAGAAATTTAATAAACAGCACATATTTAGGGAATGACTACTTTTAGTTAAGCTTAATTAATAATGATTTTATTATTATTGTTCAGGGCAAATCAAATATTTGCCTTCCTCTAGGATAGGATTCTCAATGTATACAATCCACATAGATAATGCCTTTAAAAGTGACTCCTGACTCTGGGAAACGAACAAGGGGTAGTGGAAGGGGAAGTGGGCGGGGGATTGGGGTGACTGGGTGATGGGCACTGAGGGGGGCACTTGGCGGGATGAGCACTGGGTATTATGCTAAATGTTAGCAAATTGAACTGAAAAATTAATCAATTGAACTGAAAAATTAAAAAAAAAAAAGAAAGGATACTGTGCCAATTTACTTTAATACATTTAGGTGAAAACTAAAAAAATTCTATAAATATCTATGTATGCCCTTCACATGTAATAAAAATATCTTTGTATTAGGAAATAATTGGCTAAAAAATAAATAAATAAAAATAAAAAAAGTAACTCCTGAGATGTTCTTTTCCTTTCTACTATTTTATATTAAAAATAAATTCTTTAGACTTTAGGTTTATCATTTTCATTACAGTTCTTTTGAAATCTAAGATGTTAATTTTCCCTAATATTCTTTGAATGCTGGGTGCAGCCAGGTTCCACCTTCAATATTTTGGTGGTTTGAATGTTTGTTGACCTAAGGAAGGCCACAACATGGTTTTATTTCTTTACAGACCAATATGAAGTACAATTATATTGTCTTTAAAGTAGAAAATAAACAATGCATGTCTAGTTCATTGTTTTTACTATTTGAAAATATAGCTAGATTGCCTTTAAACTCATTAATTTTCTCTGCCTCTTAAAATGAAATGGTGTCTCATATAACACCTGAACAAGAGTGAATTATTTTACTTCAGAAGATGAGGAGAAATAGTTATGCCCTATTGAACCTTTAATTTAAACCAACTGCACCTTGAAATGCTTAATGATTACAGAAAAGACCTATAGAGATATTCCAGACTCAATCTCTCTTAGAAGAATAAATAAAACAGACAAGTAATTAAAAGCAAATTCAGTTCTTGGTTTCACTGCTCAGTATGTATGCTCACTAAGAGTTAGCTGATCAAAAGTAGTAATGCAGAATACTAAGCTAGAGAGAGTCTCTGTCTAGTAAATGACATCTTTACTGTTTTTCACTGTGAAAATCTCAGCAATTGAAAATCGTCTACCTAAAAAAAAAAAAAAAAGAAACAAAGAAAGAAAAAAAGAAAATTGTCAACCTTTACCAACAATTCAATACAAAGCAAATCTACTCAACAACTAAATTTTATAACATATGAGTTAAAATGATAGGAAATTTGTGTGACTGTGTGTGTGTGTGTGTGTTAAATTGCTTCTTATTTAGAAGAAGCAAGCTTCATGTATATGTATAAGAACATGTCAGGAATTTCCTAAGGGCAAATATTTGAGAATTAGCTCTCTTTATTCAAATATTCAATAATTCTCAGTGCCTAGCCATGTTTCAGATATATTATGTATAGAAACAGTTGAACTTCCAAACTTTTCTGTTTCCATTTAATAATCCTGTGCTGCTCAAATGCACACCTCTTACCTTTGTTTCACCCATGATTCTATGGATAGAATGAAAGTAATTTTGACTTTAATTTTCGTTTGACTGAGTCAGATGGACTTGGAAATGCCTCCTATAGGATTTGTCATTTTCATACTTCCTAACTCAATGAGTATCACTTACGTACTAAAGCAATTTAATGTCCACTTCCCACCCCAATCCTGAAAGTTGTGTTGTGTAATTTTGACATCCAAACATATTTGCTCTGACTAGAATCTCTTACATGGCATCCATGCGATCTTACTGAATGCAGTATAGTTAATTGATATTTGGAGCACAAAGTACTTATCTAGCATCCATTTTTCCCCCTAACTTCTCTAGAATCAGACTCTGAATGACTTATTGCCAGATATTTGCCTCACTTCTTAATTTTATATTGGCAGGATCAACTGGATATAAGAATTACTGGGTTGATTTTCCAAGAAAGCTCTTTAAAGAAAGATGATTTTTAACGCCATTTTTAAAAGCTTATTTCAGAAAGTCTTATTTCTGTTTTTGTTTGAAACATGGAGGTGATGACTGAAGCTGCAGAGGAAAACACGTGACATAAGATGATGAGCTTGACAATAGAACAATGTAATTAAAATGATGCTTGTGAAAGAGGAAACTGGGATGTTGATGATGCCATAGACCTTCCAAAGCAGTTGTGATGGACTCCCTGCTTTGGAACTCCTGTCCATGAGAAAAATATCAACCTTTACCTTTCAATGTTATTTAAATAATTTATTCTAGGAGATAAATATAATTCCCAATGCATACAACTGTTCCGTGCTCATCTTAGCCTATTGATAGTAATGCTACTGGCTAGAAATGCCTGAAAGCATTCACCTGGCTTGCAGTGAGCTTCCCACAGACATTTTCTCTTTCCAAACCAGTGTTACACAACTGGAATGACCCTTGTGGTTCTTATTATGCTTGCAAGATGCCCTTCAGCAACAACCATCAGGAAACTTTGAAAAAATAAATGTTTATTACTTACAAGACCTGAAAATTACTAATACACCTGGGGTCCTCTAGTAGAAACAGAGAGAGAGAAAAAGCTCAGGCCCTGGGAATTCTGCTTTTATTGGGGTCAAGGGTGGGAGCCTCAGGTTTCACAGGCTCACTCTACTACAGGGAATTTAAAATATAACAGTGGGAATTTAGAGTGAGAGAAAAAGAAAAGACTGGTGGCTCCAAAGGTTAGCAACTGAAATCAACCAAATTTTCCATAACACAGGAGCCCCAACCAGGGGCGAGTTGTCTGGCTCTTTAACAATCCTGAGGCCTGTAAAGTGTATATTCAACATAGCTGTCTTTGAAGTGGATGCCTCTTTCAAATGGATACTAGCAATTAAAGCTTAAGTCATGCATTTGCATTACAAAAAAGGGAAAAAACCCTTCAGGGCTCATACTACAACAGCGTTACTTCAGTTCCAAAAATCCAAATCGTATCATTTATATAAATTTTTAAGTAGCCAGCACATACTGGGCAAGGTACAGTTAATTAGTAAAAATGGAGGCTAATACAATTGGAGATGAGAATTATTTTCAGGTCATTCTTAGTATGTGAACCTTCATAATTCTCAGTAGAATCAAGAGTCATAAAGCTTTCCACACCGCAGTACAGATTGGAAAACAAGTAAAAAAAAATCACAAGCAATAGATGCAACTCAAATCCTGCAGAGAGCATATATACAAGGAGTATGTATTAGGAGAACTTATATTTAAATTTTCAACCTTTAAAAATCATAAATTAGAAAAAAATGAGAATTGCTTCAGATTGCTAACAAACCACTTCAGTTTGTAAATCTCGAAAAGGAAAATCTGTACCTATATCAAAACCACTAAAAAAGTGGAAGTTCAAACATAGATCTGGAAGTCCCTGACGCCCAGATCCTTTTGTCTTATTCATCTTTGTTACAGCTTAAAGATCAGCAGAATTAATAATGGTAAAATGCTTAAAGACAATTGATGAAAGTTAATTTTCTTAGGAAAAATGACAAATGACTTCCATATTCATTATAGGGAGAAGAAGTGGTGGTATTGATAAAGAATTCACAAAAATCAGAGGCACTTGGGTAGCTCAGTGGGTTAGGCATCTGACTTTGGCTCAGTTCATGATCTCAGAGTCCTGGGAATTAGCCCCACATTAAGTTCTGCACTCAGGGGGAGTCTGCTTGTCCCTCTCCTTCTCTCTCTGGCCTTCCTCTCACTTGTTCTCTCTCTCTCTCTCTTTCTCTCTCTCTCTCATATATATATATAAAATAAATGAATAAACAAATAAAATTTTTAAAAAAGAATCTATAAAAATCATGGCTAGAAGAAGTATTCCAATTTGTCCAGTAAAATAGTTATACAATTTAAATTCATAAAAACACAATCATGAAGGCTTTACTGTTTTCTTAGTTTTTTTTTTTTAATTTTTTAAATTTGTATTTATTTATGATAGTCACAAAGAGAGAGAGAGAGAGAGGCAGAGACACAGGCAGAGACAGAAGCAGGCTCCATGCACCGGGAGCCCGACATGGGATTCGATCCCCGGTCTCCAGGATGGCGCCCTGGGCCAAAGGCAGGCGCTAAACCGCTGCGCCACCCAGGGATCCCTGTTTTCTTAGTTTTTGCTTTTGATACAAAGTGTGACTAATTATTTAACAAGAGTGAATATCACTATATAATTTTAAAGTGTGAAATGAAGTTTGGAAATAAATAGATCGAGATATGGTATAATTGATACAGGCAGGCCAGTTGAGGACTCAGCAGGAGTGCTGTAGGACTAGCCAATAGGGTCCTTAGTATCACGCAAGTTGGAAATCAAATGTGAGCCAGCAGGAGTGAAAATAGTGTCTTTTAAAGATATATATATATATATATATATATATATATACAAGAATGAGAATGGTTGGAGCATCCAGGAGACTTGGAAAGGAAAAATGATGAGTCTCTTTGCTTGGAGTCTGGGGTTTTTATTGGTTATTGTGGTCTGGTGCACATGTCCCTCTTTGGCATCCAGAAACTGTTCAGAATAAAGACAGGGTCCAGGTGTCCTTCATAAATCACTCATTCCCTGAAGCCAGGGGTCTTGGTGTCAAGGTGTTTGGAGTCAGTGGTCTTGGAGAATGTTTATGAGGTCCTCACCCATTTATTCCTTAGATGTTATTTATTGTGTTCGAAGACTCCAAAGGTATCATTATCTCTTGTTCTTTACAAAGATGACATATACTATTTGCATTTCAAGGCATGTGTACAGTGGGGTGAGGATGCAGGTCCTAGCAAGAACAGAAACCAAATAAGTAAAAGAAAAAAGAGATAGCTTTTTTCTCTCATGAGGTCCCTTCAGTTTCCCTGTCTCATAATTATGTCAGCCATGATTGAATGATTGCTCCAATTCTCTATACATTTTATAGTCATCCCTTTTAAAATATATCTTTTATTTTATATAAATAAAATAGCCACTGAGGTGGCTCAGTTGGCTAAGCATCTGACTCAGGGTTTCAACTCAAGTCATGATCTCATGGTTATGAGATCAAACCCCTTGTCAAGCCATGGGCTTAGCACATCCTCTCTCTTTCTAAAATAAATAAATAAATAAATAAATAAATAAATAAATAAACCTTTACAAATAAATTAATAAAACATATCTTTCCAGATCCCCCTATCAAAGGCAGTTGAACAGTGAATTATGGTTTATAATATTCAGGTTTTTTTTTTTAAGATTTTATGTATTTATTCATGAGAGACACAGAGGGAGAGAGAGGCAGAGACACAGGCAGAGGGAAAAGCAGGCCCCATGCAGGGAGCTCCATGTGGGACTCCAGGATCACGCACTGGGCCAAAGGCAGGCACTTAAACCACTGAGCCACCCAGGGATCCCCTATAATATTCAGTTTTGAAGTGTTTTAACACAGAGCAATATTATGGCAATAAATTATTAGTACAGTAGCCTACAATGGTTACATCATTTTGAGACACTAAGAAAAGGTTGTAATTGTACTATGACGAGTTGAATTATAGTACTTTAATACAGAAAGTAGACAGAAAGTGAGTTTAGCAAACATGTGGGTTTAGTTACAAATTTCATCATTATTATCTATGTAAAAATAGGGGTACCTAGGTGCCTCAGTCAGTTAAGTGGCTGACTCTTTTTTTTTTTTTAAAGTGGCTGACTCCTGATTTTGACTCAGGTCATGATCTCAGGATTGTGAGATCAAGCACCCTGTCAAGCTCTGAGCTCAGCACAGAGAGTTCGCTTGAAATTTTCTCCCTCTCCATCTGCCCCTCACCCCACTCATGCACACATGCATGTGTGTATGTGTGTGTTTGTATGTTCTCTCTTTCTCACTCTCAAAATAAATAAATAAATTAATTAAATCTTTACTGCCTATGTAAAGATAGAAAATTAGTTAGCTTTTTGTGGCATTACTTTCCTTGTCTGTGAACTGGCCTAATAATGTGTACCTTTTTTTTTTTTAATATACAGAAATAATTTAATGCCTTTTCACAAGGATGTAACTCAAGCTGTGCTGAAGCTTCATATTCCAGGAAGGCATATAAAATGCCAATCTGCTCACAGAGCTGCTTCTTCCTCTCCTATCCATTGATGCGGTAGTTTTCATGGATTTCTGGCCGGATGTCACAGACAAAAGCCAAAAGGTTATCCAGGACTTCATCCCTGTTCTGCTGGAAGTAGGTCTGGAGGATGGTCATCTTCTCCTGGGTCTCCTTCTCCACTTCAGAGCTGCAGCTGCCATGGGATCCCAGAGCCGCAGCTTCCTTGGCCTTGAACTCCTTCTCTCTTTGCAGACGGTATTCAATTTCAGCCTGAGCTTCTTCTTTGGCCTGCTTTAGCCTCCGGTTCTTTCGCTTGCGGGCAAATAGGCTTACCTGCTAGGAGCAAAACAATAAAAACAAAATATTATAAATCATTTTTAATGCTTTCATCATTGACCCATATGAGGATTCTATGAACTAACACATATGCTAGGCATCTAGCACTCTTAACTAAATGTGTTACAAAAAATCACTTTAATACCATATAAATATCATCTTCATCATCAGTAGTTAATAAATGCTACTAAAAGTTCTTAAATTCAGAAAATGGAAATTATTTTAATAATCCTTTAAAGAAGGAAGAGTTTAAATACTAGATTCACATGTTTTGTTATTTGAATTTAATACAAAAAGATACATTGATGGATCATATATTTTTAAACATAGATAAAATAGATTCAGACTTTAAAAGACATGTTAATATATAAAACATCTAGTAACTTTTTGAAAAACATATTAAATTCTATTCACACAAAAAATATTGCAACCAAGACCTCAGTGACTAAAACCAATTACATTATAGATTCTTAAGTAAAAAATAATATTAAGTAAAGTTTTATATTAAAGGATTTTTTTCAAAAGCAATTATTACTCAGAACATATAAAAGAAAATAAATATGTTATGTATAATAACTATACTCCATGACCAGGTGTGATTTATTCCACAAACGCAAGATTGTTTAAATATTTAAATTCAATCAATATAAGCAACCACATTGATAAACTAATAAAGAAAATTCACATTATATATCAATTGATACAGAAAAATCATAGAAAATCATGAGGGACAAGCTAGAAGTAATAATCTAATTCAACAAAGTCACAGAACACAATAAAAACATACAAAAATCAATTGTGTTTCTATATTTTAGAAATGAACATTTGGAAACCACAATTTAAAATACTATACCATTTAAAATAGTTTCAAAGATCCAACAAAAAATGTACAGAATTTATATGCAGAAAAAAATACCAAAAAACCTGATAAAGGAAGTGATATATTGTGCTCATGATTTGGGAGATTTGACAGAGTTAATGTATCAGTTCTCTCCAAATTGATACTTAGGATTGGCAAAATGCGTATTAAAATCCTAGCAAGGTTTGCAGTTTTTTTTAATATATCAACAAACATTTTTTTTTTTTTAAGATTTTACTTCTTTATTTAAGAGAGACAGTGTGTGCTCCCCAGGAGCATGGGAGAGGGGCATAGGGAGAGAGAGAAGCAGACTCCCTGACAGGGAGCCTGATGTGGGCCCCTGTTCCCAGACCCAGAGATCATGACCCCAGCTGAAGGTAGTCACTTAATCAACTGAGCCACCCAGGAGCCCCTATCAACAAGCAATTAAATTTATAGAAATTAAAATAGACTAGAATGCCTAGAACAATTATTTAGAAAAATAAAGTGAGAGGGAACACTCTACCTAATTTTAGGAATACTAGTTATCTACAGTAATCAAGACAATGTGGTATTGAAAAGATATAGACACATAGATCAAAGGAAGAGTAGAAAAACCAGAAATAGACCCACACAAGTATGCACAACTGGATTTGGCAAATTTACAAAGACAATTAAATGAAGTATGAATGACTTCAATAAATATTAAGCATGGCATCTCACGATCTGTAAAAGAAAATATTGATAAATTGCACTTCATCAAATTTTAAAATGCATGCTCTGTGAAAGATCCTGTTGAGAGGATGAGAAAACAAGCTACAACTGGGAGAAAATATTTGCAAACCGCATATTGGACAGAGGGTAGGCATCTTAAATATTTAAAGAACACATGATATTTAGAAAAAATAGGAAATTCAATTAGAAAATTGACAAATACCATAAACAGATATTTCATCAAAGATGACATACTGATGGCAAGTGAACATATGAATATGTTCAATACCATTCAGCAGTAAGGAAAAGAAAATTAAAATCATGGCATATTAGAAATTTTGAATGAATAAGATAGCGAAAATACTGAATGTTGGCCAAGCGAAGGATATACTGATTTTCTCACAAGACTGTACAATGGTATAACACTCAGGAAAATAGTTTGGCCGTATCTTATAAAACTAAAATACACTTACTATATGACCTAACAGTTTCATTCCTGGGATTTATGTCAGAGAGATGAAACACAAAAGGATTGTACCTGGATGTTCCTAGAAGGTTTATTTTCAATAGCCAAAATTTGCAAATAGCCCTGTTATTCTTCAACTAGTAAATGGTTTAATAAACTGCTGCATCTATGCCATGAAATATCACAAAGGAATCAACAATTGACATTGACACATGCAACCACCTCCATGGATCTCAAGGTGTTGAGTGGAAATGCCAGTCTCAAAGGGCTACATACTACACGTTCCATTTATGTAAGATTTTGAGCCAACATGGGGATGGAGAACAGACTGGCTGTTAATGTAAACAGTCAGTTTAGCAAGAGTGGGGTTCGTACAATTACAAAGCGATAGTGCAAGGAAGTTTCTTTGGTTGTGCAGTGGTGTTAAAACAAATGTAGATGTGGTAAAATTTCACTGAATTACACACACACAGACACAAATGAGTGCATGCAAGAAGTGTGAGATATGAATAAAATCTGTAGTCTAACATTATTGATTTTCTTTTTGTACTACAGTGATGTAAGATGTGATTATTGGAAGAAGTAGGGAGATACATAAACAGGACTCTCTCTACTGTCTTTGCAAATTTTTGTGTACTATGATCATTTCAAAATTAAAAATACACTCTAGTTTTTTAGATTTTTGTTTTTGAATGAACAAGAATTTGATACTTCAAATTTGTTCATCACCAGTCAATGGAGTTTCCTCAGATGCTACCCGTATTTATAGCTAACGAAGGATACCTTATCAACATACTTTTCTGTCCCTGTAGCATTACATATTCTATATTCTTCTCTTTCCATCTCCTCAGGTGGCTGACTCTTAAAGTACAGACGAATATAACCCATTCTGGAAAGTTCTCTTAGTCTTACTGTAAATGATACTGTATTCTAAATCTACTATGAACACTTCTCCTCACATCTGTGTACAAATCTCTACTATGAAACTTGTTTTGTTATTACAGAGTATATGTTCCTGCAAGGATTAGGGTACAATACATGAGTAAGAACTGCTCTCGATAGTTCCATCTTCAGTGGTCCATATATGTAGGTTGATAATGACAGATTAAATGAATGAACAAAGTATTTTGGAGGGAAGCTACAATCTAAAAGTTGGTTGTTTAATTATCTGGTTTAAAAGATAAGTCTAAGTTTTCAAGTGGATCTGGAATGTGTTGTCTAAGTTTTCAAGTGGATCTGGAATGTGTTCAACATAACATTGACTTTCAGATTTTTATTGTTGTTATCTACTGTGAAATCCTGCAGACACTGACTTATTTGGTGAATCAAATAATTAAATATTGAACTCTTAGGAAATATTTTTATGAGTATTTTAACCACAATTCTTATACCACTTATGTCATTTGACTTCTATAGTTCCTTAAATTATGCATATAAATAAATGTTCTGTGAAACTGTTTTGGGGAACCTCTGAATGTGAGAACACTTATTTTACTTTTTAGTGCAACTATATCTGAAGAGCTTAATTCTGAAGATCATATTTGTTGTGATATACCGTCAATTACAATATACATATTTTATTGTTGTTTTTGTGCATTTCCAATGCTTATTTTGCAATGGTACATCTTCATCTTGATTTTCAACTCAAAACCACAATTTGCTTCTATTTACTGTGAATTTTATCTAAATCTATCTACTGGGGATTTTAAATTTAAATTTGTACACTATAAATGGAAAATTCAGTGAGAAGCTTTCTTTCTTATTCTTCATTCTGATATCTTCACTTGAAGTTAAAAGAAGTAAATACTTTGTTTTCCGGAAATGTTTATATAGCAAGATGTTATTTGTATCACCTATCTAAACTTCACATTCCAGTAGTTTAATAGAACAACTAATTTGTTTTTAATTATGCAGATCCTTTTTACATACTGTAGTTTTGATGTACAAGTACAGCAAATTGTAACACAGGAGGTTTTTTTTTTTTTAATTGGACAGACGCTAAGATTACAAAACTTTCTAATAGGAAAATATTTGGGTAAAACATGACTATGCAACTAGAGTCTACAAAAAAGACTGTTGAAAGCTGGAAAGCCTATGCATACCAAAATGTCTAAACACATAAGAAGATAAAGGTTGGTCTATTCCCAGGTATCCTTGTAAATGTGATACGTCTGGGAATATTTTTATATACACATAATTGAAAGTGAATAGTAAGTAAACAAATATAGCAACTATTCTATAAGGATTTGGGAATGGCACAAGCTCTTAAGGGGAGAATTGAGTTTTTAAAAAGTGAAAAGGAAACTTTATGACATTTATATATGTATTTGCTGATAGAAATAGCTTTTATTTGTTTTTTAAATTTTTTCCCACTTTCAGATGGTAATGCCATTTGGATATTGTGAATGCCTGGTGGATAATTTAAAAAGTAACAGTGCAGTTTAATGCAGGACCATATTGCAACTAAATAAAGAAATGATCTCTGCTCTCAGTACTCACTGCTCACATATGTGCAGGGGATGGACTTGGGGTCTGCCTTCCTTCATTATATTTTGGAGACCATGGTATCAAACCAGACTTTACCACCACCTGGAAGTCCTTTTAAGTCCCCTACTGAGGTTCATTTTCTATTCCCCACACTAGCTCTTTCACTCCTTTCCCAATCCCACTAAATGCAGTTTAATCCTTCACTCTCAGATGACCTTTCTTCTCACTTCAGACAGAAAATAAAATGCATTACATAGGAACTGGATCAACTTCTTCAAAAAGGCAAAAAAAAAAAAAAAGATAAAAGAAAGAAAAGAAAAGATACATACATGGATAAGAGTTTCTCTTGCAACTAAAATCTAATTTCCTCATCTCTGCCTTGATTCAATGCTCTTCTGTCTTCCCAGGGATTTCTTTAGTAGCACACTCTTATCTTTTATTCACTTCCTGTCTTCTGGATCTTTTTGTAAGTATTTGAAAATATTCAGATTGTTTCATGGATGAAAAAAAGTAAATACTGTCCCTCCCTAGATAACTTACCTGTTACCTGGGGCCTATCTGGCAAGCTGTCAAAACCCCTCCTTTGTTTTAGAGCCACTTTGCTTCATGGTACCGTTTAGTATACTGGTCATGTCACATGCACTGCTTTTCTTTTGCTTCAGGTGAGAAGACACACATAAACACACACCACTCACTCTTCTTACATCTCTGGCCACTCTTGTAGAAACATTTTTTTAAAATATTTATTTATTTATTCATGAGTGACAGAGAGAGGGAGGGAGAGGGAAAGGCAGTCTCCCCATGGAGCAGAGCAGGGAGCCTGATGTAGGACTCGATCCCAGGACTCCGGGATCGTGACCTGAGCCGAAGGCACATGCTCAACCAACTGAGCCACCTAGGCACCCAGAAACCTTTTTTTTTTTTTAAATCCACCCCCCCCCCCCCACACACACACACACACCACGGGCACCTACGTGGTAAAGTTGGTTAAGTGTGGAAGTCTTAGTTTTGGATCAGGTTATGATCTCAGGCTGGTGAGATCAGCCCTGTGTGGGGCTCCAGGCTCAGCCTGGAGCCTGCTTAAGACTCTCTCTTTGTCTTCCTCTGACTCTCCCCATCTTTAAAATAAATAAGTAAATCTGAAAGAAAGAAAGAAAGAAAGAAAGAAAGAAAGAAAGAAAGAAAGAAAGAAGAAAGAAAGAAAAGAAAGATGAAAATAAGAAAGAAAAGGCACCTTTTTCTTTCCCAAACTTTGATTTGTTTTTCTTAAATGTATTTTCTAAGTCATCTTAATACTATAAATTTTTCCTGTCTCATTGATTTCCATGACCTCAATTTTCATCCATTTTTTAACTCCTCCAAAATGTATCTTTGCATCACAGCATCTCCTAGGTTTGGGAATGAAATTTTCAACTATGCATTAGACACACTCTTTGGATGTTAGGAAGGAACCTCAAACTCATCACGTTCACACTGAAATCTGGAGTTTTTGTCCCTGAATCCATCCTCCTATGTCTCTGGCTTAACACAGGACACCTGTCAAATCTGAAGTGACTAAAATAGGGGGCATTATCTGGAATCTTGTAAAAATCTTCCTTAATATGATCCCTGATGGAATATTTTACAATTATTTAAAGTAACTTATTTAGAAAAAATACAACTTAATGTTCTGTCTTTTCTTATATTCTTCTATGAAGTTAAATTAATTCTTTCAATCATTATTTTTAAAATTTTCTCATTTTGGTTAATATGAAAGAAACTTTCATTAGATTTTCTGTGGAAAAAAATATCATAATGGTTTCCTGATTCAGTAGAGTTCATTTTTGGTCAGCCTGGCTTTCTGTTTTTTAGTCTTCTACTGAGAAGTGAATACTTCAAATAGTTTTCTTTTTTTTTTTTTTAAAGGTTTTATTTTATTTTATTTTATTTATGATAGTCACAGAGAGAGACAGAGAGAGAGGCAGAGACATAGGCAGAGGGAGAAGCAGGCTCCATGCAGGGAGCCTGACGTGGGATTCGATCCGGTGTCTCCAGGATCGCGCCCTGGGCCAAAGGCAGACGCTAAACCGCTGCGCCACCCAGGGATCCCCTTAAGAAACAATAAAATAGTATAAATCATGCTATTTGTATTTATAATACCATTCATTATGGATATACCAGCAAATATATTTTTAATTCTGATCATCCATTATTGATACACATGAAACCTGCATGCAAATATGAACTAAACTAATAAAAATTTATATCCCTGTTTTTAATCCATGAAGTGCCTGTCACTTTTGCGTGATTTCCTATTTGGTTTTTTATATTATTTTCTGTGTTGATTTGTTACAATTGTTCTGAATACTAAACTTTCTGTACTAAAAGTTTTCCCCACTATCTTGAGTGGAATGTTCTTACAGAACCTCTTGTAAGCTGAAATGGTGTAAAGTGAAGAAGCAATTACCATTAATTTACATGGAGAAAGTTTTGAGCATTCCCAGAGCCAAAGCTAACCTCTCTTAGGCTTTTCTGATCCTTTAGGACACATCTTGCTAACAGATGCACAAAATAAATCAAGATAAACCACATATGCTCAGGGATACTATACAAAGCTCTGGCAGCTTGATGCTGAGAGGCTGTGTGTAGTTCCCAGGGAAAGAGTTAGGTGGTGCCAGTCTCATAACTTGGGGTAGGTGCTTCCTCTATAATGCAAAACAAACTCTGAATTTTTGTTTTTTGACTTTTACCCTTAAAGTAAAAAATAAAGTAGGGTTTTTTTGTTTGTTTTAAGTAGGTTCCACACCCAGAGTAGAGCCCAAGGCCAGGCTTGAACTCTCACAACTTTGAGATCAAGACCTAAGCTGAGGTCAAGAGTTGGATGTTTAACCGGCTGAGCCACCCAGGTGCCCCTAAGGTAGGTCTTTTGTAAAGGCCAAGTGGTATAATGTGACTTTTTGAAAAGTGGGGGATACATGTATTTTCATATTTATCAGTTTTTGACTTGTCTTTTAAGCTTTTAAAAAGATACTTATAATACACATTTATAAGGAAAGTATAGCTCCATGTTTAAGGATAATGCTACCATACCTTTGCTCATTTTTTAGTAGAATTTGGAGCCCTCAGAGCAGTAACCAATGGTATTTCTGATTTTACCTTTCTCTCTTCCTTCAGTTTTACATTTGCATCGATAAAAATATATCCATTATAGTTCTTTTATACTTGGAGGAACAACTGCTTCTCAAATAAATAAATATATATCTGCCTCTTTAAACATGTTGTTCTTTAATGACACACAATTATTTTAATATTCATCGTTAAAATTATTAATATGTCAACATTAATAACTAACTACTAATAAATAGTATTTTAATATTAAGAACCAATAATTCAATAAATGTATACAACACAAACACAAGAAATTGACATCATAATATCTCTGACTCATGGAAACACAATAACTTTCCACAATGCTTTGTTTGTATTATTCTATATAATTGCTTTTGCTACCCCAGTAAGAATCATATCTGCCAATATAGTTTTTAGTGTAGTATTATATACAGAGATTTAAGACATAATGTTTTTATTAAAATTTTCTTTGTATGATCAAAACTCTATTATTTTATCTTCAGATGAATATTACCTCTCATACTTGAGTCATGCATGTTATATGAAAACCTCAACTAAAACACTGTTATGCATAAAATGAATGGATATTATAAATCAAAACTATATTGCTGGCACTACCTCAAATATCTGTTTACACATATAAATGATGACAGGTTCTTAGTACAAAGAAAAATTAAAATAAAATATACCGTATACCTGTTCTGATGTGTCAAATATAGCCTTTTTTTTTCAAAATTCAAAATATATATATTCTGATATTAAAACGTGATACTCATATCTTCTTTAAGGTATTTATGAATGAAAAAATAGAAGATTAACTTAAATCTCTATACTACCAAACATCTGGTACATTCCTATTAAAGTCAGTATCAAAGCAACAATGGCTCTTACTACTATTACTATTCATCATTGTTCTACTATTCATTTATTGCTAATGCAATAAAATAAGATAAATAAATGAGATTAATAAGCTAGAAATGAAAATAGTTATTATTAATTACATATTATGTATGATCACCTAGCAATAAATCTCAAGTCAACTAAGCACTAACCAAAAATAATTTAAAAAATCTATAAAATGGTAAGTTAAAAAGTCTAGACAAATAATATACAAAAAGTAAAAAAAAATATATGAATAAAAATAAGAAATTTTCTTCACTGTCCTAAAAAAAGCCTGACTAAACATAAAGCCTTAACATACTACAGTTGTCAATAATTTGCACATTATACTAAGTTATCCATAAATCAAATTCAATCCAAACATAATTATATAATCTGTGGAACTCAACACATTAATTCTAAAATTAATATTGCAGATTAAAGGGCTAAGAATAGCCAAGAAAATCTTGAAGATCAGATTTTTTGGCATAAAATTAATCATATTTTAATATATCTCTAGGAAATATATTTTTTCAGCATTGATTTTTTTATACTTTTCATCATTTATTTCTATTTTTATTATTTAGCATATCATTTTTTACTGATCTATGGAAGTTCCTCATAGATTAGTGGTAGTACATTTTGTTTATTGTATATAGAAAATGCAATGGTATCCTACCATTCTGGCTTGTCACTTAACTTAGTTTATAATGTCTTTTCTCAGGAAGATGGTTTTAATTTTCCTTCAAGACTTTTGAAGAGGATCCCTGGGTGGCGCAGCGGTTTGGCGCCTGCCTTTGGCCCAGGGCGGGATCCTGGAGAATCGGGATCAAATCCCACATCGGGCTCCCGGTGCATGGAGCCTGCTTCTCCCTCTGCCTGTGTCTCTGCGCCTCTCTCTCTCTCTGTGACTATCATAAATAAATGAAAATTAAAAAAAAAAAAAAAAAGACTTCTGAAGAGATTTTGCATTTTGCTTGGGGAAGACTTCTGTATTCCATGATTATGTTATATGGTATTTGTATTGTTTGGGAAATTATTAAGATTTTTGGCTTAATACAAGGTCCAATTATTTACAGGTCTTGAAAAATAAGTGTATTTTTAAAATATTATACAGACTTAATGATTAATGCCTCCCATTGATTTTGTCTAAAAAACCTCATTACATAATTTTTCTTTGTAATTTGATGACCATAACTGTTCGGTGTACACAATTTTAATGACTACAGCATCTTCTTTGTAATGTGTCACAACAGTATCATAAAATTTCATTGTAAGAACTACATTATTCAATCTTTTAAAAAAAATAAAAGATTTTATTTATTTATTCTCAGAATATTTATTTATTCTGTGTGAGAGACACACACAGAGAGAGGAAGAGACATAGGCAGAGGGAGGAGAGGCAGGCTCCATACAGGGAGCCAATGTGGGACTCGATTCTGGGACTCCAGGATCATGCCCTGAGCTGAAGGCAGAGGCTCAACTGCTGAGCTACCCAGGCGTCCCAACATTTGTTCAATCTTAACTAGAATTTATTTCTTCCTATTGCTTCTTAAACTTGTTACTATTTTCTTTCTTTAGTTCATTTTTATGTTGCTAAGTAAAATTATCAATTTTTTTTAAAGATATCATGATTAAATTGATCAGTTTCCAATTTTTTGCATATTTAAAAATGCATTTATTATTCTTTTTTCTATTGAGGTGTAAGTGAAATACAGTAAAACACACAAATCTTTTTTTTTTAAGATTTTGTTTATTTAGTCATGAGACACACACAGGGGGAGAGAGAGAGATTGAGAGAGAGAGAGAGTGTCAAGACAAAGGCAGAGGGAGGAGAAGCAGGCTCCATGCAGGGAGCCTGATGTGGGACTCGATCCCAGGTCTTTAGGATCCTGCCCTGGGCCAAAGGCAGGCGCTACACCACTGAGCTACCCAGGCTGCCCAGAACTTTATTATTTTATCTTCAGATGCATGTTACCTCTCATACTTGAGTCATGCATGTTATATGAAAACCTCATCTAAAACACTGTTATGCATTGAATGAATGGATATTATAAATCAAAACTATGTTGCTGGCACTACCTCAAATATCTGTTTACACATATAAATGATTACAGGTTCTTAGTACAAAGAAAAATTAAAATAAAATATACCGTATACCTGTTCTGATGTGTCAAATATAGCCTTTTTTTTCAAAACTCAAAATATTATACAAAGTATATACATTTAAGAATACTCTGATATTAAAACATGATCCCAGGACTCCAGGATCATGCCCTGAGCTGAAGGCAGATGCTTAACCTCTGAGTCATCTAGGCATCCCAAAACACACAAATCTTAAGTGTACAGTTCAATCAGTTTTAGAAATGCATATGCCTATGTGACTGACACTCTTATATACATTTATATCACCTCAGAAATGTCACTCAAGCCCCTTCTTCCCCAATTTCCCCATCATCACAAAGTGGCCACTCTACTGGTGATTTTATCACAGATTAATTTAACTAGTCTATAACTTCATATGTATTCTTTGTTCTTTTTTCCATCAAATGTGTTTTTGAGATTTGTCATGTTGATAGATTTAGCATTTTGTATTTATTTCTTGCTGAAAATACTCCATTTTGTAGGTATACCATAGTTTGTCAATTCAGTCTCCAAACTGAGATATTTGAACTTTTCTAATTTACCATTTTTATTTCTAGATCTAATTTTTTTATTTATTACAGGATAAATTTCCAACTTGCAACTTTATATGTTCCTGATGAGGAAAGCGTGATTGGCCAGATGCCTTTTCAGGTGGTAGTTTAGTTATCCTAATATTTATCCCGTTGTGTTAATTCTGCACCTTGTCTTGCTTGTTGCAGTTGTTATTATTGTTGTTGTCTTTACGCTTGGAATTTTTTCTGGACTCTGCTGACAAGAATGTTCAATTTCTTAGAAATCTTTTTAAATTTAGATTGGACTTTGGGTTTCTTTGTTTGGTTCCTCTTCCTCTCTCCTCTAACTTCTTAGTGTTTTCGAGAAATAATTTAAATTCCCACATTCACTCATGGCTCCAATCCAATACTTATATAGATTTTTAAAAATCTTTCTATCATATCAGTGGGAATTGGATATGGGAGCAAAGAGAAAGCTATTCATTCCATTTGCTCTTTTTAAACAACAAGCTACCTCCTCATTGCATGCTCCTTATTACTTTTTATTGCAATTTCCTATTAACACGTCTTACCTTTCAGTATCCAATGACCTCAGTGAGTATAAAGTCATGTTTATCTTAAAAAAAAAAACACTTTAGGGGCACCTGGGTGGCATAGTCAGTTGAGTATGGAATAGGTTTCAGCTCAGGTCATGACCTCAGGGTCCTGGGATCAAGCTCTGCCTTGGGCTCTATGCTCAGTGTGGAGTCTCCTTAAGATTCTCTCTCCCTCTCTATATGCTCCTCCACCCTCTCTCCCTCTCTCAAATAAATAAATAAATCTTTTAAAAATACTTTATTGATGTATGTATTGACATATAAAAAGCTGTACATATTTAATGACTACAATTGATGAGTTTAGAGATAAGCATATACCTTGAAACCATAATATATATATGTATATATTACATTATATTATACTATTATATTATAAATATAATGGATACAATAGAGTATATTATACCAATATAATGTAATTGGAATATTACTCAACCATAAAAAAGAATGAAATCTTGTCATTTGCAATGGTGTTGATGGAGCTAGAGTATATCATGCTAAGCAAAATAAGTCCGTCAAAGAGAAGTACCATATGATCTCACTCATATGTGTAATTTAAGAAACAAAACAGGATGAACAGGGGCACCTGGGTGGCTCAGTGGTTGAGCATCTGTCTTTGGCTCAGGTCGTGATCCTGGAGTCCTGGAATCAAGTCCCACATCAGGCTCCCTGCAGGGAACCTGCTTCTAACCTCTGCCTGTCTCTGGTTCTCTCTCTCTGTGTCTCTCATGAATAAATAAATAAACTCTTAAAAATAAAAAAAATAAATAAACACATGAACATAGGAGAAGGGAAAAAACAAGAGGGAAGCAAACCATGAAAGACTCTTAACCATAAAGAACAAACTGAGGGTGGCTTCAGTGAAAATGGGTGGGGTAATGGGCTAAATAAATGATGGATATTAGGAGGGCATTTGTTGTAAAGAGCACTAGATGTTACATGTAAGTGATGAATCATTGAATTCTACTCCTGAAACTAGTATTACACTACAGGTTAACTATCTAGAATTTAATTAAAACTTGAAACAACAACAAAAAGGAGAATAATATAAATGATAGAAGGAAAATGTCAATAGTTTGTTTTTTACGGTATTTACCTTCCTTTAGGAGAAAATAGCATATTTTGGGAGCTTTATGTTTCATGAGAGAATTTAGGAACATTCAGATGGCATTATCTTTATATAAATTGTTGACGTAGAACTTTATGTTGTTATAGTTGTCTCCTTGCTATTTTTACCCCCAAGATGATGTTATAAAGGATTTATCTAAGATAATCATGTGGCAAGACCATTTTGTGTTATGTAAAAGTCTAATTTGTTGATTAATTTTTTTTATTTACTATGCTCCTTTGCTTTCTTTTTTTATAAGGATTTTGATTGTTTAATAACAATTAAAAAGGGCATCAAATGTGGGTTACAAGAAGTCAAAAAGTTCAAAAGAATGACTAAGAGAAGCCCTTGTATACATTTTTGATTATGGAAAGATTAGGATATAGATGTATAGTAGTAAATTTCTTCTTATTATAGGAATTATAGGGTAGGGATTATATATATGTACACTTGGTAGTGTGTAGGGAATATATATATATAATATATATGCACACATACTGTATATATATACATATATGTATATGTGTGCATATATATGTGCATATGTATACATGCACACATACTGTACTTAGATGGCCCTTGTGTATTTACACAAATAAATACACAAGTAAAACTTTAATCTTATTTAACAGTAATAGCCTCAATACATATCTATGTAGTTCATTTCTACTAATTTGTAGTAAGAACAGAAATGAGACATTATACTTGTCAGTAAACATGCTAAGGCATATTCCCTAAAATAAGTGATAGTCATGTTAGCAATATAACTGTGTAAATTGTTAGACCAAATTTATAGAATAAACTACTTTAAAGGATATTTGTGGTTTCTAGCAAAATCCTACTCTGGTCTAAGCATGTGAAACCCTCCAAAACTCTCTGACAAGTGATCTTACTATCTCAAATTGAGTGATTATACACATTAGCAGAGTAACTGAAGTCATTGTTGCCATGTGTGATATCATTCTGCCTATTGTTGAACTGAAATCACTTCCGTTTAAATGGTATTCATTGCCCCTTGCCATACTTCAACTCTTTAAAGCCTGTTGTAATGAATTGCAGGGGGAGAATCACAAAATGTCTCCCATAGTGAAAATGATATTACACTTTTCCATCAATAACCATGCCTACACTGATTAATATCTTCTCTTCATATATATTTTTGTTTCAAATATGAAATATAACTATTTTTGGCCTCAGTTTTATATATATATCTACATGGAAATACCTTGTAAAACACATTGTTTGGATTTGATTTCTAAAACATATTTTTGCTGTGTCTGAGTAAACTTGGGAAAGATAAACACAAAATTATTTTTTTGCATGACAAAACTAATTCCCAAAATTAAAATTAAGATAATGTCCAATATATTTGGGCTATAACAATTATGAGACTGTGTGAATTTTACATATTCTTTATTGGATGAACTTGGTTATTGTTTTATTTATATGAACATTGTTTTCTCCATTTTAACATTACTACTTTATTTTCTTCTTATGTAAAAATTACTAAATTGTGTTAAGTAATTAAATCTAGTATATTTAATCTTCACTTGTGATTTGATTGGAGTAGCCAAGGTCTTTAAGATAAAATTTAGGCTCTCTAAATGTAGATTTTTTTCCTTACACATATTGCAAATATACCAAAACTTTCATACATTTTTATAACTAAAAGAAAAAGAAAAATCATTTGATGATACTTGCTCTGTGTCAGGCACTATTCCAAAATCGTGACCTACATTAATGCATTTAATCCTCTCAAGAGATGTATGAGATAGGTGCTATTATTTTCACATTTTATAGATTTGAAATGGCAACAGGGAAGCTAAATAACTTGCCTAAGGTGACATAACTGGTGTAGTTTGGCTAATAGCAGTCTGTTTCACTGTCCAAGCTATAGTCACTTCATTATACTAAAGGTTTTTACATTGAATTCCTATGAAAAACAAACAAGCTTGACATGACCACTGTATGATCTCTTCCCTTCCTTCCTTGTTACTATTTTGAATTTGAAGGTAACATTTAATTAACAAATTAATTTGGTATTTTGTAAGAAATGGACAGTTCTAAATTAATGATTCTGAAAAATAGAAAGCCCCTCTAGATAAACATAGCCTATATATCATGAACTGTTTACTATTTTTTTTATCTAGTAGAGTTTGTTGCATATAATTGCAAAATAAATACCCTTCATCATCATAGCTCTTCCTGGCAGTTTTGGAGAGGTTAATGTATTTCTGACAATGGAAATTTACAGGAGGAGTAAAAGCACATTTTACTCTGAGTACCAGGCATGAAGTTAAACATTTATAAACTATAGTGGATTGGTATTGCATAGATTAAAATCAGGAAGAGTATTCTAACAATTAGACAGATATTCAAGTCTGATTGAAGATTTTTAGGAAATAGAAATAAAATAATTGGCACTATTAATAATCTTATTAACATTTTTGGTCTAGATTCTGCTAGATTTTTAATGAAATATATCTAGTTTTTTAGAATAAAGATAACCATTTGAACTGAAGATTTAATATAGTTAAACATTATTTTGTTATAACCCTTATCCTCTATTACAGGGAAGAATCAAGGTTTATAGCCCTCAATATTTACCAATTCTGTAAATTGACTATTAGAGCTATTACAAATGGTTTTCATGGTAGACAACAAAAACATTTTTTTAATACTCGTCATGTTGTTGAGACACCTGGGTGGCTCAGTCGGTTAAGTATCCAACTTAACTTTTGCTCAGGTCATGATCTCATGAGTTGTGAGATCAAGCCCCAGACTGAGCCCTGTGTCCAGCTCCATGCAACTGGGAGTCTGCTTGAAGATTGTCTCCCTCTGCCCCTTCCCCTACTCTCTCTCTTTCTCTTTTTAAATAAATAAATGAATCTTAAAAAAATACCCTTAATATTGTCTTTTGATTACAAGTTTTTTCCTTTTTTTAAAGTTTCACTTACCATTTTATTTTATTTCATTATTATTTCTGTGTCTTGAGAAATTTTTCCCTATGCACATAGTTGAGAAGATAATCCCCACATATTTTCTTCTAGGAGACTTGTATTTTTAGTTATGTTTTATTTATGGTATTTTAAACTAATTTTTTGTATCATGTGAGATAGGGGTTGAGATTCATTAATTTTAATATGGTCATCTAGTTCTAGCACCAATCACTGAAAAGATTTTCCTCCTTCATTAGGTTATTTATTTATTTATTTTTAAGGATTTTATTTATTTATTCACGAGAGAGAGAGGCAGAGACATAGGCAGAGAGAGAAGCAGACTCCCCTCAGGGAACCCAATGTAGGACTCAATCCCTGAACTCCAGGATCAGGCCCTGAGCTGAAAGCAGAGCTTAACGGCTGAGCCATCCAGACATCCCCTCCATTAGGTTATTTAATGCATATGTGGGAAATCAATGAATTATAAAAGCATGTAAATAATTTTATATTTAAATACCATACTGTTTCAATAATTGTTAGGTTATATTAAGTATTGAAGTCAAGTAGAGTTGGTCTAACTATTGTTCTTCTAGTTTAGGACTCGTTCATGACCCTTAGCTTTTCACATTTTCATATATACTTTAAAAGCACTCAAACTTATTTCTTTTAAAAAGGCCCTCAGAAATTTAGTTTGGAATTGCTAATATTAAACCTGCACATCAATTTACAAATAATTGAGTTTTTAACAATATTCCATCAACTAATCCATGGACATTATAAATCTTAACAATATTTTGTAATTTTCAATGGAGAGATATTTCACATATTTTGTTAAATTAATCTGCATTTTATTTTTGTCACTATTGTAAATAAATTGTTGTTTGTATGCATAAATACAACTACTGTTAATATACTAAGATGCAGGGGATCCCTGGGTGGCTCAGCAGTTTAGCGCCTGCCTTTGGCACAGGGCGTGGTCCTGGGGTCCCAGGATTGAATCCCATGTGGGGCTCCCTGCATGGAGCCTGCTTCTCCTTCTGCCTGTGTCTCTGCCTCTCTCTCTCTCTGTGTGTCTTTCATGAATAAATAAAATCTTTAAAAAATTATATACTAAGATGTATGTAGTTTGTATATTGAATTTTACCTGTGACCTGGATAAATTTACTTATTAGTTCTAGTACTCTGATTATAGATTCTTTAGGATTTTCTACATGAACAATTTTGCTTTTTGTGGATAAAATCTGTTTTCTATCTCTGCAATTTTTGTGTCTTTTATTGCTTTTTCATGACTTATGGCATGGACAGGAGCTGTAGGTACGATGGTGAATAGAAGTGATAAGAGTGGACAGTCTTACCTGGTTCTTGATCTTAGAGGGAAAGGGTCTAATATTTCATGATTTATGTTTGATGTTAAATGTAAGTATTTTGTATGTGCCCTTTATTATATTTCAGAATCATTTTACATTTCTAGTTTGCTGATAGTTTTTATCAAGCATGGGTATTAAAAAGTTGTCAAAGGCTTTTTTCTGCCTCTATTGAAGTTGTTTTTTTCTTTTTTTTCTCTTTGGGATATATATTAACTTCCATTGTTTTATTTTCAAATATTTTTCTTTATGTTTATATTAACATAAATTAAGTTTGGTTAATTTTAAAACAATTTCATACTCACAGAATAAACTTAGCTTGGTTATACTGTATTATCCTTTTTATATGTTGTCAGATTTGTTTTGCTAAGATTTGTTTAGTATTTTATCTGTATTTGTAGGATGAAGACCCAGTTAATTATGATGTATTATTATTTTTATTTCTTGATGGATCTGATTAGATAATGTTTAAGTAAAGGATTTATGCATGATGTTATGGGGGATTGTTATATGTACTTTATTCTTATCATGCCTTCATTGACTTTGAACTCAATGTTGCTTGGCTTCAATAAACAAGTAGAAAACTACTCTCTAAACTTTTAAGGTTTGTAGAGTTTGTTTGTTTTAATGATTGTTAGAATTTATAATTAAACACTCCCCTCACATGGAAGACTCCTAACTCTGGGAAACGAACTAGGGGTGGTGGAAGGGGAGGAGGGCGAGGGGTGAGGGTGACTGGGTGGTGGGCACTGAGGGGGGCACTTAACAGGATGAGCACTGAGTGTCATTCTGTATGTTGGCAAATTGAACACCAATAAAAAATAAATTTATTGTTAAAAACAAAAACACTCCCCTCCTGGAGTTTTTTTTGAAAGACATTTTGTTGTAGCTGCTTTTAAAATGCATTATTTTATTTTTTACATTAGGCTATTCTGATTTTTTGGGGGGGATTAATTTTGATAAATTGCTTTCAGTGACTATGTCAATATATTCTAACTTGTCAAATTTATTGATTTAAAGTTATTTATAAAATTTCCTTTGCTTATATTTAAAATCTGAAGGATCCATATTTCTATTTCATTCACATTATTAGTAATTTGTGTTTCTTTTATTTTTTTATACTAACTTGTTAGATGGTATACTTTTTAAATTAATTGTTTAAAAGAACCAACTTCTTAAAAAATATCTCTACCATTTGGCTATGTCTTAATTTCTTGATTTCTAATGTTAGTGTAAATTTATTTCTATGTGATTACTTTATAAGTTTATATATTATCTTTAACATTTAGTACATTTAGTATAAACAGTTTGCAATTTTTGAAGAATGCATGTATTCCTTTTTGAACAACGGGTTAGTTATAAATGTGTTGTTTAGCTAATAACATTTGTGGCTTTTCTAGACATTTTAGTAAGAATCATTTTTATTTTTATTCAGTTTTCTGAAAATATCAAGAATTGCTTTATTGGCCAGCATATAGTCCATCTTTGGGAACAGTCCATGTGAACTTGAAAATATTTATTATGCAATTTTGGGGTGAAATGTCTGTAAGACTCAATGAAACCAAGAATGTTGATAGTGGTATGTAACTTTACCTCATATTTTCCACTTTTTTCAATCAAATAATGAGAGAAGCATGTTAAAATCTTCAGCAATGATTGTGGGTTTTATTTCTCATTCTACTTAAGTGTTTATCTTTGTATTTACTATGAAGCTCTAGTACTAGCCAAACAAACATATATTATTGATTATTGTCTGCCTGATAAATTGACCTTTCATTATAAAATTTCCCTTTCTATCTATGGTAATACTCCATTATTGAAAGTCTATTTTATCTAACATTGATACAGTGACATAATTTTTTATGTACTTACTATTTGATACAGTGTAATTATTTTTCTCCTTTGTCAATCTTTCTAGGTCTCTATTTCTAATATGTGTCTATATTTAATGTGGATCTTGCTTTTAATTCAATCTGACAATTTTATCTTTCAATTGCAGTCTTCATTCTCTATTTTATGTAAAAGTTGACATAACTGGGCTTAGATCTACAATTTTGTTCTTTTTAATTTTTCTTGATAAATTAATTTTTGCATTTGGGTTTGTTCAGAATGCATCATACAAACTATGCTAGTATTAACACTTCAAGTATTTTCTCATCATCTCAATAACATATGTATGCCTGTGTCTAACCCACTCCTCCTTCCCTTTTTACCCAGACCAGGAAATTACTCCTGGACTTTAAAGTGGCTGCAAGGTTTGATTCCCCTACCAATGGCTCATCCATCTCTGGAACTTAATTTATTAGCCATATGAGAATATGTTAAGGAAACCTAACTCAAAATTGGAGTCAGGAAGCCATGAAAGGAGAGCTGTCAAGCACATAACATTTGGTGTAGTTCGCATAGTCCAGCAGAAAGAGGGAAGATTTACTCTCAGGGCAATAGCAGGCTATAGATGCGCTGCAATAGTCAGCTGCCCTGGCCTGCACCCAATGAGAGGGCACCACCACTTCCAACTGTCATTTTCTTCCAATGAACTTTTATTTAAAAGAACCTGTCTCAACTTCCTCTTTTCATCTATAAAAGGAAGCTCTCCTCTGTTCTCTAGACTTGCCTATAGTTCACCACAGTTTGCTTGTAATTGTAATTAAATTGTAATTCCTCTGTTATTTCCTAATAAACTTTATTTTGCTGGCTAAATTGCTTACCTATTTCTTTTAAAAGGTTGACAGCCATCTATACAGTTTTTAAATAACTTGAAACAAATACATTATTTTCAAGTATATCTTGTCCTTTCTTATTGCTACCAGAGCTATGGTCTTTTGTGACTTTCTAAATTATAATCAGACATGAGTATCTTATAATTAGATATCTCCTCCAGCAATTTTTAAAAGAAAGTTATTGTCTCTTATAGACAAATAAAATGAAACAGAGTTTATAGTCATACAGCCCTGGGCTTGTCTCTTAGTTTCTTCATTTTCTACCTGTGACATGGAGAAGTTACTTAATTTTCATAGCTTCAATTACTATACCTATAAATCCTATTTATTACAACCAACCATATATTATTATGAATATTAAATAAGATCTTTTTTTTTTTAAATCTTTATTTATTTACCATACTCACAGAGAGAGAGAGAGAAAGAGGCAGAGACACAGGCCGAGGGAGAAGCAGGCTCCATGCACCGGGAGCCCGACATGGGATTCCATCCCGGGTCTCCAGGATCGCGCCCTGGGCCAAAGGCAGGCACCAAACAGCTGCGCCACCCAGGGATCCCTAAATAAGATCTTATATGTAAATTACTCAGACTGTTCCTAGACTGTGGTAGAAACTCAACAAATATTGAACTTTTGTGCATACATAAATTTAGATAATTCTGCATAAGTTTATATCATAAAATAAATACAAAAATATTATCTTTTCTAAAACTTAAAATTGATCAAAGTCTCATGCCACTCTGTTCCCCATGCCCACAACTATGGTAGGGCATGAGCAATGGCAAGGCCCTGCTCAGCCTTCCTGCCCAGCTCCTCCACAGCCTCTACAGGCACCCGTAGCCACACCCACACCCATAGCAGTCCACATCCACGTGTCTTCTCACACCTTGTCAGTAGGCAGTGCCCAGGCTGAAGAAGTGATTCCACAAAGCCACTCAGAAGTGAGTGAGAAGTTTGGAGGGATAGAAGGAACCAAGTTAGATGATGACTTCAAAGAGATGGAGAGGAAAGTTGGAGTCACCATCAGGTCTGTGATGGAAATAATTATCAAAACAACGGAATACCTTCAAGCAAACCCAGCTTCTAGAGCTAAATGACCAACACCATGTCAAAAATCTGCAGCCAGGAGAAAAAGCCATGGTATATCCAGGCAGAAGTGCTGCTGGCAGAGGCCATGCTCAAGTTTGGAAAAAAGTTTAGAGATGATTGTAACTTTTACCTAGCACTTGGTAAGGTGGAGAAGCCATTCAAAATCTCTTGGGGGTTTAAGACTCTTTGGTCATGGAAGTGAAGTGGAACTTCATTGACCTTCTTCAGAACTTTCTTGGCAGAGAGCTGAGGGAAATTCAGCATCATCTATAGAGGTTGGATGGTTGAAGCCTGGACTTGGATTATGAGAAGAAAAGACAAGGCAAGATTCCAAATGAAGAGCTCCAGGAGGATTGTGAGAAATTTGGTGAGTCTCAAAAAGTTGCTGAGCATGTTCAACAGGTGAGCCAGCTTTCTGCACTCTTCCAAGCCCAACTGGAGTACCATAAGTGGACAGGCCAGATCCTAAGCAACTTACCCTCAGATTGGAAGAAAGAATAAGACAAGCTTCACCTCAGCCTACGGGGAATATATTTTTTGTCCTAAAAATATAAGTATTCATGTTAATTCTCTTTAATTCAAAAAGAAAATCCCTGAAATTATATTTTTGATACTAACATTGAAATAAAGTATTATCCTCATTGTTAAATATATCTTTACTTCATCTATCTCTCTACTCTTCTCCCAGCCTTTATTGGAAATAGCATATTCTAATTTTCCGATCATAAAATATTTCAACCCCTAAGTCAAACCTATTATGACATATCAAAAATATTTTTCTTGGGATGCCTGGATGGCTTAGCGCTTGAGATCTGCCTTAGGTTCAGGGTATGATCCCGGGATCCTGGATTGAGTCCTGCATTGGACTCCCTGTGGGAAGCCTGTTTTTCCCTCTGCCTCTGCCTCTCTCTGCGATCTTGTAAATTAAAAAAATCTTCAAAAATATTTTTCTTTAATAATTTAAGTAGAGTATTATATTTATTTGTACATAGGAAAATTAATAGTTATGTTTTAAGACAACAAAACAACAATTAACATTTGTAACAAGGAAGTCAATTAATATACGTAAATATGGTTTAGGATATATTTCCTTAGGAAGGTGGACTTATGTGTACTTAAAATCTGAATTTGCCTTATTAAAGATATTAGTGGAACAAGCAATTGAACATTTGAATTTCACATGTCTTCATTTCAGAATAGATATATGCTTATAATGAAAACTGCTGTCATAGTAACATAACTCCATACTGGTCTTCAAATGGAAATATAAAAACAATTGAAATTAAGAACTACATTTTTTTCTGTGTCTGGCAATTCAACATACATACATGTATTTGTTTTCATGCAGATACAGACAAAAACCACACAGCCACATGCAAAGTATACATTTAAGGGCTTTATGGTATCAGAGTAATAGCAAAACCAAGAACACTTGCTTTGAAGTACATAGTTCAGATATGTCTCTTTAACAATTTAGAAGGTCATTTTAATTTAGAATTATCTAAGGACACATAGTATTAAATAACAATAAGCAAGCATTGCATAATGAAGAATATGTACTAATATTTAATTATGCATATGTATTTGTGTATGAATTTCTATACTTAGTAAAGTACCATAGGTATGTCCTTATAATAGCATGTGTGACTGGGTTAAGAAGTCTCTCTTCCAGCTAATGGGCTTCTGACATCTTTTGTCAAACTCTGGCAACTTTACACTCTGCATATGGGGGCAGCAATGTATTTGGAAGCAAGGGCACAATAATTGACAATAATTGATTTTTCCTAAAACTGATTATAGAGCACACACACGCTTTTTATTAACTTTATTAACTTTATATGTTTACCTCTAGTGACTTTAGCATGCAAAGTGTGATACTCTTCTACTACTCTTTTTTTCCACCACCTAGGGAGCAACACGTTTTGCAGCCATTACAGACAAGTGAAGCCAGAAATTTCCTTCATTCTGATTAAAATTCTCTTTTTTTAGTTCTCATAGTTCTGTTTCTTTCTGGATCCATTTGATTATTTCTAATCTTAGTGATAATGTTTTGATTATTCTCTATTTACAGGTATAACCCCTCAGAGGTTAATTCTTAAAGTGCAGATGTTATGTCTTACTAATAAACTTCAATAATCATGTTTCTAATGATACAGCTATTTTAATTATTCAATTTTTAAGCTTACATATTTTGCAAATTTTTGAAAGAACAGCTTCAAGAGATTTATTTCAAACTCAACAGGCACTCGTCAACCTGATTTTGGTGGTCTTTTTATGTATAATATTTCATTTATTCTTCATAAACTCTATGACAAAAGCATTGATAATCATGTTTCTCATATTAGATGTGAACCTACCGCCCTGAAATTTTAACTCATCTGAAAATCTGTGAGTACTCACTACTGTGCTGTTGTGTATTTATATGGCTTTATGATTACAAAGGGGATATCCTAAGTAAACCATTGTACAAAAATAGCCACTGCACTACTAAAATGCTTCTTTCTAGATATTTTGCTAAATAGTTCTTGCAACAAATTATTCTACTGCAAATGAATTGTCTATCCTGAGGCTATTTTAATTCCTAATACCAGCACTGTACTGACATACTAAGTATTATGAGTTCTTATTGTCTCCTTCTGTTACTGCTTTGCTAGGTTTCTTATTTCATTATGATAAATCTACCACATATGGAAATGGTTTCCTCTTGCATGTATGCACACACATTCACACACATGATGGGACATGTGTACATGCACACAAATTCACACACACACACACACACACACTTCTTATTTTTTTGATCAAAATATTTGGATATAGGTTAGGAGAAATCCAGTCTCCTTTGGGTAAAACCCCGCAGATATTTGATAAATACTACAATAAAACTTAAGTCAACACTTAATTTAAAATGGAACATACTCTATAAAGTTGGAGCTTATGAAGAACAAAGCAAATGTAAACAATATTCCAGATTTCCGGCCAACTAAAATTTCACTGACATCTTGTAGGTGGATAAAAAAGTCAATAATCTCTATAAATCTTACTGACTTCATACCAGAGGGACAGCATCATTTATTAAAATGCTGAGAAGTTGATAATGATGATGATGATAAGCAAAATGGATAATAGTGTCTGGGATTTTGGAGGCCTTCCACCTACACTTTCTGCATGTATAAAGAGAAAAGCAAGCATCTGGCATACCAGATGGTTTATATTTGAGATGCCCAAGGAAAAAAGACTATGGAAGACAGAAAGACATGTTCCTACTGATACTAATAGTTTGGTATTCAAATTATGCTATAAGCATTTTTTCTCTATAGGAGATTAATGTTACTATGCATCAAAAAGAAATTTTAAAAATGAACTCTTAAGGCAAGAAGCATAGTGAATATAAATGTATTGTTCTTTGAAAGAACTGAATTCCCTAATTATCTGAGGAGGTTTACTAGTTCTAACAGTATTATTTTTTCCAACTTCTGGCCAACCACAGCTCAGTGTAGAATGGCCCCTGTCAGTCTTTACTCTGCTCATGTTTCTTCCTTATTCAAAACATGACAGATTGATCACCCTTATTTTGTGATGTATTTTAATGTTTGTCTAAAGAAGGATTGTCTCGCAAAATATATAGGCTACTATGTTCTTCAGTAGGTATTTGGCTCAGGGCACTTCTCAGGGCACACAAGTCCTGTATTTTAGCACCCATTGCAGAGTAAGGCTCTTCCCTGGGAATTTTCTCAAACAATGGGATGCTTGAACACCAGCCACTTAGGCCATTCAAGAACACAAGGGATCAAGCACAAAAGGGATTTTAGGTTCTTTTAAACATTTGATAAAAAGAAAATGAGAAAATTGACCGAATTTGGTGAAATCAACACTAGACTTGGTGTGGTACGTAAGCCCAAATAATTCAAATTTTGGAGTGCAGGTAAATATTAGACTGTCATATGATATTTGGTTGAGGTAATATGGATAGATCCTCATGAGTGATGGTGACTTTCCTCTAGAAAAATCAGTGTCAACATTCAACCATTCACAGAAGTAAGTGGTCAAGACTAAGGCAAAACATAGGCTAAGGCTGACAAGTAGGTTTAGTGTTGGGGCAGTTTGGGCTAACTCTCTGGCATAGACAAGTTTGGGGAAATTTTAAATTAGGGGATGAAACTTTCCTTAGTTACATGGAGCCAAGTCAGATGGAAGTAATGAGCTGGTCTTTGAAGAACAACTAAAGAAATAGTAATTCTCTGTTACTTACTGCATTATCTTTTCCTTCTATTCCTTAAAGTCTTGAAAATACTTTTAACCCAGTGTGTGCTGTGTTGTGGAGAACTAGGAAGTGCCTGTTCTCCATTCAGGACTAAGTGAAATCTTTTCATTCTTCTTCATCGTCTTCTCCCTTAATGCATTTGCTGTGGTTTGTTGGTTAGGGTCTTTTTCTCAAATATTTTCCTCAGCTGAGTTGCTTTGATCAGATATTCTCTGTCATTGTGATGATCTCATTTATCTTCCATCTACCCTGATATAGAAGAATGATATCTTGGCTAGAGACAGGATTCTAGGATTGCAGTCATTTTTTCTCAGTAGAGTATAGATTCTCCTATCTTTTCATCTGCTTTCAGAATTGAAGATGAGAAATGCAATCATTTTTTTCTCATTGTATAAAAAGTTTTCTTCTGCCGTAGGCTTATAATATTTTTTTCTTTAGGAATAAAGAATTTTAACCTATTTTAATCTTAAACTAAGCCTAAGTAAATATTCATTCTTTTTTTAAAGATTTTATTTATTTATTCATGAGAGACACACAGAGAGAGAGAGAGGCAGAGACATAGGCAAAGGGAGAAGCAGATGCCCCACAGGGAGCCTGACGGACTTGATCCCAGGACCCTGGGATTTTGACCTGAGCCGAAGGCAGACCACTGAGACACCCAGATGCCCTATAAATATTCTTTTTTTAAAAAATCAATTATTTTGACTACATAAACTAATTCTTCAGGCACAGGTCTGCCCTCTACTTAGGGATATTTCTTTCCAGTATTTCCTGATTTTCTTCCTAGCCTTTTAACTACTTTTTTTTTCTTTTGAAAAACTTAGTTTGCACAAATGAGAGCCCTTGAATTTATTGAACACATCATTGCTCCCTTTCTCATAATTCCCTTTATTTTTTTCTCTTCTTTTTGAAATCATTTTAAAATTTCCTATTTTGTATAATTATTTCTAGCTTCAACAGTGTATATGTTTCTTTTTGGTTAAATTACTAATTTCTCATTTGTTTTTAGTTTGAACATATGTTCTTAACTTTTCAGGATATACTTTTTTCTTAATATAAATCTTCATAAATGATACATATCTGTACCTATCTTTTTAATCCAACAATTTTGTTTTGCACTTCAAAGTCCATTTGATCTCTCTGGACATTATTTATCTCTTAGCATAATGGAGTTAACACATCTTGACTGGACATCTTAAGATTGAATTTATTGTAGATGGTGAGAGGAGAAAGTGATTCCTATAAAGGCTTCTCTTGTATAGCAGGAGAAAAGTCAACCAAAACTATTAATTCAACCTTTATTTAAAATGTTATGATATGGAAAAGGTCAAGTCGAGTGTTCTACAGGAAATCAGTGGCCTAAAGTATTAATGGGATAGATTGGAGAAAGTCAAAGTTGAATGTTGTTCTGATAATTGTTAAGTGTTCAATTTATTAAAGGTATGAGAAAAATAAGATTGTGTTAATTGTTGTAAGGAAGAATAAACAGTAAGACTTGCTAAGAGTCAATTTGGACTTAGAGGGGAAGGAATACAGGGTTGAGGTTAAGGTCTTTTGTGCATCAGGACAAATTTTCATTTCTTTCTTTTTTTTTTTTTAATTTTCATTTCTCCAGCATATTTCATACTTGTTTTCCAGCATAATTGAAGCATTAAGACAGGGAAAACTCAGACTAAACTTTCAGCACTATTGTGGCCTTTTGGACATCAAGGTCCAAAAGGACTACCAAAGTTGTAACTTTTTTTTAAAAAAGATTTTATTTATTTATTCATGAGAGACACACAGAGAGAGAGAGAGAGAGAGAGAGAGAGAAATACAGAGACACAGGCAGAGGGAGAAGCAGGCTCCATGTAGGGGAGCCCCAAGTGGGACTCAATCCAGGGACTGTAGGATCAGGCTCCAGGCCGAAGGCAGACGCTAAACTGCTGAGCCACCAGGGCTGCCTCAAAGTTGTAACTTAATCTTCCTCTGTGTGATTAGAGAGCCCTCATTATCAACTCTTCCAAAAACTTCTGTTTTCCTTACTGGATTCAATGGCTTTCTGTAGGGAATATCTTAGGAATATTCATAAGCATGGAAGGGAGCCCCTATCATTTCTCTCTACAGAGATCTATTTCAGTAGAATCTTTATTCATATTAATTTTCCTGCATTAAAACTGGCAAGTGTTTTAAAGATGGGTATATTAGGAAGAAAAGCTCACATTCTGTTCACTTATTTGCAGATTTCACAGTTCTTTTGTTTTTTGTTTCTTACCTGATAATATGTTTGATGATTTCTTGTAAATGTTACCATTTTGTTACTACTCATAATTTAAAAGACCTGGAAATGCATTAGTAAGTTGGCATCTCATATGCCAAAATGTTTGACTACATAAATAAATTGGAAATTAATAGTGATAACACATTAGCTATTTGGAACTGAGAGGAAAATGTGGTTAAGTCATAAATCATATATTTCATTAAATAATCCTGTGAGTTTTCTTGCCTTATGAAAAATATGTATTCATTTTAATAAAGTGCATTACTTAAGAATTAAAGATGGCAATTTTTACCATGGTGTCAAATGTCTCAAAGTAACAATTAAGTTTAAGTCATGGAGTGAGGAAAAATGAAGACAAAGTAAAATAAAACAGAATAAAAATAAATCCATTTATTTATTTGTACTAAATATGGTTAGTATTTCATTTCTGACTTTTTATTTTGTCACATTAATGTAAAGTTTTTAATAAAATGCAGTGCTTCTAACATGGTGGATTTATTCTTTCCACCGATGGATGTCCAAAAGCTTTTAAATTTAAATGAATTTTTTATGAGAACACATACACTATGTTACTTATACAAAAGAAAGAGATAAATATTTACCAGACTATAAGTGGCTACAATGACACTTTAAAGAGTCACAGAATATTATAAGTTTTTGTCCTTGACTTGACAAATAATTGCTAATTTTATGTTGTCAATGAATATATATTGTTATCATGGAATAATGCAAGATTAGAGTGAACACTTAAGACAGTAATTTTTAAAAATAACTGAGCATCAGCCTATTATTTTAGTTAGTTAAGTTTACAGATTTTAGTTAAGGTCATTTAATTAGCATTGCTTAGATAGTTCAAGAATAAAATATTTTATCATCATTCTATACTGAGCCTGGCATATTTCCGAGGACTGCAATTGACCCTTGATCAATACAGGTATGAACTGCATGGATCTGCTTATATGTGGATTTCTTTGGTAAATACTGTACATACTGTAAATATATTTTCTCTTCCTTATGATTTTCTTCACATTTTCTTTTCTCTAGCTTACTTTATTATAAGACTCAGGATATAACATATAACACAAAAATATGTGTTAATTGACTATGTTATCTGTAAGGTTTTAGTCAGTAGTAGGCTATTTGTAGTTATATATTGGAGAGTCATAAGTTTTACATATATTTTCAACTGCATGGAGGCCTCATATTTATATTTTCATGTAACCTTAATTATCTTGTTTTAGGGTCAGTATCAACATGCAGTCATATGAGGGTTAGGACTTTAACATATGTATTTTGAGGGACACAATTTGATTCAAGTCCCACCTTAAAATACATGCCAGAGATATTAAATACAAGCTCACCATAGTTTTTGCAACATTAGAATAATTTATAAATGGTTGAGGGGTTTATTTTAAAGTAAGTTTTAAATAGTTTTATGCATAGGTACCAGAACAAATATTGAATGAAGTTAAAAATCAGCTATTACAATACATTAAGATGTGCCGTATTACTATGTGAACAGACTCCTGTGTAATAAAGATTGCTATGTAGATTTAAGAGAAAAAAACTGACATGCATTTTTGTTGCATTTTAAGATAATTTTTTAAATTAAAGTGTAAAAATATGATTTGGAGATTTTGCTATTTAATACACGTAGGTTATCTCATTAATTCAGAATTCCCAAAGGGGCACCTGGGTGGTTCAGTTGGTTAAGGTGTGACTCTTGATTTCAGCTCAGGTCATGATCTCAGGGTCATGAGACTGAGCCCTGTGTCGGGCTCTGCACTCGGCATGGATCCTGCTTAAGATTCTTTCTCTTTCCCTCTCCCTCTGTCCCTCCTGCTCCCTGCTGTGCACACTCTCACTCTCTCTAAAAAGAAAACAAAAACAAAGACAAAAATTTCAGAATTTCCAGAGATATTTTCATACAAAACCAAATAACTTCTGGAGATGGATGGAGGATGGGTGAAATATATGAAGGGGGTTAAAAGTACACTCATAATGAGCATTGAGTAATGATGCATAGGATTGTTCAATCCCTGTACTGTATGCCTGAAACTAATAGAACACTATAGGTTAATATACTGGAATTAAAATTAAAAACCTCATAAAATTTTAAAAAGCTACAATAATTGCAGTCTTAGTCTCTGATTCTACTTCATTTATACCTACCAGTACCCAGTTTTCAATACTCTCACCTCCCAATTTTTAAATTTTGCTTATCTGCTTCTATTTATTTATAAATTCAGAAAATATATGTAATAGATATAATTTAAAGTTTTTAACAGCCCCTGCTATTAAAGAGTCAGAGCTCAAAGTGTTACACAAAAATGAGAACAAGGGAATCTATGACTGACTGTCATTTGATAAATGCTATGAAAGAGGATAAAGGATGTATGGTAAAAGCCCTTTAATATATTCAAGGATGACATTACTAAAGCAGTATGCTTTGGCTGAATCTTAAGATCTATTGTTTAATAGGTAGAGGAGTATCCACACTCTGGCATGAAGTCTTGAGCAGGACAGCATGATTTGGGAGTACTGGTAGCATTATGAAGGAAGGACTCAAGGATACAATAAAAGTAGGTAGAATGAAATAGGAGGTATCTTTAGTATTCTGGATAGCATATCCTCCTTGATTTTTCTGTTACTCAAAATGACATTTTTCCACCTCAATTTTTTTTTTATGTGGCCAGATTTTTAAAATTAATTAATCTCTGCTTGGCTGGAAAAATACCTGGATCCTAGATCCTCTAGGCTGTTTGTTCTTTAGCATAACCTGTCTTTAATGTTGAGCCATCCTGCACTGCTGCTCACCATGGGAGTAAGGGCAGATAAGGTCAGAAGTTAAATTATTGTGAAGGAGCATGATGTGCCTGTGAAGAAGGTGGGAATGTCAGTAGCCCAGAGTCACAATCTTGGGAAATGCATTAGTTAAGACATAAATTCCTAGAGAACTTGATTTAAATGAATCAAAAAGGGTAGGAAATAAGTTCTTATCTGCAGAAATGTGATTAGCAAGAATTAGAACTTAGAGATAGAGATGATAGAGATAGATATAGAGATAGAGATAGAGATGATAGAGATATAGAATATTATTCAGTCATAAAGAAGAAAAAAGAACCTTGCCATCTGTGACAACACAGATGGGTCTGGAGGACATTATGCTAAATGAAATAAGCCAGATACAGAAAGATAAATTTTGTATGATCTCCTTTATTTGTGGAATCTACAAACAAAAGCAAAACAATGAAAGAAAGAAAAAGTGTAACTGAAAGAATAGCAGTTGTTAGGGAATGAGGCAGAGTGGAGGAAATGGGTAGATGTCGGTCTTAGGCATTCATTTTGACTTAAAAATAAGTCATTTTTAATCTAATGTACAGTATGGTGACTATAGTTCATAATACTGTATAGTACAATTGAAATTTGCAATTTGCCAAGAGAGTAGATCCTGAGCATTTCACTACACACACATACAAAAATGAAACACAAAAAATGTTTGCAAGGTGATTTATGTGTTAACTAACTTTGTTGTGGGAACCGCTTCACCATGTCTACATATATCAAATCATCATGCTGTACAATTTAAATATATATAATTTTATCTACCAATTCTACCTCAATAAAACAGGAGTGGGTTAGAAAGGACACAAATATGACCTCTAAAGCTAAAGACTGACACATTTGACCATCATACACATACATACATTATATTCATATTTATGTATTTAATACATATTGACTATAAAATACACATATATAAATTTACAGGAATAGAATAGCACTGATAAAAATTGTATCTTAGTGACTAACTAGAAATATTTGCCACATATATGACAAAGTATTAATTACTCTAATATATTTTCAAAACTTATAACAATGATTAAGAAAAAGAGACAACAAAAAGTGAAAGACACAAGGACACTTTTGAAGGTGTTTGTTAACTATTGTGGTAATGGTATCATCACAGGTGCATACATATGTCTAACTTCATCTAATTGTATGTATTAAATATGTACAGTTTTTAATATATCAATAATACTTCATAAAGCTGTAAAAATATATTACATGAAGATAGTTTCTTAGTTTGTTTTCCCCTTAAAGCAAAGAACTTTGGTACAGCACTGTATTTGAGAGATAATCTCACTAGACAGGAGTGGGGGGGACATGGATATAGATACAGGAAAGGAAGGGAAGCTGATATAGGTAGAGGTCTTTGATGAAGCTTGATGCTAAGGACAAAGACTCACACTGCTGGAACCTCTGAGAAGCAAACAAAATGTCTACCATTTTTTTCTATGAAAAAGACAGGAAGCTGGAGGAACCTAGACCTAGTAGTGGTTCTTAAATTCCACTGTTATGAAGTTGGCCCTGAGGATTAACTCTAGCACTTCAGGGCAGTGCTTGAGAATTCTGCCCTGGCCTTTAGAAACCCCTGAGGTGGAATACATAAAGTCTATTACTGCAATCTTGAAACTAGCTTGCTGGTTGTGTGAGTTTGCATAGAACTGTCCACTAAACTTGGCAGTGCTGAAATCAGAGATGAGTCATGGGGATGCGACCTATACAAGAGGCATCTTCTATAAATACGAATGAACAATTTTCAGAAGTGTAATCTCAAATGACTAATAAGAATATTAAAATAATACTCAATATTTTTATGATTGGTAAAATAAAAATTTTAAATAAGTAGAAATAATATTCAGTTCTTTAAATATTAGCTAAAAATAAGATTTGAAATCATCAGTTAATGGGATTTGTGTAGAAACAGTAACTCTCATGTACAGATGATAGAAATGTAACTTGGTATAAGCACTTCTATAAGAATTGAAATGAAAAGCTAAATAGAATAGCTTCTGATCAAACAATTATCCTTTGTGTATACCTAAAATTAATCTGAACTATGATCTCCAAACAAAATGTTGTTTATATGATAGAAATAAAAAGTAAAATGAAATAACTTGATTTATATATAAAATCATAAATTTCAAAATTACAATGCATTAAAAGAAAGTTTTGTAGCTCAGAAAATATATCAATTATATTGTTTGGAATCCATGTAAAACAGTGATGAAATCCATGTATAACAGTGAAGTGCTCTGAAATGGCCACAAATTCATGACAGCAGAAAGAAGATTAATAATGGAGAGGTAGGAAAAAAAATAGTGGATTTCAAGGTAGTATGTAAAATTTTATGTCTTTAATAAAATGTCAACCGTATTTTAAAATAAAGTATCATTAAAGAAAAACTAAAACTATAAAACAGAGGTTCTAATAAATAAGAAATGCTTTTAGTTTTAGCTTATTACCTTATCATTATTGTTCTTATTTAATATCTCTAGCTTCAAAATGAAAAGGATGTTATATTAATTTTTTATGGTTCTCCAGAGAAATAGAACCAAAAGGATACCTATCTATCATCTATCTATCTATCTATCTATCTATCTATCTATCTATCGATCTATCTATCATCTATCTATCATCTCTATTTATTTAATGGAATGGCCAGTGCAATTATGCAGGCTGAGAAATACCAAGATTTGTAGTCAGTAAGCTGCATTCAGACAGCTGCTGGCATTGTTCCATTCTGGATCCGAAGGAATAAAAACCACTAGAGTCAATAGCACAATTCCAGTCCTAAAGGGGCAGGCTCAAGACCCCAAAAGAGCTGATATTTCTCTTGGAATCTGAAGGCATGAAAAGAGCTACCTTTAGGCTTCAACATTAGGAGCAACCTTTTAGCCTCTTTTTTTTTTTTTTTTAATTTCAATCTTCAATTGCTTAGACGAAGCCCATGTACATTAGAGAGAGCAATCCTCTTTACTCAGCCTACAGATCCAAATGCTAATTTCATCCAGAAATGCCCTCAGACTTACCCAAGAATAATATTTGGCCGAATATCTGGGCACCTTGTGGCCCAGCCGAATTGACATATACAATTAACCATGACAGTCCTATTCTCAGTTTTTAAAGATTTGGAAATAATAATAATAAGTATGGTAATATGATAATTAGTTTAATCAGAGTGATAGATCCAGAATCTCTAGCAGAGCGAAAAAGTCAGGATAGGAGGCTCTGCAGCCAGAAGCAATGTAAAATGGTAGGGGCAACTACTCTGAGAAAGACCCCAAGTGCTGTGACCATGGGCACAAACCCAGCAGCTCATCCTGCGAATACTGATGCGTGATCTCAGACACTCTGCTAACCCTGAAAGCCAGATGTCTTTGCCAAGAGTTTGACAGAAAATTGCTTTGACAAGGCACAATTGTTTTTTTTTTTTTCAATTTGTGTTAAAGTCCACATGTAACATGGGGTAATTGGACTAGCAATGCTTATTTCACATAACTATGCCCCAATGGTACATGAGATGAATATTATGGATACCAGGTAAGTACAACAATGCATCAATCTGGAGTTTAGAGAAAGGTTCCAGACTGAAGATGAAAAATCAGGATTCACCCACATGTAAATCGTATGCATGCCATGTGACTGGCCTGGATTGGTAAAGGAGAAAATATAAGGGAGAAGGAAAAATGATACCAAATAAATTCCTGGGAATCCATACTTGGAGTTCAGATAGGAAAGAAATTCTCCAAAGCATCTGACAAAGATTAGTCACTGGGGTTGGATAACGCCCCCCAACCCTGAATGTGTGAGACCGCAAAAGTAAAGTTAAAAGAGTATTTAAATCGGAGAACAGAACTGTGCTGAGAGTCTGCAGGGTAAAGCACAGGCCAAAAATATTACCAACGTTTTTAGTAAAAGTCGATGGCTAGTTGGCTGGCTGCAAGCTCCTCACTTCCATGGGCTGATATAAAGAGAACTGGGGAGAGCAGTGAAGACAGCTAACAGCAGATTTATTACCAATAAAGCCTACATTTTAGGGCACTGCTCATGTGCAGGCCACACCTATATTAGCTGTCTTTAGGTGTCTCTGAAGAAGAAAAACTCCATTTATTTTATCTTTTGCATGACTTTTGATACTAATCAAATCGCTAACACTACAGAAACAGGTAAAATGTTAAAAGTTATGTTTTCTTCCTTAAGACTTTTCCCAGTGAAGCTTTGAACATAAGGTTTTATGGAGATTGACGTTTGTTTAAATACATCTACTCAAGTAATGTAACATTACCCTCGTTTCTAACGCCGTGAGATGCACTACCACTGTGTATTTTATGCCTTTTTTTCAATGATAATAACAGTCGGCCCTGAAAGCCTGTTTAATGACCTATAACTCCTTCAGAGAAAAATTGCAAATGTTGCACTCAAAACTGCTAAGCTGTTTTTCATATCACATTTGACATTTTAAAATGCTACTGTGTTTTAGGAATAAATCTATTTAAGTAAATTAACCCCCATATCCTATGTAAAATGTATCTGAGTGTAAAACATATTTAATTGTAGTTCAGAAAACAAATTTAGCACGTTTGTCAGCTCATACCTCTTTTAAAAAAGGTAATTGTGCTGTATAGTCAGTCAGTGTGTCAACATCTGTCTGGGAAAACCTTAAAACTATTCCAGTAGTGTCAGCAACAACTCCAAATACTGTAAAACTAGTCATAGGTTATATAATACACATATAAAATTTAATAAAATTGATAGAGGTTTTAAGCAAGCTCTCTGAGTTCTTGCAGAAATGAATATGTAGGAAAAAGTAGGAGAAAAAAAGAATACAGGTATGAAAAATTCATGTTTTATTCAGTATAATCCAATCACCATTTAACTAGTATGACTGGATGCATAGTGTCATACAAGATGCTTTAGTTTAGTGTACTAAACCCTCTACCTTAAGAAAAACAATAGGAGCAAGAACTTCTCTTTTCCCAATAGCATTTAAAACTAAGTAGAACACATTTTTTTTTTTTTTTTTTTTTTAGTACTTCTATCCGTGGACCTTTCCCCTTTTCAGGCCAAGGATGTAACTAAGTGCAAAGAGAAATCTAAGATTATTGAGTTACTTGGAGAAATCACATTAATGTAAATAAATATATACATACATATATAAATTTCTAGTTTCTTAATTTAGTATTCTTGTTCTTAAAAAAAGGGTATGGAAGGGAAAGACAGAATTTCAAGGAAGAAAACGTGTTTTTTATTTCTAAAGTTGAGACAAGCTTATTGTACATATGAGATCCATTGCATATGGTGTTGGCAAATGCTTTTTAACTAAAGGTACATTATGTTGATCATTGTTTTATTGTAAAATAAGCTTCTCATTCACAAGGTAACATAATAGCAAAATTTTTGGATACTTGCAATATCTCCTTTGCTTAGAACAGTTCTAAGAATCTTATTAAAACCTAGCTTTAAAAATCTAAAACAATTCCAAAATTGAAAGCTTAAAAGAACTGAAATAAAATATTGTGCTTTTTATATTTGGACATTTTATATTAATGGCCACATGATATTACCTGCACATATCCATATGTCGGAGTAATACACAGTCTAATCCATGATTAGGCTGATTTGTGTGACTCTAATCCATGGCTCCTGACCATGTTTGTGGTTCAAGGGAGAGCCAATACCTTTAATGCTATATTGTAGAGATAATAGGATATTGCACAGAGGAAATGCCATATACATGGTTAGAAGTCTGACAGGGTCTGTTTAAAGCGTCTGATTGGCTAACTTACTTCCTTGAACTCAAGAATGATCTCTTTTGGAGGAGTTTTGCAGATGCTTGGTTCCTTTGTTAGTCCTACCTTTTTTGACAACCTCTATGCTTTCAATGTTAGAGAATTCACACTTTATTTCTAGCAACAATTTTTACCTTATGGACCAAAGCTTTCTTGGTCCTGCTTTTCTGACTAGTTCCAAGTAGCTATGGGCTTCTAAGCATCCTCATTAACATTTATTTCATACTCATCCATTCTGAATAAGGCCACAGCTAGGACCCATTCAAAGTTTCCACACTCAGGCCAAGCAAGGGTACCTCTGAAAGCAATGCTCCACAAACCTAGGAACCAAGCCAGATTCAATCAACTCTGGCTTACATGTAATGCATTAGTTATGCTTTCTCTCTACTGCCATAGTAGTCTGTGGCAGTCCCAGCACCTTTGGCCTGTCCAAAGAGTTGATGGGAATCCAAATTTCAAGTTCTTTTTGTATTACTTTGTGATAAAGAATCTAAGTCTCGAGAACACCAGATACAAAGACATGATGTTTGATGGATCAATATGAACTACTTTTCGATGTAGTTGAAGATGATTCTTTCTTTGGAACATCAATTAAGATACTCTGGCTGGGGATCCCTGGGTGGCGCAGCGGTTTAGCGCCTGCCTTTGGCCCAGGGCCCGATCCTGGAGACCGGGGATCGAATCCCACGTTGGGCTCCCGGTGCATGGAGCCTGCTTCTCCCTCTGCCTGTGTCTCTGCCTCTCTCTCTCTCTCTCTCTCTCTCTGTGACTATCATAAATAAATAAAAAAATTAAAAAAAATTAAAAAAAAGATACTCTGGCTATTTTAATAAACCTTGCTGAATGCTTTCCTTACTTATATCCTATAACTGGTGAATGCTTGGTATGCTGTGATTTGCGTACTTCTTCCAGAACACAAGCTGTGATGTTTTACATTGTCACTGGCATATGGATGCAGTTTGACAGCAAATTCCATATCTTTAGTATGTATGTAGCTAGAGTCAAGGCAGTCATCAATTGCTACATCAATTTGTTTCTTAAGCACACGGATAGTCCAGAGAGACTGCAGGCATTTAGTTATTCTGTTCCAACACGATTTTACCTTCTTCATTTGATCCCAGCAGCATTAGTTTTTTTCAAAATGTGTTATCATGGGAAACTTTTAAAAAATCACCTTCTTGTTTCTTTTAAGGGAGTTTTGCCTGTTACTATCCTAATTCATTGTCATATATAGCCCTTTTAAAAATCTAAAGCATCCTATCTGAAATCTCTATTTCCACTTTTTTTTTTTTAATTTTTGAGAATCTGGATGTTAATATCAATCAGTTTTTCAACTTCCTTTTGCTGGCATATTGCCATTCATTCTTTCAAACTGTTTACTCAGGAATTGGAACATTCTTAACATTCTTAACTCACATTAATTAACAGCTTACTTGTTGAATACTTATACTTATACTTCTTGTGGGGAGAAGGTAGGCTTTTTTTTTTTTTTGTTATTTTTGGTTTTTTTTTTTTGGTGGGGGGAGAAGGTAGTTTTGATTGAGATGACTAATTTGCTGTTTCTGCTACTGATTTAAGGTATTTATGCCTTTTATTTCAGTCCACTTCAGGTATCACAACAATAAAAACAAGATAAAATTGTCACCCCATCAGAAACAGGTATAGGTCACACAAGTTTCTAAATCTGTACAAAAGTTACTACCTTTAGGATACAGCTGCTTTCCAACTTTCCCAGAATTTTGGCAATCTAATTATTTGATTGTCTCCTTCACTTAGTGATTTCTCATTTTCATCTCCATAATCATCTTTTCTTAGTCATTTTTTTTAAAGACAAGCTATAATGATGTTTCTAAAGGTTTCTAAAGGATATATTTTAAAATCTAAGGCTTGAAGTTTCCAAACCCTACTAAAATTGCTATGTAGTACAACCAAAAGAATTCTTGTGTATGAAGGTGAACTAGGACGTGAGGAAATCCCATCATGCCACAGGCACCAGCTCACAGGAGAACCTACCATGAAGTTCGGGACAGGGTCTGGCCCCCACTAATATCCAGCTGCCTCAGGGAGGCTCCCAAAAACCTCATCACAGGCTGTAAGATAATGATTCTAAGCCTTCCACTAGTCCTGGGTTGAGTGCACTATTGTCATTTCGGTGGCTGTACTCCACTGACTTGCCACCACCAGGACTAGTTCCTCCTTTCCATCTTAACATTTTGCATGTGTCACATAGAGGATATTGGGGAAACCTAACCTCTTAACCCTGAAAGTTCCATCAGCATTTTATAACATTGACTAGGGTAAGAAAGTTAGTGTTTTGAAGCCTTGTGGTCATAGTTTCCTGTCCTGGCATGCATCTTGAGTATATGGGAAAGCCAGACAATTATTTTTATAGAATCTATTCTCTTTACTAACCTTGCTAATTTAGCAAATGTGTTTCTAGATCAATACCATTATTTTACACACACACACACACACACACATATATATATATAAACTAAAATTGGAACCGTTTACACATAAAACTTATATATAGATTATTTAATATATGTGCATATATATATATATATATACACACACACACTATAACAAGGCATATAGTAGCAGAAATACTAGACAGAAATATTTGACATATTTCTACCTCTACCCCTAAGCACTGGCTCATTTTATTAATCCCATTAAATTAAAGCAACTTCTGGATCATCTTCCAAAGCAAATTAATAAAAAACTTGATCCTTTTCAGATTTAGGCTATGTCTTATGCATATGTACTATCTAATTTCTTGCTGTGCTTCTATAGAGTATTGGACCAATATTAGAATGACACTGGCTGAAAACTTTAAAATAATCTGCTCACTTTCTCACAGCATGGATGGGTATTCATAACCTTCCTGGTTCCCCTATAAATCTTTATCACTTGAGGCCTCAAACTAGGCTTGAAGTTAGCCCTCAGGCTCTGCTTTAAATCAAATCAAATGCTACATTTTCCCATCCCTTATTGAAATTGATTCCCCTGTAGCTGTGGGAGGAAAAAGTCCTTTTTTGTCTTTGCTTCCTAAGTATGTCTTTAGTGTTGTTAAAAAGGAAACAGAAGAGTATAAAGAAAGTCATGTCTATTTTGCTCTGAATTTTCATTGAGCCTAAAGCAGCCCATGTGGGATAACATTTATAACTTTCAGTTCCTTCTTTCTCATTCTTAACTACTCATCTTGCAGTTTAAGTCTTTTCTCCAACTCAATCACCTTTGTGGTTCATTTATTTAAAAAAAAAAAAAAGAGTAGTTCTGCTTTTTTTATGTATAGAAAGCCACATGAGAACCTTGTTCCCAATCAGACAACAGGTAAGAGCTTGATGATCTAAAAATAATCAAACTGTCTCTTGAGCCCATCACAACACTCAGGTTATGAAGCAACCATAATTTCTCAAGAATGACAAGCTCCTTCAAGGAGAGACAGGACACACAAACTTTTACTTTGGGTATGGCATGAGAGGAAGTGACAGCCACTATATAAACATGTAATGATAAATAAGCTACATTTTTAATTAATTCTTAAAGAACTGTCTAAGGATAAATATGTCAAATTTGAATAACTGGAGAACCCCACACAAGAAGAATGTGCGCTCAATTTCCAGCTTCTTCCAATAGGTCCCCTTCAAGTAGCCTCCATTCCCGGCAGGGAGCCTAACATGGGACTTGAAATTATGACTCTGAGATCAAGATGTGAGCTGAGATCAAGTGTTGGTCATTTAACTGACCAAATCCACCCAGGTGCCCTCCATCAGATACTTTTAAGAGAAATATTAGGGTCAGGGTAGGATTGAAAAAATCCTATTGGAATCAAGAAGTGGAGTAGGAAACTCTCCTATCCTCAGGATCCAGACAAAGATACAATGCTACTAGAGAAAGGAGTAGAAGCAACGGCCATCAGGTGCTTTTGGAGAGACATGAAATATTCTCGAGCCCAAATTTCTGCCCCAAAAGAAAGGCTAGCTCTGCTACCACTTCAATACAGCAAGAAGATAAAACAATTACAAACATTCATGTATCTAATGGCAAAGGATCAACATATTTGAAGCAAAGTCTGAGAGAATTGCAGGGACAAATAGTTTTAAAATAATAGTTGGATACTTTGGTATCCTTCTCAAAAAATGGACAGAACAATTAGAATTTGAGGGAATAGAGAGCTTAAAGAACACAATAAATTATCTAGCAGACATATATGGAACACTTTACCCCCAAACAATAGCCTACATATTCTTCTCAAGTGCACATGGAATATTTTCCAGGATAGGTCCTATGTGAAGGCTGCAAATTAGTCTCAATAGATTTAAAAAGGTAGACATTATACAAAGTGTACTTTCTACCACAACAGGATGAAGTTAGAAATCAGTGACAGAAGTAAAACTGGAAAATCCACCAATTGCCGGAAATTAAATACACTCTTAACCAATGGATTGAAGAAATCACGTGGGAAATTAGTTTTAAGATTTAGAAAGATTTTTTTGATGTCATTTTTTTTGATAGCCTCTGAAACTTTACTTTTCTACTTAAAATTGTTACTATGTTTTTAAAATCAGAAAATATTTAGAAATGAATGAAAACAGAAACCAGAATATACCAAAAATATATGCAGTGGTGTTAGGGGGACATTTATAGTCACAGATGGTTATATTAAAAAGACAAGAAAGGTTTCAAATACAAAGCAAAGATAAACACTAAAGCTAAAGCCAGCAGAGCAAATTATACAATAAAGATTAGAGCAGAGATAACTGAAATAGAAAAGACATAAGCAATAGAGAAAAATAATTAAACCTAAAGATTCTTTGAAAAGATAAAAAGATTGACAAACATTTAGCTATATCGACTGAGAAAAAGAGAGAAGATTCAAAATACTAAAATCAGAAAATAATACCATACGATCCAGCAATTCCATTTCTGGGTATCAAATAATTGAGAATAGAGTCTTAAGGAGGTTATTTGTACACTTATGTTCATAGCAGCATTATTCATAACAGGTAAAATGTGGAAGCAACTCAAGTGTTCATTAATGGATGAATGGATAAGCAAAATAAGTATATACAAGCAATGGAATAATATTCAACCTTAAAAAGGAAGAAAATTCTGACATATGCTAAAACATGGATGAATCTTGGGGACATTATGCTGAATAAAATGAGCAAGTCACATAAAAGCAAATACTGTGTGGATGCACTTACATGAGGTAGTTACAGTAGTCAAAATAAAAAAGAAAGTAGAGTGGTAGTTCTGGGGGCTAGACTGGGAGGGAATGGGAGTTATGGTAAATGGTTATAAAAGTTTCAGTTTTACAAGATGAAAAGATTTGTAGAGTTGGGTGGTGATGGCTGCATATCGTGAATGCATTTAATCCTACTGAATTGTACACTTAACAATAGTTAATATGGTAAATTTCATGTTACGTGTATTTACCATAATATTTAAAAATTAGAGAGAAAAAAAATCTATGGGGCATTATCAAAGTGTCACACGTGTACTGGGGTCCCAAAAAGGAGAAGAATGAAAGAACAAAGCAGTGCTTTGGAGGAAATTTAAAGTACTCGAATCTTACATATTAAATATATATATATATATATATATTTTTTGAATCAATTAAGATTCTTACCTTTGAGACTAGAACTGTCTAACTAGCTCATCCTAAATGCATCAGGTTGTAGGAACTGGTTCAGAATGTCTATTGCCTCTTTTCAGCTTCTATGTACTTAGTTTCAGGAACATCCAGGAAATTACTGTTTTCTTTTTCTCCTCGGCCCTTTCCTTTTCTAGAATTCTAGGTGCTGGAGCCAGGAATTATCATTTGTGGAGCCTTCTTCAGAAAGCAGTGGGGAGATTTGGGGTAGACATCTCCTTAAATTTATCATAGAATCAGAGTAGATGTCCTGACTCTTCAGAGTGTAGTGTCCATAGAAAAAATATTTTTAATTGCTTCTGTTATTTTCATATTCTCATTTTTATGTGCTAATTTGAAATGTATTGATTTTTATTTTGTATAAAAAGCACTCATATTATTAATGGGCAAGTTTATATTTTTTCTAGCAACTCTAAGTTACTCAGCATCTCAATCCTCTTTTTGAAGAACAAGAAAATGAGTTGACCATATTATGCCCAATAAATATGTGCTCCATTCTCCCAAAATACTTTGCATATTTTTAGAAGTTTATATTCCAGAATATTTCTAAAGAAAATAATTTTTATTATCAACTTTAAGTTGTACACACCTGTATACATTGCCCCTTCTTTACGTGTCTGATTTTTCCCTGCCCTTGCTAGGTTCACTTCTTTTTTTTTTTAATCCTGAATTTTATGCTTTGGTGGTAGTTTCAGCAAGTAACTAATAATATATTAGTGTGTATTTCTGAAAAATGTATTTAATTTACCCTCACTACTGACTTATAGTGTAGGTAGGTATAGAAATTTAGGGTGACTATTATTCCTACAGAATTTGTGGCTCTTACTCCATTGTATCCTCAGGTCTCTTCTGCTGAGAGTTACTATCAGCGGAATTTATTTCTTCATAGTAAACAATTAATTTTTTTAATCTCCTAGTATTTGTATTTTTTCATCCAATGTTCTCTTTCAGTTGGGTTTTTGGTGAATCCCTGATTGTCTTTGGCCATGTCAACTCTACAGTTTATGCTCCTCAGAGCATCTTTATCCCAATGATTATAAATGTTTTTATTACTTGTAGGTTTTAAATGAGCTCTTTTTCAGTTCACCTGTTATTTTATATCTGATTGCTATTGTTTCATAATTTTCATTCATTATAGAGTTGGCATCCTCTATTTCTTTGAAAATTTCAAGTTACTCTGTTATTATTTTTCTGAAATCATCTTATATATATAATTGTTTATAATATATATTGTTTATGATGTTTGTGTCAGATTTTCTCAAAAACTTTCAAGTATCGGCTAGTTGATTCATTTTTACTGTTTTCTGTTTTTTTTCTTTTATATTTACCTCACCATCACTACTTATTTAACAGTAACATCCGTCTGGACAGCCCAGGTTCCAAAAGGAAAATCAGATCTTCTACTGGTGGGTTAGGGATGAATCATCTTATGTGATTAGATACATTATAGTCACTTGGTTCAGGTCCTTCCTGGAACCCTGTGTTTGATTCCATTTTTTTTTTCCTCAGGATGGAAGCTTCAAATAAGTGTTTCCTCTTGTCTGAGTTCATTTCATGGATAAACAAGCCCCAATAAATTATCTGCACTTGGCTGGCAAGACTGACACATGCCTTCCATGTAAATAACGACATTTGGTCCTCATTTCCCCACAGAATAAGTATACTAGTTGCTCTGCTTGCTTCTAATTTTTTCATTTCTTTCATGTGTCTGGCCTATGGATTTTTAATTTGTCTTTATTTAAGTGGGTATAAATATAATTTTTCTTTCGATGTTTTATCTATGACTGATATGAAAGTGGAACAGCAGAGTCCCTCTTAAAATGTGAATTTAAAACACCTACCTAGATGAAATTCCTTGTTTCCTTAAGAATTTCATTAAGACACAGATATAGCAGCAAAAATACTAGTTGACTAAATAATTCATATATCCACCTACTTTTCCAAAAACTACCCAAATGTGGCTAGGCAATTATTTCATTATTGAACATTTCTAGATAAATCAAAGCTGTTTCCCCCTTATCCTTCTCTACCAATTATCATTGTAGATATCTGCTTATAAAAAATTAACAATTACCAAAAATCATTGGCTACTAAGCAATATATGAAATGTCTGTAATGATTTGCAGAATGTGCAATATTGTTCAATATGGGTCCCTTTGCCCATTTGTTTAGTTCTTCGTATTTTGTTTACATTTCTCTTTTTTTTAACTGGATTTATTATACATAATTATACTTGGAGATTTCTGTAACATCAGATATTGATTATAATGCTACTTGTTATTATTAGTTATTAAATATGTGTGATATGTTATTCTTCCAGAATAAGATATCACACAATTTTCTATGTTTACATAGCCTTCCAACTAATTACATAGTCCTTTTTGTTTTGTTTGTGATTTTCTCTTCAAAATTACGTAATTTTTCATAGCCAAAGGAAATACCTTCAGTTAAGATTGTCTTTCCTGGCATCTTCTGTGCAATATTACTTTCTAGCTCTGCTCCTAAACCAGTCTTGCCTTTTGAACCATTCCTTACTTAGGTCTTTTCTTTTCTTTTTTTTCTTTATTTTATTTTATTTATTTTTATTATTTATTTATTTATTTAGTTAGTTAGTTCGTTAGTTCTTACTTTTTCTATCATATAGCCTGATCTTGAATTCTCTTTTCTGTATTCCTGGTAGGGATCCCCATCCCACCTGACTTTGTTAGCTTATATGAGACTTCACAGATAGGTTTATATATAAATAAATAAACAAACATTAAAAGAGTAGTGAACATACATTTTAAAATGAGCTCACATAATGCCTAAAGAGTATTGATGATAGGAGAGAATTTTGTTTATTTGTTTCTGAGACTTCCTTGTTACATCAGCTACCATTAATTTCCACAACTACTATATAATATTGTTCAATATTCATCTATTATCAGACAAAAAACAGTGATGCATCATTAACTAGACTATTATTATTATCAATTCTTAATGGTTACAGTTATTGTCAAACACTGTAAGAGTGTCTAATTTATTTAAGAAAGCTTTTTTTTTTTTTTTTTTGGTGAATTAAAGAACAGAAAAATAAGTAAAAGTGCAATCATTGAAATCTTTTCCTTGCCTTCACTCAGAAAAATCACAAAGAACAAAAAATCTAAATTTGAGTACTGGTCTGAGACTAATTACCTTATTAGTCCTCTGATTCAGCATGTAATATGAAAGGTACTTGAATTAGACTTTCTAGTAATCTTTACTGTTTTGCAATTTATACTTTTTAAGCATTTCATTTGGTGGTATGATGGCATTCTTTTAAAATACTGCTTTTTAATATTATTATCAATATAACATTAAATATTTTGAAAGGTACAACTGATATAAATTGTAAAGTTTCTAAAATGTACTAGAAAAGATATAGATGCAATGCAACAGTTTTAATATATATTTGTTTAGGAATTTAGCCTCAGTATCACATCTTAGTTGCCAAATATTTCCAAATATACTTTTGTTTCTATCTATTTATATATTTCTCTAAAATACTTACAAATTTAAAGCTGATTAATCACTGTGTATTAATGACAGAGTGTATCATCTATATGTTGTCTTTGCTTACCTGAATTATTCCACTGTAAAAGAGAATTAGTTTAAAAAGTCACTTTGCCTGAAGAAATACAATTTGTAGGGCAGTGGGAGTTCAAGATTGACACTACTAAAAGAGCAGCAAGCAAAACATTAAAGAATACTTCTTATCAAATGTTCCTTGAAAATAAACTCTATAGGATACATGGGAATGTAGTTAAACAAAGAGATGCTAAGGGTAATTTAGCAGATTCTTTGAAGGAATGAGAAGTAGGCACCATACTTGCTTTGTCAATTGTGTGGAAGAACATTTAACTTGAGCCCCTGCTGAAAATAAAACTATTTAATTACATTTGAGATGAAGAGAGAAAAAGTTCTTCCACTGAAGTTTCAGATTTACAATTTTATTCGAAAGACTAAAATTGAGGACTCCAATAGGGTAAATAGGCAAAGCATTTCTAAAACGTATCAAAAATTGAAATATATACATACATAAAATTAGATAATTTATAAAAGTAATCAATAAACAGATAAAAACAGGAAAATACACTATAGAAAAATATTTCTGAACTGAAAATAATAGTATATAGCCAATTCTAACTCATATTCAATATCTGCTAAATTTTGATAGCATTGTAAACTTTTTAAAACATCTTTCTATGTTCCAACTTTATGATAACAATTGATTATAACATAAAACTCACATTTCTTATCTTGGCCTTTAGGATTCTGACAGGTCCAAATTGTAGCGGTTATATTATCTTTTATTCATCATTATATTACAGGACTTTTGTGCTATTGCTATGTTAGTGCAGTTACTAAGACCACATAGAGCCTATATTTTAATACCTATACATTTTGCCTCAAGCTTTTAACTTTCCATGAAAATCTATGCACTTAATGCTTATACATACTTGGCATGAGGCACACTCACTCTGCAATTACTTTTAATTTTTAATTAATTTTAATTAAAAAAATCTAGAATGCTAATCTTTTAGATATCTACATGGTCATTCTCCTCACTTTATTCACATTTTTATTTTAAAGTTCACAATTTCATTGGGGTTTTTCTGACAATCTAAGATCTCCACCCTCCCTTTTAATGTTCCCTTTCTTGGTTTATGTTATTTCCTATCACTTATTATCTTTTACCATGCTAGATATTTTAATTATATATCATTTTCTTTTTCTGCTTTCCCCACTAGGAATAAGTTCCATAATTGTAGGCATTTGTTTTGTCTCCTACTGTACTCCCAGCTCCTAAAACAGTTCCTCCACATTCATTGGATAAATAAATTAGTATTGAAACATGACAAAAGAACGGGGATGGGATAGGCTTGAAACTTCAGAAAACTAAGATACTTTAGATAAGCCCTTCGGAGATGTTTATGGTAACACATGTGGTAACATGGTCCTTGCTATTTCCAGCTGTATCTTCGCATTCTTTTGGGGGATCAGCAGCCTTTCTTTTTCTGACTAAATTGAAGTAAATTTCCAGATGCTTATGATACCAAATCATCTGGATATTTTAGAGTCACATAGCAGAACTAGCCTGCAGTCAAATGTGAGCAAATTCAAAGCCTTCTAAAGGTATCTGGTAGCACATGTTCTCCTGTCATTTATCCTCTCTTATAGTGTCCTATTCGCACACCTGCACAGATCCACATCCCATTATTATATATCACCCAGGATCCTAGACTCTATATCTTGGGAATCTGGGAATGTTTCATATGTAGGACCCAAGGCATCTGATTGAACAAGAATTGAAAGTTTGGCAAAATAGAGAAATTGTTGAACATGAAAAATACATAAAAGGCCAAATCTATAAGATTTGGTGGTTTATTCTATTTTATTTTATATTTAGTCATGAGAAACAGAATGAGAGAGAGAGAGAGAGGAAGAGACACAGGCAGAGGGAGAGGCAGGCCCCATGCAGGAGTCTGATGTGACTTGATCCCGGGACTTCAGGATCATGCCCTGGGCTGAAGGCAGGTGCTAAACTGCTGAGCCACCCAGGGATCCCCAGATTCGGTGATTTAATTGCATTTTAGGAGAGGAAGAAGGTATAATACTGGTTTCTCAGGTCTCTATGTTGAGCAAGTGGAAGGATGTTTAATGAAGGTGCTAGTCAAGAAACATGCCGGATTGTCTAGATGAGTGGAGGCGTATATGTATACATATGTTCTTTCTGAGAAATCTACTACAGCAAGTTTCAGCAAACTTTTTTTTTATTAGGGTCAGATAATAATATTTTAGGCTTTGTAGGCCATATAGTATTGCTTGTCCTCTGCCTGGTCATTCTCCTCCTCCAGCACCTCTTCTTCCTCCATTTTTCTTTTTTTTTTTTTTTTTAAGATTTTATTTATTTATTCATGAGAAACACACACAGAGAGAGAGAGAGAGAGAAGCAGAGGGAGAAGCAGGCTCTATGCAAGGAGCCTGATGCGGGACTCGATCCTGGGACTCCAGAATCATGCCCTGGGCCAAAGGCAGGTACTAAATCACTGAGTCACCCAGGAATTCCCTCCATTTTTCTTTTTACTCTTCATGCTCTTCCTCTTCTTTCTTTTTCTTTTTCTGTTTATTTTTACAGTCTTTCAGAAATGTTAAAGATGGGTTTAGCTTGTGAGCTAACAATAACCACAAAGAGGGGTGTAGTTTGCTAAGCTGTCTCCTGGAGAATGGGCTTCATACAACTAAGAGATGACGTAAATCTTGGGGAAAAAGTCAGATGGTGAGAATTTCATTTATTTAATTCCAAAATTAAAACTAAAACAGAGGTAGAGTTATAGGATGAGAAATAAGTTTTGTAAATATTTTCTTTTATGACAAATCAGAAATCTACAATTAAATATATGGGAAAAAGGATAAAAAATTGGAGAAGTAAAATGAAATCACCATTATTACATAGTATAAATAATAGATGGAATTCAATGTTCATTATTTAAAATATGCAGACCAAGTAGTAAAAGATCATGTTTAATGTGGAAGAAGAAAAATAAACAAAAACAGAAACAGAAGAAGTGATAAGGTAAACACTAGAATAATAGTAACAACTAAACTAATACTGCAATTTAATATTTCTTTTTTTTTTTAGATTTTATTTATTATTTCAGAGAGAGAGAAATCATGAGCAGAGGGAAAGAGAGGGTCAGATGGGGAGGGAGAAGCAGACTCCCCACTGAGCAAGGAGCCCACTCCACACTCTGAGGGGCTCCATCCCAGGACCAGCCCGAGCCAAAGGCAGATGTTTAACTGACTGAACCACTCAGCGCTCCTAAAATGTAATATTTCTATTAAAAAACATAAATGACATAATATAAAAATATGTAGAACATTTAATAGGCAATACCATCTTGAAAATAATTAAGATTTAAAATTAGTAACACTTCACAATGATTTTGTATTTTGTTAGTTGAGTGAACTTACTTGATAAAATAGGCAAAACAAACTTTTTTTTTCCTACTATTATCTTTAAACATTTCTTATTATACTCTTAGGATTATTTCCACAGTTCTCTTAATATAAATAACTTGAATTAGGGTGTTTAAATATATTTTGGGCAGTATAGGTAAGGAACCATGGTATATTTGAAATTTTTTGTACAAAGTAGAATATGATTGAACTTGAATTAAAATACAAACTTTTAGAAATGTAACTTCAAAACAGACATGCATATTGGTTCATCTCTATCCAAGCATTGCAGAAGATGTAGCATCTCAGTAAGATCTCCATTTTAGAGATTATTCAAAGATGAATAGATGAGAATAAAGAGAAAAGTACTTATTTCTGATGATATTTAATGAATATTAAAGACACTTTTTGCTGTTAGGAGCTATTAAAGTTTATTAAAACCTCCTCAAAGATATTTCTACTCCTCATTAATTTACACGTTTCCCAAAGGACCCTTGCATTTTAGTAATAAAATGTTTTTCATAAGCTTCACCCAAACAGTCACATACTTAAAAGAAATCCATCATGACCTCTACAAACTTATGAATAGCTATGTAGCTTCCATATCTATATAAACTTTACAAGTTTCCATGTCCCTTGAGTAAGATTCTATTTGATAATATACAAACTATGAGCAGTTGCAGAAAATGTTGACCAGTGTATCATGGTGCAGGAGGAAGTCATCAGGAGGACATGATCCCCAAGTTGACCCTAGAGCTGGAACCCAGCGATGGGCAACTTCTCATCCCTTCCCTGTCCTTGGAATGTAGGCTTGTCCACTCTTCCCACAAATAGAGCCCTTTTCAAAGATACAGCCTTTGAAGAATAATGCGTTGTTGAGGCCATCTGAATGATAGTGACAGCATCCAAGTGAGGCCATTATATAAACTTTTAAGACTCTGGTAGTTGAGTACAGAGATCTACTCATCTTGCAGCCACTAAGACAAGCCTTCTGCATACATTCTCTAATTAAACTTATGACCTACCCATCAGTAGTGGCCTATCTCTTTTTTCAGTCTCTCCTCACCCTCTGCATGGGGCCTAGTTTCTGATTTCACCAGGGGAGGCTTCCAAGGTTGTAAACCAATGCATAGCTGTAAATAGGCTGCCTAAGAAAATGTAGTCTTTTATTTTATTTTTTTTTGAAAATGAACTCTTTTAGAATACAGACTGTTCAATATAGATACATCATAATGCTAAAATAAGAGCTTCAAAAATACATTAAGCCAAACACTATTGTACAGATTCACTTGAAGAAAAAGTTCAGTCCATACATGTAAGTCAGGATGGTTTACATGTACCTGAGATGGGTACTAAGCGTGGTAGGCATGAAGTCTTTTGGCTGCCTTTGGAATAAATGGCAATATTTTAAGATATGGCATTGGGCAGATTCTTAGGGATTAAGGATTCTTTAGACTAAGCCTCCTTCCCTACCCTCAATAGAAAAATCAATCAGTAGTGAAATAAAACCTGTTCAATGTATAACTAGTATGAGCTAGGGTCACATATATTTATAATATGTTATTTCTGTATAGCAATATGTTGTTTTTTTTTTGCAGGACATCATCTCCATATTATTAAATTTGAGACTCCCAACAATTTTATCCCATGTCTAGGGATAATCATTGCTAAGAAACTCATTATAGTCAAAGATTTTATGCCTTAGAGAGGTCTAATAGCTTATATTCCTCTAATAGAGGAGTAAGTCTCCTCACACATATAAATGTGTCAGGACTTTGATCCAGGTTTTCAAGTGCCAAGCTGCACTCTTTAAGAAGCATTCTAGCATTCTGGTGTCTTGAAACAGAAAGCACATTGAGTGTGCTATTAGACAAGTAGAGGTTTGTGTCCAAAAAGGACCATGAGAGAAATAAGGATTATTATCAATCATGACACAGGAGTTATAAGGGATAATCTCTTCCTCAGATTGACACAAATAACTCCATGAATAACTGTGGTAATTAAAGTAAACAATAGCAATTATTTAAAATAGATAGTCCTCTATTAGCTTCCTTTTTCACTACACAGATTGTCTCTCTGTGGTCTCCTGCCTTGTAAGCAGTGATCTTTTTCATACCAGGTTTTTGCCTAGAGAGTGATAAGTAGGATTTGAGAATCAATACTTACTAAGAAAATGTAATTAAGCATATTGCAAAACAGCAGAGCTTTTTGGAGGTGTCCTGTACTTTTATCATGGAAGAATAGATTTCTAATATAGTAATGGAGACTTTAAACAATTCTTAGTAAGGCTGTTACTTCATCCCATTGATGCATGCACAAGGTAAATTTTATGTGACTAAGAACTCCAGGGTTTAAAGAATCATGCATTCTCTTTGTTTAAATCCTGACGCAGGGCAGCTCAGGTGGCTCAGTGGTTTAGCATCACCTTCAGCCCAGGGTGTGATCTTGGAGACCGGGGATGGAGTCCCACGTCCGGCTCCCTGCATGGAGCCTGGTTCTCTCTCTGCCTTTGTCTCTGCCTCTCTCTCTCTCTCTCTGTGTGTGTGTCTCTCATGAATAAATAAATAAAATCTCAAAAAAAAATAATCCTGATGCATGAAGAAGCTAATGCCTTTGTGTGCTAATCACAGAAGATTCTAGCTCCTGACTACAGTGGAAAGAACATCACCTGTTTGATAAAAAAGAACTTTGCCAGATTCCTAATTGTTCACATGAGGAAGAAACGCTGACATGAAATAAGAAAAGTTCTTAAATGATTGTAAATAGCACGTCTGAGTCCTGGATATTTAACACATGAAAACATTAATGTATGGATATGAAATAACATTAATATAATTAAGATGCAAGTGAAACACATGTAAATAATGTGATATATATAATATGAAACAATATATGATCATATGATATATATATATAATACTAAGGAGGGACAGATTCCTGGAGATGCTCCTGACCATATAGTTTAGAGCAAGTCAGAATGGAGTTGAGCAGATAACATGATTGGATCGTTGGTCAATGAATTGTAACTATGTTGCTGCCATGATGTTTATAAGAATGGAATTTAAACCCAAGGAGATCTACAGATATACAGATTCATATATTTAAAATGAATTATCCTGAATTATGCATTTTATTTCAAAATGGATTTAGTGTTATGTATTATAATGTGATACACATGTCAAAAAATGAAACCTTCACTTCTCCCCTTTATAATCTTGAATTTTATCTTGTCTGTCTATCTATCCATCCATTTATCTTTACTAATATCTTATATTTTCTATCTAAATAAAAATAAAGATCAAAAGGTTTAAGTCACATTCATAGGACACAGAAATAACAATATAGACTCAGATTTTGTTTAATTTTTAAATCATAGGCTTGGTTTGTGTGCATGCGTGGGAATACACATGCACACATGGCCATTATTGCTAGTTGTTGACTACTAGCCTGCCCATAGACCAGTTAATTATTCCCTCTAGCTCTGTTTCTTCCTCTGTATGATGAAGGCGGTATTGAAATAGATGATCAGTGATTTCTTTCAATCAATTTGAAATTGAAATTTGAATTTCAATAAGGAATGAAAAAAGTGGATAAGCAATTGTTGCTATTTAAGCATAAAATATATATTTAGTTTAGATCCTCTTCTTTTACAGAACGAACAATTCCTCAACCAGTAACATCAACTGACAAATATTTGTATTTTATTAGTACATGTGTATGGAGTGCATATCTTAAAGAACAGATTAAGTATGTGATATTTGTAATAAAGGAATTTCTTAAAGGAAAGATATCTTCCATATTTGTTCATGTGAACCTAAGGATTTCCTCAAAGAAACATTTTAGTGGTGGTCTCAAAGAAGAATTGAGATTGTATATAAGTTCCCAAAATTTTTATTTTTATTTTTTTTAGTTCCCAAAATTTAATAAAGACTTTTGGATATAGCTTAGCCTCCAAGTAGAATTTGGTTTAAATTATAAATAAGTCATAAAAAGAGTAACTATTAGTTAATCCCTTCAAATCTAGTCGAAAGGTGATCAAAATGGCAACTACTGTTATTCCTAATTACAATTCACCAAGTAATATTTCCCACACTAGACTGCTGATTGCTTTCTCTGTATTCTGTTGGGTGGAGAAGAGAACTGACAACCAAAAGTCACCCCATTTCTGCCAGGAAACCAGAATGGAGTTCAGAACTGCTGACTAGTCTTGCCTCGTCATAATTTTTCCTAAGTTTTTCTATATATACTCCCATTGTACTGCCGTTTAACCTCTTTTACCCTCAGATTATTGAAAACTAAATATGAAGTACATGATTTGGGATTCAGTTAAAAATACTTCAGTAAACATTTCCAAAATTAACACAATTATTCTCAAGAAAGAACATCAGCAGCTAACTTTTTTCACAGTATTTAGCATTCATACTTCCATCATATCTAAAAGAAAGCATAATTTTAAAAAGCAAAGGAAAAAACCACAGAAAAAGAATTTATAAGAATCCCATAGTTTGTCTTTTTTTATTTTTTTAATATGGTATACTTTGGTATGGATGTTATCTAACTAACTATCAGTTTGTTTTTTTTTTAAGGATTTTATTTATTTATTCATTAGAGATGCAGAGAGAGACAGAGACATAGGCAGAGGGAGAAGTAGGTCCAATAAAGGATTGGATCCCAGGACCCCAGGATCCTGCCCTGAATCAAAGGCAGATGCTCAGCTGTTGAGCCACCTGGTGTCCAGTTTGTTTATTTTTGGCATTTGCTCTGTTCAGTATTCTCTGAATTTCCTGGGTCTGCTGTCTGTCATGAATTTGGAGACATTTTCAGTCGTTGCTTCTACAAATATTTCTTCAGCTCCTACCTCTTTTTTTTCCCCTTCTGAGATTCAAATTACACTTAAGTGAGGTAGTTTGATATTGTCCCACTGCTTTAGGATGGTCTGTTTTATTTACTTATGGTTTCTTCTCTTTGTTTTTTAGTCTAAGTAATTTGTATTGATCTCTTATTTCATGTTCACTGATTCTTTCTCAGCTGTGTCGTTCTATTGATGAGTCCTTGAAAGGATTTGTTCTCTCTCTTACTGAGTTTTTCATTCTATCCTTCTGACTCTTTATTATACTTTCCATAACTCCTAAAATCATCTAACTGATTTTGCATGTGGTCCACCTTTCCTACTAGAAGCTTTAACATATAATTAGTAGCTATTTTAAATTTCCTATCTGATAATTCCAGTATCTGTTTCATATAAGAGTTAGTTTTGATGATTCAGTGGTCTCTTAGGAATGTGTCTTTTCACTGGTCCTTTATGTATTTATTTTATTTTATTTTTATTATTTTTTATTTTTAATTATTTAATTATTAATTTATTCATGAGAGACACAGAGAGAAAGAGAGAGAGAGAGAGAGAGAGAGAGAGAGGCTAAGACACAGGCAGAGGGAGAAGCAGGCTCCATGCAGGGAGCCAGTTGTAGGACTCGATCCCAGGACTCCAGGATCATGCCCTGAGCTGAAGGCAGGCACTCAACCACTGAGCCACCCAGGGATCCCCCTGTATTTTTTTTTTAATTGAAAATCAAGCATCTTATGTAGGACAGTCGAGATCATGGTAAATATATTTTATGCTTTGAAATATGCATGTCTTTCTTTCAGAAAGGATTTAACTACAGGATTTGAGTTAACCTAATTCATGGTTGGATTGGGTTTGAAATTTGATATTGCTATCGTTATCTTCAGTATGTTGCAGCCTTAAATTCTTGTAGTGATTCCTTATATTTAATGTAGAGGCTGATTTAACAAATTTTTTGTTTGTTTTGTTTTGTTTTCGGAGGTCTACCCTCAGTTTTAGGTCTTCCCTTTGTGCTAAAACATGAAGGGATTAGGCTCTAACATTTCACATTACTTGGAGACTTTTAGTATCACTCTAAGGGTAGACTCTCTTAATCTAATCAAATCTGAGTTGGAAGCATGTACCATGTTCTTGGATCTTGACTGTGGCCTTTTCCTCTCCCTCTCTTGGCTGAAATTCTGAACCTTTGACTTTTGTTGCTTCTTCCCTATGAGTAGATGGTTTTGTTTTATTTTTCTGTTTCTCTCCCTAACTGTGATGGTTTTTCAGCATCATCCTAAGGTCAACAGTGTCTGTTGTCATTCTTTCCACAGATTGAGGGTTTTGTTCCAAAGGGGAAGAGATCCCAAGGGAGTTTTGTACTGTTCCTACAGTAGCTGCTCTTTAACTCCCCCTGGCCTGTACTGTGACTGAGATTTCCTCAAAACTCATTGGACTTATCTGCAAGTGGCCAGTGAGGTTTGAGCCTGGATAAGGTGGACACCCCCTCCCCGCCATATTTGAAAAACCCAGAGGCTTTATCTCCTCTTGTCTGTGAATGCTTGACCTCTACCGATTCACCCACTGTAGCTAAATCCAGCTGTGTTTTGACCAGGAAGGGCTAAAAGCAAAACAAATTTAAAACAAGAATTTAATTCTCCTTGTTGCAAAGAAGGAAAATGATCCCACTCCCTTTTCTTATAAATTTATGAGTTCTGTATATATTGTAATACATGCAAATCTTTTTAAAAGCTAAATAAGCCTCCTGCCACTTTTAAGACCCAGAAATGTCTTTATCAAGGACTTGAGAACAATCTTTTGGTGAATGTTATCATCAAGGAAGACAGCACTCCTGTTTCCCAGTCTCTGTAGGAGTGCTGGATCCTAACCTCAGAGGGTACCTCATCTAAGGTTCAAAACTACTTCCAGCTATAAAGATAAGAGTTTATTTTCCTTTGGGTAGGACAGATGGTCACCCTAACTACCAGATAAATTTAGGATGAACTATGTATGACAAATAGTGCTTCATGTCCTCTTATTTAAGGACAAGTCAGTTATTGTTTATCTTGAGGACATCTATATAATGAATTTTGCTTGTCTGCTTCGCTTTATACCAGTGAGTTTTCTCTCTGTTTTTGCAGATCTTAGTAAATTTCCTGTTATGCACATCACATTCTGATTTAAAACCTATGCAATGATAAAATTGTTTTCTTTCTCTCTACCTTTGTGGAGAAGTTTTCTGGGTTTGGAGAAGATCTTACTTTTAATTATATTTCCCCAACAAACCCAAGACTCATGTCTAGTCATTCCTTAAAGGCAATTGCCTTTCATAGGCTTCTGGCCAGTTGTCCTATGACCTCAATATTCAGAGAGGAATAAGAAATATCATGAAATTACTGTTTGTTTGACTTTTCTTGTAATATTGGGAACATTTTTCTTTATAATCCATACCCCAGGTCCACCTTCAGTAGTAATAGGAAGTACGCTGGTGGCTTTCAGATTCAATTAGTTGAGGAAAGAAGGAAGGAAAGTTGCTTGTTTTTTTGTTTTAAAAAACAGAGTGTCAAAAAAAAAAAAAAAACACAGAGTCTCATTCAGTTGGCCCTAGTAAAGGATTTTATAATAAAGACCTAGAAATAGAGGGAATAGAGATTTAAGACATCTCTGGGCAGAATTCAGAATATAAAATCAGGCCTCACAGAAAGAATCCATCTTAGAGATATTGGTCTCAGGAGATAGTGAATAATCTCAAGTGACTTTAGGGAGAGGGTTTTCTTTATGGAATCCTAGCAGCAAGGATTTATTGATCATGCAACATTACTTGATTCCACTTTCAACTGTCTGTTTTTACCTCTCCTATAACTACCTGCCCCTAAACTCATATTCTACTGGCTAAAACTTTTTGTTTCTGTTTGGTCCATTCCTTGCTTATATAAATTTGGCCTACCCCTGTCCTTGAATATATGTTGTTCTGCTACTACAGTGAACAAAAAACCATCTTTATAACACATCACCAGTTCAGATTTTCAGGGGAGAAAGAATATATGATTGACACAACTGAGCACATTAGCCTGTTTAGATAGTGTTTTTCTCCATACAATATAAAAATCTACTCCACTGTTACAAATTAGCTGTTCCTAGTAAAGTTGCAGTCAAGGGAAATCTTAAGGAATCAGGGCTTGTCCTTCAACACGTGCAAATGCAGCAATATCTCACAGAACTGAACTGAGTCCAGAAAACACTGCTAGCGCCTTCTAATATATACATCAAAAAAATCCATTTTAGAATTTTTTTTGCAAAAAAAGAGTGTAATTTAATCACATACAACTACTACAATCCAATCAAGAATCAGCTCATAAAAAAAAAAAAAAAGAATCAGCTCATGTCCTTTACCTTCTCTGTACTTGCACTCAGGTTGCAAACCATTATTAGAGAAAATAACATGATCTCATATCTTGACATTCATGTCTCAAAGCAGCCATTCCGTTTTCCGACAGCAGCCCTCTATCTTACACCATGCTATTTCAAACTTCTTCAATCATCTCAGTCCTATTCATACAAATTTCCCTTTGTTTTGAAAAACTGCATTTCTTCCTTACACATAGCATGTAGACACAATCAGATGCATTACTCAACACTCGGATGCTAATACTAAAAATGTTGAATCTGAATTCATTCTCTCCTCATCCCTTCTTGTTACAGTAAGACACCATGATTAATTGATCATCAGATTTCACTTATTTTTGAACTCTGTCCATTTACTGGTTCTGATCATCTATACACATTTGAATTTTTTCCACTAACAAGGAAATTTTCACTTGACCATCTGGCGTCCCCGGCAGTACATTGTCTCCATGACTTCTTTCCTACATGTATAGATAACTTTCTGAAAGATTTAGCTTTCAATCCTTGATGTGCATAATTCCTTCTTACCTCAACCCTCTGTCATTTGGGCACTTCCCAGAGGAATATGTCTCATCAAGATTACCACTATCTTACTTTTGACTAAATCCAATGGGTACATCTATGCTATTTAAACTTTAAACTCTCAAATGGTCTGTTTGATACCATTGGGCACATTTTTATTTTTGAATATAGCTTTTCTCTCAATTTTTGGATATCATTTCCAGTCTCTTTTGAGAATTTCCTTTCTATACATGTTCCTTATAATTATGTATTTTCCAAGAATCTGCCCTAGAATTTAATCATTGATCTAAACAGATTTCATGAGAAATCTCATCTATAACTTTACCCTTAATGACATAGTCTGATTTTCAAGATAATATCCATTTTTTTTTTCTGGCATTTACAGCTCATGGAACTCCATATTGCATAGCTCTTTTAGGATGTCCTATCAGCTGTTGCTACTGAATATGTCCATACCCAAGCTTTGAATATTTTCCCTCAATATCATTCTTCTTTTTCCAAATGTAATGAGTGATACTTCTATTTTTATAGTATGGTTTGACATACAAACATGCAAATACAGCTATGTATATATTTTATATGCTTCATATATTTTATTGCAAAAACACATAATTCCTTTTGTTAAACATTCATATAACAGACTCTATGAATTTAAGATCCTTTCCAAATATGAAACTAAGATGGTGGAGTAATAGGAAAACACTTTGCCTCATCCCTGGAACACAGCTAGATAACTATAAACTAATTCTGAATACTCAAGAAATCAATTTGAGCACTGACAGATGAAACTGCACAATTAGGGAGAGGAGGCCACTTCGTGGAAGTTAGGAGGTGTGGAGACATGGTTTGTAGGAGAAACAGATTGTGGGTGCTGCAAAGGAGAGTAAGTCCTGGACATGGATTAATGAGAGAGAGAGAGAGAGAGAGAGAGAGAGAGAGAGAGAGAGAAAGTATACAGGGGGTCATACAAGGAAAAAACTTTCCCAAACCCATCGATTTGGAAAAAATAGAAGGGCTGATTTTTGTGAGTTTTTTTTTTTAAATTTTTATTTATTTATGATAGTCACAGAGAGAGAGAGAGGCAAAGACACAGGCAGAGGGAGAAGCAGGCTCCATGCACCGGGAGCCCGATGTGGGATTCGATCCTAGGTCTCCAGGATCATGCCCTGGGCCAAAGACAGGCGCTAAACCGCTGTGCCACCCAGGGATCCCCTGATTTTTGTGAGTTTTAAACCAGGATGGCTCAAAGATGAGTTTTAGAGGTCCACTGTTTTGCTGCGAAGCCCTGATGGTGCTGTAATGTTTCTGTGGAGAAGGTGGGTATTTAGCCCTAGGGGGCAGATCCCCAGGGGCACACTGGCAGAGATGATTTCCCCTTCTTGGAACACATCTGGGAGAGGTGGCATTGCCTCTCTGGGGAAAAAGGAGCCAACAGGCACCATTTTACTCTCTTGTCCCTTAGCACAGGTGCAGAGACACCTGCTGAGAGTGGCTAGCCTGGGTACTGGCCCTTTGCTATGCTTTACTACAAATCCCATGCTCCTGTACTTTGATGTGATTGCCCTTCTGGATCAAACTTGCACTGGTCTCAGTACAGAGACACCCTCCCCCAGAGGACCAGCATGGGTCCCTGCTATGCCAGGTCTTTAAAGTTTGAAATTTTAAAACTCAGCAGGCCTGGCTGGGAAAGAGCCCAAGATGCACTGTGTTGCTCCAGGTGGGCAGGCGACCTGGGTACAGTATAAAGGCAATGATCTGAAGGATGCCTGGAATGCATGAGGGGAGATTGTTCATTCATCCAGAGGCTTCTCAGACAGCTATGTGTGCAAACTCCCTTCTCTGAGGACTAGGGAGCTGGCTACTGCCATTTCCCTCCCATGTCTCTTAGCACAAACAAACTTCAGTAAACAGCATCTATGGTGCTTACACCAAGCCCCATCCCCCTGTGCTCTGCTGGTACTATTTTTCTCAGACAAATGTGCTTTAGGGCCAGCACAGGGAACCCTTCCCCCAGAAGATCAGCACAAACTCTTTGCATGCACCACACCTACTGACCATAGACTTCTACAAAGCTTCAACTCCAGTGGAAATAACATCAAGTGTCTTTTTACAGACTAGATAGAGCACACCTAGTTAAAACTCACCACACTCTGGCAAACATCCAAACACTTGCCACTGCAAGCAAGGAGAAACTCTGCAGAGGACTGACCTGAGGAATAGAGCAGCTAACACACAGCAACAGAGTGCACAGAGTACACACCAGAGATACTTCTTGAAGGGCTAGGCCTTGGGTGGTATAGGACCTCTTTTTCATAAACCCATTACTTTCAGGAACAGGAAACATAACAGGCTTTCCTAACACAGAGAAGACAGAGACCTATACAAAATGCCAAGATAGAGGGATTCATTCAAAAAGAACAACGAACAGTCATGGCCAGAGATCCAATTGAAACAGATATAAGGAACATGCCTGATCCAGAATTTAAAGCAACAATCATAAGGGTACTAGGTGGGCTTCAGGAAGCATGACAAAAAAAAAAAAAAAAAGAAAAGAAAAGCATGACAGACATTAGGGAGACCCTTAGTACAGAGATAAAAGAAATAAAAACCAATCAAGCCAAAATGAAAAGTATAATATCGAGATTCAACGATGTAATGAGCATAAGGATGGAAAGAGCAGAGAAATGAATATGTGATATAGAAGATAGAATTATGGACAATAGGGGTACCTGGATGTCTCAGTTAGTCAAACATCCAACTCTTCATTTTGGCTCAGGTTATGATGTAGGGTTGTGAGATGGAGCCCCATCTTGGGCTCCACCCTGGGTGTGGAGGCTGCTTAAGATTCTCTCTCTCCCATTCTCTCAGCCCCTAATATCCTCCTGCTCACTCTTTCCTTCTCTCTCTCTCTCTCAAAAAAAAAAAAAAAGTAGAAAATAGTGAAGCTGCACAAAACTCCCAACAAAAAAAAGTCCAGAGCTAGATGGCTTCACAGGGGAATTCCACTAAACATTTAAAGAATTATATCAACTCAAACTATTCCGAAATATAGAAATGGGAGGAAAACTGACAAACTCATTCTATGAGGCCAGCATTACTCTGATTCCAGAACCAGACAAAGACTTTACTTAAAAAGACAATCGTACCTGCCAGTAGGAAAGACTAAGAAATCCAGTTTATCCGTCATTGTAAAATTTGGTTTGTTATATGTTGGCCTAAAACAGAATAGTTCTTTCACATGAGTCTGTATATTTATTTATTTATAAGTGGACTTATAAATTTTCCCAGCATAATTATATAAAGTAAAAATTGCATGCATTGAAGTACAATGTCTTTTAATATATGTAATACATTGTAAAATGATTACCAAAATCAGGCTGATTAACATATCCATTACCTTACATACAATAATTTTTGAGGTAAGGTCACTTAAGATCAACTGTCTTATCAAATTTGAAGTATACAATAGAATATTATTAATTATAGTCACCCTACTGTATAGATTTCCAGAACTTATTCATCCTGCATTACTGAGTATTTGTGATCTTTGAGTAACATTTCTCCATTTCTTCCACTAACCAGTCTGTGACATTCCTTATTCACCTACTTAAAATATCAATAGTAATCTTCAAGAAAATGATGTTCCTAGGAAAAGAAAACTGTTAGGAACTGAAGGTTCATGTCCCCCCAATTTTTATATATTTTATGTATTGCAACTCCCAAGGTAATGTTACTAGGAGATGAGGGCTTTGGGACATTTGTAAGATTAGTAGAGGTCTAAGAGATATTTTCATTGAAAAAATCTTTAACTCTTTTGTAGCTATTGCATGTGTAACAACACATTTTTATCTACAGTACTGTGTCATTAAAGCAATCTCAATTTTGTAGTATCTGCAAATCTTAAATTCAAATGAGAGGTACAGGTTAATTCAATTTTTTTTCCAGAGCCATTATGACATGAAACATGATTTTGAAACATATTTATTTTGCATTATATATAGTACATTTGACTGGAGTAAAATTTTACTGAACAGAAATCTGAAGGAAAATTATTTATGTTAATCTGAATAAATTTTGCACTATTAATTCCCTAATTACAATGTCACACCAAAAGCACCAGGTAACACAATTTCCTTGACAATGCTGCTTTTAGGTGGGGTGTTGCTATTCAATGGATATAAAGTTTCAGTTACGCAAAATGAGTAAATTTTAAAGATCTGCTATAAAACATAGTACCTGTTAACTAAACTGCTTTATGCGCTTAAAAACTCATTTAAAGAGTAGATCTCACATTAGTTGTTTTTACCATAACAAACAAACAAAAAAACGGTAACTAAATAAAATGGAAAAAATCATAAAGAGCATTGGACTTTTTGAGAGAAATTATGTAAGAGAGAAAAATTAAAGAAAGAGCTATTAAAGGAGTGCCTGAGTGGCTCAGTTGGTTAACCATCTGCCTTAAGCTCAGGTCATGATTTCAGTGTCCTGGGATCCAGCCCCAAGGCTGGCTCTCTGGTCAGCAAGGAATCTGCTTCTCCCATTCCCTCTGTCTCCACCCCACTAGTGCTCTCCCTTGCACTCTCACGCTCACTCTCACTCTCTCAAATGGATAAATTAAAAAAAAAAAAATCTTTTTTAAAAAAGGGCTATTAAAAAAGAAAGCAAGCAAGCAAGCAAGCAAGGGCTGCTATTGGTGTTTACTTATCTTATCATTTATCATTTAGTGTCTTCCTATCATTAAAGTCCCTGGGCCTCCAGAGATGCTGTTTAGACAGAAATTCTCTACAGTTAACTGTTATTTGCAAAGTATTGCTCTTTTACATTCACATAGAAGAATTACACATTGGATTGACTTTTTTGGATTCTTATATTAAAATAATAGATAAATAATAGTTAAAATTAAAATAAGAAATGCTATTTAGCTTTGCTAATTGTTTAACTTTTTAACCTATATAGTGGTTATAGCAGTTTTATGTAGTAGTTGCTTACAATGGGGACCTTAATATGCAAAAAAGCGTGAATATTCTAAATATGATTTAATAAAATACTACTACTTAAGGGCAGAGACAAGCATTGTATATTTTTATGGTTATAACACAAATACTATCAGTTTAAGTGATTATAAATATATGTGTATGTAATAGTAACCTCAAATATATTGCTTTTTTAATATTCCAAAATAGAAAAAAAATCACTTGATAAATAATTGTTGGATTAGATGCAATAATATTTTCTACTATTGTATACCTCTGATGTGAAACTGAATAAAATGGGTTTTCTTTTAATGAGTTAAAAAGCATTTTGATTTTCATGCTGTAGCCCATGGCATAGCTGAATTAAATTATTTCCTAGGAGCAACTACCCATCTGAATTTATCTGGAAAAAGCATCACTTTCTTCTGAAGAAATAAGAACTGGATTAATTTCTCCAGAGACTTTCATATTATAATATCATTTACAATGTAAGAATATAATACAGACTCACCTGAAGAAAAGGGTTTAGGCTTATTCAAGTTATTTAATTCTATAAGAATTTAGGGAGTGCTTACTGCTACAAACTACTACTTGTGAACAAGACTGGACTAAGATACTCTCTGAAGAGTATCCTCAGGGGTACCTGGGGGGCTCAGTGTTTGAGCATCTGCTTTTGACTCAGGTCATGATCCTGGGGTCCTGGGATCCAATCCCACTTTGGGGTCCCTGCAGGGAGCCTGTTTCTCCCTCTGCCTGTGTCTCTACTTCTCTCTCTATGTCTTAAATAAATAAACAAATAAATAAATAAATAAATCTTTAAAAAATAGTATACTCAAATCTTCAAAATACTAGTTACGTCAAAGGAACAATTTATTTTCCAATATAAAGGCGTTTCCCTCATTCTGAAGAGACAACAAATCTCCAATATGCAGAAATACTAAACAAATAACTAGAACTTCAAATTCTTTATTATCAAATGCAGAAGAAAATGTCAAGAAGCAAGTAATAATAATCAAACTATAGTTATATTCATTAGTGTTGATCAGTTCAAGACAATAAGGGTCATAAAAATATTATAGTCATTTCCAGAAATGAAAGGAGGAAAGGACTGCTTAAATAGATTTCTCTGGAATAATTTTTTACTAGCTCGAATATTCTGTATTCTATACTTTATATATGTTATTCCTAATTATTAGATTTTTTTATGACTTTATTAGTATAACATAAAGACATTTTAGGGCTTCCATTAGGCTTTAGAGACACAGTAAATTTTTGAAATAACAAAAGGAATCAAGACTAAGAATTTATTACTTAGAATTCTTCAAAGCAATTTCAATATATAGTTCACAGATTTGATATCAAAAGCATAGTTATCTCATAGTAATTTGAACTATTGAAGCCCACTTCAATTTTTGGTGTATTTTTAAAGACTTTTTGTTATAAATGATACGGTCATTTTAAACTCATATATGTAAAAATTAGAAACAAAAACTCAAATTTAAATTTTTGTAAATATCTTCAAAGTATCTAATCTATATATCCTAAATAATCATAAATTTGTTTCTGCTGTATCTCTTTCAGTAATAATATTATGTCTTTAAAAATTCAGAAATATATACTTGTATTTTAAAAAGGAAAGAAATGTAAGACTTAAAGTGAAATTGATTACACTAATTTTCTTTATAATAGGTAAGAATATCTAACATAATTAAGTAATAGAAATAATTTTAAAATAGCGATAAGGTTGATTATGTTAAACGTTAAAGATTTCTTTATCCAAAAACATCATTCAATATCATTAAGATATTGAAAAGGTAAGCCATTGAACAGGAAAGATATCTGCAATACATACAATCATTGCGTCATAAAAATATAAAGGACCCTCAAAAAAACACTAAAAAATTCATACTACTAGAAAATGATCCAAAGACTAGAACTGGAATATCGCAGCAAAAATATTGAAATACTCAGAAAGATACTCAAGACTCATTATTCATCAGAAAAGTGCCAATTGAAAGCATAGAAACATATCACTACACATTTCTTATAATGCTCAAAGGTGTAAAGACTGGCAGTACCAAGTATTGGCAAGGATGTGGAGCACCTAGATGCTCATGTTCTTCTGAGGCAATTGGTACAATTACTGTGAGAAGCTTTTTCAACAATAAGAGGGTATGTATATTTGCACTCAGTAATTTCACTGTTGTGTATATACGCAATAGATGTATTCATATAATAAACATTAAAAACATGCAGTAAAAAACATACAATAAGATATTTATGGCAACTATAATCATAATAGCTCCAAAGTGGAGAAAATTTTATCTTCAACGGTAGTAACGTTGGCTAATAAACTTTGGTATATTTTAATAAAAGAGTAACATATGGAAATCAAAATGGTCAGGCACTTAAAGAAACCTAACAATATGTAAAAGTAGCCAGACACAGAAGAACATTTACTGTATGTTCCTTTTTTAAAAAGATTTTATTTATTTATTAGAGAAAAAGTACAAGCAGGAGGAAGGGCAGAGAGAGAAGGAGACTACTGAGCAGAGAGCCTGATGTGGGGTTGGATCCCAGGACCCAGGAAAGGATTTATCTTGAGGTTATTATTGATAAAATAGTGATGTTCACTTTGTGCTAATTCATAAATCATTGAATCCATAATTTGCATACATATTTATCTGCATAGCTTTAAAAACCCAATACAATATTTATTAATATAATTATTAATATAATTATAAATAAAATCATCAGATTACCTTGTTATAGAAAATAGACAGATATTAACTACTAGTTTAAAATATTGAATATTTCTCCCAATTTAACTCAGTATTACAGATTTAGCAGAAATAGATCTATAAATTAAAATTAATAAAGGCTTCAAAAAATTGAAGAAATGTGTAAGCAATATTGTCAAAATGTTCATAATAAGGGATATTTCTATCTATTTTACATCCTTAAATTTGGCTGTCAAGTATTTGCCCCAAGTTGAACCAGTTATAAAAGATTTCAGGGGGGATCTAGGTGAAGTATATTTATATCCTTCATACAATGGCTTATTTTTATTGCATTTCTCAATAGAGATTCTAAAAATTATATTCAGGCCAAATACTCTTTCAATAAAGAAATCTTAATAACCAGCAACACATTGCTTTCTAAGTAGTCCCTAGCATCCAACATACATTATACTTTCAAATTAATGCAATATTATGACAAGATTACTTTAAAATTACTTGTGGGATCATCAGAGTTAAACATCAGTTTGTCACATGAAGCACTATATTTCTTCTCTGGTAAATGCAATTTGTTCTAAAATTAAGCAACCCTTGACATATCTTCATCAAGTAAAGATCAAATCTTCCTCTTCCTCTTTTTCTTCTTCTCCTCCTCCTTTTTTTACTTTTTTCCTCCTCCTCCTCCTCCTCTCTTCCTCCCTTCCTCCTCTTTCTTTCTTCTTTTTAAAATATAAACACCTGTCTTAGATGTATCATTTATCAATAATTAAAATCCTTTAGTTTGAAGCAAAATATGTCTTATATTTTTAAAAACACTGTATTGGGGTATATTGACATATAAAAAGCTGTACATACTTAATTTATAGAACCTAATGAGTTTCGAGATAAATATACACCCATGAAACAAACCATCACCACAATCTATGCCAAAAACAAAACCATCCCCTCCAAAAGTTTCCTTCCATTTTTAAAAAATAATTAATTTTGTGTGTCTTAGGAACACTTAATATTTGATCTGCCCTTTTAGCAAGATTTTGCGTTAACAACACTGTGTTAACAACACAGTATTGTTAACTACAAGCTACTACACTGTATAGCAGACCTCTAGGACTAACACCTTGTATCAACAAAGCTTTTTACACATTGACTAAAACTTTTACATTTCTCACTCTCCTGCCCCTGGAAATCACCATTCTACTCTCTGCTTCTATGACTTTGACTATTTTAGATTCTTCATGTAAGTGGTATCGTGTAGTATCTGTCATTTTTCATCTGACCTATTTCACTTAGTATAATGTCCTCCAGGTTCATCTATGTTGTTGCAAATGGCAGGATTTCCTTCTTGTTAAAGACTGAATATTCAATTGTATGTATATGCCACATTTTCTTAAATATGACGATAAACTGAGAAGGAAAAATACAATTCATAGGTGCTTCAACTGGGTAGAGGGATATTTCTTTACTTACAAATTTTAAAGAAAATCTTGTGACCTCTCTAGGAATAATTTCTTAATTGGTCATAGAAGATGAATTCTACTCTCCTCCACAAAAATATGAATTTTAATTTATAAAGTATTTTGATAGGGAGTATTTCAAAATATTCAAGATATGGGAGCATATTATATTGATTCCCTTTGCAATGACTCAGATACTACTTGAATGGCAATGGAATAAATCAAGGTGTTTTGGAATTCCCCACCCCATCCAGACCTTACTGTCACCTAAATGAAAAAAATCATGTTTTGACTTATATTATTTGTTTTTCTTTAAATGTTGAAACTTTGGCAAATTATAAAATGTACATACACTATACATGTTAAATCATATATTCATAAAACAAAATTTGGAAACACAATTTTCATCCACACATCTTTAGAAATAATCACATATACTTTTGTATATATGTATATCATGGATATACATAGTCAGATGCTATGCAGTAATACTGGAATAATAATCAAAGGAAATCATATAACAATTATTAAAAAATCACATTATTACATGTTTGATAGAAATGCTTTTTCATATTCTTTTTTACAGGGAAAAAATTTTGTTCTGTAAATCAAGCAAATTCTGAAGAACTACTAAAGATTCTTCTTTCTTAAGAGTTTGGTTACCTGGAAATGCAATAAATTCAATTAGCTTGTAGATATAGAAATAACACTCCTCTTTAAGAGCAATGAAAAGAACACCATTTAATTAGAAAGTATCTAAAGTTCTCATATAGAAATATCCTTTTCTATCACTCAGGAAATATGTATTGGGTGACTGGTATGTTCCAGGCACATGACACATGCATGGAATATACTAGAGATGCATTGGTGCTCATACTCTAGTGAGGAGAACTTTACTCTAGTAGAGGAGAACTCTACTCCTAGTAGTAGTGCTCTAATTGTATAATGAAGAGACAGACACAGTGGAATTGCAATACTTAAGATATTGGCAAGAGAGCAGTGAAATTATAAACTATCAGATAAGCCAACTCAAAAAGGATATAAAATGAGAGTGATAATGAATGATTTTTTTTTAGAAAAAGATCAAAGCTGTTGAGATTAAACAACAATTAGGGTTATGATGAGTAAATACTTTAAAAGGATATGAAATTGTGGTCACACAGTGAGAAGTAATTTATTTTCTATATGACAATGGAGTTGAGTGACTAAAGTAAAGTGAAGGCACACATCCATTAAAATGAAAAGAAGAATGATATTTTGAAGTGGTTAGTGAGTAGTCAGCATGCAAATTAACAAAATACAGGATAAATGCACGAATTGGTAAAAAATTCCTGGAGGAATCTAGGTTTCACTCAAGGACTGGAAATATAAGAAATATTCAGTGAAAGGAACGATGATACGACGGAGTTTTCCAGAATAGATGTGTTTTCCAGAACATAGAATTTTCAGAGCTAAACTGGGCACGTCCTGGGCAAGCAGGATACATTGGCTATCTTAAATGAAAGTCAAGGGCTACAAGTATAGGAAATATTGGTGAAGAGATTGATGGAATTTGCATATGATGAAATGGATACTGGAAGGTTGGAGAGAAAGGAGGATAGAGTTTGTTAGGGAAAAGTAGAGATAAGCAGAGGCCAAATCATAAAAGCGACTTTATGGCATGCCAATCAGTTCAAATGGAGGCATTCTTATTCTTGTTAGGAAAGAAAGAAAGAAAGAAAGAAAGAAAGAAAGAAAGAAAGAAAGAAAGAAAGAAAGAAAGAAAGAAAGAAAGAAAGAAAGAAAGAGAAAGAAAGAAAGAAAGAAAGAAAGAAAGAAAGAAAGAAAGAAAGAAGAAAGAAAGGAAAGAAAGAAAGAAAGAAGAAAGAAAGAAGAAAGAAAGAAAAGAAAGAAGAAAGAAAGAAAAGAAAGAAAGAAGAAAGAAAGAGAGAGAGAGAGAGAAAGAAAGAAAGAAAGAAAGAAAGAAAGAAAGAAAGAAAGAAAGAAAGGACCATTCCGAAATCTTTGAAATAATGAATAAAATAATAAAAGGTTTATGTAAATTTCATATAACAGTGTAGGATATAAACTATATCCTACTGACAAAATTCTGTTCTTACCTCTTGCAACCCTCCCTTACTGGCCAAGATAAAAGTGGTGGAATTTAGGATGTGTACTTTACATTCCAAAGCTCTCCTGGTGATCCCTAGGGCCAAAAACACACCTGCTGGGAAATTCTGTGTTGAATTCTCCTGAAGCAAGATTCCTCACATAGATTCTAGATCCTAGTGGTTCAATTTAGAAATAAGCAAGGCCATGTGTGAATAAGGACCTGAGGAGCTTGTACCCCTGTATCTCTCTGCCACTCACTACTTGCCTGCACTCTACTTCTCTTGCTTTACTGTATCTTTGTTTTTAAGTAAAAGCCTTACTTGAATATGCTCCGTGGAATCTTGTGAATTCGCTGAAATATTTGAAGTGGTGAAATCTTTATACTCACTATATGAAAAACAAATTATATTTTCACGATATGCTTTATATTTATATGTAACTCCTATACATTTTATGTTGGGTTTCACTCATAAAGCTCCTACTTCCCAGACATGAAGGAGAAAAAACAGAGGGGAAGAAGTGTTAGAGTTATTATTTATTTGTGATATTTCACAATTACATTCCTTATTCTAAATAGTTGATAAATTTTCTAAAAAATTCTCCTTAATCCCTATTCTCCCTAAAAATATCTTGAGTTAATTATCATATTATTATATTATCATAAGTCATCAATGCTAGTAACATGGAGTGATCCCAAAATACATATTATACTGAGGACAGAGTTAGTAGAGGGAGTATTTTATTTTTATTTTATTTTATTTTTTTAAAGATTTTATTCATTTGTTTGAGAGACAAAGAGAGCGAGGCAGAGACACAGAAAGAGATAGAAGCAGGCTCTATGCAGGGAGCCTGATGTGGGACTTGATTCCAGGACCACAGGATCACGCCCTGGGACGAAGGCAGGCGCTCAACCACTGAGCCACCCAGGCATCCCAAGGGAGTGTTTGAAAGACAAGACTTCTGTGTTTTCTTTTATGAAGGGTAGATACTTTGCTGACAAATTAAATAGCCTATGTAATATGTAATTTCATTATTGGATATTAAAATTTTATTTATTTAATATTAATGACTCAATAAGTATTTCATACCTCTTACAAATAAAGTTTAAATAATTAGGGTTTTATTAATATTAAGGAATTACATGAGTATTGCACTTCAGAATAATGATTATTATTATTTTAAACATAAAACATTGTTATATGAACAGTGGGATACCATTAAAGTAAATTAAGGTATAGAAAGACACAGTGAACCTTGTGTTTTGGAAATATTTCATTGGCTAAAATAAGGAGAATGAATAGAAGGGGCATAGACCTGAAATCAGAGACAATGAATTAGAGTTAATGGGGCAAGAAATCAGGGTGAGACTTAATACGACCTAATGTGGAAGAATTTACAGAAAATAGAGAAATACTATGTTGAGGGAGAAATCTGAAAACATGAGTAAAGTAAAGAAGGACTGCTGGGAACACACGAATGAACTTTATCTCTTTATAATTTTACAAAAGTCTAAACTAATTAAAGTCTAGAGCAGAGTTTGGCAAACTAAAGCCTGCAAGTTGGCCACTTGTTCTTATAAATAAAATTTTATTGGAAAGCAGCCACACCCATTGGTTTATGTGATGTCTAAGGCTACTTTTTACACAAAGGCAGAGTTGAGTAGTTGAGACAAGACCAAGACATATGTAAAACATAAAATACTTACTGTGTGGCCCTTTACAGAGAATAGTTAGTAAAGGTAAAATACTTTAATTTCTGGAAATATTTTGTGATGTTTCAAAATATTTTGATTTATATATTAGCATCTTCTAAATCCTATACGTATAAAGGTAATGTGAACTAAGGGATTTTTATCTTTATTTTTATTTTTTTATTTATTTATTTTTTAATAAATTTATTTTTATTGGTGTTCAATTTGCCAACATACAGAATAACACCCAGTGCTCATCCCATCAAGTGCCCCCCTCAGTGCCCATCACCCATTCACCCCCACTCCCTGCCCTCCTCCCCTTCCACCAACCCTAGTTCGTTTCCCAGAGTCAGGAGTCTTCATGTTCTGTCTCCCTTTCTGATATTTCCCACCCATTTCTTCTCCCTTCTAAGGGATTTTTAAAAATTGAACAAATGGAGAAGTAATATTTCTAGTCTGAATTATGCAGCACTTTAAGTAACTTTTCTCACAACACTGGCATTATTGCATTGTAAAAAGTAATAAGAATTGTAATTTCTTTTTCAAACTAATTTTACACAGCATTCCCAGTTAAGTCTAAACTTCACCTCATTTACATATGATTAGCTGGAAGTTTAAATGGATATAACTTTGAAAAAATTTATCAAAGAACACATCAAATAATAGTTTTAGTAGTTAACAATGATTTTATAACTATGACACTAATTGAGTTTTATAAAGTTCTTCAGACATTTATAAAATTACAGGAAATGCATTAAAATACATAAATACTAAAAGAATTTGGGCTCAATGGAATAAGAGTTGAACTTTCCAATTAATTGTCTGCCAAGCCCTTTTATCTTCCAATCAAATGAAAGGGTAAAACTAAACCCTATCAAGGAATGCGAAAGAAAAGGAAAAGTCATTTTGATAATGTTATTAACCTAAATGGATAATCTACAGTTTTAATCATTGCCAACTGTTTTTTATTGATTCTGAAAACTAAAGACTATCCTAATTCCCACTCTGGCCTATCCATTAGGTTGTCAAATTGATAAAACCTTAGACGTGTTTGATTAACAGAAATTTTTTCTAAAAATTGTTTTAAAATCATTTTTATTGAGAAATGTAACAAATGCTTAAGTGCTGCATATAATAGAGATATATAGTTTAAAGAGAAATAAAACGAATCCTTGTATTGATGCTTTCTTACTTAAGAGACATTAACAGTGTTACTAGCACCCAAATATTAACTCACCTACTTCTTTCTCCATTGTATGAAATATTCTTTTAGATCCTTTAAAGGATTTGCCAAATAAGTACCAATATTTATTTTTCCATGTTTTAAATATCTTTAAAAAACAATTTTTACATTTCTGAGCTATTTTTTGCTCAATATTTGCTTTGAGCTTCATCCATTTTGATGAGTGTAATTGTAGTTCATTAATTTTCAATGCAAATAAAATTCATTTGTATTATTACAATTAATTTATATTTATCCACTCTACAGTTGTAGAACATTTACATTTACATTTCATTTTTTATAAAGATTTATGAACCAATCTGTGAATAGTCTTACACATGCCTCCTGGTACAAAGCACAAGAATCTCTCTCTAGATTAAGTTCCTAAAAACATAATTTCTGTGTTATAGGGTATATGCATGTTGACTTTTCAAATGACTGGACGACCAGTAGCATATGTGAGTGCCTCTCACTCGGCATCCTCACCTACACATTTGATAATGTTTCTTAAAATTTGTGGCTTAATTTGTGATTGTTGAATATTTATTTATTTTCCACAATTATTCTTTTTTTTTTTTAATTTAGCTCTTCTTTCTCCAGTTTTCTAAAGTAGGGGCTTAATTTGTTGATTTGAGATCTTTTCCTTTCTACTACATGTATTTATCACAATCAGTTTCTCTTGAGGCCTTTTTCTTGAATGATGGGTTATTTTATAACGCATTTCTGAGTGTCAACATATGGGTTTTTTTCAGGTACCTTCAGTTTATTTGTTTCTAGTTCAATCCTGTTGCATTTTGGGATCATAGTTTGTATGATTTCTGAAACTGTAAATTCAAGTAAGGTCTGTTTTATGGTTGAGGATATTATTTATCATCACAAATGTCTGATGTGCCCTTCTGAAGAACTGGAATGTTGCCACTGTTAGATGGAGTATTCTATACATATGAATCAGAAAAGTTGACTGATTGTGATGTTCAGTTCAACTACATTCTTATTGATTTTCTACCAATTTTCTCTCTCAATTACTGACAGAGGGATATTATAGTCTCCAGTTCTAGTAGTGGATTTGCTTATTCTTATTTTCAGGTCTGTCAGGTTTTGCTTGATTTATTTTGTCACTAGTCACATCTTGTTAGATGCAAATTTAAAATTGTTATGGCTTTTGGAAAACTGACTTATGTTTAATTAGGTAATGACCCTCGTTATCACTGATAATTTTCCTTATCTGAAGGTCTGCTGTGCCTGAAATTAATATAGACTCTTGATCTTCCTTTTTATTGATGGAATATCTTTCTCCATTCTTCTACCTTTAACTTATTCGAGTCTTTGTACTTAAAGTCGGTGCTATGAAGACATCATATAATTAGGGGTCTTTTAAATTTAATCTGACATTCTATGTCTTGCAAGTAGTTGGTTTAGATCACTCACATTAAAGTGCTCATTGACATATTGGGTTAAAATCTACTCTTTGTAACTGGTTTCTATGGTGCATTTATTCTTTGATTCTATCCCCATGCCCCTCCCCCCATCTTTATGTCTTCTCTGTTTTTTTTTTTTTATTTTTTGAAAGGGATAGCATGCACAAGCTGGTGGGGATGGGCAGAGAAAGAGAAGAGAGAGAATCTTAAGCAGGCTCCACACCTTGACTGGAGCCCAAGGTGGGGCTCAATCTCACAACCCTGAGATCATGACCTGGGCAGAAATCAAGTCAGATGCTTAACCAACTGAGCCAGTCATTGAGGAGCCCCTCTTCTCTGCTTTTAATTTAACTTTCAATGATGTCATTTTCCCTTTTTGTAGGTGTTCTAGGATTTACAATACACATTTTAAAATAATCTGAGTCCACTTTGACAACATAGCACTTTATGTGTAGAACACAAACAAGATGGCAGAGTATTCCCGTTTCTTCTCTCTTGTTCCTCTCTTTTAACATTTCTTGTGGAATATGTTTGCTAGCAATGAATTTCCCCAGCTTTCTGTTTTCTGAGAAATTCTTTTTTTTTCCCCCTGCTTTTAAGGCTGTCTTGCAGCTTTTGGTGAAAGTTGGACATGTTGTATCTTATAATTAATATTAAACTAAACAGGGCTTTACTGGAAGATAAGTATTAATCTGAAGAGGAGTTGGAATATATTTCATGCTTGTTGCAGTTGTAGGTGCCAGAGGATTCAGATTCCTTTACTGTCCTTGTTTTTGTCTCCTTACTTGGTTTTCAGGCTCCCTTTTGTAGTCTTAGAATCTGTGTCTTACAACTTTTACAGCTTTTAGACCACTTTTATACTGTTATTGCCCCAGTGTTGACATGTCTTATGGGAGGTGCATCCTTCTAAAATCTGATAATTCTCAATCTACTCATGAGACTTTGCTTCAGGCTGTGACCTTCACAATTGTTTATGCTCCTTTTCCAAGGGTTCTCTCCTTCACTGCCCTCTATTCCTTTCCCTTACAATTTTATTTTCAATTTATTTTCTCCAACTCTTGTCTTTTGTTAACTAAGTATTTTTCCTACTTAGGTTTAGACTAGAAGGCAGGTGTGGTATGAAATGGGGAAGAATCATATTTTCTAACTGGGATAATGTGTCAAAATTACTTTCTGGTCTGTTTTTTTTTCCCTAGATACTGGGTCTTTGCAACAAGAGTGGGTTCTATGATGCCTACCCCTGCCAAGACTATGAGGAAATCTTTCTCAGATCCTCATCATAATAATTTATTTGGTTACTGGATGGAAAGTAACAGAAGTCCCCTAATACTGAAGCTACCAGCAGTGATCCACTCTTATCATAGTCTAAACTCAGCCTCTAGCCATTCATGAAAATTACCATTCAAATGTACCTACCAATTTATGGTGTTTAGTGGCTTTCATTTTGTTTTGATAGATTTTAGCTGAAACTGGATTTACTTATCTCTCCAGATTTGGAGGTGGTAGTTTGTCCTATGACCATTGTATGATGAGTCCAGAGAAAAGGCCTTTGATTTTTAGTTTAATCATCTTCTTGCTGTAAGGATAAGAGTAGCAAGTTTCTAGACCTTTACATATCTGAGCTTAAATAGAAAGTCTCCAGCTTTTATTTTGAAACTTTGTGAATATCTTTAATTTTTTTCCTTGCTTGATACCTAGGTTTGGTTTCTGTTTTGTTAACCTATTTAAATACTGCATCTTATATATGATTAAAGTAAATTTACCTTTATTGATATGAAGAGTAATTTGGCCTTAGTTCAGATATTGTTTTATATTTTATTTAAATATACATAATTTTATATACATTTTGTTCCCTTTCTTTAAAAAAAATATTTTATTTATTTATTCATGAGAGACACAGAGAGAGAGGCAGAGACACAAACAGAGGGAGAAACAGGCTCCCTGTGGAGGGCCCAATGTGGGACTCATCCTAGGACCCCGGATCACATCCTGAGCCGGAGGCAGAAGCTCAACTGCTGAGCCACCCAGGCATCCCTTGTTCCCTTTCTTAATCTCTTTGTATAGTGTGTGTGTGTGTGTGTGTGTGTGTGTGTCAGTGTGTGTCTAGCTTTAGTATTTGCTATTGATTCCCTGCTGTAAATAATAATGTTAATAACCTCTTCTTGTTCTTCCCTTTGCTCCCATCAGCATCCAATTGAAGTAATACATTTTTTTTTCACTTTCAGAAAATAGTTATTAAAAAAATCTGGAATCTTATTCTACTTTCATTTGTTCTTCCTTTTTTCTTGAATTTTTAAAATTATTTTTTTTCATCATTACTAGGTCAAAGTCTGTAAGCATTACATAATCTATAATCCCCTACCTCTACAATTTACAGTTAGTTGTATGGGTACTTTTAGGCATATTCACTGTGCACTACCAGTAAATGTGTTCAGACTTTTCTAGTCATTTTGTCTATCTGAAGGCCATACTTTAGTTGTTTCTTCAGGAAGCCCTCAAGGAAACAATATTCTCTGCACTCTTGCAGACAAAACAACTTTTCTTCAGAATTGAATTTCAGGGTCTGTTTCGCTTGATATAAAATCCTGGCCTCACACTGTCTTTTGTTTAGTATTTATTTATTTGTTTATTTATTTTTTGTATATTTTTTATTGGAGTTCGATTTGCCAACATATAGCATATCACCCAGTGCTCATCCTGTCAAGTCCCCCACTCAGTGCCTGTCATCCAGTCACCCAACCCCCTGCCCACCTCCCTTCCACTACCCCTTGTTCATTTCCCAGAGTTAGGAGTCTCTCATGTGCTGTCACCCTCTCTGATATTTCCCACTCATTTTCTCTCCTTACCCCTTTAATCCCTTTCACTCTTTTTTATATTCCCCAAATGAATGAGAATGGTCTCATAATGTTTGTCCTTCTCCGATTGACTTACTTCACTCAGCATAATATCCTCCAGTTCCATCCACGTTGAAGCACATCATGGGTATTTGTCGTTTCTAATGGCTGAGTAATATTCCATTGTATACATAGACCACAGCTTCTTTATCCATTCATCTTTGATAGTTTGGCTATTGGGGACATTACTGCTATAAACATTGGGTTGCAGGTGTTTCACTGCATCTGTATCTTTGGGGTAAATCCCTAGCAGTAAATTGCTGGGTCAGAGGGTAGCTCTATTTTTAACTCTTTGAGGAACCTCCACACAGTTTTCCAGAGTGGCTGCACCAGTTCACATTCCCACCAACAGTGCAAGAGGGTTCCCCTTTCTCCACATCCTCTCCAACATTTGTGGTTTCCTGTCTTGTTAATTTTCCCCATTCTCCCTGGTGTGAGGTGGTATCTCATTGTGGTTTTGATTTGTATTTCCCTGATGGCCAGTGATGCAGAGCATTTTCTCATGTGCTTGTTGGCCAAGTCTATGTCGTCTTTGGTGAAATTTCTGTTCATGTCTTTTGCCCATTTCATGATTGGATTGTTTGTTTATTTGCTGTTGAGTTTAATAAGTTCTTTATAGATCTTGGATACTAGCCCTTTATCTGATAGGTCATTTACAAATATCTTCTCCCATTCCGTAGGTTTTCTTTTAGTTTTGTTGATTGTTTCTTTTGCTGTGCAGCTTTTTATCTTGATGAAGTCCCATTAATGCATTTTTGCTTTTGTTTCCCTTGCCTTTACAGATGTAACTTGCAAGAAGTTGCTGTGGCCAAGTTCAAAAAAGGGTGTTGCCCGTATTTTCTTCTAGTATTTTGATGGATTCTTGTATCTCTTTGTGTCAGGTATAAGAGAATGGTGCAGTTTCATTCTTCTGCATGTGGATGTCCAATTTTCCCAGCACCATTTATTGAAGAGACTGTCTTTTTTCCAGTGTCTTTCCTGCTTTGTCAAATATTAGTTGACCATAGAGTTGAGGGCCCATTACTGGATTCTCTATTCTGTTCCACTGATCTATGTGTCTGTTTTTGTGCCAGTACCACATTGTCTTGATGGCCACAGCTTTGTAGTACAACCTGAAATCTGGCATTGTGATGCCCCCAGATATGGTTTTCTTTTTTAAAATTCCCCTGGCTATTCGGGGTCTTTTCTGATTCCACAAAAATCTTAAAATAATTTGTTCTAACTCTCTGAAGAAAGTCCATGGTATTTTTTTTATTTTATTTTATTTTTTTTACTTATTTATGATAGTCACAGAGAGAGAGAGAGAGAGAGAGAGAGAGAGGCAGAGACATAGGCAGAGGGAGAAGCAGGCTCCATGCACCGGGAGCCTGATGTGGGATTCGATCCGGGTCTCCAGGATCGCGCCCTGGGCCAAAGGCAGGCGCCAAACCGCTGCGCCACCCAGGGATCCCAAGTCCATGGTATTTTGATAGGGATTGCATTAAACGTGTAAATTGCCCTGGGTAGCATTGACATTTTCAAAATATTAATTTTTCTAATCCATGAGCATCGAATATTTTTCCGTCTCTTTGTGTCTTCCTCAATTTCTTTCAGAAGTGTTCTGTAGTTTGTAGGGTATAAATCCTTTACCTCTTTGGTTAGGTTTATTCCTAGGTATCTTAACTTTTGGGTGCAATTGTAAATGGGATTGACTCCTTAATTTCTCCTTCTTTAGTTTCATTGTCAGTGTATAGAAATGCCACTGATTTCTGGGTATTGATTTTTTATCCTGCCACACTGCTGAATTGCTATATGAGTTCTAGCAATCTTGGGGTGGAGTCTTTTGGGTTTTCTAGGTACAGTACCATGTCATCTGCAAAGAGGGAGAGTTTGACTTCTTCTTTGCCAATTTGAATGCCTTTTATTTCTTTTTGTTGCCTGATTGCTGAGGCTAGGACTTCTAGTACTATTTTGAACAGCAGTGGTAAGAGTGGACATCCCTGTCATGTTCCTGATCTTAGGGGAAATGTGCCCAGTGTTTCCCATTGAGGATGATATTTGCTATGGGCTTTTCATAGATGGCTTTTAAGATGCTGAGGAATGTTCCCTCTATCCCTACACTCTGAAGAGTCTTGATCAGGAATGGATGCTGTATTTTGTCAAATGCTTTCTCTGCATCTATTGAAAGGATCATATGATTCTTGTTTTTTTTTTTCTTGTTGATATGATCTATCATGTTGATTGCTTTATGAGTGCTGAACCAGCCTTTCATCCCGGGGATAAATCCCACTTTGTCATGATGAATACTCTCCTTAATGTACTGTTGGATCCTATTGGCTAGTAATTTGCTGAGAATTTTTGCATCTGTGTTCATCAGGGATATTGGTCTATAATTCTCCTTTTTGGTGGGGTCTTTGTTTGGTTTTGGAATAAGGTGATGCTGGCCTCATAAAACGAGTTTGGAAGTATTCCATCCCTTTCTATCTTTCAGAACAGCTTTAGTAGAATAGGTATTGTTTCTTCTTTAAACATTTGATAGGATTCCCCTGGGGAGCCATCTGGCCCTGGACTTCTGTGTCTTGGGAGGTTTTTGATGACTGCTTCAATTTCCTCCCTGGTTACGGGGGAAATTGGCCTGTTCAGTTTTTCTATTTCTTCCTGTTCCAGTTTTGGTAGTTTGTGGTTTTCCAGAAATGAGTCCATTTCTTCTAGATTGCCTAATTTATTGGCGTATAACTGCTCACAATATGTTTTTAAAATAGTTTGTATTACCTTGGTATTGGTTGTGATCTCTCCTTTTTCATTTGTGATTTTATTAATTTGAGTCTTTTTTCTTTTTAATAAGGCTGGCTAGTGGTTTATCCATCTTATTAATTCTTTCACAGAACAAACTCCTGGTTCTGTTGATCTGTTCTACAGTTCTTCTGGTCTCTATTTCATGGAGTTCTCCTTGAATCTTTATTAACTCTCTTCTTCTGCTTGGTATAGGTTTTATTTGCTGTTCTTTCTCCAGTTCCTTTAGGTGCAAGGTTAGCTTGTGTATTTTAGTTTTTTCCAATTTTTAGAGGGATGCTTGTATTGCAATGTATTTCCCTCTCAGGACTGCTTTTGATGTATCCCAGAGATTTTGAATGGCTGTATCTTCATTTTCATTAGTTTCCATGAATCTTTTTAATTTTTCTCTAATTTCCTGGTTGACTCTTTCATCTTTTAGCAGGATTCTCTTTAACCTAAGGCGTTTGAATTTCTTCCAAATGTTTTCTTGTGATTGAGGTCAAGTTTCAAAGCATTGTGGTCTGAAAATATGCAGGGGATAATCCCAATCATTTGTTATCAGTTGAGACCTGATTTGTGACCCAGTATATGGTCTATTCTGGAGAAAGTTCCATGTGGACTTGAGAAGAATGTGTATTCAGTTGCATTTGGATGTAAAGTTCCGTATATATTTGTGAAATCCATCTGGTCCAGTGTATCATTTAAAGCTCTTGTTTCTTTGGAGATGTTGTGCTTAGAATATCTGTCATTTGCAGAAAGTGCTGTGTTGTAGTCTCCCAGTATTAGTGTATTATTACCTAAGTATGTCTTTACTATGGTTATTAATTGATTGATATATTTGGCAGCTACACATTAGGGCATAAATATTCATGATTGTTAGGTCCTCTTGTTGGATAGATTCTTTAAGGATAATATAGTGTCCCTCTTCATCTCTTACTACAGTCCTTGGGATAAAATTTAATTTATCTGATATGAGGATGGCTACCACTGCTTTCTTCTGAGGACCATTTGAATGGTAATTGGTTCCCCAACCTTTCATTTTCAGGTTGTAGGTGTCCTTAGGTCTAAAATGAGTCTCTTGTAGACAGCGAATAGATGGGTCTTGCTTTTTTTATCCAGTCTGAAACCCTGCGTCTTTTGATGGGATCATTAAGCACATTCACATTCAGAGTTACTATCGAAAGATATGAATTTAGTGTCATCATAATACTTATTCAGTCCCTGTTTTTGTGGATTATTTCTTTGGGTTTCCTCTTTCTTTTACAGAGCCCCCTTAATATTTCTTGCAGAGCTCGTTTGGTGGTCACATATTCTTTCAGTTTCTGCCTATCTTGGAAGCTCTTTATCTCTCCTTCTATTCTGAATGAGACCCTTGCTGGATAAAGTATTCTTGGCAGCATGTACTTCTCATTTAGGACCCTGAATATATCCTGCCAGCCTGCCAGGTCTCTGTGGAGAGGTCTGCTCTTAATCTTATATTTCTCCCCATATAAGTTAGGGATCTCTTGTCTTTTGCTGCTTTAAGGATTTTCTCTTTGTCTTTGGAATTTGCAAGTGTCACTATTAAATGTCAAAGTGTTGAACAGTTTTTATTAATTTTAAGGGGAATTTCTCTATCTCCTGGATCTGAATCCTGTTTCTCTCCCCAAATTAGGGAAGTTCTCAGCTATGATTTGTTCAAATATGCTTTTTGGTCTTCTGTCCCTTTCGGCATCCTCTGGACCTTAATTAAAAGAAGATTTTTCCTTCTGAGGCTGTCATTTATTTCCGTTAACCTTTCCTCATGGTCTTTTAATTGTTTTTCTCTTTTTTCCTCAGCTTCCTTCCTTGCCACCAACTTGTTTTCTATGTCATGCAGTCTTTCTTCTACCTCATGAACCCTCGTTGTTAGGACCTTCAGTTAGGATTGCATCTCATTTAATTAATTTTTAATTTCGGCCTGATTAGTTCTAAATTCTGCAGTCATGAAGTCTCTTGAATCCTTTATGCTTTTTTTTCCCAGAGCCACCAATAGCTTTATAAATTGTGTTTCTAAAAAAAATAAATAAATAAATAAATAAATAAATTGTGTTTCTGAATTGGCTTTCTGACATTGAATTATAATCCGAATTCTATAACTCTGTGGCAGAGAGTACTATTTCTGATTCTTTCTTTTGTGGTGAGTTCTTCTTTCTAGTCATTTTGCTCAGTGCAGAGTGGCTAAAAACGAGTTATACGGGTTAGAAGCGCAAACTCTTCTCTCTGTAGCGTTCCAGTTGTTCTCTCTTTAATCTCACGTCGAATTCGTAAATTTTCAGGATGATTTGAATATTATCTAGGTAAATTGGTGGGGACACATGACTTGGGGACCCTATGCCTCTGCCATCTTGACTCATCCCCTTCTTTTGTTTAGTATTTAAAATATAGTTCTACATTGTTTTCTACATATGGCATTGCTGAGCATCTTATGTCAAACTGATTATCTTTTTAAAAACAAATTATTTACATTTTTTCTTGCATGCCATAGAAATGTTTACCTTTTATAAACTCCAGTAATTTTACTAGATTATGCCTTAATATTAGCCGATCTGTCAAATTTTTCAAGACTCTAGTATGCCACTCAGCATGCAATTTCAAGTTTTCCTTTATATTCATAAATGTTTCTTTTAATAATTTTGCATATTTAACTGTTCTTTAGTTTGGATTTTATTTTTTAGAGACTCCTGTTCCAGTTAGGTTCAATTTTCTATCTTTCTAGTCCAGTTTATCTTTCTTTTCTGTGTATTTTTTCCAAATTTCCACCTTTCCAGATTGTTTTTTATTAAAGCATTTTCCTTGATTTGAATTATCTAGTATTTTTCTTTTAGTTTTGTCTTGAATTTTATTTTTTCTGTTACTGCTAATTCAGTTCTTTTAGCATTTCATCAAATCTTCTGTTTATTTCATCATCTTAATTTCTGAGTTTGTCTAATTCTGATTTCTTCAATTTGCATCTGTCTGACTCCAGCAGGAGACAGAAACACACTAGTTATTTCAACAAAACAATTTAGCACAAACGTATTAACTAAATATGCAAGAACCAATATTTAAAGAGAGTATGAATTTATAATAGGGATAGCAATTGCAGAAAGAAGTTACAACCCTAGATCTCAGGTAACAAAAAGGAGAGACTGGATTTCCTGAAGATTTAGAGATTGAAGGAGGGTCCCTACTGAGATGAAACTCAGATATCTGAGGGGGCTGCACTAGTTGGCTGGTGTCAGTTTCTCTGAGCTCAGATGAGATTGCTGAGAAATGAGTACCAGTGGGCTGGTACTAAAATCTCTGAGGGCATGCAGTAAACCTTGTTCTGTGAGGGCTGAAAAATCTGTAAACTAGAATCAACAGCTACTACTAGAATGAATTTCAGCATCAAAGTGAAGACATTGGTAGAGTCATACTGACAGAGGCTGGAAGAAAAATTGGGAATAGAGCTAAACATCAAGGCTCATATCTTCTCTTTCTCCTCCAGCTTCTCAGAACCCTGGTAGTACAGAACTTTCTATTGGGCAAACATAATAAGGAGATGAATGTCAAAGAAAACAGGCAGACTCCCTGCCCTAGCATCATAATGCAGATTGTAGGAGGATGGATGTGAAGCTAAGAAACCACAGTTCAGTAACCCAGATTGTTCTTTATTTTCCTAAATTCATTTCATTTCATATTGAACTGTGAGGCAAAGATGCTCACCTGCCTTTTAGAGCCTTGTCTTTCTGGCATATTTCACTTTCAAAAATAGTGTTATTTAGTCCAGACAGAAAATGAGGACTCCCTCTTGTACTGTTATCAGGAAGTATTCAAAAATCTGACTTTATATTTTCTGAGACTTATATTTTCTGCAGCTCTCTCGACTTTATATCTGAATGTTATCTTTCCTTGACCCAAATCTTGTCCTGACCAACTTAAATTCTGTTCTCAGCAATTTCTCATTGATGTGAGTCTTTGTCCTGGAAAAGGTGCTCACAGTCAGTCAAATGGCCCAGTTCACCTCTCACTGGGTCAACTTTCACTCACCCTCAAACTTAATGTCACTTTCAGTTGTGAAGTCCTCTCAGAGTTTTGTCTGCTGTTCTTAGATTGAGGAACCAATCTTTCTAAGCAGAGTCAGTATAAATCAATATGAGGCAATTGTGTAGTAGTTATTAAATTTCTGGGTTCTTTGGCTCCCAGGATCTTCAGAAATTCCTCAGCTTTGTGCTGGTTGACTTGGATGAGAATTATAGGCTCTTTTTGCTTTTTATTAAATTAATAAACTTGTAAAATTATGTAGATATGTTATACTGCCATCAAAAAACATTAAAAATTAGTGATAGGGACGCCTGGGTGGCTCAGTAGTTAAGCCTCTGCCTTTGGCTCAGGGCGTGATCCTGGAGTTCCGGAATCGAGTCCCACATCAGGCTTCCTGCAAGGAACTGGCTTCTCCCTCTGCCTATGTTTCTGCCTCTCGCTCTGTGTGTCTTAAGAAAAAAAAAAAAAGAATAAATAAATAAAATCTTAAAAAAAAGCTATAAACTTTGAGTCAGCACAACTGATAAGATATAGTCTTTCTTTGAAAGAAAAAAGGCAGGGAAATTAGGAAAGAGAATAGAGTAGCTATCTTTGAGGTTATAATAAAGTTACAGATTTAAAATTGCAGTATACAGCTTAAAATAGGAGATAGAAATAAAATAGAGAGACATATATTTAGGGTGTATTAGCATTGACATGATAATTGAAATCAGGACGTGGGTGACAAGGAAGAGGTTTTAGAAGTAAAATATAAGGAATATAGTGATAATTCTTTTCAATGGTTCCAAGTGTTTAATTTAAAACATTTCTTTTATGCCTTCCGTTTTCTGACCCATGCATTCCAGGTAATGATGTTATGATGCATAAATATACAAAAATATTATATTTTATACTTAGTATTTAGTACATGCATACATATATTCACATTATCATAGTATATTTGAACACACGCACATATATGTATACGTGTTTCTGTAGGTGTATACATATACTATCAATTAAACATTAAATAACTTCAGAAATGCTAAGATGAATTGATATAATCCACCTCCATCAAATGCAAAGATTGTTTTAGTTATTGATATAGGTCTGATGGGTAAATGTTTTTTTAAAGGTAGGTGGTTTTGAAGAATTGAAGTTAAGGATTCTTAAAATTCTTAAATTCCAGGTTGTGATGTCAAACTCTTATTAAGAAAATGAAATTTTAAAGAGATTTCCCAAGGCTGGGAGCTGGTTATTGACCTATAATTAACCATGGGTAAGGTACCTAACTCTAGTCTAATTCAATCCCTACAATTCTGCCTCCTTTAAACTGAACCTAAAGCCAGGGAACAGCCACCAGACTCTTTATTGATTACAGTGTTACCTTTCCTTTCCAGGAGTACTAAATTTTTGTAGCACATATATTCTACATCAGAGTAAAAAGTTTCCAGAATATAAGTTACATTTTTCATGAGTATATGTTTAGCAACTGAGGAAGGCTAAGACAGTAACAGATGGGAAATGGTACTTTCTGTTTATGAACACACATTATTAAATAATAAAACTTGCTACTACTATTAATCTCTTAAAAATATTCTCTTGTTTCAGTTTGCAAAATGCTTCTATTTCTGTTATATTCCAGAAACAGAACAACATCTGATTTGTAAGCAAATGTTACAGTTTCCTTGAACCATGAATGTTATTAATAATATCTGTGTGCACACACCTGCCAAAAAAGAAATAGATATTCAAAATGTTGGTAAAGGATACAATCATAATACAGACAATTGTGTTATGTATTGCTTTTTGAAATGATAAAATATATATTTTGAAGACCTGACTTCTGAAAATATTGACCCTATAAGATGAGTAGTATACAAATATCCCCTATTGTTACATAATTATATAATGCTATCAATATTAATCACAGTTCATATCTTCTGTAAATGAAAAAGAAATAAGATTTGGGTGATATTTACAATTATTTAAAAGTGGTTTGAGGCAGCCCCGGTGGCTCAGCAGTTTAGAGCTGCCTTTGGGCCAGGGTGTGATCCTGGAGACCTGGGATCAAGTCCCACGTTGGGCTCCCACATGGAGCCTGTTTCTCCCTCTGCCTGTGTCTCTGCCTCTTTCTCTCTCTCTTTGTCTCTCATGAATGAATAAATAAAATCTTTAAAAAAAGTGGCTTGAAAAAAGTTATTAATAAATAAGATGAAAATAAATGATTAAAATATTTTAAATATCCCTAAAATAGAACTACCTCACTGAAAATGTTTGATAACATTTGTAAGCTTTTTTAAAAAAATGATTCTTAACACTCTGTATCAAAGCAAAAGATAATGTCTTTATCTATGTTACTAACATGGTATTTAAGGAGACACCAACCTCCTACTGTCCACAGCTGCTTTTAATTCACAAGCAATTGGAATAAGTCAAGCATTACTAGTGAGTCTTTTCTGCTTCTTGCTATGTTATTTCATCTGAGAAGCCATTATGCAAACTAAGAGCATCTGAAGATAGGTACCCCACTTAAAAGTGTTCAGCAGGGATTCTGTTTTTTGTCATTTTTGGCAAATTGCATCATTAAGTTGCATATGTTCTATCATTGGTAGCCATGATTGCCTGGGATTAGTCAACGTGCTCATAAACTCCATGACTTGATAAACTTAATTTTCTTTAGTCAAATATGAAATGAATCTTCAAATATTACTAATGAAGTAAACTGATTTCAAACCATTCAATTAATTACATATTATAAAAGATAGAAATGGGCCATGGGTACATGCCAATTGTTATATACATTTCAGATAATGTTATTTACTTATTTATAATTAATTAATTAATTAATTAATTAATTTCTTATTTCTGATAAATATTTTGCTATGTGTGCAAATTCTAGGAGGGGGGAAGTCTACAAAACCTGGTTTTACTAAACACTATCCACACACTAGATTTGTCCTGACCCACTAGATTTTAAGATAGCGTTCTGCAGGAATTCATAGTAAAAATATTTTTTTCAGAAGCACTCATATCACTGAAATAAGCTTATATTTTTTGTACAACCCCTTATTGCTCCTAGAGTTTTCCGTATTATATAGGACTTACCTTTAGAGATATTTTGGCACACAGGACCAAAGTATCCATTTTTTATTTTGTTTTGAAGTTAACATGAAGTAAATATATAAGTAGATTAATGTGAGATATGACTTTAAACATGTGTAGTACATTTAAAATATGGGATTATCCTGTTTGTTGATCATTTCCATCATTATTGTCATAATAATAATTGACAGATTTAAATAAGATCTTGATGCCTGGTGCAATATTAATAGATTTTTATTTTATATTTAACTTTTACATGGCTTTGTGAAGTAAGTAGTCATATTCTCTTCATTCTACCACCGAGAAGATTGAAGTTCATGGACGTGACATAATCAGCATCAGGGCACACAGCTAGCGAAGCTATCCTTCCAGATAGAGCAATATTCCTAAAAGGCAAAAATACTTTGTATCTTGCCTTAATATTGCTTACCAATGTTCTTATGCCATAAACAACAAAGCCATGTACTTACTGAGCAACTGATTCTTCGAAAAAGAATATACTTTTCAAAAAAGGATCAATTATCTATTTAACTTAGGAATAAAGACAGACAGGAAGGCAAGTGCCCAACGTGGTGTTCATAATTCACAATTTATCTTTTAAAAAGTATAATAAAACAGATTACATTTTTCCAGAGATAAAATTTCATAACTTGTATCACATTCTGGAAAATTCATCATTAGTAGACCACTTGCACAGTCCGGATAGACCTATCTTACTTCTAGCTGACTTGCAATACCTGGAGGCCTCCTCATAATCTGAGATGGTCATTCTAATTCTATCCTTCATCAAAGTATTCCATCCAGTAGGAATGCAGTTAGACCAGAGAAGAGTATGCACCCTGCATTTCTTACAAGTAGTGCATGAAACTTCTGGTCACATCTCCTACAACTTCTGTACTTGACTACAAGTAGCTGCAAGAGAAGCTAGGAAATTGTGTTTTTTTTTTTTTTTTTTTCCTTTGGGACATCCATGTGTTCAGCTAAAATTCTTGTGTTTTATCATTAAAGAGGGGACAATGAATATTAAAATTAATAAACAGACTTTTCAAAGATATGCTTTAGCTAATGGCATGTTTTCACTTCAAAAATGTAATTTTATGTTTTAATGTATTCATATTTCAGCTTGCCATGGGGTAGCAATGAAACGATTTATAGAAAAGTTAGTCTGAAAATCAGTTTCTATACCATTATAAGCAACTCTGCAAAGTTTATGATATTAAGATTAAACTTAATGAAAATATAAAATTGTTATGTGATTATTCAATACTTTGTTTTTTTTTTTATTGGTTGTCCATGCAGTGTGCCATGGGTATTTGCATATGTTTAATATCAAATTTTACATAAGCTATATCACTAAGGTCACTATTTTTGTTTGTCTCAGAGGAAAGAGTGTTTTAAATAATCTCTGGTACTTGTATCACCTTGGATACCAAAGAGAAAGGCATTTGTAGTTAAAAAGATTTCTCTTGTCTTATAAGAAAGAAAAGCAAAACTGTGTCAGTACTTCTTAACTTTTAGTGAAAAGGCTTACTACAATGACAAGGGGGGGGAAAGCTTGTCTTGGAGAGATGTGTTTTGTTTCTTTCTTATGTTACTTAGAAAGAAAACAGGCCTTGTCTCTCTGGAGGGTAGATTGAACTAAACTTAAACCATACATTTGCACCTTCATTGGACTGGACCCTCTCTTCCCCTGATGAAGTCCGTCAGTTGGAAGCAAGGCAAATATCATTAACTTAAGGCTAAAGTTCCGTTCCAGATCATGATACTAAAAGAACCAAGAGACAAAAATATATTTTCATTCAGGAGAAATACAGTATCTAGAGAGTAGAAGTGAATGCAGCTGAGTAAAAATGATTAAGAATGGAGTATGGGCAGAAGGAAAGAAAAGTTGAAAGTCTGGACAAAGCAGAGAGAGCTTAAGAGGTAGTTTGCTTCTGCAGAGCACCTGGTGTCTTCAACCAGATGGTTATAATCTAGTGACGTCTGCTTTACTTGAAACAATGCAATCTCTGAAGACAGTTACAACTTTTCTTCCTCTCACATGGTACTACATGCTTGAGATCTGCACACTCTTCCAGGGAAATAACGTCGAGTATCCTCATCATAGTTATGTTGGTATGGTCTGGTACAGGCTAGTAAGACAGGGTCTTCTGGGAACAGATTGTCTTTATGAGCACTAGAATAATGGGGACTGAAGATATTATGTCCCTCCTCCTTTTCTCCAGGGTTCATCCTTAGAAGACCACCACCAATACCATCGGTGACAAGAGGAGAGGGTAAGGTAAACCCTTTTACTGCAAACTAAAGGAGTTTAGTGAGAAGATTAGGGGAAAAAATAGCCCTGTCAAGCCGGGTGTTATTTTATAGTTATTTTATATTATAACTAATTTTATAGTTTCTAAGTCAGCCTTGTCTACTAATGATTGGTTCCTTAAGGCATTACCCTCTATGGTGGCATAGTCCAGGCAGACCCACTCTGTTCTGTGATAAGTAATGATAATCCTTGGAGGAAGTCTTGCTTGTTAGTTGGTGTAGCTGTACCAATCTATTGCTAAATTATAGCTTAAATCATAATTATTTCTTCCCAAGATTTTTTTTTTAAGATTTTACTCTTTTAAGTAATCTCTACACTTAATGTGGAGCCCAAACCCACAACCCTGAGATAAAGAGTTGCATGCTCCACCGACTGAGCCAACCAGGAATTCTCAAGAATTTCTAAATAATCTCAAAACTACATTTGCACTGCTGTTATATGTATGACATATTCTTTGTAATGATAGCAAACTTCCTTTTGCATAATGTGTCTTGAACAAAGATACTTTAAGACTATATATGGTAAAAAAAAAAAAAAAAAAAAAAAAGGCCTTCCGGGGAGGGGGGAGGCCTTCCTCAGGGAAAAAAAAAAAAGACTATATATGGTGACATTTTATTATTCCTTATTCATATTTTAGAGCTGCACTAGAAACTCTAAGACGTCAAATTTTCCCATTACACTTCAAATGCAATCGTGTGTGTATTTGTGTATGTTAGATATAGGCATATCAAAGTGACAGTTAACCTCTGCCTTGGCAAGACATTTTAAACCCCCCACTAGATATATTATGTAAACCATTCTCCATTACATATATCAAACTATTTCATTTTCCATTACAAACTGTGAACCAAAATAATTTAATATGTGTTATTATTAAAATCCACACTTTAGAGTCCCCTCCAAGTTCTTTAGTTGTTGGTTTAGTTTTTAGGATGTCTAATCCTTGAGGAAACTGTTTTTTCCCTTTGCTTTCTACGACAAAAGATGATTTCAAAGTTTCTCCTATCTCCTTGTTCCTATGTCCATCAGGATTTCTGGCTTCTTCTACTGCATTGAATAACCTGTAGAGTTTTGTTCTTGACTCTCCTGCCTTAAGTTCAATACTAACTTTTTCCATACCTTATCATAATTATTATTTTACATTAATTCTTTTTTTACATTAATTCTTCAATAGCCATATCCTGCCTTATAAGTTTTGGAACAGTTAAAACATTATCACTGGAAAATCTTGTTGACACTTAAAACTATGAAACAACACTGTCCTGTTGTATTTTCTGTGGAGATAGAAACGGTCTGTGTTTGCGTTATTCAGTGTGGTACCCACTAGCCACATTTGGGCATTGAGCACTTGAAATGTGGTTAGTAACACTGAGTAACAGAAATTTTATTTTTTTTACAATTTTGATTTTAGTGGTTACATGTCCCTAGTAGCTACTTTGTTGGATTATGCTGGTCTAAAGCTATGTATAGAATTTTGTCTTCTTTTTCTGGATTTACTATTGCCATGAATATACCCAAATGCTAATTATATGAAGTGAAAACATGCTACTTAAATTCATTCATACATGAATGAATACGCGTATTAATATGTGATCCACAGGCTTCAGATATAGGGATTTCTATTCCATTTTTCCCTTGATCTTTATATCAGCTTCTGGTTTGTCTCTTTGTTTATGATCATTTCCTTTTAGTTTCTTTAGTTCATTTCAGCATCTCTCTAAGTTTCATTTCCTTGAACCAATTTTAGCTTCTTATATCATGTTGAGATATTCTTTGTAGGATAGGACTTGATCTGAGATATTGCCCATCAGCAGGGCCTCCCCTCAGCCCACCATGATCTTTAAAATTTCTAACAGAATAAATATGGAGTTCAGAATAAGGGAAAGCATCCTAGCTTCAGAGCTACTTCTTTAAATCATTGAAAATGCAACTCTGTCCCATGCAGTTCTTAGATCCAATTTCTTCTCTTCAGAGAGGGCTTTTTTTGACTATCCAAACCAAAGTTGATCTTGATCACCCAAGATATGTCTCTGCTACATTTTCTTCATAAACTTTATAATTTTCTGAAATTATGCTTATCACTTTATTGCTCAGAGCAGTAGTCACTAAATAAATAAAATAACTTTAACAAAGTAATTTATTTTTACAGATATGTATTTATTCCATAAAAGCAGAGGCTTCTGTCTTGTTCAGCACAGTATCTCCAAAGTCTGTCAAGCATGATGCCAGCACCATAGTACACATTCAATAATTAGTTATTGAATGAAGAAATAAATAAATGACTAATTTAGCAGTTGGTGGAGGGCATCCTTGTCTTGGATTTCAATTTGAAATCTCCTGACATTTCTTCCTGCATGATGTGCATATCTTTCTCTTCCTCATGCCCAGGTAAATTGGAAAGATCTTGAAGACAGGATTTCATCCCTTGCTCTTTTGTCAAAATTAGACTCAGATGAGAGAAACATGAGTATTTGACACTAAAGCTCTCTAACTATTATTAATTATGTTTTATTTTGAATTCTCCATCTCTCTCTTCCTAGACATATTATGATAATATATAATATCTAGATGTGGCTATGTTTATTGCCTACAGTTTTAAGGATTGAAGACTTTCTTGGACTTGACTCTGTATATCTCTACACTTTGAATACATTATAAATAATCTGTAAACTATAATTTTTTGCATCACAAAAATGAAACCTGTGTTCTAACACAGGTCTTTCATTCTCTTTACAATAATATACTATTTCCACTTTAAGAATAATCACAATATTTATCAATGATGAAATCTTACTATTGACCAAGAATGCTACTTATAGTTTTTTGATACTCCACATTCAGTTTATAAATCAGACTTCATAGATTTATTTACCTCTGAAGAATCTGAGGCTCACAGGATTACGTAATTTACTCAAAGTAATAAACTTGTGGCAGATACAAGGTTTTGGCATATGTTTCTTTGTCAATAAGCCTCAGGTACTTTCTATTTTCTGAAATAAGTTGTCACATCTTAAAGTTGAGTAGGATTCTTAAAAGCAAAATTTGTTGGGTAGAGATTCTCAGGAATTATAATAACCTTTTATGTAAATGACAGTGAGATTCAGAATGGAGATTATTTTGGTGTCCAGTGATCGCTAATCTCTTCTGGCTAGGGAGCAGGAGAGACAAACCTGAATACTATCAATGATTGACATGAGCATTCTTCTGTTTTTTTTTTTTAATATTTTATTTATTTATTCATGAGAATACACAGAGAGGAGAGAGAGAGAGGCAGAGACACAGGCAGAGGGAGAAGCAGGCTCCATGCAGGGAGCCTGATGTGGGACTCGATTTAGGGTCTCCAGGATCACATGCTGGGCTGCAGACGGCGCTAGCCGCTGAACCACCGGGGCTGCTCAACATGAGCGTTCTTCTGGAAGGCACAACTAATATTCAACCCCCAATTCAGCCCTTTATTTTTCTATAATAATAATTCATCCTATGCGACTATTTTGGAAATATATGATGAGCATATTGTGAAGCAACCCTTTTTCTCAATAAGAACTGAACAAGGGACTACAAAGTGATGAAATATTGATAGTAGATATGTATTGTCTGTTCCTGTATGTTTGTGTGTCTGTGTATTACTGATTTAAAGAAAATTTAAACAAAGCAAAACACTTTAAGGAAAAACATTAAATTATTCATTTAAAAAATCAAGGTAGGGAATACATAAATTAGGAAATCCTACCTGATATTTTCCCAGGAAATTTTAAAATTTCTTTTTTAAATTGAAAAAAGGGTGCCTGGGTGACTCAATCAGTTAAGCATTTGACTCTTGATTTTGGCTTGGGTCATGGCCTGGGTCATGATCTCAAGGTCATGGGATCCAGTTCCAAATCTGGCTCTGCACTCAGTGGGAGGTCTGTTTCTTCCCCTCTCCATCTGCCCCTCCCCATGCTCATGCACTCTGCTCTCTCTCGCTCTCTCTCAAATATTCTTTAAAAAATTAAAAAAATAAATTTAATTTAATAAATCGAATGCATTGTTAGTTAATATGTTTTAATACATTTTAATTAATTTATATTTACATCTAACTTTTCTAAAAAGATCTCAGAAAAATCAAAAAAGGAACAAGAGGTGATCTGCATGAAAAGATTTCTTAGTAAATTGTAAAATATTTGTGTCTATGTGCATGTGTGTGCACATATGCAAGTGTGCGGATGTGTTTGCTAGAGTACATTTTACGAGGGCATTTACAGACATAATCATGAGCAAATGTAGGTTTTTTTATAGCCAAGGCAAATGAAGCATGCCTTCAATTAGAAACTTCTGAAAATACACTGTGATAACCTACTGAGAATGCAATTGCTTTTCTTCACAGCATCATACCCACCTCTCTTTAGAAGCCCATAGTATAGAGTATGTGTTGTAAGTGCAATATGTTCTTCTTGAATCATTTTAGTTCATTAAATGCATTTTGTACTTCAAATACCGTTCCAAGATTATACATTTGATATCTCAAAAATATGCACATGCTGCTTTTAGAGTTCAGTGTGTAGAATAAGTGAACCTCAAAAGTCTTAGAACTTTTGTGTTATATAAATGAGTATGTGAAACTTCATATTATTAAGGCTTTTCTGAAACACCTGAAACACTTAAATCCCTAATTCCCTAATGTGTGATTATTCTGTTTTCAGCAGTTAAAATTTAATTTTCTACATCCTTAAGCAAAAACTCAGAAAAAGCTCCTCCTTACCTGATGTTAAAAGCAAAATAAACATATTTCCAAAAGCCAGTTCGATCTGACTGTACCTCATCTTAAGAATTGTAAGGAAACAAAATCAATACCAAATCTTTACACCTACAACTTCTTTTTTTAGTGCTATTGTCAATGGTATTTTTAAAAAACTCAATATCAAATTTTTCATTGCTAACGTATAGATATCAAATTGTTTTTTACATATTGATTTTTATACTAAAACTTTACCAATCTCATGATTAATTTTGTGCTTTTCTGTTGGCTAAGGAGCTTACAACATTCCACTCATTTCCTCTTTCCATTTCTTTGTCATGCATTTAATATTTACATATATTTAAATACACAATATACACAATATATTGCTACTATCTCTGCTTTAGACAGTTGTTAATTAGTGATACTAAAGATCAGGAAAAAAATGAATTTGACAGTTACCTTCATTTCATTTCTATCACTCTAGGGTTTTTGTGTGTAGAAAGACATAGATTCATGAGTTTTATTTTCATGTTTTTATCTAGCATTATGTTTCTTCTACCTAAAGGCTTTTGTTAACATTTATTGAACTACAGGTACATTATCAATGAATTCTCCCAATATTTGGTTACCTGAAAAGGTTTTTATTTGAAAGACATTTGCATTGGGTTTAGAATACTGTTTTCATAGTTTTGTTTTGTTTATTCTTTAAGCATGTAAAAAATGCCATTCTGTCGTGTTCTGACTTGTATAGTTTCTAATAAGAAATGTTTTAATTCTTCCCTATGTTCCCCTTACAAAATGAGTTTATTTGTCCAGGCTGCAATGGAATCTTTCTCTTTGTCTTTCTTTTAAAGTAGTTTTAATATAATATGACTCTGAATGTATGTTTGATATTTATCCCGTTTGTTATTCTTTGAGTTTCTTAAATCCATAAGGATCTGTCATTAATTTGGAGGAAAAGGGATCCCTGGGTGGCGCAGCGGTTTGGCGCCTGCCTTTGGCCCAGGGCGCGATCCTGGAGACCCGGGATCGAATCCCACATCGGGCTCCTGGTGCATGGAGCCTGCTTCTCCCTCTGCCTGTGTCTCTGCCTCTCTCTCTTTCTCTCTGTGTGACTATCATAAATAAATAAAAATTAAAAATAAAAAAAAATTAAAAAAATAATTTGGAGGAAAAATAAGACCATCATTTTATCAAATATTTCTCTACCTTGTTCTCTGTCTCTTCTAGTTTTGGCTTTCCGAATTACACAAGGGTGAAGGGGTGGATTACACAGGTGATGGGGATTAAGGAGTGCACTTGTGACTTCCCACTATTGTATGGAAGTGCTGAGTCCCTGTATTGTATACCTACAACTAATATCACACTGTATACTAACTGGAACCTAAATAAAAACTAAAAAAAACAAAAACAAAAACAAAAAAAAAACCTCTTTTTATATTATATCAGTTTTTGAATGTTTTGCTTTACTTGTTTTATTTTTTTCTCCTTCTTTTTTTTTTTTTTTTCTATTGTTTTAATTAAGCCTTACTCCCAGTCATTGTGTCTCTGTGTCTTGGGCATAAGGTCATCCCAGCCATTTTGCCCTACTCTTGGTTGGAGGTCGATAGGACATATTCCTTCTTCTTTCCTAGAAATAGAGGGAGTTTTCCATTCTTTCTCTCTGGCAATGATGTGTTTTCACAAATGTCCAATGGGGCCAGGATTTGTTGTCTTTCCCTAAGTGATTTAAGTTTTTTTTTAATTTTTTTTTTGTTAGATTTTATTTATTTATTCATGAGAGACACACACAGAGAGAAAGAGATGCAGAGACACAGGCAGAGGGAGAAGCAGGTTCCACACAGGAAGCCCAATGTGGGACTCGATCCCGGGTCTCCAGGACCAGGCCCTGGGCTGAAGGCAGCGCTAACCCGCGGAGCCACCCGGGCTGCCCAAGGCTTTTATTCCATAAGAAAGAGAAAGGACTCAATAAGGAGTCCTTGCTTTTTGTGCAGTGGCTGCTGTCCTCTGTTCCCAGAACCGGGTGACTGGGGATGTTTCTCAGGGTTCTCACTTGCCCCCAATTTTTATGTGAGCACACATTAGGTCTGTGGAAAAAAAGCCTCGGAGTGGGTTCTAATACCCTTTGTGTTTGTGTCTCCCAATGAATCCATATTTTCTTATTTGGTCTTTGGCAGTTTGTTAAAATTTTCAGCTGAATTATTTGATCAGTTTTCAGGGTCATCTTCCTTAGATAAATAAATGCATGTTTATCTTTATTAGAGGTATCCTATTTTCCTTAGATTTTGTGTTAACTTACTGTGCTGTGACCTCAACTGTCTGATGGAGTTTAGAATATTTGTTCAGATAATTTGGAGGATTTGTTTTATTGTTTCTGTTGTAAGAGTAAGAGTGATATTCTTTTTTGGCCTTCCAAATCATGAGAAGCCAAAATTCCCATATATTAGGATCTGCTACCTAATCCGTATAGATGTCATTTTTGTGATTATATGACAAAATTTCACATCAATTTGGATTCTTTAAATATATGTCTTCTAAATATTAACATTTACTTCCTTTTATGTGCTTCTTTTATTTTTTTCTTAATGATTGTTACCTGATACTTTATTTTCAGTCTTAAAGTAAAATAATTATTCGAATCCTTCGTCATTAGTTACCTAAGCTTCAACTCTGAATAAGTTATGCCTGACCTATTCAAAAAAACCTCTATGTAATATAATAATGTTACCATATGACATTTTCCTCCTTTATAGAGCTCTACTTTTGCCTAGAATTTTATAAATTTTTTTTATAAAACTCAGCTGTAAAGCCAAAATATGCTTTCTTTTCATTTTGGTAATATTGATCATTGTTTCATTCACATGAAGATTTCAAAATCAAATTGGCATTCTGTATTATAATATAGCTTACATTTTTTTAAAAAACTTCCATCTTGTGATTCTATAGTATCTAATTTTAGCAAAGTACCTTGAGGAATTATTTAATCCTACAGAAACCATTGTGTAGTACATTGGAATTATATATTCACATATGATTCTTGAAAATTTTTCCTCTAGTTATGTTCTTAAAGTTTCTACATTGCTATTGTGATTATTGACCAGGTAATTTACATATATTATCTTGCCATTTAGTTGAGGACAATGACTCTCTCATACTGTGTTCATGGCCTGTCCTAAACTAATCTTCTAATTCTCAGTACAATAAAATGCTAGAGATTCATTATTCTATAAAATTTCAATATCTTTTTTCATTTTTTATAAACATTTTATTTTTCTAGTATATAACATTTAAGACAAAAGCAATTCTATATAAGTTTTTTAAAAAAGTATCAAGGGTTTCTTCTTAAACACATTCAAATATACCAAGTCAGTTAATGCAATGTTTTTTACGTATTTCCATTTTTTCTGTAGTTTCTTTTTTTAATTTCAATTCAATTTAATTAACATATAGCATATTATTAGTTTCAGAGGTAGAATTTAGTGATTCATCAGTTGCCTATAACACTCAGTACTCATTACATCAAGTACTCTCCTTAAAGCTGACCACCCAGTTATCCCATGCCGCCACCCATCTCCCCTCCAGCAACCCTCAGTTTGTTCCTTACTGAAAGAGTATTTTGTGGTTTGTCTACCTCTTTGTTTTTATCTTATTTTCCCTTCTCTATGGCCCTCTGTTTTATTTCTTAAAAATCACATATAAGTGAAATCATATGATATTTGTCTTTCTCTGACTGACTTACTTCACTTAGCATAATACCATCTAGTTCCAACCATTTATTCTTTTTGATGGTTGAGTAATATTCTATTATATACATAATGGAATTGATGTCTTTACCAGTGAGAACATAACTTGAGGAAAAATTTTCAAGAATCATATGTGAGTATATAATTCCAGTGTACTAAACAATGGTTTTCTGTAGGCTTAAATAATTCTTTGTTTTTGAGACTTTTATTTTGATATAATTTCACATTTACAATGTTGGAAGAATTCTGCAAAGGACTCTCAGCTATTTACCCATTGTTCACATTTTCCCAATTTGTTTTATCATTTAGCCAGTCTTATTCATGCTTTTTTCTCCTTATACATGCACAGTTTATTTTCTGGTTATCTCTAAATAATTTGAGAGTACTTTGATATCATACTCCCTTTTATTAATAATTCAATTATTAACTAATCCTTGATTCATATTCAAATGTTGTTAATTGTCTCAATAACATTCTCAATAACTTTATTTTGTTAATTTAATTTTTTAAAACCATTTTATTTATTTATTTATGAGACACACACACACACACACACACACACACAGAGAGGCAGAGACACAGGCAGAGGGAGAGGCAGGCTCCATACATGGAGCCCGACGTGGGACTCGATCCCGGGACTTCAGGATCATGCTCTGGACCAAAGGCAGTGCTAAACTGCTGAGCCACCCAGGCTGCCCTCTCAATAGCTTTAAAATGTCTGGTCCACTATAACATTTCTGCAATTTTCTGGAAAAAAATGGTTCATGATTTAATTCAGAATTATACATTGGAATTAATCATTATGAAATTTAAAAAAATCATTATGAAATTAGAGTTTTCTTTATTCTGAAATATTCCCTTAGCCTTGATGTTGCAGTGTATTCTATTACATATTACTGAATTAATATTTCTTCTGGGTTTTAAACATTTTCATAAGTCCTTAATATAAATAAATATTTGGATATCAGGTATTGTGCCTATATGTTAAATGTATTCAAAGCAAAATTACTGAGAAAAATCAACTCTTACTTCATTTATTTGTTGAACAAATCCTACTTAACTTCTCTTGTGGGCTACGTCCTATGCTGGCTGTAAGAATGCAGTCATGAAAAGAATTTGTCCTCCATTCAGAGTAAAGAGTCAAATCAAAGAAAATGAAAAAAAAAAATGATTGAGTATCTAATTTAAATTGAGTTGGAGTCAGAGAAATCTTCCCTCTCATTGTGACATCTGACTTTCAACCTAAAGAATGAATAGAAGTGAACTGGTGAAAGTATTTCAGAAAGTGAAACACATGTACACAAGTCCTGGAAAGGCAAGTGAAAGAAAGAGTAGGAGGAGCACAGTAAGGAAGGATGAAAGTGGTTTAAAGTGAAGGTAAAAGATGTACCTGTCACCAGAAGATGCAAGTCCTCCCAGGTTTATTAAGAATTTGGAAGTTTTGGGATCCCTGGGTGGCACAGCGGTTTGGTGCCTGCCTTTGGCCCAGGGCGCGATCCTGGAGACCGGGGATCGAATCCCATGTCGGGCTCCCGGTGCATGGAGCCTGCTTCTCCCTCTGCCTGTGTCTCTGCCCTCCCCCCTCTGTGACTATCATAAATAAATTAAAAAAAAAAAAAAAGAATTTGGAAGTTTAAAAAACAAAAAAAGATTTTGGAAGTTTGTCCTAAGTGGAGTTTTAACTATAGAAAGTGTTTATCTAGGGGAGTCACATGAATAGATCTATATTTAACTGCATATAGTTATCTTTTCCCTCCCCATTTTTAAAATATAATTGTCTTATGTATTTACTCTACATACATTGAGCATCACATTGAATGATACAATAATTTTTGCTTCAACATCAAATATGGTATAAGAAACACATGAGATCAAAGATAGTCATTTTGTTATTCTTCCTTTTAAAATCCATTTTGTTATGATTTCCTTTTCTGAAGTTCCAAGACTTCTTCTGTTACCATTTACTCTCTGTTCAGAGAATTCCTTTAGCCATTCTTCAAGAATAGATCTGCTAGAAACAAATTTTTTTCATCTAAACTTGTCTATATTTCTCTTTCATTCTTGATACATTTTGCATTCCTGTCATATTTTATTGGGTATAAAATCTGTGGTTGACCCTTCTTTTCTTTCAATTCTTAAAAATGTACCCATTCCTTCTGACTCAGTTCCTAGCAAAGCACTGCTGACAGAAAAGGGAGAAGCTGAGAATGTTAACTAGCTCTACCCCCAAGAGTGTGTTCTGTGTCATAGACATCAGATGGATGTGAGGCTTACTCCCTAACCTCTTCATGTTAGTGATGGAATTGGGTTCTGTGTATGGAACAGAATGGTAACTAGTTATGCTTGACCTGCCTTACTGAGTCTCAGGCTGCCCTGCAGTGATGAAGGCTCAGTTCCTGGATTCCACTGATACTACCTGGGAGTGAAATCAGAGTGTGATCTGCCTCTGTTGACTGAGGGGTGAAAAACTAGCTCCCTCTTGGGTCCATGAGACAACCCTACCTCCTGCTTCCATGGTTGGGAGTGGAGTTTGAAGATCACTAGATCTTGCAGAAGCCACAGCGGTGAAGGATGTGGGGGAGGGGTGCAATTTTTCGATTGGTGTTTGGCTGGAGCTGTGAGAGTATTACCAAAAAAAAAATTCTGTTGTTAAGTCACCCTTTTTTGCTCCTTTGGTTAGGGGGAGCAGGAGCTTTTACTTGGAGCTTCTAGTCTGTATCTGTGGGCATTTCAGGACAGCGTGCTTCTCCAGCACCCTGTTGAGATGTATGGGAAGTAACAAGGAGACCCAGGTAATTCACTACCATTTATTAGTTAGGACAAGGAGGCATTTGAAAAGAGGAAGAGAGCTTTAACAGTGTGGGTGGGGAATGGGGAGCTTGGTTTCTACCATAATAAGTTTTCTGTAGGACAGTGGTAATATGACAGTGTGGGCATGATGATGAGTAAAGTGCAATCAGAAAAAATGAGAAAGTAGTGTGGAGAGAAACATACTAGTCTATTTCTCTCTGGAGTTATATGGAGTAAACACTACTTTTTTTTTGTCAAAAAGTTATTTCCTTTCATTATATATAAATGTTATTCTAAATATGAGTCCATTAGAACACATTTGTTGCCTTGGAAGGAATGGAAAAAATAAATATAAAATGAGCTACGAGGCAGCACATTTAAGTGGTTTGTTTTTCACAAAGTGTCCCAAAAAGGAGACAAGGTGTCTGACATCTAGTCTTTTAGTGTCTTCCTCTCCAAAACATATCTGAACATCCGAATGTGGAAGAGAGGAAATTGGGTACCTCAAAATGACTCTTTTAAGAGCTTTTCTCTAGCTCCCAAAGAGATTTGTTTGTTTCTAAGAGATTTATTTTGTTATTATCACATCTGAAATGCACTAGGAAGAAAGAAACAGACTTTTGTTAGCTTGGAACAATAGTAAATCAGCTTTCCTAAGTGCATTTCTGTCCTAAAGATTTATTTTGTTTTGTTATAATTGAGATGACTCAAGGAGACAACAGTATGGAAACACTTTTGATTCTGCATCAGGACAAAGGTCAGTAACTTAAGAGTCAAGTATCCTCGGACTGAAAACACTTTCTAAATATCTGTTGATAGGAAATACTGCTCTAGCGGGGATTAGATCTGTCAGTGCACAACACAACGCAGAATGCAGCACAGCGCTGAGAGCTGGCTGTCCCCAAGACATAAGAAGAAGCAAGCATTTTAGGAAGTATTTATTGTACTCTATTCTTTGGTGATATTGGACAAGCTAAGTAAAGAGTAGAATTGCTGTTTTACCGAAGTCATTTGCTTCATGCACTTTTGAGAGAGTTCAATTTTTATAGCAAAATGACTGCCAACTTTTATGATGCATTAGATGCCATTTTTGTCAGGCACCCATCTACCTTATACAGTTAAAGTATCTGACTTTTAGGTAAATTTGCCAATTGCTCTTCCACTTTTTTACATAGAAAATTAGTTACAGTAGATAGAAAACCACACTCAGAAAAAGGTTCTAATCCTAGCACTACAGTCTGTGATCTCTGTGTGCCTTAGAAAATCTGTTACTTCTCTTAGTTCCAGTTCTTTCATTCATTTAACAAGGATGATAATGCTTATCCAGCAGGCTAGTTTCACTATAATGCATATCTATGAGTTACAGCATAATATGAGCTCTATGGACAGTAGATATTGTTGTTCCCTTAGTGTCAAGAATGCTTATTACCACAAGTATTTTGAGAATGAGAGATTTGTTATAGAAATTTGATAACAGAAACCTGGCAGATCCTGAAGAGGTTAAAATCTGGAAGGGATACAGTGGAGGATAAGAGAAAAATCACCTATTTTCCACCTGCAGCCATGGCATGGGTGAACAAGTTAGAGTTTACAGGAAAATCTGAGAAGCTGATCTGGCTGGTTAAGGGGATTCATGGAGAGATCAGTAAAAATGACTATTTCATCTATATTTCATCTGCTGTGTTTGTAGGCCCCACCTGAATGCTTGGTGGTAGGCAAGGGGCTGCTGCTGGTAAGCAGGGCCAGTAGTTATGGAGACATGCTGGACACAGAACAGAAGACAAAGAGACAACCTGAGACCCACCTCTGTCCATCACAGGGTCTGACCATGACAACCTTCCAAGAATAAAGGCCTCTGATTTTCTTCCAAATTCCAAATTTCATACAAGTTCCTCTTTTGGCCAAATCTAGTAGGATCCATTTACAAAAGGTGATTTGAGGGAATGCAACTCTCAGCTTTACACATTATCAAAACATTCAGACAAACATCAAATGTATGAGCTAAGAGTTACTGAGTAAAGAGGAAGAGGAGTAAACTATTAAAGTGGAATATAAAAAGTAGTATATTCTTTCTCTTGACTTTGATCTATCCATTTTTTTCAACTACTTTATATCATTTGGTATTTCTAACTGATATGAAGCTTATATAGGCCCTGATTGCAATGGCTAATTTTATGTGTCAACTTGATTGGGCCACAAAAAGGGAGAGTTAGCCATTATTCTGGGTATGCCTGTGAGAGTATTTCTTGATAAAATTAACACCTGAATATGTACACTGAGTTATTGCTTCCTCAATGTAGATGGGCCTCATTTAAGCCACTGAAGGCCTGAAAAGAAGAAAAAGATGGCATAAGGGAGAATTCACCCTCTGGCTATCTTTGGGACTGGATTTGAAATTTCTTTCGCCTTTGGACTCAGACTAGAGCTTACACTATTGGCTTTCCTAGTTATCAGGCCTTTGAACTCAGATTGGAACTATAACATCAAGTCACCTAAGTCTCTGATTTACCAGGTACAGAGTTTTGAGCTTTCATAATTGTGTGAGCCAGTTTCTTATAATAAATGTCTCTCTCTCTTCCTTGCCACCATGTAAAGACGTAGCAAGAAGGAGGCTAGCTATAAGCTAGTAAGACAGTCCTCACTGGGGCTCCTTAAAATTGGCTGGCACCTTGATCATGGACTTCCTGGCCTCCAGAACTATGAGAAATAAATTCCTGTTGTTTATGGCATCCATCATGGTATTTCAATACTAAGATACATGCTATTCTTGATTTATTAAATTCTTAATTTCTTGAGGATAGAATATTTATCTGCTACTTTTGAATAACACATAGGATATTTATTAAGGTTAAATTTTATAACTTACCAGGATTTACATTAACTATCAACTCTAATTAAAACCATTACCTTAAAATATAGGACTGAATCAATGAATAAGAATTATTTGTTATCAATATTAATGTTATAGAAATACATGATTCTGGGATTCCTGGGTAGCTCTGCAGTTTGGCATCTGCCTTCCTCCCAGGGCATGATCCTAGATTCCCAGGGTCGAGTCCCACATCGGGAGCCTGCTTATCCTCCCTCTACTTGTGTCTCTGCCTCTCTCTCTCTCTCTCTGTGTCTCTCATGAATAAATAAATACAATCTTAAAAAAAAAGAAATACATGATTCTGAACTACTAGATTATACTTTAAAAATTTACTCTTAAGTTGTTTAAGTATCTGAAAAATGGAAAATAAATTACCCAATTAACATTTTTATGAATTTTTAAAGGTGGCAGTTTCTTTGTAAAATATTACCACAAAAGGTAATCTCATCAAAACAGTAAATTAGTGATTCACACATTGTTTTATCATAGAATTTATTTTAAAATACCTGTTGAATAAGATGAACCAACAAATGTAGGGAGTTTCGGCATAATATAACCAATATGCTATTCTAAATCCAGAAAAATAACTACACAATGTGCAACTACTGATAAGAAATCACAGTGGCAAAAACAAAAACAAAAACAAAAACAGAAATCACAGTGGCATATCCTGGAATTCCAGAATTGTTGGAAAGAGTCAACTGTTATTTAAAGACAAAAACAGAAACAAATATACCAAAAACCTGGAGCTTTACAGAAGCAGATATAATGTGAAAGCAACAGTCATAAATGAGGATATATGTTTATACTTAGAAAACTAATGTATATGAAATAAACATGCAGTAAAATATTTTCAGATTTGGAGAAATGGAAATGATAAGCATCCATATAGATTCAAATTGAGGATATTCAAAAATAATTAGGATGATGTATTTATCTTTATCTGTAACTTTCACTCTAAGGCAACCTTCACTCTAAAATGCTCTTTAAAAAGATAAGAAACTTAAAAACAAATTATAAATATTTTTAAACACAATTTGAAGAGGATTGCTTGAAGGTGTAAAGGAATTTATGCAATAGAGAGCTGGTGTCAGCCACAGATGAAAGTATTTTGCCCTCTTCTTTTTTTGTGAATGTTGTGATTTTTGTTTTGCAATTCTTAATCCCCATTCACAAAATGGGGACAAACCATTCATTCACAAAATTAGGACAAACCATTATCTATGTCCTAAAGTTGGGAAAACCAATGTAACAAGGCATATACAGTTTATAGCAGAACATCTAGAAAAAGGAAAGTACTAAAGGATTATAAACTCTCAAAAAAAAGGAAGAGGGCTTAAACAAGTATATAAGACATGGGTAAATTAAAAATCCATTGAATTTTACATAGAATTTTAAAAATATGTGAATTAGAATTAATCAACAACTGCTGTTACTTCAGTATTTTTAATATAATTAATTCAATATAACCACAATGTTATTAATGCAAATTAACTGTAACATAGTCTTAAAACTCCAAAGTAGTTCATGAATTTTAATGCTTAACAATATCTACAGTTAAACTAATAAGTTCTCAAACTTTTCTAATATTTCAATTTCGTGAAATACTTTGGTAAGTAATAAACAGAAGAAAGCTAAGCATACATGTGTATTAACATTTTTAGGTCACTTTTTAATCATCTGTTCATAAGTATGGCCTTTTTTTACTATGTGGTATCAGAAAGCAAAAGAGTATGTTAAATGTCAAAAAAAAAGTAATATGCTATATTTTTTTAATTTGACATTTTGTCAGGATAACACAACAAAACTTCCTATCTTTTTAAGTGTGTTCTCCACTTCCCTGAAATAAATTCTTTAACTTCTGGTGTTATTTCTTGTTAAGGTTGAATATTTGTTCCTTAAATTACACAGTCTACTGCCTAAAAGAGAGATGATTTTATAACTATGTGTGTGTGTATGTGTGTGTGCGTATAAAACTAATGCTGAATCCTATTCCATTTTAAAACCAAGGGAATAAAGTCTTTAGGGATAAAGAGTTTAATCACATGAGGGAATTAAATTCTTTAGAGTTCTAAGGGCCTATTGATTTAAGTTGTCTTTTCATCTCTTTCAAAGACAGACACCAGAATGTCCTTAATAAAGATTATTTGACGTAGAAAATATATGTCCAGAGTGGGGGGGAATCTAAACTACCAGGAATCAATCACACATTGTGACATTTTATCCTAGGCTATGCACTGGGACTTATCACATCCTTTTCTTGAAAAAAAAAAAAAAAAGACTCAAAAACAAAAAAACAAAACTGGCATCTATTAAAAATTTAGATGTGCAGTCTAAAACACAGAATCCTTAATACTTTCCTAAACTTGCTCTATGACTCCAAACCAAAGGATCCTCTTGTAAAAATTATGTATGCATGAATGTATGTATGCATGTATGAATCTGTTCATCTACCCATTTATTATCTATATACTATTTATAGACATGCATATAATAAGGGGATATTTTATTTTGGGGATTATTTGATATAAGATTAATAAAATTTTTATATTCCAAACTGTTTCACTTATTGCCTAATAAAAATTATAATTCATACTTGCAAAAACTATTATTATCTCAAAAACTTAGGAGTATTTTGCAATCTTTTTTTCTTCCTCCTATTTATCCTCCAGATTTACTTTATTAAATGTTCAATAAATATTTTTCAAACACCTATTACATTTCAGGCACTCTATTAAGTAAAGGGGTTAGAGATGTTGACCAGGAGGAGACAGCCTCTTTTCCTAATGGAGTTTATACTCTTATAGGAAAGGCAAGCATCAGTCAAATAATCAAAAATGCATATATAATTAAAATTTGTGATTCTGTGTGAAGGAACTGAAAAGTTCTACAAAAAAATTTAAGAAATAATACCTGAAAACTTCTTGAGTTGATTGAAGATCAAAGGTTTGGTTTTGGTTTTGGACATCAATCTGAGCAACCTTTGAGACACCTAAGAGTAGAGAACAAATAGGGGCTTCCAATACTCATGTCTAGAGCCTGAGGCAGAATTCAGCAATGGAATTAAACATTTGATAGTTAACTGCCTCTAGATGGAGATTGAAATTGTGGATGGAGGTGATATTACCAACAGTATAAACACAGTGTAAGGAAATCCAAAAGTGGGCAGAGAGGACTAGTAACTGTATTACTTGTTTAGTCTGATAAAGGAGGATGAAATTGTAGAAGAGTTCAAGGATTAGTGGCCATAGAGGTAGAAAATAAAATGGGGAATAGGGTACCTGGAATTTCACAATCATGGCACTCTCAGAATACAGTTGAATTTGAAGTAGATTCAGATTTTTTTGCCTAGGTAGCATGTCAAATCAATCAAAACCAGAAGTGGCAATGAATGAGGAGAATTATGACTGTAAATTAGCAAGAAGAGGTAATGAAGTAGGTGAATGGACTTAAAGGGTTCATTTTGTCAAGACAAAAACATGAGTAGACACAAAACACACATTTGTGGAATCACAAATTTTGGATCAGGGGAAATATTTTGAATAATCATGCTATTATGTGTGTTCATAGACCTTGAGGACATATTCTTAGCCTCCATAAAGATATAGGAGTTCACATTTCAAAAGTAAGATTTGAGAAAAGTACAAATATGCTTATTTTAAAGTGTAATGTGATCACCTCTACAGAACCACATTTTGAAACTCATTGCCTTTAGCCACCTAGCAAACAGCTGAAGCAGGAAATAGAAATTTAATCTCCTGAGATTTCTTTACACATTTTTCCTCTGAAAATGCATGTTCTCTTACATTCACAATTACTTCAGTCTATCATGTACATAAAAGGAAACAATCTGTTTTTAAAGCTGTGGCTTTTTCATTTGTTTTTTTGTTGTTTTGTTTTTGATGGTGGATATGCTGCTGGCAAAAAGAAAAGACAATCATCATGCCTCTGTCAGAAGGCATCCTCTAAAGGGCTATTTTAGATTAATAAATAGATACTAATTGTTTTAACAAAAAATTTCCAAAAGACTTAGTTATAAAGTGATCCCTCATTAATTGAACAATAGGCATACAACAGATCAGGTATGACTCTTTTTTATTGGTTCAGTGTTTGAATTACAAATGTAAGTATGTCCAATTACCATGATCAAATGTCTATGACAGCTCACTTAGACCACAAAAATATAATTTTGATGTTACTTTTGAAAAATCTCAAGAATATAGGAAAATGAAACAGTGACTAAATAGTATATGCTGTATGAAGAGATCAACTGCATATATATAATCTTAAATTTAGAACTATTCTGAAAATACACAGAACTGTTTTAGACAAAAGTAAAGGAGTCGTGATGGGACTTCATTTATCTATCCATATGTTTATGAGAAATACTTTGGAAAATTAAAGAGGAAATGAGTCTATTTCAAATTATAAGATATTAAATACTAACTAATAATAAAATAAGATGAAAAATTATAAGCACATGAAATGAAAAAAAAAAGGTCTCAATTTTTGAAAAGTTTAATGTCATACTGTGAGAGTATCAAAATTTATTTGTAAAGGTGAATTGATTTTAATTAACTTTGTTTATTACTCTTGATTATTTAACAAATTACTCACACATCTTTGCAATAATTTCAGTTTTACTGCACTTTTAGTGGCCAAGAAGTAAGTGCAGAGTCCCCTCAAGTACATTCAGAAATTGGGTTCATGGTGCGCAAGATACTTAGTACAATCAACGTGGGACAAAAGAAATACTTGCTTAAAACATAAGCCCCTAGATCCCTATCATTAAGGGAATTTGCCTGCTGGTGAGAAACATTTTGTCTTCACTAAGCAAGTTTATTTTCTTTATAGTTATAGCATTTGTAATTGTGCTAGAGCAGTCAAAGCCATTTGATTTCTAAAGAAATTTAACAGGACTGTAAATGGCAATGCCTCTGAAGCTACAGTTTATGCTGTTTTACAGTTTAATGCAACAGCATTAGAGTAAGGATATTTCTCTGCCAAAAGCTACCTCACAGTGAACAATCCAAAAGACCAGGCACAGACTATTGGGGAATAAAGGACATGCTTTCTCTTTTGAATCAGAAACCAAGGGTAAATGCTCAAAATGCCCTGGGACAAGGAGACTCAATAGGGATTCTCAGTCAGGACTTTTTATACCCCCCCTGCTGGTTAGACAGGTACATTCTTGCTACATGACTGGACGCAAAGTGCTCTGTGGAGTTCTCACTAAAACTAGGTTCAAATAATAAGTATCAATGTTATCAATAAAGCATGCTGACAAGCTAGTACACAATTCTCTGAAATTTGCCCTGGATCCATACTACTGCCCCCCAATATATATACATAGATATAAAACCCAGCACACTACAAGCCTTGTATAAGTGTCCCTACTACGTCAATTCATCTCTGACATTAACAAACAAGCTCAGGCTAATTTCATATTCTCATAGCATAGAAGTAATTTCTTTTTCTTTTCTTAATTTTTATTTATTTGCTTGATAACCAGATATTTAATAAGGTATTTAATTTGGATATCTTGATTTTATAAAATATTTTGTGTGTATATTACATACTGATAGAGCTTGGGTACTTTATGCCATCATTGTCGCTGGAGGGTGGAGTCTTCAGATTAATTTCATCAAGTTCATATAATTATTCTATTGTCTTACTAAAAACTGTCACTAATCCAAATAAAAACTATCTATGAACAATCCCTTTGTGATGATCCTACTAGAGTAACATGCAGCATTCACAAGGCTGACATCCTTCTCTTTGTTCCTGAAGTTGGTCTTACTTTTAATTCATCATATTTGTCTCTTTTATGTCATTTTTCCCTTATAAGTGGAGAATTACACTATTTACATTTACATTTTTACCTCTTTGAAAGAAGATTTATATTATATTTTATACCACATTTCCTAGTGTTCTCTCCCCATTCCTCACTGCTCATAATTATATTTTTGTGCAGGAAAACTAAAGTGACAAGGGTTAGTTTTACTGAAATTGTTTCAAATATCGCTCAGTGTGCTCAAGTTGGTAATATCGATTCTGTGCTTTAATTCTCAATGTTGTTTTTGTTTAGCGTAGGAAATGACATTTAATTCCTTTTGTTATCTTTTTATACCTTAATTCCATAATGCGTATTGAATACTTACTATTTGGAAGAAATGTCTTAGTAGAGGGAATGACATAAGCAAATGTGTCGAGGTATAAAATGACATTGTCAATATCAGTGCAGGAAGCTAGACAGAGTTCAATATTTTAAGTTTAAACTGTAATGTGAAAAATCATGCTTGTGTTTAATTACAGATAGAAACATTAAAGTGTTTTAACCAGAGAGTGAGGAGTACAGATTTTCTGGAAGGTATAAAATGAATACAAGATTTACCGACTCAATGGTGAATATGTGATGGCAAACAGTATTATGTACATAAATTTGAACCTGATGTTTTTAAGAGTGAAAACGGGTGGTTTGTAAGGAAAAAGATAACTCTTTGGGGCTTAATTATCAGCCTTTCTCTCTCTTCTTCCTTCCTTCTTTTCCCCTTTCTTTTTTCGTTTCTTTCTTTCTCCTTCCTTCTCTCCTTCCTTCCTTCCTTCCTTCCTTCCTTCCTTCCTTCCTTCCTTCCTTCCTTGTTTCTTCTTCTTTCTAATGATTTTGTTTATAGATTCCTAACTACCTGAGTCAAGAGAATCTCTCCAATCTACCCCACAGACATATATATATATATATATATATATATATATAGAGAGAGAGAGAGAGAGAGAGAGGAATATTTAAATGAAAAATTTTATTTTATTGTTATGCAGTAATAACTGATGGATATATATGTTTTAGTCTTCGTTTTCTTCTTTACAAAGCAGTCTTATCAATATTAGAGTAGACGGATGAAGGGACTAGGAGAAAAAGAAGTCAGAGTTAGATAGATTTGCAAATACCTGGTAGTTTTATAAATTATTGTATGTCAAATTGGAAATACCACATGAGAAAAATATATTAAAATATATTCTTTGTGTCCATCTTCCCTTTACATATAAGAATGAATGTGACCTTGTCAAAATTAATGTAATTGAAATAAAAACCTAAAACTTTAAATGACCAGATTTAATGTTATGTGAGATTCTCTCACATTAATTATTTGTCCAGCCACACTGATCTTATTCATCATATTTTTATAAAATATTTTATTTATTTATTTGAGAGAGAGAGAGTAAATGAGAGAGAAAGCGGAGAGCAGGGAAGAGGGATAGAAGGAGAAGGAGGAGCACACTTCCCATTGAGCAGGGAGACTGATTTAGGGCTCAATCCCAGGAGCCTGGGATCATGACCTGAGTTGAAGGCAGAAGGTAGACACTTAATTGACTGAGCCACCCAAGCACCCCAAATCCTTCCAATGTTATAATTTCATCCATCTTGCCACTATTCATTTTTCACTTACCCAGCTTCCCTGAACAACTTTGTTTTTCTGGATATTAGTGTGTTCTTCAACATTTCATATGATTCACTCTGATTATTTATCATTCAGGCCTCAGCTCAAGTGCCATTCATCATAGAGTTCTTACCCACAACAAATAAATGAATCTTTTTCCTCTCAGTCACTATCTTCCACGACTTGGTTTTGTAGTCTTCTTAGCACTTACCATTCTCCAATAATTTTAAGTATTTATTTGATTACTGTTATTTTTCTTGATATTTAAGTCTGAAAAGCAGAGCTTTTAACTACCATTTTAGGGATCTAAATCTAGAATTTAAACATTTGCCAAAAATAGAACAAGTGCTAAAAAAATGTGTTATACTAAGAGTAAGGAAACTGGAAAGTTTTATTCGATGATGGGTATATTACAATCCCATTTTAGCCGTGTAAATTCATAAGATTCAAAAGGGTAAACAAATTATCCCAGTGTCATCCAAAGAGTGAATGGCAGAGCTGAACTTTTAACCCAAAATGCTTTGACCCCAAGGATCACTATGTTTTCACAAACACTGAATAGTGTTGTGTTAAGCAAGGTCAGATGCCTAAGCTTTTTGTTTCTTAGCAGTAGATAGGGGTTCAAAAAAAGAGCTTTTTTCATTTTATTTGGGTAAATATTCACAAGTGTAATTGCTAAATCATATGGTTGTTTTATTTATTTATTTTTTTAGGGATCCTCTTCTATAGTGGCTGTACCAATTTGCATTCCCACAAAAAGTGAGCAAGGATTCTCTTTTCTTCATATCCTCACCAACATTTGTTTTTGTTCTTTCTGAATGGCCATCCTGACAGATGGGAGGTGGTATCTCATTGTGGTTTTGATTTATATTTCCCTGGAGGGTATTATGCTAAGTGAAATAGGTCAGAAAGAGGAAAACAAATATTACGATTTCACTTATATGAAAAGACTAACGAACAAACAAAACAAAACAGAAATAGTCTCAGATACAGAGAACAAATCGGTAGTTGCCAGAGGAAAGGGGGGTGGAACGGTTGATTAAATAGGTGAAGAGGATTATGAAGTAAACATTTCCAGTTATAAATTAAATAAGTCATGAGGATGTTATATATAGCATAGGTAATATAACCAATAATACTATAACTTTGTATAGTAACAGATAGTAATTGGACCTATTGAGGTGATCATTTTGTAATAATAGAAAAATATTAAATCACTATGCTATACATCTGAAACTAACAAAATTTAGTATGTCAATTATAAATCAATAAAAATCAATAAATTTATAAAATAACCACTTTCTTCAGTAAAATATATAAATAAACAAACAAAATAGAGAATCTTTTAAATTAAGGGTTTATTTCTAAGGTGACTTATCTACAAGGATAAAATCTACAAGCACACCAGTATATATAAAAATCCAATTAAGTTTCATGTAACTAAAAAGCTGTTCATTTTGCAGGGCCTGGTTGATTCAGGAGGATAAGCATCTGCCTCTTGATTTCAGCTTAGGTCAATGATCTCAGGATCATGAGATTGAGCCTTGCATAGGGCTCTCTGCTCAGTGTTGAATCTGCTTGGCCCTCTCCCTCCCTCTACTTGCTGTCTCTAAAATAAATAAATCTTTAAAAAATCTGTATATTTTGCATTTGATAAAAATAATAAAGAGATAAAAAAATATTCCAGGGTTTCAAAATATCTAGTTATGCCATTTTCAAGATTCTTGCGATGTATCACTCACTTAGATAAAGTTAAAAAACTTAGTGCAAGAATAAGAGAAAGATTTCAATTTTCTCATGATCTTTTCTTTCATTTGGAATCTGTCACCAGGTGTCTTATTAAACTGTGCTAAGTACAGCTATTAGAATCAGTCAAGGTAGTCTTTTTCTTTAAGATTAAGAAGGTCAAAGTAGAAAGATCACTTGGAATTATTAATATGGCTTATTAGACTAGCAAATTTTTCATCTTTTAATTTCAATGAATAAATCTTAAATTAAAAAAGTTATAATAACACTGAAGGAAAACATAAATGCATATTGGATATTTTGTATTTTACATAAGCTAACAGATCTTCATCTACTAAAGAATTTCTTATTATTTTCCCTTTTCTTTGAATATTTATTGCATTCATAGTTTAGGAACTCATTATTTTAGTTCAATTCTGTCTTTACTAACCATTCCTAGAGAGCAGTAAAGTTACTAAGATTCAAAATATATCCATTTGTGTCTTTTTCTGCTATTTATTTATTTATTTATATTTATTTTTGAGAGAGAAAGAGGAAAAGGGAAAAGAGAATCTTAAGTAGATTCCACACTGGGCCTTTCAGGACCCTGAGATCATGACCTAAGCTAAAATCAAGAGTTGTAGGCTTAACCAACTGAGCCACCCTGGTTCCCTTTTTCTGCTTTTTACTATCACGTCTGTTTTCCTCAATTTGGCCTGCCATCACTATACCATCAATCTTAGATTTATATTACTCTAAAACATCATTTTTAAAATCAAGTGGATACCTTGGCTTTTCCCAAAATAGCATTATTGTTTTAGCTTCTATATTTTAAGACAAACTGATCAAATCCTATTGTCTCCCACAATATCCTGTGTTCCTACATATTCCAGTTCAAAACTCACTCCTCTCAGAAAGGCAAATCTCTGCCCTCATATTTTCTCTGAAAGTAACCAAAGAAGTTCAGGAAAAAGAAACTGCATTCAATGAAATCAGAGGACACCTATAAATGAACTATAAATGAAATCTGTGTATAAATGAAAATCTGGTAAAAGCAGACAAGAATTGACCAGAGTGAAACAGAAAGCTGGAAGCTATAGATCATAGGCAACATAAGCCAAATCAAAGGGCACATCCTGAGAGAAAATATCAACAGTCCCTTGTATAGAACATGGGTTAGCTGGGATGCCTCTTAGAACCTCACTAACAGGGATCCCTGGGCGACTGCCTTTGGCTCAGGGTGTGATCCTGGAGTCCTGGCATTGAGTCCTACATCGGGCTCCCTGCATGGAGCTTGCTTCTCCCTCTGCCTGAGTCTCTGCCTCTCTCTCTCTCTGTATCTCTCATGAATAAATAAAATCTTAAAAAAAAGAACCTCACTAACATCACAGGATAAAGATATAGAAAGAGTTAAGTAGGTGATCCGTATTAAGGAGGGCACTTGTTAGATAAGCAATGGGTGCTTTATGTAAGTGATAAATTACTAAATTCTACTCCTGGATATAATATTATACTGTATGCTAAGTAACTGGGATTTAAAAACACCAGGAAAAATAAAAGGAAGGAGGAAAGGAAGGAAGAAAGGGAGAGAGGAAGGAAGGAAGGAAGGAAGGAAGGAAGGAAGGAAGGAAGGAAGGAAGGAAGGAAGGAAAGAAGGAAGAGGGGATTAAACAAAGAAGGTTGCAGAAGCATTATCTTTGCAAGGAGAAGTTTAGTTTGCAAGGAAGCAGTTACACAGCCTCAAATATCTACCAAGTTAAGCAAAGTAAGAGGAGATACCCATCCCATCACAAACACTCTTTTACAAAAGGAACATAAGAAAAAAACAATCTCTACACTAAAATAAAAATATTAATAAAAAGGGACCTACCCAAGAACTAAAATACTGAAATTAAATGCAGAAGAGTAAAACGTTTGGGACACCTGGGGGGCTCAGCAGTTGAGCATCTGCCTTTGGCTTAGGGCATGATCCTAGGGATCCGGGATCGAGTCCCACATCGGGCTCCCTGCATGGAGCCTGCTTCTCCCTCTGCCTGTGTCTCTGCCTCTCTGTCTCTGTCTCTCATGAATAAATAAATAAAATCTTAAAAAAAAAAGTTTTAGGCAAAAATGGGGGAAATTTGCAATAGAATACATGAAATTTGTGAAAAAATAATACCAATTCCATGGGTCCAAGCAAATAATAAAACTAGGGTTGGAATTAAAAGTAAAAAAAAAAAAGTATAATATTAATTAAAAACATTCAAAATAAAAATGATGAGCTAAAGAAGATAGAGTATGAAAATCTGAGCCTTGGAAATGTGTGTCAAATTAAAATAAGACCACCCATGGAAGGATAATGGATAAATGAAGGATAAATAAACGAAGGATAATTAGAACAAAGGATAATGAAGAGACACTGTTGAGGAATTATATCCAGGAAATAGAAGCTTTCTTCTCCTGAGCAAATTGAGCAAATTAAAAGTTAAAAGTTAAAAGAATTTATGGATGCCTGGGTGGCTCAGTGGTTTAGTGCCTGACTTCGGCCCAGGGCATGATCGTGGTTCCCTGGATCAAGTTCCTCATTGGGCTCCCCTCCCTGCTTGGAGCCTGCTTCTCTCTCTGCTGGTGTGTGTCTTTGCCTCTCTCTCTCCCCCTCTCTCTCTGCCTCTGTCTCTCATGAATAAATAAATGAAATCTTTTTTAAAAAAGTTAAAAGAATTTAAATACGACTATCAGTAAATGAGGAGACATAAAACTAAGAGGATACATGGTATACAGATAATGGTGTTACTGAAAAATAATGGAATAGGTGGAATGAAAAATAAAAACAGATTTTAAGAATTTTTTTTCTGAGTAAACAAAAGAAATGTAAAGGTAAAAAAAGCATATTGAATCCCAACAGATTAAAACATTAATTTGGTTAATACTGAGTCATATGCTAGTAAAGTTACTACGAAGTATATTTACAAATAAAAAATGAAGAGCAAAAAATAAATAAAAATAAAAATGAAGAGCAAAAAATAAATTAAAAAAAAGAAAAAAGAGCATTGATAATGGGAAAACATTGGAATGGTTTGGGCCTTCTTTAAAGCAGCATTCAAATTGAGAAGAAAATGGAACCAAATCTACCAAGTCCTTGGGAGTCTTGGATATGGTCCAATCAGTTTATATTCTGTTAAACTGTTATGCACATATAAAGTAAATGAAAACTATTTTCAAATATTCAAGAATGCTAAGAAAATATCACTAATAAACAGATTGTAGAGACTGGGATTTTAGACAGATGACAGAAAATTGGTGAAGTTGTAATAAAAAGTTGTCAGTAAGTTTGAAGCCATATTACATAATACATAATAGTAGACCAAAATAACCAAAGAGGAATGGTTACCATATTATAGCATAATGGGATAATGTAGAAATAGCAATATAGTACCATTAGTCAGAATATGCATATAAGCCTTTATGTTAGGATATTTATTTTAAGGTGATTGATAAAATATTAGAATTTTGAAGGTACAACTATAATAATTTGAAATATTCTTCCAAATATCAGAATAATGTACACGAGCCTGCACACAAAGGTACATGTATGTACACACACACACATACACGTAAACACACATACCAAGAAGAAAGACTACATAGTAAAATTACAAGTTTTATTACTGGGAGCACAGAGCAATGTGAATACTAGGTCACTCTGAGTTAAAAAAAAAGAAAAGAAGAAGAAGTAAATACAGACAAACATATTTGCCAGTGGAAAGATATACAAAAACTTGACATTAATTGTCTCTGGAGAAGGTTACTGGGATGTGAGGTTCAGGGGCTGGAAAGAGATATACAATTCACTGAATACTTTTGGACTGTTTTACATTTCTAGGGCAGTTTTGACAGATTACAAATTGGCTATTGAAAAAAATATTTTCTAAAGTTCTTCTAAAGAGTTATCTTGTGTTTTGATTTGGGGGATTTTCTACCACAATACATTAGCACAGAGTTTGACAGTAACAGATGTTAATGAATCCTGATTATAAAAGAAACGGTAATTTTTTTTGTTTTATTGTTTTTGTCATAGACTTTCTTAAATTAGTTAATGGAAAATATAGGTGGTGTGGTATTTTGAAAACTTTAAAGTGTCTTGTTTACTTCAAGCTATTGTTTCATCTAAAACGGGTAACTTATTCATGATTCATCAACCTCCTAGAATAGGCAGTTTAGAACAGACTCTCGCAGTCCCTATAGCTGTCTAATACAGCTATAATTTAAGTGCATGTTGGTTTAAATAGGCAAATTTACTTTTCCATATTTATCAACAATATTCATCATTCATTAAAAGAGTAATAATAGTTCCAGAAATACTGTGCTGTTAAATGCTTTAAGGAAAACTATATCAGAATAGACTCTGGCCTTGAAGGCTTCATCAACCCCAGTATTCCATTAAGAAAACCCAGAATGTGTGTTCATTCTGGATGCACAAGAGAGGCAATTACTGGTTTGTGGATTCAAATTTATGGTCCTGGATCTTTAAAGATATAAACTATGGTCACAGCACACTTTGTAAATAAGTATCATTTATAATGGGATGTGAAGAATATACAAGGATGTTTTCATACACACAAATATGATTTGGGTTCAGCATTACATATTTTTTTAGGGCAAATGAAACTAACCTCCTTGCCTCTGTTTCTTAATAAAAGCAAATGAGATTGGTTGGAATTTATAATTTAAACATTAATTTAGTACTTCATCTGTCTTACCTACTAGAATAACTTTCTAATATTTTCATATGAATCTTGTATGGTCAGAAAATAGGCATCAATGAGTCTTAAATCTGAGGTTAATGATGCTCTAGTAATTCCCATTATAGATATTGATTTTCAAATAAACTGAGAAAGATCATTTATCACATGAGAATATCACAATATCTGCCTTCTGATCAAAGTGGAAAGTAAGCTAAATTTAAGAGATCGCTAATATTTTGTAATATACAAAATTTATTTTAGTTTTCACTGTGGAAGGACAAAATTCCCAAGTGCATCTGTAATCTGAGCATGTATTAACATTGGTCCGATATCCATCCACTACATTAAAATACCTTAACCCTGTGTGTTAAATGTGGGCATTACTACCTTGGTAATGTGGATGCCCTCTTCAGATCTTAAACCGGATCTCATAAGATAATTTTCAAAAATACAGTCACTCTACATTCATCACTTATGAGTGGACTCTAGATTCTTCCCTCTGCTATGGTTGCCATGACTTAAAATGCCCTTGCCCAAAGCCAAACTAAGCCTGTCAGATCAGCTTATAAAATTATTACTTGAAAGCCTCTTTTAGGACACATAGACGTTATCTATATTGAATTAATTACCCACACACAAACACACTTTATCTACATTCAGACCAGACTGTTTCTGGGTTGAAGTAGTGCCCTTCCAACCGGCTTGCATTGATTCACACTAGTTTACTGAAAATAACTGAATCCATTTGCCCTGTTTTTCTATTTTATTACTAAAAAGATTTCTTTCTTGCTTGACAGTATAAATGCCATTTCTTTCAGTCATTATTAATGATTAAGAAAGGCAGTCAGATAAAACATACTTAACTTTGAAAATATGATATTCAAGCATGCTATCTTTCAGGAGCATGCAAATTAACACAGCACAAAAATGATATGCCATTTACCCATCTGATTTTTCACAAACAAGGGTATGGTGAAATAAATATTTCCTTGATGTTAATGTTCATTCTCAACACACAATCAAGATACATCAATCAAAATTTTAATGTGTATAATCACTGAGCCAGCATTTCCAATTTCAGGATCCTATCCCACAAAAATGATCACATGTTAATAGAGAGGAAACTGTTTATAAATGGTTCATTGGAACATTGCTTGTAATAATAAAACAAAATGGAAATAATTTTTATAGAGCTGTTTACAGAAATAATCATTGTCTGTATTTATAATATAAACATGGATATAATAATCCACTCTAAAGAGATGTAAGTAGCCATTAAAAAGAATGAAGTTTATAAATGATACAGACCTCCAACTAAATAAACTATCAAACTATTCTCCCAAAACAGTATGAATTGTGCCTGCATAGCCAATATATTGAGTGTAACTTAGAATTATTTTTAATGAAGAGTGTGTGTGAGGTTATAAGATGAAGGCCTTAAGGCTCCAAGTACAGGTTAATTTCTAACCATTTCTCTTTTCATTTCAAGCTTTGTCACTGGACTAATACATCTGGTCCCTCATTCAGTTTTCAAAACATTATGAGTTCACAACTGTCTGTAGAATAAATTAATTCATTGTAGTTTTCTTTTCTTTCTTCAAAAGATGCATTATTAATGAACTTTTGGACACTACGGGCTTATTGCATAGTATGTTCCAATTGGTCTGAAAAAAAGTGAACACAAATAGAAAGAAAGGCAGTACATTTTGGAGAAAATAATTAGAATAAAGTAGCATAAATGTTATCAGTTCTGACCTACCTTCTACTTTGTCAGTCATTCTTGGCAAAGTAAAACACATTTGGGTAGCTACAGATTTAAAAAATTAAAAAAAAAATTAAAAAATTCTTACAAGGAATACGAAATTCTCAGAATTTTCTGGAAGATTTCATTTGCAATCTGAGATATTTTCATTTGTATTTGTGGCATTAGCTTACCTGTAGCCCCTCAAATTATTTTCCTAAGTCTATATTTGTAATGTGCCTTTTATCCTCATCAATCTTATCATCTTCTGGACAATCTTATTCACTGTACAAATTATTAATAAAAATACTTACATTTGAGAATATTACAAATCCAATAGTAATTGTTGTCTGTTCTACATGGTTCTCCTTGGGGCACCTGGGTGGCTCAGTTGGTTAAGTCTACATGGTTTTTATTTGGAATTATAGCTAAAACAATTGAGTTATGTAACCAGAAAATGATTTCATTCATTATATCTGCTACTGTATCAAACATTTGGTTTTGTATTAAGCCTCTGAAAAATATATTTCATTATTGTTTGGTGTGATGTTTATATTCTGAATAAATATACTACTATAATGCCATACAATTTTCAATGTTTTCTGTCAAATAAAGAAAATTCTCATTACACTCTCATTAGCTTTCTTATATGACCTTCTAAAAGTTAGCTATCACTATGCCACAAAAAAAAAAAAAATCATGTATGCTGAGTTCAACAACAGAATGCCATTTTTTCTTATTTCCTCCATTCTTCATATTTAGTAGTAATATATTTTCTTTTATGTTTTTTAAAGATTTTATTTATTTATTCATAGAGACACAGAGACAGAGGCAAGGACATAGGCAGAGGGGAAGCGGGCTCCTCGCAAGGACCTGAGGTCGGACTCGATGTGGGACTTGATCCCTGGACCAGGATCACTACTGGAGTTTAAGGCAGGTGCTCAACCACTGAGCCACCCAGGCATCCCAGTAGTAATACATTTTCAAATAAGGTGTCAGTGCTTAGCTGTTAACACTATTGATTGTGTGCATACTTTTACATTCTTAGTTTTTTGTAAATGTATGATAAATGTTGCAAATCCCCTCATATAGGGGACGCCTGGTGGCTCAGCGGTTTAGCGTCTGCCCTCAGCCCAGAGCGTGATCCTGGAGTCCCAAGGATCGAGTCCCACATTGGGCTCCCTGCATGGAGTCTGCTTCTCCCTCTGCCTATGTCTCTGCCTCTCTCTCAATGTGTGTGTGTCTCTCATGAATAAATAAATAAAATCTTAAAAAAAAAACAAATCCCCTCATATATTCTAATTCTTTAATTGAAAAGTATACTCCTTGAAAATAATGTATAAGAACATAAGAACTGTGTAATACGTCAATTGGTCACTCATCCACATATTGTTATCTTCAGCCAAATGGCCTTTCTCTTCCGTTATCCTATTTCTCTTCCTTCTCCCAAATATTATTCCAATACATGTTGCTATCCTACATCTCTGTGAAATGCTCATATTTCTGATGTGTCACTTTCCATGACCATGAGAGGAGACTGTGCTCCAAGCAAGAAAGTCCATGCATGTGACAAAGAGTGAGTCATATGACCAGAAGAGTTGAACCTGAATACAATGTCCAATGCAAGCCTTTCCTCTATTTTAACTCCACCTTATGCTCATTATTGTGCATGCACATAGCAAAAAGAATTGCTTTGTTTAGCCTTTCCTCAAAAGAATTCATGCTTAGATAAAGTATTTTGGGTAAGGTTAGAATGTTGAGTATGGGAAGTATGACTGTTATAGCATATTGGAGAAAGAAATCAAAGTCCATAAATAGTAGCAGAATGAGGATAAACCTTGTATAAAGTAGCAGGACCAGGATAAATCCTCCTGAATATGGGAGCAATATATAATGTTTTTTAACTTTCACTCCAAAATGCCCTCGTTGATATGGGATGAGGGTGAATAGGAATTACTGAGAATTACACACTTTAGTGGAGACCTGCAGTTCAAACATTTGAAAAGGAGTGCACTTCACATCTTAATGTTTTTAGCTGAGCTTCCTTCCTGTTGAAAGTTATCTTGTACATAACCTGTCAATCACACATAGAAATATATACGATGGATATGACTTTTATGGATTTTAAAGTGAATATATCTGGGCATGCAAAAAAATTTAAAGAGTATACAGTTTTATAGAAACAAATAAAATAACAACTAAACACAGACTGATAGTGAGCAAAATAAATGTATTCTAATGAAGCCATATTAAATGTATTCCACAATGCAATTTTCCTTAGCCAGGTCCAAAAAATCCTTCAACTGGCAAAAAATGTGCTATAATGAAATAGAAGTGGATCAACGGATAGTTGTAAAAGTCTTAACACATGGCAATAAAATATATTGCAATTTTTTCAAAATCATACAACCATAGAACGTATTGCCAGTGTCCATCTCAAGACCTTATTGAGTTCCATGTAAATGAGGAGCATGAAGTCTTAAACTTCATTAGGTGCATGGTGATTTTGAATTAATGAGTATATATATTCTTATATATAACATATATTTTCTTTTTTTATGTTTTTTAAAGTTTTTATTTAAACTCTAGTTTTCATATATTTTCTTGAATTCCCTTTTGTTCAAAGTTGCTTATGGATGCATGTGTGACAAAGCTTATCTATAAATTTTGTTTCCTTATCTATAAGAAACTTGTTTAGTCAAATTTGTATCTAGACAAAAGAGAAAATGGGATTTACAAAATTATAAAATCAAATAACCTATAGACACACCTTCACTGCCTAAAAAATAAGTAACAATAAAATTCATGGCATGAAAGTGGGAAAAGCTTGTGAAAACTATGGCTGTAACAAAAAATGGCTTTGATAAAGATGTGCTATATTACAAGATAATTGATGTTAATATAAAATGATGCCACCTTTCTAATCTGTCTGTATATAAGAGGTACCAATTGTTTATGCACTTTAATATGCCAATAATATCTCTAATAATTTATCTTAAGTAGTCTGAGATGAATACAAATAATGTGATTCTAACTTACCCACTTGTAGCTAACTGCAAAATACTAAAATTACATCGTAGTAGAATTATTTAATTTATATACATATATCCACATAATAAAAGTTATTGAAATTTATATTTGTAAATAATTTATACCGTAATATTATCCAAAATAAAAGGGTGTATCCAATAGATAAAGTGTACATAAATAAAGAGGCTCAAGCATACACTTGTGATAAGCATTGAGTAATGAATGCAGTTGTTGAGTAATTATATAGTGTACCTGAAACTAATATAACATTGGTATTGATTGTAGGTATTATAGATACTCTACTAATATAACACTGTATGTTGATTATATTTTAATTAAAAAAGTATACATGCATACCATTTTATTTTGTCATATATGTAGATTGTGACAGATCAATATTTAAACAAAAAATAGTTTCTAAAAGTTTCCCTAAAATATTAGCAGTAGATAATAAATTTACATGCATTTACATATTTATATAAATGTATAAATGCAGGTTTTATTGTTATACTATCATGACAACTTTCATATTTCATGGAGTTTTCCAAAATGGACTATAAGTAAGTACATTCTTCAGGATATCCTACTTATTTTTTCTTAAAGATTTTATTTATTTATTCATGAGACACACAGAGAGAGAGAGAGAGAGAGAGAGAAGCAGCGACACAGGCAGAGGGAGAAGCAGGTTTCATCAGGGAGCCCGATGTGGGACTCGATCCTAGGACTCCAGGATCACGTCCTGGGCCTAAGGCAGGCACTCAACTGCTGAGCCACCCAGGCATCCCAGGATATTTTACTTACTGTCTTGCTATCAGTTATTTGTTAAATGTACAGTTTAATACGATATATCTCAAAACTTTTTCAAAACTTGAATTATTTAAAATGTGATATTTTAACACTCTTCTACCGCTTTATTTTATGTAGTGAACAGTGTGGATTAATAATATTAAGCATTTTGAGCAATTTCAAGTGCACTAAGCATTTGACCTAATTCAGATGCTCTATACATTTCAAATTTGCTTAACAATGCCAATCCTGATATACATACGATAAAGTTGAGGTTCTGAAAGATTAAGTTTTCTATCCAAGATGAAGTAGCTAGTAGGAGCAACATCAGGTTTTAATCTCAGCTCTTTTTATTCCCAATTTATATGCTTCTTCCACAATGTCACACTGCATCACAATTTATTGGTAAGACAGGGAAGGGCTTATCATTAATAGTTATATATGAGAGTTCTTATAGTCAAGGAGCTCATGAGGTGAACTGACACAAAATGTCAATTTTTCTTATAGCTAATTTGATATTATTTGTCGAAATTTATTTGCTTACTTAAATATACAAAACATGTAATTGACAACTTTGGACCACATAATGTTTTAGGTATTATAGATATACTACCAACACATTGCAGGTCATTATCTTTTTACAGATACAGGTAATTTGGTGAGGGACAGAGCACTGATGGAATCTAATATGCATTCTGGTGCTTATATTCAGTCCATTTGCTTTGGAACAACAGTTTAGATATTAATTTTAATGATAAACTTAACCTGTTTTCAGGTTTCAAACCTTCCTAAGAAATGATTCTACATGTCTCCTTTTATAAAATAATTTAAAATTTTACATACTGAAATTATTTCAAATTTATATTGTTATTTCTGTGCATTTGTCCAAACACCTTCAAAGCTTGTCATGTTTACAATGAATAAATGGATAAAAATAAGGTGATTGTTTTTTTTTTCTGAGACACCTAGTTTAGATTTAGTGAAGCTTAGCTCAGATCAAATTACATGCTAAAATGGAACTCATGTAACAAATTATGTACAGTACCACAATTAACTTAGAATAGATGCTCATTATCCTGCTGTTTTGTTCCATTTTTGTTCTTACATCAAAAAAATCAAGTATAAATGCAATTATTTTCCAAGAGGAAATAAATGTCAGCAATTCAATATTCAAAACGGCAACAATCACAATGCTGGATGACCAAAGCAATAACTTTGTGAAGATAACAGGCAAGCAATTAACCCTGAAGCCAGATTGTCAAATCATTCAAAGAAATCTTAGATCAATGGAGGAGAGTTGCAATATGACTTTACAAAGTAAATAAAAAATATAAAAAACACTCCTCCTTTGATGGTGCTATGATCCTGTTAACCTCTGTTTAGCCTACTCAATTTGGTGGCAAACTAAATAGTGGCAAAGAATCTTCACGAAGTTAAAAATATGTTTAAAATACACTCTCCTAAATCTATGTTCAGAATGTCTGTACTTCCCCATTGGTCATACTAGTTCTTTATCTGTTTACAGGAAAACACCAATTTCTTCTTAGGATATAAACCATTATTGTGTCTTTCAGTAATCAACTGAAGAGAGGGATTAAACTCTATAAAAAAAATATTGTAATGCATGTCAAAACTTTCCTAAATAGCTGAACCCATTTTTTGAAATTGATACTATTTGTAATTATTATATAAATCACAAAATAAGCACACATGTACACACATAAAAGTTCATTATAAAGCTGCTCTAGGCAGTTAACAAAAATAGCCACTGGAAGCAAAACATCAAATTATTTTATGTATATTTATCAGTGGTTTTGTAAAAAGTTAGATCTATGAGAGTTTAGAATATAAGAGAACTTCAGAATTTCTAGAATTCAACTGTATTATTTCACATATTAAAAAATAAAAGCAACAGGGCAGCCCGGGGGGCTCTGCGGTTTGGCACCTGCCTTCGGCCCAGGGCGTGATCTTGGAGGCCCGGGATTGAGTCCCATGTTGGGCTCCCTGAATGGAGCCTGCTTCTCCCTCTGCCTGTGTCTCTGCCTCTCTCTCTCTCTCTGTCTCCCATGAATAAATAAATAAAATCTTTAAAAAATTAAAAAAATAAAAGCAACACACATACACATAAACACACAAATATACACACAACAGTTGTGAGGCATCCATGGCTTCTGAAGTTGTGTTCTGAAGTTGCCAACTAAAGATAACACAAATGTGGAGTCGAAACTATGGTTTCTTCTATATTTTTCATCGATACCTTTCCTCTTTCTATTTATAGTGAATATATGCTAAATTTCATGTCTTAGGAATCTAATATTTTCTCAAAATATACAGACACACAAATCTCAAAACAGGAAAAAGTAGGTGGAATGTAACTTCTCATTTCAGAAATAATGACAAACCTATGCCCTCTACAAAATAACACTTGCTGGAATATTTTAACTTAATAAATGTGACTTGAATTTTTAATATCAATATACTTTTTAGAATAAATATTCTTTCCTCCAATTTCTCTCTTCCCATTTGCACCTTATAATAGAAACTATAAAAAGTCACTAATGTAGGTGACTACCAATCCAGTGTCATTTCAGGATTCTATTAGCTGGTGCAAAAGGATGATCTTGAGTAAACGGACTAAATGTTGCTAAAATCTCAGCCAAAAATAAAATAAAATAAAATAAAATAAAATAGTAAAGTAAAGTAAAGTAAAGTAAAATAAAATAAAATAAAATAAAATAAAATCCCAGCCAGCATCAGAGTAGGAAAAAGGGGCATAGGAGTTTGAAACAAGTTACAGTGCATGGATTCCACCTTGCAGATAGTCAGTGTGGTACAAATACTACAAATTCCTCTTTATTGTGACTCTTCCCCATTTACCTGAAAGATTGAATTGAGGCATATTTGCAGTTACTTGCCCTTTACTGACGTACAAGAGTTTTATAGAGATTTCAATAGTGTCCGCCAATGTTTAAAGAGTTAAGAAGCTGGCTGAATAAACTGCCATCTTCCTTTAGAATTGCCTGTGCTGTAACTTGTTTTTCCTTCAGATAGGTCATAAAAATATTCTAGATTGAATGAAAGCTAATGGCCAAGGAATTAAACTGACAAATAGTCTTGCCGAAGACTTGACTATACATTCCTAATTAGATTATCCAAAAACTGATGATTATGTTATTCATGATAGAGACTTGTTAGCATTATTATATCTGAGCAGTGGCACCTTTACCCTTCATAATTTTGATTTTGGGTATTTGTGAAACAATAATTTACATTTTGATTAATTTTCTCATATAAACTTATTTTGTTCATGGTTGTGTATTTTTCAACTGTAAAATATTGTTTGAGCACTATACATTTATTAACCTGTATAAAATAAGGGTTGAATGGGTTCACTTTGAACCCTTACATATTGTAATCTGATTTCACTGTTATACAGACTTGAAATTTCACATTTTTAGATATGTCCAAAAATCCATGGTTCTTTAAATTGCAATATTAAATAAATTAATGGTTAATTGATAAGATCTATGTGCTGGGCATTTTCTTTATGTTATGGGAATGATCTCTAGATATTAGAAGACTAGGTAAGTCTGTACCAATGACTTCCATTCTGGCTTAAGAATTGTTTCTAAACTTGTGCTTTCACATCCTTACTTACAAATTAAAAATAATGGTACTGGGCAGCCTGGGTGGCTCAGCGGTTTAGTGCTGCCTTCCGTCCAGGGCCTGATCCTGGAGACCCGGAATCGAGTCCCACGTCAGGCTCCCTGCATGGAGCCTGCTTCTCCCTCTGCCTGTGTCTCTGCCTCTCTTTCTCTCTGGGTTTCTCATGAATAAATAAATAAAATCTTAAAAAAAAAGAGTAATGATACTTCTAACGTGATAAGGGTATATGAAATATATACACAAACACAGTATTATTAAAGTGTGATATGTAAACAAGCATACTTTTACTTAGAAATAAAATTTTCTTTAAAAATGTATAACTTGAAATGTTTGTTGAAACTGCGTATCAATTTCTACTTACCACCCTTCAACAAACTGAAATAAGTAAAATCCATATATACAACATAACATGAAATATTTTTCATAGTGTTAAAACAAATTGAGGTCAGCAGTACTGACCTTTGCGTAGTAGCACTACTACAAAGATCTAGCTATGATCACATTATATGTCATGGTTGATACATTCCAACATGGAAGAGACTTTGGAAATTATATAGTCAAGATGAACAGTGAATAAGGTAATACTACCACTCTCCTGGGCTGTCACAGAAAAGAATATGACACTATTTCAAATAGAATATTCAAATAGAATATATTTAATCTAGATCATTTTAGAATAAATCTGTCTCAAAAAGTTGAGGTTATTTCTTAATAATGTTACCATGAAGACTTGAACGCTATCAGTTATATTCAGTAGCTTTATCCCTCTTATATCTTATGATGAACTACTGTACTTGTTATACTACAGATTTATGTTTTTATCTGGGAATTCACAGTCACTATACCATGAGATTCCATGAATAAATATCTCAACCTGAACCTTTACCGATTGTTATTAAAAAAGAGGTGATGTTTTGCCATGCATAATGGATATATTCAAGAAGTCTGGTTAAGAAACTATCTTGAAATAGTAATAGAAATTAGACATATCACCATGGTTTCTCAAGTAGTTTGTATTAAAATTGAAACCTTAAGCTAGATTGCACTCTCCCGTACTCTCATTTTCATCCCAATGAAAAAATAATTTAGCTAAGAGACATTACAGTAAATGTCAGTTAAGTGATTGGCCATATTTTTGGTTTTTGATATGGAATATTTATCTTATCATTATGAAATGAAATAAATTTATAATGTATTTTTGTTAATTCTTTTATGCGTGGGTGTACTTCTACAGCTTTCATAAATAATTTCCTAAATAGAGCACATTATATATGTATCTTTTGTATTATTATCAATATAAATAATGGTAAAATCTAGGACATGGGGAAATTCATTGCTGCACTGACATAATCCTACTGGCCACAACCAAATTCGGGAGATGACAGCAAAGTAAGCACTGACATATAAAGATCACCCTTGAGGGTATTTAGAAGAAAATCCATCATCTATAACCCTAAAGTGATAACAGCCTTTAACTACAAGGGACGTGGATGCACTCCTTGTCAATTTTCCAAAAGAGAAAATGCATTTACTGAAAAGATAAACTGTAACTGTCAGGTAAGGAGACAGTCTTATCATTGACAAAATTAATCATAAATAGGTACTAAAAGATTACTGTTTTAGGATGGTTTGTAGGAATACTGGATATTTTTGTCTAAAACAAATTTAGGTGTTATTTACTTTGCTTCAATGGCAAGTAAACATGTCTAGAAAATGAGGCCAAAATATCTCAAAATCAAAATCAATTTTTAATATTCAAAACAAAAATCATATATGTATGTGGACATGCTTGATAAAAACAGATGAATACCCGAAAACTGTTCTTCTGCACACAAATGCTATCTCAGTTTTACAGCTCTGACTGACATTTTAGTCTAGTCACATTTTTCTATTTAACTCCTCTAATTTTCAAGAACTACCTTAGTTGTAAGTTGGTCTATTATTATTTCCTAGTATTTCCACCGATGTGAAGTCATGGTTCATTTCAGCATATCCTTGAAAGAATTTATTCTGCCTGCCAGCCCGGGGCCATTACACATCCGTTCAGCACCTGCAGCTGCTGGGCTTCTACTGTCATCCCCCCTACACATATCTAGTGAAGCAGAGTTGTGGTGTGACAGGAATCACTTATCATAAGTTGCTTTCTGGGCCTGCATTTTTTGGGTGATCATGTTATGTCATTTAAAGCTAATACGAGAATACCTCATGATTGAGGCTTATGAGACAGCATCGAGAACTAAATATGTCTGTGGAGTGTCAATTATTGTTTTGTTTATTCCTTACTGAAACATAACAGACCATAAAACTAATTTCTCCCAACTGCCTAATCTATAAAAGGAAAGTAAATGTTGAGTTACCAAAAGTCATTTCTGTAATCCATTTCCATGACTTAGATAATCTAATACCTGCATCCTGCCCTAGCAGTCAACTAAGAAGACCTCTCCAGATTTCCCATTTGTTGTGCAGTCTACCACTAGGCTGTTCCACAATATTTTTGCCAGTCTCATAAAGTATGATAGATTTTAACTAGTAGTGGTATTATGGAAATTTTATATAAATTATAATATGTCTCATGCTTCTAGAGGAGAACTGGGAACAAGGAAGAGGGTTTAATTCCTTTAAGGGCAGTAAGTTTTATATTTAGACATGCCATCAAAGTTATTAAGTGTTGAGTTGAGATTTCAGTGTGTGAGAATAAATTCATTGTGAAATGGTATTTATTAATTTCCCAGAAGATGCATTGGGATTAAATATGGGATATGGGTCAATCTGTCACTTTCTGAAAACACAATATTAATGGTCACACAGTTTTCCCTTCTGCTGTTCTTAATTAAGACTTCAGTAAAATAAAAGTATTCATCATAAACTTCTGGTATGCATTGAGACACAGTTTATGTTGTGCACGCTAGTCTTTACAACTTGATACTTAGAGATGGAAACAGTATATTATTTAACAGGCATAAGTGAGATCCATAATCACTGTATTAACAGACTTGGAGAACTATAAGGAAAACATTAGTTATGTAGGCAAGCCGTGGTCTAAGAACTGTCTATAAACTATAATTTGGAAAGGTTCATTTATACTCAACAATATACATACACACACACATACTCTCTCCTTTATAATCTGGAAAAGATTCACCTTAATCTACCCTATTCCACTTTGGAAGAGTTGAAACACAATATAGATGTTAGAATGTTTTTTTCTCATGGGAATTTCAAATATGGAAATTTGAAAATTTAATTATGGAAATATCAAATTGGAAATTGGGAAATTTGATTATGAAAATATCAAATATGGAAAGTTCCAGAAGCTGAAAAACAGTCCAACTGGACTTGAGAAAAAATGAGAAAGTGACATAATGGGAGGTGGGGGTAAAGAGAGGGAGGCCAAACAAAGTAGAGGCTTGAAGTTCAAAGCAGAGTATCAACTTTAGCCAGAGTTAAATAGTCAGCTTTTCATTTGTATGCTCTTGTTATGAAGGGGTGACATAATCAGATGTAGATAACAAAAAAATAAATTCTGATAGCAATGTAGAGAATAAATTAGAAGAATGCAAGACTGCATGAGAACACATTGATTAGGTTAGCAGTGTGAGAGTCCAGAGAAGAGATATGGTATACCATAGTGGGATATAAATAAATGGAAAATAAATGAATCTCAGAGATAACTAGGATGCAAATATCATAGGATTTGGTGAAGGACTGCATAACACTATGAAAAAAGTGAATGCTATTATGGACACCTTTGGTGTTTCTACCTTGATCAGTAACAGGAGGATTGTGCACTCACTTAATAGAAACACTGGAAAAAATAATTTTGGGGGTGGATGGAATATGGTAATAAAGATTTGTTTAAAAGGACCAAAGAATGAAATATTTTTAGATATCCAGAGGGATCTGGGAACTTCATCCTGGATGTTAACTCTGAGTAAATTCTAGGAAAGTAGTCATCAGAAGTTTAGGCAATTGTCACCTCCTTAAAAAAAAAAAAATGTATGGCATGAGGACAGAAGAGGATCTACGATGAACCCATAATTAACTATAAATTTAAAAGATGGATACAGAATAATAGAGCACCAAAGGTGACACAAAAGGTATGGGCAGAAAGGTAGGCATTACATTAAAAGAGAGTTGTTTCACAGAAGATCTTTTTTTTTTTTTAATTTTATTTATTTATTCATGAGAGACAGAGAGATAGAGAGGCAGAGACACAGGCAGAGGGAGAAGCAGGTTCCATGTGGAGAGCCTGATGCAGGACTTGATCCTAGGTCTCCAGGACCATGGTGGCACTAAACCGCTAAGCCACCCAAGGTTCCCAAGATCTTTTTTTAAAGACTCTCTAACAGTGATAGTCACTGAAAGTACTGAGTAGTGCTGAAAAATCAAGGGACCAAAATTTATGCAAAATGGAATGTACTGGAAATGAGCATGAACTACTTCTGTGGAGTAAATAAAAATAAAGCCAAAGGGAGACAGAATAAGAAGTGAAAGAAAATTATGAAAATGAGAATTTTGCTGTAATGATAGGAGAAAAATGATAACAACTGGAATAACTGGAATAGTAAAAAATGGAATAATGGAGAAGTGTTAGAGGCCCTGAGAGGGATTATTTTGTTGCAATTTATTTTTTATTTTTTTAAAGATTTTATTTATTTATTCATGAGAGACAGAAAGAGAGAGAGGCAGAGACACAGGCAGAAAGAGAAGCAGGCTCCATGTAGGGAGCCCGACGTGGGACTCGATCCCAGGACTCCAGGATCATGCCCTGGGCCGAAGGCAGGCGCTAAACCACTGAGCCACCTGGTCTGCCCATTTTGTTGCAATTTTAACTAATACTTTGCAGCTAAGGTAAATGATTTCATTGAGAAGAAGAGCTTGGATATAGATAAAAATAATGAGAGACAGAGAGAGAGAGAGGGAGAGAGAGAGGGAGAACACTAGTCAGAAGATACAATCTTGAATGTCCTCTCTTAATATCAGATATTGGGAAAAAATAAAATGACTAAGATCCTTAACTTTTATTTCTTCTGAGGAGGAGTTCTATAAATGACTATTGAGGGAAAACAGAAAAACATAACTATTGGTGAAAATCCTATATTTACACAATCAATTGCTCAGATGGTAGTAAAAGAATAAACATGACTCGAGTAAAATAGAGCACATCCCCAACTACAAGGAGGAAAACTCCTAAATATCAACAGTTAATGAAAAATACCTATTTTTATAGAAGATAAAAATGAATGGCTTAACAACATGCAAAAACACACTTGACTTAAATTTGTTGTAAGGAGATGTACATTATTAAATGCTAATGAGATGTTATTTTATACTCAGAAAATTCAAAAACAAAAAGTCTTGCAATCCCAAACATTAGTGAGGATATAGAGCATGAGAAATATTTCTGTCACTGGTAGGTCTATAAATTGGAATCACTTATTTGGTATCAATTGAGTAACAATTTGGCAATACTCATTGAGTCTGAATAGGTAAATCACCTCACCAGTCATTTCAATTCTGGGTATATGAGAAAAATAACCATCAAGTCCACCAGGAAAAACATACCATGACCAAACAAACAAAAACCCTAGAAACAACTTATTATGAAGGAAATGATTGATAAATTGTGACTCATAATGGTTTATTATACTAGAGTGAAAATTGATGAACTATATGTATCAACATGCATGAAGTATGCATTTGAACAAAGCACTGGAGTACAATGCTTTAAAGAAGTCAGAGAATGTACATAGTATAATTCCATTTTCATAAAGTTTAAATATATGTAAAACTATAAAAGAAAAATGAAAATAATAACATTCAGGATGATTATTACCTCTGGATAGGAGTCAGAGAGGATACAAAACAAATACTCATCGGTCTTCATAGGTACTACAAATTCTAGTTTTTAAGCTGTGTATGGTACACTGGTGTAAATTTTATTATTATTCTTTATTGTTATACCTATGTTATATATTTTATACATAACACATATTTAAGAAAACTAAAATAAAAGGAAATGAAATTAAAATATACCCATTCAAAAATATATATTATTTATAATACGTGAAGAAACTTGCTAGATAATTTCATGTAGTTACTCCCATTCATTGCGTTATCAAATTTATTACAATGGCGGGCAGCCCGGTTGGCTCAGAGGTTTAGTGCCACCTTCAGCCCAGGGCATGATCCTGGAGTCCTGGGATCGAGTCCCACGTCGGGCTCCCTACATGGAGCCTGCTTCTCTTTCTGCCTGTGTCTCTGCCTCTCTCTCTCTCTGTCTCTCATGAATAAATAAATAAAATCTTAAAAAAATATTACAATGGCAATTACAGTATCAAATGTTAGTGGAATACTTAACAAAAATAATTATAATTCCACTACTGCTACTATTATGCCTATCTCTCTCTCTCACCCTTTCTCTCCCCTTTCCTCCCTACTTCTCTGTTTCTCTGTCTGTCTTTGTGTGTATGTCATTCTTAAGAACCATAAAATGTAGATTCTATTCTTTGTTCCTTTCAAAGACAGAAAAATACAGACTCGGGACATCTCTAATAAATAATATAAAGTAAGAAGCTGTATCCAGGTAGTTCTAAGGTCACTTTACAAATTTTTAAAAAAGATTATTTATTTATTTATTTATTTATTTATTTATTTATTCATTCATTCATTCATTCATTGATTTATGCGAGACACAGAGAGAGAGAGGCAGACATAGGCAGAGGGAGAAACAGGCTCCATGCAGACATGGGACTCCATCCCAGGACTCCAGAATCATGCCCTGAGCCAAAGGCAGACACTCAACCTTTGAGCCACCCAAGCGTCCCAAAGGTCAATTTACAAATTACATTGATATTCTCACCCAGTACACCTTTAATCACTAAAATAGGATTAACTTTAGTTTAGCTATGTTGCTTTGTGAAGTAATTGTTGTTTGTAAAATAAGTCAATGATTATCACCTATACCTCCATTCCCATACACATGCATAAAGAGAAAATCTAGTTTTTCTGTCATGGGTATCAGAGCTCTTTATTCTTGACCAGTTTTTCATTTTGCCTAGGATTTGAAATATACTGTTTTTCAAATATTGTCATCTTCATAGGCTCAACCTTCATCATGACTTTTTAGGAAAAGTTTGTTTATAAAACAACCATGTTTATAAATCCTTGGAAATAAGTTCAAATAATCCTTTACTTGTTTCAAATTCACCGTGTACCACAGATGGAAATACTACTTCAGCAACATCTAAGCTGAAGACAGTGCCTTGAGTGTTCAAGCAATTATCTCATGATGTGGTGAGGTTCTAAACAATTCTTTAAGGGAGGGCACCTGGGTGGCTCAGTGGTTGAGCATCTGCCTTTGGCTCAGGTCGTTTCCCCAGAGTCCTGGGATGCCGTGTGTCCCGGTCAGGCTCCCCACAGGGAGCCTGCTTCTCTCTGTGCCTATGTCTCTGCCTCTCTCTCTTTGTGTGTGTCTCATGAATAAATAAAACATTTTTAAAAAGGTTTCAATTATATTTTTGACCACTAAGAAAGGATGTACTTCTACTTAACAAAAGCTGTTGTGGTATCAATTCATCAAAAACTTACTGCTTCAAAACCAATCCGGAGTAAGGTGTTTGGGGTTTTGTTTGTCTCTTTGTTTTTCCTTCATCTGTATATTTTCGAGTGATGGAAAAGTGGAAGAGCTTTGAAGCTGGAAGAAATTATTTCAGGGGATCTTGATCTCAACACAACAATCATAATGACTGTAGTCATAAGGCTTAAATCGCAAGGGGGGTCAATGACATGCTGTAAGCTTTAGTGTTAGGTAAATTAATATTGTGTGCACAGCTCTGTGGGAGACTTTGAATGAATTCTTCAAGACAGCTATGACACAAGTGCCTTCATTGTGAAAAATAATGGTAGATTTTCAAGGAATAGCAGAATTGCTTTTCTTCTTTTGGAGTAATACCAATTGAAATACTGAACAAATAATACTAGCCAAATTCTCAGAATTGGAGTTAACAAGGGTGAAAAATTAGATTCTGCCAAAAATTAATAAAGTAGTAAGTATGCATTTATATATATATTACTTTATTTAATACTCTTTTATATCCATAAACACATACAAATACTTATATCCATATACATCTGCATATAACAAAAAGCCACCTCTCACCATACCTAGCAATAATGTAGGAAAGGAAGTCATGCTATTGTACATAATAGTGTAGGTTGCATAGTGCATTACTACATGAGGACTCTTCACCTGAGAATCCTTGTGAATTCTATACTAAGTGGTAGTTGGTACAATATCTGCACAATTATGTCCTACAGCTCCAAGGGGAGTTAAGAAGAACAACTTGGATCATGAAACAATCATGCTAGAGCATTTTCCCTTAATAAAATCTCAAGGGGTTGACAGATATTATTTAAAAGATCTTTATGATGATGTCAGCAAAACTAGTGTAGACATCTTTATTATTGTATTAGTAAACCATCTTTTCTAAAAATTCAGGGTTCAAGTTATGGATGATATATCACATGTGGCATTTAGGTAAACTTTATTCTCCAAGAGTATATCCAAAATTGTCTATTTCATTAGCACAATCATTCCACTCTACTAGCTAGAGAAATAGTTTACATTTAAGATGTCAAAATATGCACGACCTTTTCACAGTACGTAAATATGTGGAGCTAAATCAAAATGCAATAATGAGCAACACAGATTAGGATATCTGAAGTTCCCGGCAACAAGCAGAAATGCTGACTTCTTAAAATAGTCCATAAAAATACTATAGAAGCTGTAAAATTATCTATTTCAACTTTTTGAGTGAAATATAAAACTTAATTATATTACATTAAAAGTACTTACATAGTTTTAGTGCCAAGTGTTTTTTAAGTCCCTTCACTCCCTACTTCGAAATTTGAGGAAAACACCTGGAGTTTCAAAACCTTTTCATGGTTTGCTCTGTAATATCTTTTCTCTCATATATCCAAAATGGTGACTTTCATTTTCAATTCTTAATAAAGGAGAAACTTTCAAAAAGTAAAAAAAAAAAAAAAAAAAGTATGTGTGTGCATGTGCACGTGTGAGCACACACACACACATACAGGATGAACCAACAACAGGAAAAGTGTAATGACAGTATAGGCATGTGAGGAGAGAAGGCCTTTGGGAATACAATATCATACATGAAAATCTTGAAGAATAAGAAATTTGAGATTGGTTATTTGCTGAAGCAATTTAAACTATATAGCCTTTGGATTCTGATAGGCTATTCAGGCATTTTTTTTTTTTTTTCTGTTCATACACTCAAGACTCTATCTCTTGCTTGCCAAAATCTTGGCAGCAATTCTATTTTCTAGACCTTATTACACATGTAAAAACTACTGAAGAAGTTGGGAGCTTTTGTTCATGTGTGTTATATCTATTGATAGGAACTGATTTAAAAATTAAAACTGAGGCTTTTCAAACTATTATTTTATTAATTTATTTATTTGAATTAATAATAAACCTACTACATGTTAACAAAAATAACATTTTAAACGAAAAATGGTAATATTTTCCAGGAAAAAACTATGAGAAAATTAACATTGTTTTATGTTTTTGAAATTTTCTTTAATGTCTATCTAAAGAGAAGACATTCAGAATCTCTATTTCTTTCTACATTCCATCTATTGTGATTTCAAACATCCCGTAGACTCGGGGAAACTGTACACTCATGAGGAAGTCAAATTATAAGAGTGAAAAAGTGAAAGTGAAAAAGCAAATAAAATTTTAGGATTATTTTTTTTAAAGAATTTTAAACTTGGAAATCTTTCCAAAAAATCCCAGAAAATGTCATAGATCGCCAAATCATGTTTTAAGAATGGCTACCACAGAAAACCAATTTAATGAAATGTCCGACATGCTGTTCACATTCACTTCTTCATTTAGACACTTTTCTCCAGGACATATGAGATTATAGGAGGGCTATTTCCTTTCCAACCCACTTTATCTAAATTGTAATAATCTAAGATTCAAAAGAAAGTGAAATTCAGCCCAAATGACCAAATGGAAGTAAATAATAAATAGTTGAGCTTACCGGTTTATGTAGACAAGACACTAAATTTTACAAAGAAGATAGTCTCTCTCAGCTAAGGACATGTAAGACTATGGCAACTAGGATAGTTTTTGTGTTTTGTTTTGGTTTTTGTTTGTTTTAAGCTACAAACCAAATAAAGAAAGGATAATGCACATTTGCTGGTAGATGACAGCGAGTAATAAAAGCAATAATTCTTCAAACCAAGAACCATTAATTAGTAATATAGAATCATCTGAGAAGATGCTACCAGCGGGTAGGTAATGTTCATTTTCTTTCTATATTAATCAAGACATTGGAACTTGTCCGTAACAACAAATAATCAGTCACTTCTCCTGGGATTCACTAAAGATCTACTGAGAGTAGCATCTGAGATCTGGGGTTTACTGAGGATTTAACCAGTACAGATGGAGAGAATCATCACCATTATTCAATTGATCCTTCAGTTGGAATTTACTGAATGCTTACTTTGATTCAGTTATTCTGCTAAAGAATGGTATAGAAAAATCAAGGAGCTTTTCATTTCATCAAGTGATCCAATTTAGTCCACAGTTGCTAATAGTAAGCTTTGAATTGTAAAGCTAAAAATAGAAGCTCAGAAATAATTCACTTAATAAGCAAAGGACTTAAAAAATATTAGAATACATATTGTTACTGCTTTATTACCTTAGTTCCTGGTGTAGAACAAAAAGAATAAAATTTTCTATGATGACTGCAACTTCCATAGATTGAAATTGTTAGATAAACAGGCAACTCATTAGCCTTTAACAGAGCTTATAAATGGAAACCCAAAATGACTTGGAAAATTTAAATTTCTAATTCCATCGAAAATATGAAGAGCCACACCCCTCAGAAGATAAAAATATCAAGCAGTCATAATTTTGAAAGGACTAGATAAAGTGACTTTTTAGGAAAAATTTACTTTATACAAGTAATTCCTATAAAATATAGACCCTGTTTTATTAACATTCGCAACAATGCAATGCATAAAGAAGAATAAGATCTCAAGCACATAAATTTGACAGAAAACTACAAAAATCTCTTTTAGTCTACCAGGTATTTGAATTAAACATAAAATGTAGCACATAATTATTCAACAGAAATACTCAAAAGATATGAATATGCAACAAAAAGCAATGAAGCTTTGCTTTTAAAATAAATAAAGAATAAGAGAAGAAACATTTGATTACAGTATCAATAATTTATGCTACTAGTTAACCTACAATTTTTCTTTTTTTATTTTTTTAACTTTTTTTTAAGGTTTTATTTATTTATTTATGAAAGACACACACAGAAAGGGAGAGACAGAGAGAGGCACAGAGGCACAGGCAGAGGGAGAAGCAGGCTCCACGCAGGGAACCCCAGATGGGACTCGATTCTGGGACTCCAGGATCACACCCTAGGCCGAAGGCAGACTCCAAACCGCTGAGCCACCCGGGGATTCCCTAACCCACAATTTTTAGATTGAACTTCCCCCACATGATTCACACAACTGGGTTTCAATTAAAGGCTATTTATCTCATGGTTCAATATATAGTTGACCTTGAACAATACAGGTTTGAACTGAGCAGCTCCATTCATACACGGATTTCTTTTCAATAAATATAGCACAGTACTGTAAATGTATTTTCTCTTCTTATGATTTCTTAATAGCATTTTCTTTTCTCTAGCTTCCTGTTAAGAGAACAGTCTATAATATACGTAACATACAAAATATGGGTGAATTGACTATTTCTTTTATTGGTAAGGCTTCTGATCAATAGTAAGCTACTAGTAGTCAAGATTTTAGGAAGTCAAAAGTTATATGCAAATTTTTTATTGTACAGGGGTTGACACCTTAACTTCTGTGTTATTCAAGGGTCACCTGCGTGTGTGTGTGTGTAATTTAGTTCTATCTTTACATGCAAAACATAGGAAATATCTTATATTACAGAAAAAAATTAGATTGTAATAAAAAATAAATTTAGAATTAATAAAATGCAATTGAGGAAATGAATTTTTAGACTTACCTTTTATATATATATATTTTTTTAATTGGAGTTCAATTTGCCAACATATAGCATAACACCCAGTGAGTAGACATACCTTTTGAAAGATTCTGAAATATGAATGTGTTTAAGAGTAATGAGTAGGTTTAACCATTCCAACTTGATTTTAATTCTCTAAATCTAGTTCTTTCATAATAAAATCATTTTGTCTTAGACTGTCATACTTTCTGTTTTTCTGTCTAGCTGTACTTTATGCATTGCTTGAAAACAAGATCAAAGACTATATTTTCAGGGATCATTTCTATAGTGTGTTGAAAACAAGATCATAATCTTTCCTAGAAAATCCTTCTTCACCCTTCTAGCTGACATATGCTACTCTCTGTACCTCAATATCAATATTGCATTCTCATAGCATTTATCACACTTCAGTGTGAATGTTGGATTGCATCTCTATTTTTCATGCTACCAATATTTTAAAGATAGAGGTAATATTATTTATTTATTTATTTATTTATTTATTATTTATTTATTTATTTATTTTTACATTTAATTTGTAGTGCTTTTCACAGTGTTTGGCAATCTAGCATAAAATTAGCAAATTGACATCCTTAACTAAAGAATGAATGGATAAATAAGTATTTCCCACTTATTAGGCTTTAATTACTTGATAAAACTATAAATTAATGGCATGAAAGAATTGATTATTTCTTCCACAACTGGAATGTGAGCTGTTTAAAGATAAGGGCACTGTCTCATATGTGCATATATCTCTAGGTCTCAGGATTATAAGTAATAGAAATTCAATCATGCTAATGTCCAAATAAAAAAATTACAAAGTTTACAAGTTTGCAGGAAAAGATGGGTAACAAAGGCTGATTAAAGGCAGTGAGCAGTTTACCTCTGTGGATCCTATCAATCAGAATGTGTGGGCTAAATGTGGACTTATGGAGCTCAAAAGTCAGTTTCCTTCTCCTTTAAACGGTCAGGAAATATTGTGAAGGATGTTAAAGTGGGCAAAAGCTTACAGGTGGCATTGCCAATGGAATATTAGGTATTGTCTAATATACCTTCTGAGTTAACCTAACTATAAATTTATCTTTGTTTTTTATTGTCTTTGAACTATTTCACAATTTTGTAAATTAAATAAAATTGTCAGTAATCCAAATTATTCTTGTTAGTAGAGATGTAAATTAATTTTGTCAAATGGAGGTACAATTGATTTTTGTCCTATTGATATTGGTCAGTTTTGAATCTATTAATTAATGGATTTTAGCATTCCTAATTGCCGGTATCTGTCTCTGCTTTTTGGATTAGCCTTTGAACTGTTGTCAGCTATTTTCTCACCTTTTAAAAAATTTCACTGGATTCCTGATTAATGAATGAGTTAAAGAAAAATCTTTGATCTCTGGAGGAAAAAAAGAATGTATGAGTTATATTCTAGGCCACACCACTAAATGGTTTTGATCCTTGCTTTACTTCATGTCACCTAACGAAAGTTGAATTCTTCTTAAAAAGAATAAATCTTGGGGGGGGGTGCAGGGTGAACACAGAGGACAAGCAGTTCCACAAAAATTCATCGATTATAAGAGGGGAATTCAATGATTATAAGAGGGAAGAAGATAGAGGTTTGCAAAGAAATGTGATTGGTATCAGAATACACCTTTTGGCTTCTTGGTTCACAGACCATAATCTATTTTCACTGCTTGAATTCTAAAAATGCCAAACTTGAGCATAATACAACTTTCTAGATATAATAAAAAAAAAGCTAACACTTTCCTGAGTAGGACACAAAACAGTCTTCTAGTACGAGTTATCCACATTTCCCTTAGTGATATTATGGCCTCGTATCCATATTCTAATACTTTGAAATGAATAGTGAATTTAGCAATAACTACTAAATATACATACTGGTATGAGGTCAGGAAATAGAAAAAAATATTTTTGTTTGTATTTTTGTCAAACGAACATTGATGATAAACCATAGATATCAGGACATGATTTTCATCCTATGGAGAAAGCAGCACATAGCTGAGATTTAGGATTTCCCTCCTTCATCTTTAGTCCATATTCATTTTACTTGGTCTACTAACAGGTCACTGGTGTGTTATGCTCTTGTGAGTTTTCTCTTCTTATGATCTGTAGATATTTGAGGTTTCAGAAGCCCTCCTCTTCTAAAGGAGTTACCTCAGTTAACCTTTACTACTGATGTTTGCTAATTTCCATCTAAGGTTCCCTTGATTTTCATCAGTACTTTTCTGCTCCCCAGTATGTAGTTGAAACTTTGATTGCTCTTGGCATTTAGCTATTTACTACAAAAAACAATGTGATTCCTTTTGGTCATGTCCAGAAAGTCTACATGATATTCCTAGATGATTCATGGGGTACACTCATTCTTTGGCTATCTAAATATTTGAATCAGGTTTGGCAAACCTTTTCTATAAATATCCAGATAGTAAATATACTAGCTTTGCAGGTTATGTAGTCTCTGTCATAACCACTTAACCGTTATAGTGGGGAAAAAATAGCCAGTATGTAAATGAATGAATGTGGCTGTGTTCCAATAAAATTTATTTACCAAAAAAGGCAGATGTCTGGATTTGGCCCTGGAGATATAGTTTGATGTTTAGTTAGTTATAAACTAAACATCATATAGTTTTATCATTATTTAAATAATCAAAGATAAAACAGAGAAGAAACAAAATAGTTGCAGTTGGTACTAATAATGCTAACCCATAAATATTTCTGCAACTATACCCTTAGATTCCCAGGCTCTTATATTCTAGCTGGCAGGGAAAATACAACCATACATCCATCATTGGTTCAACTCCCAACCTGCATCCTACAGAACTGCATCCTAAACTCACAAGGGATCATATCCAAATGGGTAATTTCCATTCTATAAGGCTAACTGCTTTGGATGAGAGTCATTGATGATATCCATGTCTTCTTCATTGATTTAGAGTTTCAATTTTTTTTGTTTAACTGGATATTCTCTAAAAAACAATGTTATATAAAATATGAGACCATTACTTAAGCCTTCTGGTAAGCTTGAAATTCTTTCTGAGGAAAAGCAGGTTGAGGATGCAAATCTAAGCAGAAAATAAGTTTCTTTACCATTATGGACAAATCATTGCTTCTTCTATTTCTAATGTTTGTCTGTAATTCCACTTTTGGCTTATTGTTTCTTTTTTTTAGTTTTAGAATTGCCCTTCTCCAATGGCAGTGATTTGTCAGGCTTGCCAATCAGGTGATTCTACATTCACTGTTACAAAGATGGATCCTCTCAGGCTTGCCCATCAAGGAATCACATTTTCCTGGATAGAATTTTACTCACGTATAGAGACATGCCACAAGCAAGAAAATCCAGGCATAAGAAACCACTGCCACAGTAGAAAGACCTTCTCAGTGACCTTCAACTTTATATACTATGTAAGCTGCCACTGACCATTTTTAGTACTATCTAAAGAAGAGATGACTGAGAATGAAATCAGTAAAGAACTATAGATAAAAACACATAAATATCTGATGACTTTGCAGGAGCACCTGAAATCAAGTACCCTTAATATTAGGCTTATCCATGGAATCTTTAGTATCATGAGCTAATTAATCCTATTATGTGTATATGTAATTGTGAGTTGCAACTGAAGAGTTCTGCCTAGAGTCCATTATAAATATTACTCCAACAGATAACTGGTTAGTCTCTTCCTTTGTGAGGTAATATACTGGAACTTTAGGCAAAGATGCTTTCACAGGCAAAGTGAGCCTTCAGTAGTGGTGGCAGCAGGCTAGATTCATAAAGGAATGCCACATTATTAAACTCATGCATGATCTCTATCCTTAACACATTGATAGTTTTGCTTGTGATCCCCCTAAATAATCATGGGATACTCTTAGTAGATGGATGCTCGACTATATAGCAAATTGATTTACTGTGGCATTCAGGTTATTAAGAAGCCATTCTGCTATGGAAGACTTCTGTGACATTCACAGATTTGAGGTAATTGGAGAGGTTCTCCCACAAAAGCTTTCTCCAGTGTTTTTTTTCAAGCATCCTCCAATTTTGCTTCTCAATAATCTTTGCCAACTTAGCCAGAGCATTGGAAATGACCAAGAATTAGTAGAGGTCCATTATAACTTCAATCTATTTCTCTTCCTGGGTGAATTTGAAAACTAGATTCATTGCCTACAGGATTAACTTCTGGGGGAGTTTTCTTTCTCTGTGGTCTTTCAGTGTCAATACTTAGTGAGTATTAATGTCACAGTGATCCACTTCCTGCTGGTATTTATGAATTATTTACATATTTTTATATATCAGATTTTAGACTTTTAATTTTTTTGTGTGCTCTGTGTATGCCTAAACTGGTTATAGGGAATAACCATGAAGTAATTATCTATCTATCTATCTATCTATATATATATATATATATATATATATAATATAAACAAGAATAATTGTGTAACCCACCAAAGGTAATTTCTCATCCTTAGTGGTAAAATGCTGAAAGTAGAGTAATTTTTCCTTCAATTTGTAAGCAATATTTTATCCCTAGAGATTTTGACTCCCAGATCCTATACTGGTGTGACAAACTGTGTTTTGGCAAAAATCTCTTCTGTCATCAGTTATACATGAATCTTTTTTTAAAGGAAGATTGATTTTATTTATTTATTTATTTATTTATTTATTTATTTATTTAGACAGAGAGAGAGAATATGAGTAGGGGAAGGAGCAGAGAGAGAGAAACAAGCAGACTCTGCACTAAGTGCAGAGCCCAATGTGGGGCTCGATCTCACAACCCTGAGACTATGGCTTCAGCTGAAATTGAGAGTCAGCCATTTGACAAACTGATCCACCCAGGTGCCCCCAGTTACACATAAATCTTAAGAATCAGGGTCCTTCCTACTTTATGCTGTCCAGATTTATTTTCCTAACATAACCAAAATCCTTATATACAAATAAAGCAAAAAAGTTGAAGTTGGACTCCCTTTAAGGAAAAATGGTAGTCGTACTACTCTACTTAGTGAAAGCAACTTGATTTCATGTACCTAATTAGCATGGAGAAAAGTTACTTCATGTAAATAGCTGCACATCAGTGCCAAACTCGTATTAATTTATCCTAGCAAACGTATCACATCTAGAATAGCAACTTCAATTAAATTCACTATCCAATTAGATATATAATAATCCCATGTCATTTTATAAGACCCTTCAACATCAACTGAGAATTTGATTTCACACACTTGATTGTGGCTCACTCTCTGCTGTTTCCCCAGGGATACAACCTTGTTTTTGATGCACTATTTGGCAGGAAGTATGGGGGTGGGGGGGCAGGGTGAAACAGCTTTCAGTTGGATCTTCTACAATGATAGTTCTTACTTTATACGTTAGAAAAGCATAGTGGGAATTGTTCCAGTTGCTGAGGATAGCAATTCTAATCTTAGACTCAGGAACTAGGGAAATAACTGCATGATGAGTTCTGGGACCCAGTGGACCTACTGTGAAGTCAATTCAGATAAAAATACATTAATCACCTACATGCCTGGGCCTCACTCTGAATACTGGACTATACTTTTGGATCCTCAGAGATTAAACCTTCATTAACAGAGATCTAGTAGTCTCTAAAAAGTTGGAGATTTCTCTTTCCACAGTAAATAAGTGTGGATATCATTAAGGGGGACTAGGAGAATGTATTCTATTAAGTTGGGAGATTATAACAGGTACTCTGCCTTCCTTTCATTGAAGATTCCAACCCTCCATAAACTGATTAGTTCTGGAAATTGAATGAATTCGGGACCACTGAATATGAAACTTTACATGTTAGAATTAGGATGGAGAATAATGCCAGATTTTGTTCACTGGACCTGATAAGCAGTTGTTTAAGTTTTCATTATATATATTAAACAATGTTTTAGGGGGTTGCCTATCAATATTATTTCTCAGAAACTTATGAGTCATTAACTTCAAACAGAGATCTCCTTGGGTGAAACTGCTGATACTTGAATTTGTAGTCCCAAGTATAAGCAGATGGGTATCACTTGTTAAGAATGCAGGATCTCAGAAATGCATTAGAAATGCAGACCTAGAGACACCTGGGTAGCTCAGTGGTTTAACTCCCAGGGCGTGATCCTGGAGTCCCGGGATCAAGTCCCATATCGGGCTCCCTGCATGGAGCCTGCTTCTCCCTCTGCCTGTGTCTCTGCCTCTCTCTCCCTCTGTGTCTCTCATGAATAAATAAATAAAATCTTTATTTAAAAATGCAGATCTATTCACTCTGAATCTACATTTTTAACATTATACACAGGTGACCCATTTGCCTGCCAAGGAATGAGAAGCTTTGGATTAAACGATTACATTTGAGCCAATTTCTATGATACCTTGACTCTCATTTTGATAAATAGTTCTAGTTTCTGATGGTACTTGATGATTTGGTTGATTGACTTGAGCTTCCCTTATCCTTGTTCATATTAATGATACCATTTCATCTTCAACTCTTCCAACTAGCATTCTACATGCAGCAAAATCATATAGAGGTGATTGTTGTTATAAGATCCTAGTATTTTATAGAGAACAAACCAATGGTTACCAGAGGAAAGGTGAGTGAGGGGATGAGTGTAATAGGTGAAGGGAATTAAAGAGTGCACTTACTGTGATAAGCACTGAGTAATTCATAGAATTGTAGAATCACTATATTATACACCTGAAACTAATATAACACTGCATATTAACTATATTGGACTTAAAATTAAAAACTTAAAAAAAAAAAAAGATCTCAGTATTTCATGTCGTGAATGAAGGCAAATCACTAGGACTCTGTGGAATGGTTTACAAGGGAGTGAGTGAATGGAAGTTCTTACTGAAGTACCATTATTTCTCCTCTGTTTTGTACCAGTGGCTTTCTGGCCTCTCATGAAAGACCAAAATTTGGTCTTTTATATATGTTCAGTTTAAGCAAACTTATATTCAATTCAGATTTATATATGTTCAGTTTAAGCAAACTTATATTCAATTCTTCTTTGGTCAACCATCTTAAAATCAACTCCCACAATTGTTTCCCAAATACCCATTGATTTAATTTGTAAGTCTATGGAATTCTATTTGAGTATAATTCCTCACTTCTTGCATTACTTTCTTATTATACCACCTGGTTAGGTTTGAGTTTCCATTATGCTTAAAAATCTAAAGCAGTAATGTATAAGGTGAGGGAACATGTTTAATTGTCTACTGTAAAAAAAGGAAAACCTTTTTTAGAAAGACACACAGGAAAACTTTTCAAAAATACTAGAAGTGTCAATCTAGTATATTTTCAGTCCCCTCGATCCTTCAGATGTGCTTATACTAATTGTTGGATACACAGTCTTTTCTTATCAATATATTTACTGGCATCTAAGGCAAAGTCATGCATTCAACTACTGTTATAGTGTCGTATCACAAATTAAATTTCTGAGCTTAGTTTTTTGCAGTCAGAGTAAAATTTATCTTGCCCATGTTAAGAAAGATCTTCCATATCATTTGTATTTTGATGAATTTTGAAATGAGAATTTTATTCCCATACTTTAAATGATCAGTGCTGATCATTGATGTAGTCTTCCTAATCTCCAGTGTTTGCATTCTTCATTTCTTATAAATTTGTTTATGACACCAACTACTTACTTCTCAACAGTATTCTACTTGGTGGGCACAGGAATGACCATAGTTGATAATCAATCCTCTGTTTCATTAAAGTATCTGCTGATAATATTCAGATTTGTTCGATTCTTTCATTCAACAGATGATTTGGGGACACAAATCATGTGCTAGGTACTATTGTATGCACAATAGGATTTGTCAGTAGACAGATTCCTTTTGTTAGAGGAACATGGAAAAGAGTCACAAGGAACAAAAACTATATTAAATGAGAGTACAGTAACAAAAACACTATTGGAGTAGCATGGGTACCAAAGAGTAAAGCACACAATAAAGTCACAGGAGGAGCAAGAACTTGGAGAACTGGAAGAAATCTCAGCAATGAGAAGACAGAAATTCCCTGGGTGGTGGGTGCGGGGGTGCTGCTGTTTGATAATTCCGCAATATCTACATTCTCTGTTGTGTGCTTCTGCTCAGGAAAAATAATGCTTACTTAATATATAAAAATGATGGGTTAGCCAGAAACATAGTACAACCTAACGTTAAGAATTTGTGGCTAGGTTTTATTGTTGTTGTTGTTATTGTTTTTAATTCTTTCTAGCCCATCCACATAGTTCAGTGTTTATAACAAAGTACCTTAAGAAAAATAATGAAATCATTTTTTTTAAATATTTGGTTTCAATCACTCAGTTCTCTTATTTTCTCATCAAAAGACTAAGAGGAAACAATGAAGGACTCATTACCTTTGGCTCAATTCATTATAAATACAGAAATATGCACTATGCATATATATTATTTTGGGGTCACTTTTCTGTTGTGGAGTTGTAAGTTATTTTTGGCTAAAAAAATAGGATCTAACTTTCAAAGGAAGGGAAAAACATCATAAAATTCCAGTAAGAGAAAATTCCCAGACATAAGTAAACAATTATATTGATATTTTAAATCTATTTCTTTATAAAACAAATATAATAAGTTTTTTAAATCTCCAGTCATAAATTCAGAAAGTTTTTTTCTTTTCATTGTAAATTATTTCAAAGAAAATGAAAAATCAAAATATAGAAAAAGATGAAAAATATACTCAACTGAAATCAATTATTTAGATATATTTGTTTTATTTCTTTCAGTATCTTTAATTAAATAACACAATTTTTTTTTTTTTTTTTGAGACAGAGAGAGAGAGAGAGAGAGAGAGAGAATGTGAATGTGAGGGTAGGGTGGGGGTCAGAGGGAGAGGGAGAGAGATGATCCCAAACAGGTTCCATGCCCAGCATGGAGACAGACGAGGGGCTCAATCTCAGGACCCTGAGATAGTCACGACCCTGAGATAGTGACCTGAGCCAAATCAAGACTCAGAAGCCCAACCAACTGAGACACCTAGACACCCCAAAGAATACAAATATTAATAAAACTATGCCACCCTCTGGTTCTTCTTTTCCCTTACCTTCCTAGGAGGTAATCATTATCTGAAATTGGTGTATATCTATCCTATGAATGCTTATAGTATTAAACATATTTTAATCCATATAAAAATATACCATTTAGTACATCTTTACACATTGAATAATTTGCATCAAATGTAGCATTATGTTCTGCAATTACTTTTATGAAATTATATTTGTTGCACACCTATAGTATTCACTGTGTTGTACGGTACCTCATTTTAGAAATAAATTGTGGACATATTATGTTATGAAGAATAGTTTTTTTTAAGAAATTTTTTATTTTTATAGTTAGTGTTTCACAAAAAAAGCTTACTTACAACTTTATCAAATGTATAATAGCTCTTCTAGAACAGAACCAACAATGGAATTGTCACGGCAAGTTTTGGCATCAGACTTCTTAAGGAGAATCATCATGTTTTTTTCCAAAATGTAATGAGATTTTTAATTACATCTTTGCAATAATATAACTATATCATCATATATGAATTAAAAATAAATTATGCATATAATTTATAATTATTTTACTGATAAACATTTTTAGGTTTATTTATGTTATTCAAGTTTTGCAGCTTTCTCCTAGATTTATTGTAACAGAGGTAATATTTGAGACTATTTAAGTGTTTCCCAACTTGCTAAAATGTTCTTTTTTTAGAAATGTAAATAGTTTCTCTGTAGATTATTTTATTTCCAACATATACTATCCTATTATCTGTAAACTATAGCAGCCTTGTTTCTTTATTTCCCATCCTTATAACTTTTTTTGTCTTACTTTACTGTACTAATTAGGAGTACCTGTAGAACATGGTAACAATACTGAATTGTATGTCAGAAGGTTGCTAAGAGAGTAGATCTTAAAAAGACTCATCAAAATATAACAACAACAGATTTGGGATGCCTGGGTAGCTCAGCCCAGGGCCTGATCCTGGAGTCCCAGGATCGAGTCCCACATCGCGCTCCTGCATGGAGCCTGCTTCTCCCTTTGCCTCTTTCTCTTGGTGTCTCACATGAATAAATAAATAAAATCCTTAAAAAAACCCAACAGATTTATGACTGCATGTGGTGATGGATGTTAACTAAAGTTATTGTGGCGATCATTTTGCAAATCATATAGATGCTGAATCATTATGTCATACACCTAAAACTAATACAATGCTTTATGTCAATTATATCTCAATTTTTAAAAATGTTAAATAAGTAAAGTAACTATATGATAACATGAATAAATTCATCACAGATCTTACAGGTCTTTAATAATTCAACATATATTTTATGAAAATAACTCTTAGAAAATGAGGGATGAAAGTACATTTGTAAAAATAAAAATAAATAAGACAGAGAGAAACACACACACACACACACACACACACACACACACACAGCCAACAAATAGGTGTAAAGAATTGAAAAGTTTACCTCCAAGCTTTGGAATAAGTTAAATATATCCCTGATAGCCATTTCACTTTAAATATACAAATATTTATTCATATGATCATATAGTTTCTTCTTTTAACTTAATAATATGCTATCTTGCATTAATGTATTTTTTAATGTGAAATCAACCCTTCATTTTACTGTTAGAACTTTATTAGCCAATGATGCATGGTGTGTGTGTGTGTGTATGTGTGTGTGCATGTGTGTGTATTTAAAACTGATTGGATGAGTTCACTGATATTTATAGAGTTTTAATTTTACCTTAATTAAAATTGCTTTATATTTTCCTTTTTATTATGTTTATTGGAGAATGTTCTTATTTTTATTTAAGATTTTTAATGAGGTATGTATAAGCACTTCCTTGAAAATATCTTAAAATATGCATGAAAAGTTTCACTTTTGTGTATGTGTATTTTAAGCTACAAATTCATTTTCTCGTTATTATGTTTCTATTTGATTTATATTATATTTATATATTTTGAATTTTTTTCTTGAGTTGGATTGTTAAACTTTACTCTTAATATCAGCTTTGTGTTAACTCAAATGGTTAAATTATCAAAGAGGACCTAATAGAAATCATATATTTTACCCAACATCAATCTTTATGAAAGGCTCAAATGATGACAAACCCCTGAAACAAATGAAATCGTTATTTTCCTAAAGGATCAAGGAGCTGCTGGATGCAATTTCCCCACATTTATATTTTTCCCCTACTGGGATTTTTTTTTTGGTTCCAAATTAATAGGAGAGATTTGAACAATGTATGAGAAAACACTGGTACAAATACGATTATTTAACTTGATTCCATTTGAGATGCCTCCATTTTCATAGCTACACAATGGTCCTTCATCATCCAGTTAGCCCTGCCACATAAATCTATAAAGTCCAAGATGTTCTTGTTTTTATTTTTAATAAGCAATCAAGACAGACCATATGAATCATGCTACATATATTTTACAGAAAGAGACTCCTAGAATTTTCTGCTTAACTACCAGTAACATATTAAGACAAAGATCTTGTTATGGTTGTTAACATTTCATTTTTACCTGGCCTCTTCTTCATCATAGTTATCAAATCAGCTGATGACTTCAAATTGGCCCCCTGAAGACTTTTCTAATCCTGAAATCACTGGAATCACTAGCTACATATATTTTATTTTTACTTAATTCTGTTAATAAATCTACACTCTTTGTTACATCATATAGCTCCATCAATTAAAGTAACTTTTTCAATTAAAGTAACTTTTAACATGACATCTATTAATAAAATTATGAGATCAATTTCATCCCTTCCAACAGAAACAATTTTATTTTATTTACCACCCATCCTCAGTGACAGGAGAGGTAAGTAGAGAACATGATTTATTACATTTTGTGCCCTATTTGATTTATGGACTTAATTGTACCCCAGGGATTGTAAGCAGATTTTTAGTGACATCAGCTTCCCAGTATCACTATGTAATATTCTTTACCCCTCATAGGAAGAGCCTGTATTAAAAATATTTGTTTTAAAAAAAAATATTTGTTTTATCCCATTTATCCCAAATGTTCCCATTTTATCCATGGTGTGCATGTCAGTAGAGAAAAAGAATGAGGTCATGCTGTCCATTGGCATCCTTTCCATAAATTGACTCTGATAGTTTGGGTTTCTAACCCCTATCTATAGGAACATTTATGTTGTTTTCCAAGTTTGAATACATCAAAGGCTTCATCAGACTCTACGGAGCACATTCATATAAGGCTTTCATGTAAAAGCAAAGGATACAATGCAGTGAGAGAGAGTGCAAACGAACATCACAGATCTGAGAAATATCCCATAACACAGCTCCATGTGCATACAGATTTTGGGCACCTGGACCGCACTGTCTTTGGTGAACTGCCATGGTCTGTGGCAGAAATCTTGACTTGGAGAGAGCAGCCAGAAAAATATCTCAATGGCCCCTCAAGTGGCCAAGACAGGGTTTTGGAACTCACTAAGCCAGTGGTAAATCATCAGAAAAAAACTAATGTTGGGGATCAGTGGGGGGTATCAGACTTTAAACAGCACATCATACATCCCTCTGCTCTTCTCTTGGTCAAGAGTCAAAAATCAAACATCATGCCTCCCCGGAGATAAAGACAGAGCATTCCCACTTCAGCTGTAAATCCACTCTGTAACCACATTAAATTCTAGATTCAATTCAAAATTAAATTCAAAATATCCAATAGCTCCTCCTGGGTGAGCTTGTAGCCCTCTTCAGGAATTTTTGATAGTTGTGGTGCTCTCTCAGGCTGGGGATACATTCAGTCCTCTTGTATTTCATTAATCTCCCATGGTGACTGCCAACTGTGGCCAATATCTTAGAAAAGAGCTAATGAATGCATGGTGATCACCATGGGATACGGGAGAAACATCACAGCTTCTGCTACAATGGCTTTGTTACTCCAATTACTGGCGCAGTGTCAGGCACATAGTAAGCACTGCATAAATATTTATTTCCTTAATATAAAAATCACTTCCACACCAGGGAATGTTCCTATTCAATTAAGCAAATTTCTTTAATTATGATAACTTGCCTTCAAGAATGTAATTTGGGGGGTGCCTGGGTGGCTCAGGTTGTTGAGCCTCTGACTCTTGGTTTCACCTCAGGTTGTGATCTCATGATCTCATGAGTAGTGAGATGGAGACCCATATGGGATCTCAGCAGGTAGTCTGCCTGAAGACTCTCTCCCCCTGCCCCTTACCCTACATACATGTGGGCTGTCTCTCTCTCAAATAAATAGATAAATCTTTTTTAAAAAAATGTAATTTTTGTTTGACATACAGTCTGAGACTAGGTCTAAACTTTTGCCACAATAAGACCCATGTTAATCAATTACATATACTGTTGACACTGTATACTCTGGCTTCAGCACAAGTTGAGTATACCATGTGCACAAAAAGCTACTATATATCCCATTTAGCTGTCATTTGGGGGATATTCTAGCCTCAAGTACAACTAAGTCTGAGTGTGCCACAAGGCTTCCTACAAGTGGATCCTCAGAAACTTCAAAGTAGAGTCATTAATGTTATGTGACCACCATATCAATCTTCAGATCACTCTGCTCAGGGCTATGCAAATTAAAAATGGTATTCCTTGTAGATATAGTAGGATTTGGCAGATAGAGTTACATAACTGTCTCTTCCACTTGGTTAAAGGTATGGCATTCAGTTAGCCCCAATATGGTTATATAGATAACAGCCCTTAGTAAAGTTCCTTTAAGAATGAATACACTGTCAAATATTTTGTTATGAATCACACTTTCTATGTGATAGTTAACTCTACTAAGACATATAATTCCAACTATTGTTCTAGGGAAATTGGATCGGGAAAGGCATGAGAACAGATTTGTAAAATGGAAAATAAATAAAAGAATGTACAGCAATATCCCTCACTACCTCTTTCAACTTTCCCATCCTAGAATTTTTTTCACTGGAGCTTCCAAAATGCTTTACTTCTTCTCTTCCTTGGTGTGAAGATACCATTTCATTTTATTTTTATTATTTAATTTTTTATTTATTTATGATAGTCACAGAGAGAGAGACAGAGAGGCAGAGACATAGGCAGAGGGAGAAGCAGGCTCCATGCACCGGGAGCCCGATGTGGGATTCGATCCCAGGTCTCCAGGATCGCGCCCTGGGCCAAAGGCAAGCGCTAAACTGCTGCGCCACCCAGGGATCCCGAAGATACCATTTTAATCAAGTTACCCATCGCTCAAGAAGTTAAAAATAGAGCTAACCTATGACTCAGCAATTGCACTACTAGGTATTTACTCCAAAGATACAAACGTAATGATTCAAAACCATACATGCATCCCAATGTTTATAGCACCAATGTCAAGAGCCAAGATGTCCATTGACAGCTGAATGAATAAATAAGATGTGGTACATATATACAATGGAATATTACCCAGCCATCAAAAAAGATGAATACTGTTCATGTCTTTTGCCCATTTCATGATTGGATTATTTGTTTCTTTGGTGTTGAGTTAAATAAGTTCTTTATAGATCTTGGAAACTAGCCCTTTATCTGATACGTCATTTGCAAATATCTTCTCCCATTCTGTAGGTTGTCTTTGAGTTTTGTTGACTGTATCCTTTGCTGTGCAAAAGCTTCTTATCTTGATGAAGTCCCAATAGTTCATTTTTGCTTTTGTTTCTTTTGCCTTCGTGGATGTGTCTTGCAAGAAGTTACTGTGGCCGAGTTCAAAAAGGGTGTTGCCTGTGTTCTCCTCTAGGATTTTGATGAAATCTTGTCTCACATTTAGATCTTTCATCCATTTTGAGTTTATCTTTGTGTATGGTGCAAGAGAGTGGTCTAGTTTCATTCTTCTGCATGTGGATGTCCAATTTTCCCAGCACCATTTATTGAAGAGACTGTCTTTCTTCCAGGGGATAATCTTTCCTCCTTTATCTAATATTAGTTGACCATAAAGTTGAGGGTCCACTTCTGGATTCTTTTTCTGTTCCATTGATCTATGTGTTTGTTTTTGTGCCAGTACCACACTGTCTTGATGACCACAGCTTTATAGTACAACCTGAAATCTGGCATTGTGATGCCCCAAGCTATGGTTTTCTTTTATAAAATACCCCTGGCTATTCGGGATCTTTTCTGATTCCAGAGGAAGACATAGACATGGCCAACATACACATGAGAAAATGCTCTGCACCACTTGCCATCAGGGAAATACAAATCAAAACCACAATGAGATACCACCTCACACCAGTGAGAATGGGGAAAATTAACAAGGCAGGAAACCACAAATGTTGGAGAGGATGCAGAGAAAAGGGAACCCTCTTGCACTGTTGGTGGGAATGTGAACTGGTGCAGCCACTCTGGAAAACTGTGTGGAGGTCCTCAAAGAGTTAAAAATAGACCTGCCCTATGACCCAGCAATTGCACTGCTGGGGATTTACCCCAAAGATGCAGATGCAATGAAACGCCGGGACACCTGCACCCCGATGTTTCTAGCAGCCTTGTCCACAATAGCCAAACTGTGGAAGGAGCCTCGGTGTCCATCGGAAGATGAATGGATAAAGAAGATGTGGTTTATGGATACAGTGGAATATTACTCAGCCATTAGAAATGACAAATACCCACCATTTGCTTCAACGTGGATGGAACTGGAGGGTATTATGCTGAGTGAAATTAGTCAATCAGAGAAGGACAAACATTATATGCTCTCATTCATTTGGGGAATATAAATAATAGTGAAAGGTAATAGAAGGGAAGGGAAAAGAAATGGGTAGGAAATATCAGAGAGGGAGACAGAACATAAAGACTCCTAACTCTGGGAAACGAACTAGGGGTGGTGGAAGGGGAGAAGGGCGGGGGGTAGGGTGAATGGGTGATGGGCACTGAGGGGGGCACTTGACGGGATGGGCACTGGGTGTTATTCTGTATGTTGGCAAATTGAACACCAATAAAAAATAAATTTATTATTTTAAAAAAAAATTTAAAAAGATAAATACTTAACACTTACATCGATGTGGATAGAACTGAAGGGTATTATTCTAAGTGAAGTAAATCAATCAGAAAAAGACAATTATCATATGGTTTCAATCATATGTAGAACATAAAAAAACAGCAAAGAGGATAATAAGGGAAGGGAGGGAAAACTGAATGGGAAGTCATCAGAAAGGGAGACAAACTATGAAAGACTCTTAACTATAGGAAACAAACAGGGTTGCTAGAGGCGAAGAGGGTGGAGAGATGGGGTAACTGGGTGATGGGCATTAAAAGGAGGGACCATGATGTGATGAATACTGGGTGTTATATGCAACTGATGAATTATTAAACTCTACATCTGAAACTAATGATGTACTATATGTTGGCTAATTAAATTTAAATTTTAAAAAAGTAAATAGAAGCTTTTTTTTTAAGTTACCCGTCCCCTCAAACTTTCCCACCACTAATTGAGCAGCATGGATTTTAGTTGCTCATTCTAAATTTATTTATTTATATATTTATTTATTTATTTACTTACTTATTTACTCATTCTAAATTTAAATGAGACTTCAGTTCTTGGAATGATAAAGAATGTGATATGTCCATGTAGTATGCTCTCATGCCAGTTTTGTGTGTGTGTGTGTGTGTGTATTTGCAGCAGTAAAATGGTAAAGTAGTAAAGTAAAAGTATGCAGTGAATTGTTTTATCAGGTGAAATATGACCAGGTAGGTCAACATGATATGTAATTTATTGTTTCATAAGTTACTATGAATATCAGGCAACAGCCCTTTTCAAAAGTCTACCTTTAGGATTTCAGTGTAATCTAGCTCTCTTTAAATTCCATAACAAGAGTAGCATATGCAAGATTTTAAAACATTACCTAATTATCCTGGGCCCATATGCCTGACAACCCTACCTTTCCATAAGGCTGTTAAAACAGGGTCAAAATTAAATAAATATTTAAACACTGCACTGAGGAATTATACTTAATATCTCCTCCATCCCTAACCAGAGCGCCCACAGCTTTGCCCATTGTGCAAATCTGATGCTTCTTCCTTCTACCAAAATTTACGAACTGCAGAAAATATCAAAGTCAATTTCAAAAAAAGCAAGACAAGCCTCCACCAGAGAACTCCCAACAGAGAATCCAGCAACTTGTTTTGTATTGACTAGGAGATGATCACAAGATTCAGAAATAGAGTCATGAGTGGACAGATCCTTAGAGGGCTCTGTCATAACCCTTCAGGTGATCTGTTCATGTATGTGGTGAATTTACCCCAATCTTTTCTATGTTTCATGATCTTGACTCTGACATTTCCATTTTATCAATGAGTCCTACTGATCAGCTCCTTTTGTACTTGAATGTTATTCTTACATTATCCACTAGCCATTTTGTCTCAGGATTATTTTATGTACTTCCGTGATGGGGACATGTTCTACAAATGTTCAATAAAAAGCTAGCAATTATCTTTCAAAGAGCTATGATGAACAGTTACATCAGGCAGCTTTTGATTGTAAAAATCCCTGTGGTCTCTGCTGAGTAGCATTATTCAATTTCTGCCGAAAGCTCATGTTGTGCTTTCTAGTTGCAGATACTTTTCAAATCATCTGAAAAGTCATGTCATAAGATCCCAATGGGAATTCTTGGGTCACAAACCTTTATGAAGAATTTAATGCCTACTTCTGCCCAAAGCCCTATTCAAATTCACATCTCTTTCTGGTGACTTTGTGAATAGAGGCCTGCAGTATTCTTAAGTGAGTAATGTGATTGTGTCCAAATCTAAATAGTCTCACCAATCTCTTCTTGTTAGTGGCACTATCAGTAAGAAGTTATTATTTCATGTAGTAATACACAGGATATTCCAAGTTATGCCTGCCCATGTAGTTGACAAACATTTTACAAACTGGCTTCGACCTTGATATTAGCTAGGAATGTGAGCCACTCTCTAGTTGGGTTATGGGTGACTAAGTTCTTAAGTCCTGTGCTTCTTTCTCTAAGAAATTATGATATCAGCAGTATAGTATATAAATTTACTTTGGAAGGTCATCAAGTGCAAGTCCCAATGCACTAGATTCAGACAGTATGCAGACAAATTTAATATCCCTCTGGAAAAACCTTAAATATTGAACACTCTTCCTTAAAACACAAATTTTATCTAACTTGTTCTAAGGTAGAAATTGAAAATTAAGCAGTAGGCCAGTGCATTAAGTTCTAATCATGGTTGGCTTGTTGCAATTTCTGCGTGGTCTTAACCATATCAGATTTGATTGAGGTGATCTGGGAAACCACCTTGTTTAATCTCTGATATTTTCTTTTTTTTTTTTGTCAGTCTCCATGAATAATGTTAGTAGAGCACCAGCATGGCAGGGATATTAAAAAGAGGGTTAATGGAAATCAATGTTTCTGCTTCCACCATTTCCTTAATCAGAGCAGTGATCTTTTGTTGCTATCCTAAAATTTTATATTTCTTAATCTTTACTATAGCTTAAGAGCTGGAAAATTCCAAAACATTTTATTTAGCTCATCCATGTAAAACTGGGCAAAAAGCAGACTTAGTTGACATTCAATGGAAAAGGAAGAGTCTCCCATTTGTACTACCAGCCTTTCCAATCATACATCTAGTCAATCATGCTACAACCAAGATGATTCTTCACAGTCAATTTTTAAATCATACAGCACCAATGACTTTTCTCCATCATCCTGTATCTTAGTCCATTCAGGCTGCTGTAACAAAATACTGGGGAAGGGTAGCTTATAAGAAACAGACATGTATTTCTCAGAGTTTCAGTGGCTGAGCTGTCTAAGAACAATGCAATAGCAGAGTTAGTGTCTGGTGAGAGCCTGCTAAAAGGTTTGTAGATGTAAGCTTTTTTTGCTATGTCCTCACATGGTGGTAGAGGAAAGGGATTTTTCTTTAGAGGCTTTTATAAGAGCACTAATCCCATCATGACCTGATCACCACTCAAGGGTCTCACTTCCCACTATTGCTACCTTGGGGGTTAAGTTTCAACATATGAATTTTGAATGGATATAAACAGACCTTAGTACCATAACATTTTCAAGTTTCAACTTGGAGCCATTTAGAGTGTCCAAAATATAATCACAAAAATATGGTACACTAATCTGAAGCTATTTGGCCCATATCTATGCAGAAGATTTGAATCTCCCCACTCCAAGTATTGGAAAAATAGATCTTATTCTACCTTTTAAAAATCTTTTTAAAGATCTAATAGTTATTTAAACAGTATTTATTATTCATTACAATACTAATAATTAGATATTAATTCTGGTTGGCCTATAAAGAACTATGTTGACAGAGAACTTTAAAAGGTGTGTTTCTGGGTCTTTGTTATTTGTGACCTTGATGGTTTTGAACAGTAAAAGGTATTTTATAGAATGTGTCTCAATTTTAATATGTCTAATAGTTATCATTATTAGACTATAACTGTATGCTTGGGGAATGAAAACCACAAAAGTGAAGTGCCCTTATCATCTTATTTCAGGGAGTACATAATGTCTATATGCCTTATTACTGTTGATGAAAACATTCATTACTTAGTTAGGGTAGTGTTGGACAGGCATCTCCACTACAAAGTTACTATTTTTTTTTCTCTTCCATGCTGTATTCCAAAGGTTGAAGAACTGTAGCCCACTGGTCAAATCAGTCCTTCCACCTGTTTTTGTAAATAAAGTTTTATTGGAATATTGTCATACCCATCATTTATGTATCACACATTATGGCTGCTTTCACACATTTTTGCAATAACATTGCAGTTCCTACAGAGATCTATGGCCTGCAAAGCCTAACATATTTACAGTCTGCCGTTTAAAGACAAAGTTTGGGATCCCTGGGTGGCGCAGCAGTTTGGCGCCTGCCTTTGGCCCAGGGCGTGATCCTGGAGACCCGGGATCGAATCCCACGTCGGTCTCCTGGTGCATGGAGCCTGCTTCTCCCTCTGCCTGTGTCTCTGCCTCTCTCTCTCTCTCTGTGACTATCATAAATAAATAAAAAATTAAAAAAAATTAAAAATTAAAAAAAATTAAAGACAAAGTTTGCCAGGGCCAACTATTCTTTGAAAGAAAGTCAAAAAGTCCAGCATACACCCAAGGAGAGAGGAAATATCCTGACGGAGTAAATATTCTGAAAGAGTAACCATATACATTTGTTATCTGGAATTTTTCACAAGAGAGCATTTGTCTTTACTCCTGCATTCATTTTTCCAATCATTTATTTCTATCATTATGGACTCAGATATTTATCATATTCTTTTGGTTAAAATCCAACACTATTCTTGTTCATTTTGCTTCTCAAATTGTGCTGGTTTTTATCCCTGAAAGTTCTATCAGTTTGGCTCTAATGTCAACTTTGAGATGCCCTTATTTTAATTTAATTTTTGTTGTTTTATTATTATTAAACTCCCTTACATTCTGGAGCTATAGGATACTACAGTATTATTTATGTGATCTCTTCCCTAGCACTAAAATCAATCATTTCTCTCTGATTTAGACCCACTTGCACATATCTGTTCTTATCAAGGCATGCATCTCATTGATACCATTATACAGACATGAGTAAAGAAATAATACTTAATGGACAAGCCATACTGCTTATCAATCTCAAAGCAGTTGCCTCACTGAAAATTGGAGTGGGTAACTCCAATTCCCACTCCAAGTGGGAAACACTTGTTATACTTAAAACAGGTGGTAAAACATGGACTAGTTGATTGAATGAATACGTATCAAAAACTGGATATAAGGACTTCCAGTTTAAGCCGTCATATATAAAAAATGTGGATGTCATGATTCCTATTCTTATATCAAGGAAAAGCTGAACAAATTGAAATCAATGATTCTTTTGGACCCATCCAGAACTGAGGTCACAAGACAAAACACTCTCTGAAATGTAGAAAGACATATCCAGGAGTCACAGCCAAGATTTACTTACCTGAAGAAAGCCATGACAGCCGTAAACTAGCAGAAACACTTAAATGGTAATTTTGATGAATTATAGTCTCTATGGACTAGCTTGACAGTGAGAAATGAGTGGGAGCTGTTATTATAGGGGGGCTCACACACCTTAGTGGGTTTTACCTCTAGAAACCCCACCAGGTTCTCATGAGAAAGAGTGAAGAAAAATTATCTCATGGTGCTGATAGAGAAAGGGGAAGAATAACCATTGTGAAATATGCTGAGAGTCTTCTCCATAAATAAAGGCCTACTCTCAAAGAGAAAAGACTTTACCAGAGCCTTATACCACTTGGTAAGGAAACACTTTTTTTCATTCCAATACCTCTGACCTTGTTATCCCACCGACAGGTGATTAAAAATGCTAATAAACACATGTGAAGGTCATAACCCAGGCACACAGATGGAGATTTACTTACAAGATTCGAGAATACTTCTCTCCCATACCTTACCACCCAACAAACTGGACTCCAGTAAAATAACTTTGAATTACAGCTGAAAGAACAGTAAGGCCAGACTGTATATAAGGAGAAACTCTTCTTCTTCTTTTTTTTTTAATTAATTATTTAGTTTATTTTTGAGAGTGAAGGAGCAGGGTAAGGGTGGGGAGGGGAAAGGAGAGGATCTCAAGCAGACTCTGCCCAGCACAGAGTCCAAGGTGGGGCTTAATCTCACAGCCGTGAGATCATGACCTGAGCTGAAATCAAGAACTGGACACTTAATCAACTGAGACACCTAACCACCCCTCTAAGAAGTCCCAAAAGAAGTCTAAAAACAAGAGTGGAGACAAAATAGGAATACTAAAGGACCCTGAATCCTCTGGCATCCATAATTACAACAAAGGTTCAACCCTGTCCAAATCCTAACCAGGTTAACATAAAACCTCACACTAAAGCCTATTTACTTTACTTTCTGTTCCCTGATACATCACATCTGGCTTTCGCTCCAAAAATTGCAAGACAAATTGCTAAAAATGAAAAGCACAGTCTGAAGAGACATGAGAAACAGAGACAGATTCAGGTTACACTCTCATTGTGGAAATATCAGATGAGGAAATTAAAATAACTGCAATTAATATATTAGCTCTAAAAGATAAATGTAGACATTCTGTAAGAACAGATGACAAATTTAATCACAGATTAAAAACTCTAAAGTAAATAAAATAATAGAAGCCATACAAAACTGTAACAGAAATAATTATTTTGATGGATTTTCAGTAGACAGGACACAACAAAGGTATGAATTAGTGTGCTTAAAAATAGGTCAGTGGAGATGCCTGGGTGCCTCAGAGGTTGAGCATCTGCCTTGGGCCCAGGGCATGATCCTGGGGTCCTGGGATTGAGTCCCACGTCAGCCTCCCTGCATAGAGCCTGCTTCTCCCTCTGCCTGTGTCTCTGCCTCTCTCCCTCTGTGTCTTTCATGAGTAAAAAAATAAAATAAAATCTTAAAAAAAAAAGGTCAATGAAACATCCCAAATTTAAATGTAAAGAGAAAAATAGAACTGAGCATTTAAGAGCTGTGAGGCAATTGAAAACATGTAATGTATACATGACTGAAATACCAGAAAGAGGAGAAAAAAAGAATGCAGAACATTAGAAGTAATAATTTGAAGAAATATTACCAAAAATTAATTCTAAAATTAATGGCAGACACCAAACAACAGATCCAGGAAGCTCTGTTAAGTCACATAGAATGAATTCAAGAAAAGACATATGTACATATGTGTGTACATGAATACTTGCCTAATTGTATTATATACAAATTGCAGAAAATAAAACACAGAGAGAAATTATTGAGAGAAGTGAACAGGGGAAAATTACCTATTGAGAAATAAGTAAAATAATTACTCAGACTTTTCATTACAAACCATAGAGAATGGACTGAAATATTTGAAGTGTTAAAAGAAAAAAACACCAACCTAGAAATCTATATATAATGAAATTATTCTTCAAAAGTGAGGGAGAAATGGAATTTCTCAGACAAACAAAACTGAAAGAATTCATAGTTTGTACACCTGCCATGCAAGAAATGTTAAGATAATATATCAGAAATTTGATCTGCATAAACAAAGGAAGAATATAGGAAAAGGAATAAATAAATGTAAAATGAAATATTTTATTTTTCTCATCCTAATTAGCCTAAAAATGTTTGTTTAAAGGAATAATAGGACAAAATATTGAGTGGTTATAGGCTATGTATAAGTGAAATGAATGACAGCAATGTCCTTAGGGAAAGGAAGGAAGAATTAGAAGCACTCTATTACAGCTTACAATGTTATTTAAAGGTGAAACTAGATTAGTTAAAATATATATTGCAACTCTAGGTCAATGTCCCACTTTTTAAAGTATAATTAATATGCTAAGAGGTCAATAAAGTTAAATCATATAAAATGATCAATTAAAGCCCAACAAAGCCAGAAAAAAAGGAGAAAACAAAAAATAAAAAGAACAAATGCAGTAAATTGCAGTTACAAGCAGGTAGATGTAAAAAATACTATATTAATAAGTCAATCAGAGAAAGACAATTTTCATATGGTTTCACTTATATGTGAAATATAAGAAACAGCACAGAGGATGATAGGGAAGGGAAGGAAAACTGAATGGGACGTCATCAGAAAGGGAGACAAAGACTCAAGTATAGGAAAGAAACTGAGAATTGAAGGAGGGGAAGTGAGTAGAAGGGATGGGGTAACTGGGTGATGGGCATTAAGGAGAGCAAATGATGTAATGAGAACTGGGTGTGACACACAGCTAATAAATCATTGAACACTACACCTGAAACTAAGTACTCATATTTTATTTTGGAAAATTGAATTTAAATTAAAAAAAATTCTAAATGTGGCCTAAATATATCAAATAAAACAAAGAGATTCCCCTAATGTATGTAAGAACGTCTCAACTATATGTTGTTTTTGTCAAATCAGGCTGATATATAACAAAATACCATAAATAGGTTGGCTTATAAACAACAGAAATATATTTCTCACAATTCTAGGGGCTGGAAGCTGGACATCAGAGTGCCAACATGACCAAGTTCTGGTGAGGCTTTAGTTTGGGACTGCAGATTGCCTACTTTCTGCATCCTCACATGGCAGCAGAGAGAAGAAGAAATCCCTCTTATAAAGGCACTAATCCCATTCACGAGTACTCCACCCTTGTGACCTTACTCAATCCTAATTACCTCTCAAAGGTTGCACCCCACGTGGTACCCTCACATTGGAGAGTCAGGTTTCAACATATAAATCTGGGGAGTGGGAATAAGAGGGGAGACACAAACATTCAACCCATAGCAATTGTCTACAAGAAACCTGAGAGGTTAAAAATAAAGAGATAGAGAAATATAGCAAGTTAAAACTAAACAAAACACTAAGCATTTTAACACTAATCAAAACAAATCTTGAGTAGTTACATTAATTTCAAACAAAGTATACTTCAGAACAAGGATAATTATCTTGGATAGAGAAGGGTGCTCCATAATGAGAGAGTCAATTCACCAAAATGACATAATAAGCCTGTCAATTAACTTCATCTAATTAATATGTATGCAATATTCCAACGAGAGCAGAATACACATTCTTCTCAAGCTCACATGCAATATTCATCAAGATAGACTACATTCTTGGCCATTAAACAAACCTTTACAAATTACAAAGAATAGGAATCATAAAAGCTATGCTTACAAGTCACAATGAAATTAGGCCAAAAATGAATAATAAAAAGATAGATAGCAAATACCCAAATATTTGAAGATTAAATAGCAGGAGTCTAAATAAATTACAGGTCAAAGAAGTTCCAAGAGAAAATATTTTGAACTAAATGAAAATTTAAATACAACCTACTGAAATGTCTGGGAGATGAGGGAAACAGCTTACAGGAGACAATATATAGCCTCAGATACATATAAAAGAATAACAATCCAAAATTAAAAACATAAGCTACACCCTTAGTAACTAGATAGAAATTTTTTTAAAGATTTTATTTATTTATTCATGAGAGACACAGAGAGAGACAAAGAGGGAGACAGAGAGACAGGCAGAGGGAGAAGCAGCTCCATGCAGGGAGCCCGACATGGGACTGGATCCCAGGTCTCTAGGATCAGGCCCTGGGCTGAAGGTGGCACTAAACCGCTGAGCCACCCGGGCTGCCCTAGATAGTAATTTAAATCCAAAACAAGAAGAAAAAGAATAATAACAAAAATTAGAGCAGGCATAAATAAAATTAAAAATTGAATAATGATAAAGTCAATGGAACCAAAAGCTGGTTCTTTGAGAACATGAATAAAATTGATTAACCTCTAGCCTAGCTAATCAAGAAAAAAAAAGAAGACAATGGCATCCATTTCACTTGTAAAATCTGAAAAACATTTCAATGTATAAAATGGGGATGATAACAGAGTTCATTTAAGAAAAAGTAAACTGAAAACAACATCAAGTTAGATAAATTTAAATGTGATTTAGTGGCACAGAATTGTAGACAACTCCACTTAGTTGTAAGCAAAGGATATTTATGGGAAATATACAACTTACCCCCAAAAGAGCTGTATTTGGATTTGAATAGTTCAATTGGACATTACGGGGTCCATGATGTTTTTGAATAGAGAATGGTTTCTCAAACACCAGGAGTTTCATTGACGTTCAGTAACAAATATGTGTTGGCTTAATCAGCACTATCTCAACCATGCCAAATGTCCTTTGGGGTTATTTTAATCTAGATTTATGATATTGTATCAGATGGAAATAACATTTCTAGAGGCTCATCATCATGACCCAAATAATCATCATTATTGTTAACCAGATATGGATATCTGATGAAACCCAGTTCCATGATAGTGGTACAGTTGGAAATATATCAATGATTCAATTAAATGACCCACTGAATAATAATGGTAATGTCACACCATTCCCATCAGTGATACTTTTAGCTAGCTTTTATCCTTTCTCAGAAGACTTCTGGATGTCCAGTCATTATGGAATCTGCTATTAGAGGTCAGTGGCTCCCAGATATTGGGAGCTATCCTCAATGTTCCAGATCTCTTTCTGCTTTACCTCTGATTCGTGATTGCTTGTATAGTTGCAATTATTATTAAAGCTTCATACTAGTGAGATTCATCTTTGTTTTGACAAGCAAATCCTTTCTTTTTTTTAAGATTTTATTTATTAATTCATGAGAGACACACAGATAGAGGCAGAGACACAAGCAGAGGGAGAAGCAAGAGGCAGAGACACAGGCAGAGGGAGAAGCAGTTTCCCCATAGGAAGACTGATTCAGGACTCAATCTCAGGACCCTGGGATTAATGACCTGAGCCAAAGGCAGATGCTCAACCACTGAGCCACCCAGCTGCCCCAACAATCAAATTCTTTCTTATCTCAGTACGGTAACCAGAAAAAAAATTGTTAGAGAATAGGCAGAAATATCAACATTTACTTTTAATATTTTAACATCAAAAGTCTGAACACAGAAAGAACAATAAGCCACAAATGGTAGATGAATATGTATCAACATCAATAAAAACCATAACATTAAGGACAAAAATACTTAAAATAATTACAACAGAAATTCCACAATTTTTCGATCTTTTTTTGTTGTTGTTGTTCAATACTTTTTCTAATGCATATTTTTCCCTCCAAATTTTTATTTAAATTCCAGTTAGTTAATATACAGTGTTATATTAGTTTCGGGTATAGAATTTAGTGATTCAACAATTCCATACAACACCAGGTGCTCTTCTCAACAAATGTGCTCTTTAATTCCCATCATCTATTTTTCCCACCCGCCTCACCTCTGGTAACCATCAGTTTGTTCTCTATAGGTAAGATTTATCAGACAATGAATTTTTATGTATTTATTACTTTATAAAATTTAAAGCATGATACAAAGATGATCCAGGAAAAAGACCAGTTAATAATTCATCCAAATTCTATTCCTTTTTTATAAGCAAAACATACATGACAAGGTCAAAGCTACAAGTTAGAAGGCAGTTTTCCTCCCAGTAGAGATTCAGAAACCTGATCTTTTTGTGGCTTTGTCATCTATTAGGGGTTCATTGTTGTCTGTCCAGCTGGTGTGATGGGAGGAGAATCAAAGACACACCAAGTTTTTAAAAACTTTCATAAAAAATAATGCAGATTATTTTCACTTCTACTGCATTGCTAGAACTAACCAAATGGCCAAATCTGGATGGTTACTTCTCCATAGCATTTAGATACTATAGAAGAGGAGCAAAAATTTTGGTGGATAGTGGCCATTTCAGCAGTAAGGTATGATTTATTGCCTTATTAAAAGTTCAAAGTTGTAACTCCACCCCTGTTACTAATTTGTTATGTAACCCTGTGTACATTTTAAAAGTCTTGGCTTTAGTTTCCTAAAATTTATGAATGAGAAAATAATAAACTAAATAATCTCCAAGTTTTTAATAGTTATACATTTAATAGGTTAATCATTTACTTCCACAGCCACAAATGAGCATTTTACAGCAAATATTCTAATTGGGTAAGTGTATATTTTTAATCGCCATGTCATGGCCTTATTGCTCTTAATAAAGAATTAAAAATAAAACAAATGATTTAAAAATTATATTTAAGTTATGTTTGATGATATTCTAAATATAGATTTTTCTACCCTCAAATCTCAGCCCAACAACAAATATTTGTAGTAGGTATTATCTTCACAATTCAAGGGTAGTATATTTGGAGTGTTTTAGCTAAAATATGTTTTCAAGTAAATATAAGCAAATATACTTTCAATTTCAAGGGAATTTGTGAGTTACTCCTATTTATAGAAGTTTTTACAGTTAGAATACTAAAGACTTCTAAAATTGAGACCTTTCAAGGAATCAATAGCAAAGCTCTTTCTGATGAGACAAGAGAACAGTAGAAATAATCTTATTTCATTAGTTGTTTCAGGTTGGAAAGTGTTTTAAGGTATAATTGAATTTTAAAACCTTCATTTATGTAGTAGCTAGTGGGTTAAAAGCTTCATTAGGTAAGAAAGGTACATAACTTAATGTTCAAAAAACATTGCACTTTTAGTACTTTTATAACTGCATTGTGAAGGAATTAAAGAATTTCAATAATTAATTATCTACTTCAGTTCAATTTAGTTTCTGAAAAAAAAATGTTGTTTTTATTGTACTTAATAAAATCTAATCCAGTAGATACTATGATAGAATCTTAACATAATATATACAAAACTCATCCCTCCCTCAGGCTCCAAAACCAATTTACATGTAGATGACACAATTTTATATCTCCTTTAGCATAATTTAGTTTGCATTTTCAGAAAGCACAAAAATGAACACTTTTCCCTCATGGTAAACTATAGAGTTGTGAGTAGGTACTTCTCCCATAGTACAAAACACAATCTGAAGAATAATAATTGTGAAGCTCCTTAGGGATTATAATTGATCTAATGCATGAAGTTGAAGATAATATAATTATATTTTCAAATAATAATTTATACTTAAGTATTTATAGTACACTTTTTCTTCTCTATGTCACGTGTGTAAGTAATCTATATTAGTTAGAAATCTTGTCATTATCTGGAAAACTATTAAAACATGATTGTAAATATATATGAGAAATATTTCTTACTCTACATATATAATCTGTGATATCATTTTAGTTAATAATACTCAATATTATTGAATCAATAATATTCAGAAACTCAAAACATCTCCTAAGATTAATACCATGCATAATTATAGTATTTTCTATATTTGAGAAATGAATCAATATATTCAAAACAGTCCTAAATTAAATGCAAAATATAATACCAAATTCTAAAACAATTAATTCTATAATAAAAGAAATACAGATGCTTGGTATCTTTAAACAAATTATTTTCAATATATACAGGATATGACTCAGAAAATATGCTACAAATATGGAAATGGTTGTAAAACACAATGATGAAAGATATATCATAATTTAAGGTTCATATTTTAAATCTATATGACTGTAGAAAATATCTGTGAGAATAGGCAACTACTATACATTTGACATTTATAATGTATTGAATTCTACGTATATAGAATGTTTACCATAAAACATTTATAAACAGGAAAATTAAGTAACATTAACAGTGCAGTCATATATGCCATTTATTCTTTAGGGCCTTCCTTAGAATTCTTGTTTCATAAATTTTAGTTATTTCTTATGATTTCATAAGAAACATAATTATGAGGTTTTTTATTATCAACTTACAGAATTTCATATTATACTCTTCAATTGGATAAATATGTAGGCAATTTAATCTGTAATGGCCTTTGAGCTAATGATGAATGCATACCATGATAGATTGAAAGACAGTTGTCTCTTTTCAGGACAAGAAATGTTGAATAATGCTAGAAACTTCTATATATGATTGTAAATTCCATTCCTGTCAAGTGTGCATTGCTCTATATCAAATTAACACTGAATGACAATTATCTTAAAAATTTTTGAATTTTGTCCTTTGGAATTTAGAAGCAAGTTAAAGAAATTAGAAAAATGTCCCCCCCAAAAGAAAATATCCAGAAATATTTCTAGAAAAAGACCTTAACAAATATTAAGATTTGACTCACCATGCATTTTTCAAATTGACCAAAACCCAGAGGATTATAAAAGTATATTTTAGAATATATACATATTTTAAACAATAGAAAACAAAACAAAATGTCTTATTAGATATTTAATACAGTAACAATAAATGAACATTGCTGAGAATACAAATAAACCTAAAATGAATACTTTTTCTATTAAGATTCTAAACCATTAGAAGACATGATAGATATTTCAACAGAATATGCATTTAGAATGGACTGTTCTTAGTTTGAGTGTATTTCTCATCTCTATTCACAACTTCCATTTGTAACCATATATACAGCTATTAATGGGTTGTGCTATGTTTATAAAGTGCTGTTGGGGGGACTTGGGGTGGATCAGTTGGTTGGGCATCTAACTCTTGATTTCAGCTCAGGTCATGATCTTGGGGTCATAGGGTCCAGCCTATGTTGGACTCTGCCCTCAGCAGGGAATCTGCTTGAGTTTCTCTCTCTCTCGCTCTCTTTCTGCCCATCCAACTGATTACTCTCTCTCTAAAATAAAGAAATAAATCTCTAAATTCTTTTTTTTTTAAATAAGGTGTTGTCAAGAGTCATATGGAATTATAATCTCTACCACTTTTGTCATTTATTTATATTACCCTTAACTGTTTTTTTCTTAATGTTCTATTATGGTACTACCAATACAATTTCACCCAATTTTCAATTAAAAAACTCTCCATATATTTTTATTAGAAAATTTTAATAACATTTCACTAGTATATTTTAAAATGTAGTGGTCACATATGATTTACTTAGTGTCTTTGTGACCTATGTTACATAACATACTCAAAAACATTAGGATGTTATATTGGTGTATGAAATTTTATTGAGTTGCTTTATTGATGCTGACTAGATTAGTGTTTATGTATACTTCTAGAAATTACACATACTCTTGACATGTGTGTTATAATACTACAGCAGTATAGTATGCAGTCAATATAGTATGCAATATAATGTTTAAAGCAACATGTTATTTCTACCAAAATAATAAAGTTATGTTTAGTCAAAGAAAATTTCATGCTTCAATTTTTAAGTCTAAGAATATGGCTGATGGCTATATTACTGAATAGTGCTGATCTAAAAACAAATACAAAAACAACTACATTAGAAGTTCCAAAATGTAAATAAATTTAATTAAATGTAAATTAATACAAATGACAAAAAAAGTTAAGTTCAAACATTTAAATATCTAATGTTATCCAATAAGACTCAAAGGCAAAGAGTAAATTATAATTAGTGAATATTTGAATTGCAAATCTCAAGTAGTTAAATAAGAATAAATTTTATGCAAATATTTGAAAGTTACTAAAAATATTTCTATGAAAATATTTATAATTCTAATATTCAGTGTCCTTCTAGTTGCTAATGTAATGAATAAGTACCATGTTTTCCATGTGTTATTCCTAAATTTACCTATATTCAAGTTTTAAAAATAATATTAATTGTTTAACATAGAAAATTGTTTTACAGCTGCTTTACATGTCTTTGCAATATTGTGTTAATTCTGGAACTCTCCTAAAATCTGAATGGGGAACTCAAGGAGAAGTTGATAAAATTAATGTTTGTCTTTTTAAGAAAATTATACATCTATAGTTTATTATGCAATTATCTGGGGCATTCATGATATCTAAAAGGCAGGGTTTGACAAGTCAATTAATTTGTCCTTTTTCAAAATTAAGCACCCTTAACCTTGAAATCCTCCCCATACTTGTAACCAGTATCAGTCTACAATATCAGTAGTAGCATCAATGAAAACTTGTTTAACATTTGAGTAAAATAGCCTTTTGTTTTAAAAATACAGGACTAGAGATATCAAGATGACTTTGTTAGTGAACCCATGAGGGTGAGCGTTTAGGTTTCAGATCATGCTATGGCAGAGGTAAGCATCATATTCCACATAGCAACAGTGCCATTTGTCCATTTATCGATTTATATGAAAAAAACTATGTGGATATTATTTTTTTCTGATATCTGGGACCTTTTAAATTAAAAGTACAGAGCAAATTCTCTCTTGCTTATTTCTAAATACATAATGCAACTGAGAAAGGCTAAGCCAGGTTAGAAGATTCTTGATACTGAATCACATACATCAAGAAGAGTCAATAATTATTTCACAACACACATTGAAGTGAGAAGTGTCAGGTTATTAATTAAATGATTCCTGGATCACAAAATTCTACACCTGAAATTAATCACTATGCGTTAACTAACTAGAATTTAAATAAAAACTTGAAACTAAAATTAAAAAAAAAACCTATTTATGCCTTTTTATCTACTACTAAAGCTATGAGAAATATTTAGCAAATTTCAAAGTAAACCAAAGAGTGATAAACACATCAAAGGAATCTCCAGAATTAAGGATGGTGTATTTACATCTGTCTTGCAAGTGCTGGTGGCATTGCCTGCTGCCTGCTGAAGGCATTGCCTTCACTTTGAGAAGTTGAAAAAAATCCATAACTATTTCATGACATGCAACAGAAGTCAGTGGTAAAGTCACACTGAGAATATTCTTAGTCTACTTAGGACCTATAGGAAATTTAATTTTCCATGAACAGGGATCCCTGGGTGGTGCAGCGGTTTGGCACCTGCCTTTGGCCCAGGGCGTGATCCTGGAGACCCGGGATCGAATCCCACATCCGGCTCCCGGTGCATGGAGCCTGCTTCTCCCTCTGCCTGTGTCTCTGCCTCCCCCCCTCTCTCTCTGTAACTATCATAAATAAAAAAAAAAAAATTTCCATGAACAATTTAGAAAGCTGATTTTTATTATATATATTCTGTGCTAATTTTTCCAATGACATCAAGATCAAAATGTAAGATTTTGCAAGCCCTACTTTTCCAATATAAACTCCCCCCATCCCCTAAAAATCTAGTAGAGTGTGAGTCTGCTAGTAAACTCAATATTCTACAAATTTATTCATCTAGGAAATTCAGGAAATAAATGATATTTGTATGATATAAAATCTCATCCAGTTATGCCCTTGTAGATGTGGAAGATGTTTCACTATCTAGTCTCTAAAAGACTATTCTGATTGCCTCAGACAAGGCTACCAGGACTTTCCATCGCCTCTATGTAACTCTTAGAGTTCACTATAATTTTTTCACATTGAGCAAAGGATAAGTAGCCAAGAGTCTGAGATTCAAGGCCTGATTTTGAAGTACCTCAAATTTTTCTGTGATCTCTTTGAACCTACTTCACTTTTCTGGTCTCTACTTTCTCATGTGGTAAAAGAAATCTCCACTTCCATTTTTAAAAAAAGATTTTATTTATTAATTCATTTGAGAGGGAGTAAGAGAGATAGAAAGAGAAGAGTGCCAGGGGAGGGGCAGAGGGAGAAGGAAAGAATCTCAAGCTTACTCTGCACTAAGCATGGGCTGACACACAGATCATGACCTTGAGATCAGGACACTGAGTGACTTTTGCCAAAATCAAGAGTCAGGCAATCAACTAACTGAGCCACCCAGGGATCCCAAGAAGTTTCAGCTTCTTAAGAGTACACAGCAGAGTAAAGAAGTAACCAGGAGGATTAATATTTTAATAGATACAGTATGTAATAATCTTTTCCTGCTTTGCAGTCTGGTGTACAAGTGCTTATCATCCCAAAATGTAGCACTTGAACCTTACCATCCAGATTATCACGATGCATTATCTCCCCTAATTTCAGAGTGCTTACTTCCAACGCAATGGTCAGTTCTGCTTTGACCTCACTGTTAGAAACAGAAACCAGGGGTTCCTTGGATGGCTCAGTGGTTAAGCATCTGCCTTTGGCCCAGGGCATGATCCTGGAGTCCTGGGATCCAGTCCCACATCAGGCTCCCTGCATGGAGCCTGCTTCTCCCTCTGCCTGTGTCTCTGCCTCTCTCTCTCTGTGTGTGTGTCTCTCGTGAATAAATGAATAAAATCTTAAAAAAGAAACAGAAACCAAGTTCCTCCCTTTTGAACCACAGTCCCATGTGATATTCAGGAAATTTAAAGAATACTCTGTTCTCCTCATCTTTCACCACTGAAAGCCCATCATGAGCACAAGTGGTAGGTATCTGAAATGATATTAATGGATCATATAGGATCCCTTTTCCTTCTTACCACTTTCCTAGCACAAGTGGTAGGTATCTGAAATGATATTAATGGATCATATAGGATCCCTTGATTTCCCTTACAGAAATCATCTTGGAACTTGGGAGGAAGACTAACTGCCTACTCTGCCTTTTCTTGGGTATATCAGTCAAATCTTGTGCACATCAAAAGAATTCTGAGACCTGATTTTATTGTTTAATCCTAAAATCTCAGGGAGGCATACAACAATCCACTCCCTGAAATGGATATTGCAAAGTAAATGTAAGATCAAGGGTAATAGAAATTGTCTGAAAAATAGCATGTAATATACAAGTAAATAGGTGCATCCATTGTTTATAAAACTCAGGCAACATATTCATTAGCTAGACTGCTGATGGAAAGTATTGTTTGATCTTAAAACAGCTATTACATATTTTAAGACAGAAAATAGAAATATAACCAATAATCATGGAAATTATATATATATATATTTTTTACTTTATAGACCTATCTCTAAACATAGTTGCTTCATGTGCAAATTTAATTTAAAGTTCTCACTCTTTTGAATTTAGCTAGAAAGAGCTATGGTATAGCCCAGTGAGGCCCATAGCATCTGTTGGGTATGCAGATTATAGGTTTCAAACTTCAGGGGAACCATTTTGTGGACTAATACAAATTGTATCTACTCTCTTTTCCCAAATTGGGCAATTTGACATTCCTAAGCCTAGTGTATCTGTGTTCCAGTCAATTACTCTACTTCTACATCTGTTGAAAGATGTATATACTGGCACATGAAACTGGAGAGGGAAACGGTGAATAACAGATTTAAAGATAGGTACAAATCCTAGCCCTGAGACAGAGACATGCTTGGAAGCAGTGACTGTCAGTAGAGTATAATTTTTAATCAATTAAAATATATTTTAATAAGCTTCTTCTCATTATTTATAGAAACAATAGAAAGGAAATGGCTCTTCCCTATTGTCACAAGGGAATCTTAGGAAAGCAAAGTATTTTGTGAAATGTCCATTATACTTTAATTCTTTATTAAAGGATAAGAGAGAGGGACAGAGAGAGGATGAAGGGAGAAAGAGAAATTTCAGTAATGTATCCAACATTTTAAACTAATGCCCTTAATCAAATATACCTAATATATGACCAAACCCTTGTTTGTATTTTATCTTATTTAAAAAGAAAGTTTATACTTTATTAAAACTTAAATTGCAAAATGCCCATCATCAATAGAGTAGTCCTTTATCCCTCTTTAGAAACAATTTTAAAAATTACTTTATTAATTATACAAATTTGTTAAAATCTGCTGAATTATCAGGCATAAACTTGTTCTTATTAATCAGCATAGATTACTTTAGTGGAGTGCTTATCCCCTCTTTTAACCTCTCTCCTTGAGTTGTAAAAGTTAATAAGAAAAACATTCAGGGACATTTTCTTTATTAAAATTAGGAATAATAGTTCCTAAGGAAATCTCAGAGTAGAAGAGAACTCATATTCCTTTCATCAAAAACAATTAGAAATTTAATCCAACATTGTGCCCAATACTTAAAAAAATGTAATGTGGTAATAAATAGTAAATTTAATGGCTCCTATATTTTTGTTTATGCAAAAAATGTCTGGTTTTGATGAATTAAAATTACAATAACACGTACTATCCAAACACCTGTTAAAATACTGCAGAAGTCAGTATTTATGTTACAATAGATGATAATCTAAGAAAAAAAGATATAATATATTCAGTTCCAATTACTAGAATCATTTGAGAGCCATGTGTTATTGGCTTTTTAATTCTGAGAAACACTTGTAAACCGATTTCAATTCAATTCACAGCAATTACCAAACAAGTACTATCTACTAGGCACTGTATTAGATGAAAGGGAAATAAAGATGAATAAGTCATGGTCTCTGTCCTTGAGGCAGTAACAGTCCTGTGCAATGCTGACACATAAACAGCTGGCCATTATAAAAGAGAATGAGCACAAGAACATAGAGATATGTTTAAAGCTTTTGTGAAGATAGACAAGGGAAAATTATTTTTATGAAAATAAGATATGCCATATAAAATAGTACTTTTAACTTGTATGTTTTAAATACAAGATATTTTTAGCATGTGTTTGGATGTTCCAAAAGGAGAGTTCAAACAATGATAGTTAAAATAAACTGTATAACAACTATGTGCATGTTACTATAAAACAATGACAATTAAATGTGAATTTAGCTGAAAAGCAATAATAGTGAAGTATATCTTTTGAAGAGACCAGAAAGACTAAGGTAGGAAACTATGAAAGAAGTAACAGAACTTGTAATTCAAACTACAAAGGATTTTAAATCATCTTTTTTTTTCAACAAACAAAAGGCAGTTTGATAATGTTGAAGTAATTAGAATAAATGATAAAAGCTATGGTATTGTTTACAGAGAAAACCTGGATAAAGAGATGCTATATAGAAATTTTCAAATACTAAATTAAAAGTCTTCAGGAAGGCAGAGGAAGATAACCAAAAACAAAAACTACTAAAAATTAGTCTAAGAATATAGAAGAAAACATTGCTGAGACAATCTCAAGAAATCATAAATTTAGTAAGAGTACGGACCTGGGAATGAAATCAGTTGATGTTCAGGCACAGATAGACTATTCCCTGGAAGAGTGTCTGCAGGTACATAGAATGAGACTGCATTAAAAATGCAGTTTGGGATGCCTGAGTGGCTCAGCGGTTTAGCATCTGCCTTCAGCTCAGGGCATGCTCCTGGGATCTGGAATTGAGTTCCATATTGAGCTCCCTGCATGGAGCCTGCTTCTCCCTCTGCCCATGTGTCTCCACCTCTCTCTCTTGCTGTCTCTCGTGAATAAATAAATCTTAAAAAAAAGAGCTTGTTCACCACAAACAGATATTTAGCATATTAGCACATTTATTTAGTATATTAGTATACCTAGATTCTAGGCATGATAATTGGTACTGTACTTGAGAGACTGAGTATAAAGGGAAAACAATAGGACACTATGATGAAGGATTCATGCCTTACATATAATCTTCAATGAATATATTCTTGGAGAAAGAACCATAAAAGGAAACAGCGGTATAATGTAAATTATGCTATAATAAAGCAGGTAAACTCTATATAAACACTTAGCTATCCTGAGTTCAACTTTGACCCACAGGCATGCATAAAAACAAGACAGAGCAAAATGAAAGATTAAAACCAAAGGGAAAACAATTACTCAATTCCACTAAATTAGCATAAAATTGAGAATGATTTTGCATAATCTCTTCTAATCTCTATAAACTCACTTTGTGCAAGATTCCTACCGATTTATGTGAGAATCTAGGGCATCAAAATAATTGAATTCCATCAAGGCCTCAAACTCTTGCTCAATTTACTAATCTGATACTCTGATAAACAATGATGTTTTTTTCTAATCCTAAAAGAAAAGCTGTTATGCAGCCTTAATTGCAAAATGGTTAACTTTATCCATAATTTATTACCATCCTAAGTTATTCTTAAGGAAACTTTAAACAAATTTTGCTAACTCTCCTCTCTAAAACTTAAGCCATTTCCTCATAGAATGGAAGAATTATAATTTGACAATGTTCTTGGGTCTACTAGCTATTTCATTAAAATAGTATGATTTCAGGCAATTGATATAATCAAATACAAGAATGTTAATGTAAGCTGTGGAAAGACACATGTGAGAATTCTATTGATGGTTTTCTAGACATCAAATAAAAAAATGAAATGACATGTTTCACTGATCAGGCAAGTAATAATTGATTTAATTTATGAATAAGGGCTCTCTATGGATTCATATCTTTTTGTTACTATATACATTGAGTATTATTTTAATACTGTTCAGACCTGAGACAGAGGAAGCAACTATAGACAGGAGATTTTAAAAATAGGAGGAAAAAAAGTAAGTAGATTTGGAATTAGTAACTTTTACTTTAAAAGTGATATAGACAAACTTCAGCTCCTTTAGTATACAGGCTTCCTTAAGTTATTGGCAAAATTCAAGAACTAATGCAAAGTTGGAAGTAGAATTGAATACTCTATGTAGAGCCAGGATACCTGCCTTTTCTTCAAAGTTGTCATCTCCCCAAAGAGTAAACCAAGGAAAAAAGCCAAAACAAAACAAAATAAAAACTTATCCAAGGATGGAGAAAGAAGTGATACATGTCCATCTTTAACTTTGTTGGGTTGTGATCAGAATGAAAAGGTTAAATTCTTCATAAAGAATTCCTAAATGCAAACCCACATACATAAACATTTGTGGATGGGATTCAAGCTTAAATCAACAAAACCAAAATACACAACTAAAATTTTTGCAAAAATTTTATTTATATATTTGAGAGAGAGCGAGAGAGAGCAAGCAGGAGTGGGGTGGGAGGGGCAGAGGGAAAGGGGGAAGCAGCTTCCTGCTGAGTTGGGAACCCAATGTGGAGATCGATCTAAGGACCCTAGGATCATGACCTGAGCCCATGGCAGACCCTTAACTGACTGAGCCACCCAACACCCACAGCTGAAATTTTTACATGATCTCTGGTTGTTAATACAAAAAGATAACTGAGACACTACATATTATCTTTAGATAAAGAAACTTTTAATTTAGTTCTCCAAGTACTTTTGTTATCTCATAATCAAAAATTGCTGAACATATGAGAAAATAAGACATTATTTATAAAAAGGGAACAAAAACTTGAAGTGTGGGCATTTTTAAATGGTGAGTATATGAATAAAATAATTTTAAGCTGCAATAGGCATAACATAAATGGAAACTAAAACAAAAATGACATGCCATTATAGACGTACCACCAGGATGATTAAGTGAATGAGTTTGAATATATTCAACAGAAGGAATAATTATAGAATCAAAAATTCCATTAAAGTAGATGCCTGGAAGTTATAAAGATGTTTAATGTACTTGAGAAATTAGACTTTCAATACTTTGAAAAAATAAAAGAATTGAAAATCTGAAAAAGGAATGAGAGAACTCAATATTGATATTTCTGAAAAACAAAACTCATAGAGAAAGAAAATATAGTAGAGAATTTTGAAACTAAATAAATGAATTAAATAGCACCACTGTGAACAGACATAATGAATTAGAGAATAGTTGTGAAGGTACTTGTAACACAGAACATGGAGTTAAAGTGATAGTACTTTTTAAAATTCAGAGACTATAAAGGTCCAATATAAGCATAATTGAGATTCCAGCTGGATAAAATATATTTTTTAAATTATGATAGAATTAATATATTCAAAGATATAATGATTAGTATTGTTGCTAAAAGATATAAAATATTTTTAAAAAGATATAAAATCTTATATTAGTAAACCAAAATGAATCCCCAGGAAAATGCATAAAAGAGAATCCGTACATTAGCAATCATATTGCAACTTGAAAATAGTAGATTAAAAAAAGAGGATAGGGATCCCTGGGTGGCGCAGCGGTTTGGCGCCTGCCTTTGGCCCAGGGCGCGATCCTGGAGACCGGGGATCGAATCCCACATCAGGCTCCCGGTGCATGGATCCTGCTTCTCCCTCTGCCTGTGTCTCTGCCTCTCTCTCTCTCTCTGTGACTATCATAAATAAATAAAAATTAAAAAAAAAAAGAGAGAATAACTTAAGGGAAATCAGAGAGAGAAAAGGAGGGTTCTTATAAAGAATAACATTAAATTGGCAAAATTCTTCTCAAAATCAACAATGAAATTGACAGTTAGTGAAATAATATGTAAAGTGTTAGAAAAAATGTTATTAACCTAGAATTCTATACTTAACAAACATATTTCTCAAGAATAACAGAAGACATTTCTATGTAAAGAAATCATATGTTTCGGGGCACAGAGGTGGCTCAGTTAATTAAGCACTGGATTCTTGGTTTTGGAACAGGTCATGATCTCAGAGTCCTGGGATGGAGCTCCACTTTAGGCTCCATGCTCAGAGCAGAATCTGCTTGTCCCTCTTTCTTCCACTTCTGCAGCTCCCCTGCTCACATGCACTCTTTCTCTCTCTCAAATAAAGAAATAAAATCTTATAAAAAGAAATCTTATGTTTTAATTATTAAGATCTCATTAATGAAATACTTAAAAACCTATTTCAAGAAGAAAGAACATGCTGACAGAGAGGCGCTCTGGCTCTTAAAAAATTAAAAAGCATTACACTTGAGAGTAAAAAATTGACTTACTTGAATTACCAGACCACAGCTTATTTTTTTGAGTGAGAGAGTGGGCGTGGGGGCAGAGGGAGATGGAGAGAGAGAAAGGAAATCTCAAGCAGACTCCCCGCTGATCTTGGAGCCAATGCAGGACTCAGTCTCATGATCCTGAGATTGTGCTATGAGCTAAAAACCATGTAAAAGGCTCAACTGATGTATCCACGCAGGTGCCCTGGATTACAGCTTTTTAAATTAGTTTTTTGGTGTAAAAATTGAAGATAGGATCAAAATACTGGACAGTGATAATATAAAACCTGAACTATGAGTAGAGAAATAAATGTTTTAAATGTTTTAAAATAATACTTTACTTCAAATTCCCAAAGAAGATGGAAAATATTGTTTTTAACTTAGCTATATAAGAATGTGAAAATTCATAAATTTCAAATAATTGAAACGGAATGCTAATTTCCAAACAAATTGAGAGAAATAATCAACTTGGGGATATAAATAGCTGCATAAGAGTAGCTAAGAAAGTGGTGCATAAAGTGAGCAAGAAACAAGAATAATATTCAAAGAAAATGGATGAAACTAAAGTTCAAAATGTGGTGTCAGAAATGAATCGGAGTTTCTCCTTCACTACTAAAATAGAAGTGGGCTACAATGTCAGTTGTAGTTGATGAAGACTGTTAACTATAAAAGAAAAAGAATGCAGCCACATGCTTTTAAAATGAAAGACAGCAATAATATAATATACAATATAATATGTTACCTAAATTGAATTTAAATAAAGATAAACTAAAATAAAAATAGCTGAAATATAAGGACTAAACTTCAAAGTGAATATATGAAAAATATATGTTCTAGGCAAGTACTAATCAAAAGATGGTGGTATAACTGTATTTATATTCAACCAAATAAACTTTAAGACAAAACTTTAGGGAGGCCTGGGTGGCTCAAGCCAAAGGCCTTGAGCCTCTGCCTTTGGCTCAGGGCCTGATCCCAGAGTCCTGGGATTGAGTCCCACATTGGGCTCCCTGCATGGAGCCTGTTTCTCCCTGTTTCTCTCATGAATAAATAAATGAAATCTTAAAAAAAAGACAAAACTTTACTAAACATAGCAATACGTGCGTGTGCATATGTGTACACATTGCTAAAAGATTCAATTCAATTCAAGGCTATTACAATTTTTTTATCTTTTATTGTACTTAAAACATAATAGTTAATACAATTACATAATAAATAATATTAAATAACTCAATAGTAAAACAAAACAAAACAAAACAAAAAACAAGCAATTCAATTAAAAGATGGGCAGAGAATCTGAATAGACATCTTCCCAAAGAAGACATACAGATAGTCAGCAAGCACATGAAAATATGCTCAGCATCACTAATTATCTGGGAAATATAAATATAAACCACAACAGTACATCACCTCACACCTATCAGAATAGCTATCAAAAAGACAAAAAATCGGGGATCCCTGAGTGGCTCAGTGGTTTAGCGCCTGCCTTCAGCCCAGGGTGGGATCCTGGAAACCGGGATCGAGTCCCACAACTGGCTCCCTGTGTGGAGCCTGCTTCTCCCTCTGCCTGTGTCTCTGCCTCTCTCTATATATTTGTATCTCTCATGAATAAATAAATAAAATCTTTAAAAAAAGTAAAAAAAAAATGAGTGTTGGAGAAGTAGAGAAAATGGAACCCTTGTGCACTGTCAGTAGGGATATAAACTGGTACAATAATTGTGGAAAATAGTATGCAGTTTCTTTAAAAACAGAACTGCTGTATGATTCAGTGATTGCTCTTCCGTATAGTTATCTGAGGAAAATGAAAACATTAATTTGAAAAGATATATGCACTCATTGCAGCATCATTTACAATAGCCAAGATATTGAAACAATCTAAATATCCGTTGATGGATGAATGGATAAAGAAGATTGGTATCTGCTGGTATATAGACATTATGTATTTATGTATACACACACACACACAATGGGATGTATTAATCCATAAAAAATAGTGAAATCTTACTATTTGAAGTAACACGGATTGGGACACCTGGGTGGCTCAGCGGTTGAGCATCTGCCTTTGGCCCAGGGCGCGATCCCAGGATGCTGGATCGAGTCCCACATCAGGCTCCTTGTGGGAAGCCTGCTTCTCCATCTGCCTATGTTTCTGCCTCTTTCTCTCTGTGTCTCTCATGAATAAATAAATAAATAAAATCTTTTAAAAAAAGAAATAACATGGATCGACCTTGAGGGCATTATGCTAATGAAATAAATCCGACAGAGAAAGACAAATATATGATCTCACTTAAATGTGGAATCAAAAAGAAAAAAAAAGGCTCACAGATGCAGAGAACAGATTGGTGGTTGCCAGAGGTGGATGGGGAGTGGAGGGTGGGCTAATGGGTGCAGGGGGTCAAAGGTACAAACTCCAGTTAAATAAAGAAGTTATATAGATGTTATGCAAAGCATGTCAACTATAATCAATAATACTGCATTGTATATTTGAAAGCTGTTAGGATAGTAGATCTTAAGAGGCATCATCACAACAAAACAACAATGACAATTTGTAACTATGTATGGGGATGAAAATAAACCAGACATACTGTGGTGATCATTTTGCAACAAATCAAAATATCTGAAGCATTAAGTTGTATATCTGAAACTAATAAAATGTTAAATGTCAATTTTACCACGGTAAAAAACACTAAATACCAAAACTTGGTAAACAAGAGGATATTTAATAGCTGTTAGGAGTATTATTTTAAGAAAAGAGAGAATGAAAAATTAGTGAGCTAAGCATCTAAATTAAGGAGACTCAGACAAGCTAGGAAAACATATAAACTGTTAATTAGACAGATGTCATTGGATGCCAATTTCTTAGATGATCTGTTTTCGTAAAGGAGGACTTTTCTTGGACGTATCCAGGTAAGGTAACATTCTACTCAATAAGGATATCCTCTTTAAATAATTATCACAGTATGGAACAAAACATTTTTAAGTAAAAAGACAAGAAAGACAAAGGCAACTGACCGAGAGCACAGAATTCACAGAGCAGATGGTACATTGTAGGGGCATCTTGTACACAGAGAGAAGTGCCATTTTATGTGACATAAAAAAGTGGTGAAATTCTGTTTCAGCTCCTTCTGGTGTAAAACAAAGTTTTCTTAAGGTTCAGGTCTACATTTATTGATAGACAAAAGCTAAAGTTTCTCTTAGATGTGGAATGAATCTTGACTCAAAATGCACTAACCAACACAATATGGTGGGAGAAGGACAAAGTTGAAGGACTAACACTACCCAACTTCAAGCCCTACTGTAAAGTAACAATAATCAAGAGAGGATGGTATTGGCAGAAGAATAGATGAATAGATCAATGCAACAGGACAGAGAGCCCAAAAAATAGACCCACATGAATATATTCAACTGATCTTTGACAGAGTAGCAAAGGCAATACAATAGAGCAAAGATAATCTTTTCAACAAATTGTGCTGAAAAAAACTAGACATCCTCATGAAAAAAAAAATAAAAGGAATCTAGACACAGACATTATACTCTTCACAAAAATTAACTAAAAATAGATTATAGACATAAAACTGTAAAATTCCTACAAGATAACAGGGGAGAAAACCTAAATGACTTTGGGTATGAATATGACCTTTTAGGTACAAAACCAAAGGCACAATCCACAAGCTGAACTTCATTAAAATTAAAAACTTCTACTCTGTTAAAGATAATATCACGAGAATGAGAAGACAAGCCACAGGGAGAAAATATTTGCAAGAGAGACATCTGATAAGAACTGTTATCCAAAATATACAAGGAACAAACAATCTGATTTGAAGATAGGCCAAAAATCTTACCAGACACATCACCAAAGAAGAGTTAATGTTGTTACATAAATATCCGAAAAGGGAAAAGGAGCTCCACATTATATGTCATCAGGGAAATGAAAATTAGCAACAGAATATCACTACACATGTATTAGGATGGCCAAAATCTGAACACTGTCAACGCCAAATGCTGACAAGGATATGAATACAAAATGGTACAATCACCTTTGGGAAACAATTTTGTAGTTTTTTACAAAGTCAACATACAGTAGTCCACTGTTATCCATGGAGAATACATCACCAGAGCTCCAATGGATGATAAAATTTAATTTATAAGTTAGGTACAATAAGATATTAACATTATAATTAACAATAAAATAGAACTATTATAATAATATACTGTAATAAAACTTCTGTGAATGTGTTTTCTCTCTTTCTAAAAATATCTTACACTGTAGTGTGCTCACCCTTCTTCTTGTGGTGGTGTTAGATGATAAAATGCCTGTGTGATGAGATGGAGTGAAGTGAATGACGTCAGTGCTGTGATGTGACATTAGGCTATAGTTGACCTTCTAATGATACGTCAGAAGGAGGATCATGTGCTTCTGGACCATGACTGACCACAGTAACTGAAACTGCAGAAAGTGAAACTTCGAATAAGAGGAGCCTACTGTATGACCCAGCAATCTCATTCCGGACTCACAGGAGTTAAAACATGTTCACACAAAAATGGACCCACTATTGTTCAGAGCAGCTTTGTTCATAATTACCAAAATTTGGAAGCAACCAAGATGCCCTTCAGTAGGTGAATGAATAAATTGACTGTGATACAGATATTGGGATGTTATTTGGCATTTAAAAGAAATGAGCTATTTCAGTGGGAGATAAAGGCTTCCAGTTATTAAATGAGTAAGTCACAGGAATAAAAGGCACAGCACAGGGAATAGAGTCAATGGTATTGTAGTACGTTGTATGGTGACAGATGGCAGCTACAACTTGTGATGAGCACAGCATAATCCATAGAGTTGCTGAACCACTATGTTGTATAACTGAAACTAATGTAACATTGTAGGTCAATTCTACTCAAATAAAATTTTAAAAGAAATAAATGAGCTACCAAGTCATAAAAAGACATGGGGGCAATATCCTTTAAATGCATATTACTAAGTGAAAGAAGTCAGTCTGAAAAGTCTCCATATTATATGATTCTGAGTATATGACATTCTGGAAAAGGGAGGGGGGAATGAATAAGCAAAATACAATCATTTTGTACCAAGTTTTTGAAACACGGTGTATATTATTTATATACACATATATATAATATATAAAGCATGCTTTATATATACAATTGAATTAAATCTCAAATCAGGCAATACATTTCATCATTGCCTGATTTTTATTTAGATCTCACAAAATTTATGATTGAAAAATTAGATTTACATATCCAAGTTGTTCCAAACATACTTAAATTTTCCACCAGATATTCTATCAATTATTTCATCAAAAATTTTTATATTGATCACATTTTGAAATGTAATGATCAGTTTAAATTTAAATTTACATTAATTCAGTTCATATTAATTTATATTAATTAAAACATAGCATAGACTTAATTAATATTAATATTAATCGGCTACATAAAGTAAATTAATGTTAACTGATTGAACACATTTAGAAATTCAGTACTTCAGTGGCAATAGCCTCTTTTTTTTTTTCTTGAGTATACTTGGCACACAAATTTACATTGGTTTCAGGGGTAAACTTAGTGCTTTGGCAAGTTTATACATTATTCTATATTCACCGCAAGTGTAGCTGCCATCTATCCCATTACATCACAATTTAATATCATTGGCATATTCCCTATGCTGTACCTTTTATTCCCATGACTTACTTATTCTCTACTGGAAGCCTGTAACTCCCACTCCCCTTCACCCTTTTTGCCCAATCCTCTATCTCTTTCCCTTCTGGCAAACATCAGTTTTTTTACTGTATTTATAGATGTGATTCTGTTTTTTGCTTAATTTATTCATTTATTCGTTTTTCTTTAAGATTCTATTTATGAGTGGAATCATTTGGTATTTGTCCTTTTCAGTCTGACTTATTTCACTTAGCGTATTACCCTCTAGATCCTTTCATGTTGGGCTTTTAATAGCCATATGCAAATAGCCTACCATATTGAAGAGTGCAGGTGTACAACATCAACCATAAACAGAATTTCAAATCCTGTAAACACTTTTCGATAAAGCTACTATTATTCCAGTTCTACATGACTGGATATCTGTTCTCTTTCCATTTCTTACCATTACATTACAGTACTCATCACGGTATTCTGTATTTTTCAGAAAATGTGAAACTTCAGAAACTTAATACACCAAATAGAGATCAAACTATTAAAATGGAAAAGGACTGGCTGATGGAGGAGCAATCATAAGCCCTATATTTTGTTGAAAAAAAAGAAAAAGAAATAAAAGAAATAATCAAGTCAGTTGTCTGCAACATATATCTTGCAAAGGGATGATGCTTGTTTAATTATTTATGCAATATACAGAATTGCAAAACAGAAGAAATTACATTTATATAGTCCTTAAATTCCTTTTTAACCTAAAACTATCTCTTCTTTTTTCCAGTGAATCATGATATTTTTGAATTTTATTTAAATTCAATTAATTAACACATAATGTATTATTGGTTTCAGAAGTAGAGGTCAGATTCTTCAGTCTTATATAGCACCCAGTGCTCATTACATCACGTGCCCTCTTTAATGTCCAACACCCAGTTACCCAGGCCCCCAACCTCCCTCCCCTCCAGCTAAAACTATCTCAATTGGAACTTAAGAATTTGCCTATTAGTGTATCACAAAGCAATGAACCATAAAGCCATTTCTAATTTCTCTTAGTTTTACTGATTACACATATATTTATGTGATATACACATATATTTATATATTTGTCTTTAGAAGTCTATTTTTCCTTTCCTAAAGCTTCTGGTTTAAAAGAAAATGATAACCAAATGAAACAGCATTATTAAAATTGTTTTACAAAGTTGATTGAGATGTCCTTAACATATTGTACTACGTTAGCTTTATTTGACATGGGTATGAGTGTATCTTATATTTAGTTCGCTGATTAATGAAATACAGGTATTTTACTCAGCTTGAATTCTGGCTTCTGTTATCTGCATTTTCTTTACTCTTCTGCTTTCTTTCATCTAACTTTCTAATAATCCCTAGGAGTAATGCTGTTCTAAACCTGAGACTCATCTGCAGCTATGAGCTTGAGTCATATTCTACAACAGACAACTTACTGCTGTCTTTGCTGGTTGTACCAATCATATCCTCAGAGAAAAGGTAGTTGTAAGATTCTAGAAATAAGGACTTCTTCTAATTTCTCTAATTCTTTGGCCATTAAAAAAAAAAAAAGCAATAAAGGGATTAGCCTTTTCCTTCAGTTATTTTTATGCCTTAGTGATTTCGGAATTCAGTATGCAAGATCGAATAAGACTTGGTAAAAACTTTGCCTCTATCCCAACATAATAACTGTGAGAAGGGGCTTAATATACTTTTGGAAGAAAGATGTCATCTTAAACTGAGATCCTTCTGTTGAGTGAATGGCATTTTTATAAGACATATTCTTTTGCACAATTTAATACTTTCTATATATTTCTCCCTGAGAGCTCTCTTTCAGAGTGAAAAATGCAAATGAGGTTTATATTTGTACTTTGCATGGTATGTGCTTGTTACATTTAAATATCCTCACAGCCTGCCCTAAGATCTCAATGTGCTGTCTTAATATAATTATTTTCTTGGAACATATCTACAGGTGGAGTATCTTGCTATAGAAACTGTCTAGCTTCATATTACCTTTGAACACTCATCTGTCAGAATATACCCTTAAGGCAAACTTTTGTAGATTTCTTTCTAAAGGAGAGTAAAACACCATGGGAATTTAAATTATATCCAATATATTATTTAAAAGTTAATTATGCTTGTGATTTCTAATTGATTTCTTAAGATGGTAAAATGAAATCAAGATGGCTAGGATGTTCAAAGAATTAATATTGACATCCATATTTTTTCTTCTTACCTTTATTCTCTCCAATATTTTGTTGTTGTTCATCTTAGAACCTAAGAAACATCTGCTGGAAAAGCAGTATCATAGCTAGAAAGGTAAGAGTGCTGGGTTTGAATACCAGCTCAAACATTCAGAGGCTTTGTGGATAAGTTAGCAAACAACTCTAAGTCCCCGTGTCCTATAAATAAGAATAACAATAACTTTCTGCAAAGGGCTATTTTAAGGTTTAAATGTAAAGCCATCTGAGAAGTTCCTGGAATATAGCAAATATTCAATATGTGTTTCTTATTATTAACAGAGTGGTTGCTATAAACTAAATGTGTATACCTCTCTTCCTAAATTAGCATGTTGAAACCTTATCTCCAATGTGATTAGGGGGATGGGGCCTTTGAGAAGTGATTAGGTCATGGTGACAGAGCTCTCATGAATGGGGTTTGTGCCCTTATATTACAAAAGAGATCTAGAGCTCTCCCTGCCCCATCTGCAGCATAAGAACATAAGGAAGAAGTCTGTCTGCCCCAGGAACAGGTGTGTGACCCTTATCACACTTCTAGCCCCCAGAATTATGAGAAATCAATTTCTGTTGTTTAGAAAGCTACTCAGTCTATAATTTGTCACAGAAGCCCAAAAAGACTGAGTGATTATTTGAAAAAATTAAATGGCTATCATTTTTAAGTAGCTTATCTATATATATTATTTTAGGAGAACAACTGGCAATTTTAAGGAATACTGTACGGACACAAATCAAAGATGAATAAATTTGTGCTAAATGTCCAAGCCTAAAGGAAAATTATCAGTAACTATTGGGGAGAAATCCTGCTACTGTTAAATCAGTTTGTGTAAGCATGCTTGTGCATCTGTGCTTGCATTTTCTTTTGAAAGGCAAAATGTGAATTAAATGTTGAAATTGCTGAATGCAGGGAATGGGAAACATTTTCTAACTTCCTGTTGGATTTTCTAAGTGAATAAAATTTATAAACAAATCATTTCAATATATTCCAAAATGTATAATGTTACACAACTCTACCTGCTATCTAATTTAACTCATAGGATCTGTGATATTTTAGAGATAAAGAAAGACAATCATACCCCTAAAAATAATGCTGAAGTTTAAAATATATTAGTCTTAGCTATTTTCAGGTTTACATTTATCAAGAAACTGCTACAGATAGGCATGCTTTCTCCAACATCAATTAATGTTGATTAGCCACAATATGCCATTTTATTTTGTAATTTAAATGCCAGATGCTTAAAGACCAGGATTTATTAACCTACCTAGTATTTAATAGCCTTCGTTGGAATCTTTAAATAATAGCTAGATAGATCTGGATAAGATTAAACTAGAATTTCACTGTATTAAGCAAAGTAGCCCAAATTCATCCTTTTTACAAAACTAGTTTAAAGAGTTTGTAAAGTATTTTATTTACCTTTCTCTTTGGAAATAAATGCGTTTGCTTTCTGTTGTTTTATATTCAAAACTATAATAGGTATGTTAAATTACTTTTAATTGAATCGCATCACATTTAATTGTTGGTAATTAAAATAGTAGTTCCTAACATGCTGATATTCAAGTCTGAATTGATGCTGTCATAAAAATCAAATTAAAACATTTGAGGAAAGTTACATTAGTTATGTGTAATTTTCCTTCTTCAACAAACGATTATGGAGAAATGTCATTTTATGAAAACAATCTAAACTCGAATATGGCTTCAATAAATCACTTATATGTGAAATCTTAAAAAAGCAAAACTTGTAAAAACCAGGAAATGGTGGTTGCTAAAGGCTCGGGGTAGGGGAAGTAGGAGAGATGCTGTTTAATGGTACAGACTTGCAACTAGTAGATAAGTAAGTCCTAGAGATCTAATGCACAGTATAGTGATTATAGGTCACAATATTGTATTTTAAACATCAAACATGTTAAGAGACTAGATCTTAATTATTCTCACCACAAAAAGAAATGATAACTACATAATATAATCGAGGTGCCAGGTAGTGCTAACAATGGCACTCATACTGCAGTATAAAAATATGTCAAATCTATATGTTTTATACCTTAAACTTATATGCTACTATATGTCAGATTTATGTCAATAAAAATAAATTCTCTTCCTGTCATATGAAATCTGTACTTCACATGAAAACAGCATGATGAATACAGAGTTGAAAATAAAAGCAGGTGATCATTTTCTGATATCATTCCATGAACTGATATTTACATGTCTCAAGATATTTTTATACACTTTGTGGTTTTTAAAGTGCTTTTTAAATGACCTCATATTATTTCAAAACAAGCAGACAAAAACCACTGAGAAGTGGGAGAGTAGTAAGAACATATAGCTCAGAGTGCTTAAGTGAATTGCCAGAGGCTAAAAACAAAAACAAAATGAAGAAACTAAAACACCATCGTCATCCACCTGCCAAGGATTGTAGCATTAATGGAGGACATTTTATACAGGCAAAAGTGATGGTTCTTTCATAGGCCAGAACTTGAGGTTGCATTCTTATTCTATGATGTAAATAGATCTAAGACTGCACAGTCATTTAAAGATTCTAATGTTTAATCTCATCTTTATGACGTATATTTTTCAAAAAAAAAAAAACTCAGACTCCTAGAACTTTTAGAGCCCCTGGATATTATAAAATATATAAATGACTCATGCTTTATAGCTCACTAAATATTATTTCCCTTTTCGTATGTGTGTGTATAAAATAGGCTTTTCATAATGTTTCTAAGCAAGACTATAATAAAACTTTATAGAACATGATGATGCCATTGAGAAAAATGTAGCAGTAAATGAAAATATTAATTTTAACACTGGGTCTATTTCTGTCATGTGTTATTTTGAAAAGTTATCCCTTTCTTCATCTAAGAAATGGCAATAATAAAACCTATTACATTATTATTATGGACATGTATGTGGGAGTGCATTTGAAAAAAAGATATACATTGAAATTATTAAATAAATATAAGTCATAAAAAAATAAAAAATAAATAAATAAATATAAGTCGTAAAATATTTTATATGGAACTGATATTAATATTCATGAGCTATCTCTTGAGTCTGTAATTTGCAAGCACATTCACATACATTTTTCTTTGATCCTTATAAAAACTCTACTGGAGTGAAAGCTTTACTTTTATTTCCTATTTAATGATGAGAAACCAAGGTTTCAAAAGGTGAAGGAACATATGCAAAGTATCTCAGATGCTGTCGTGAAGAAACTTGAACCCCAGTGTAGTCTCTTACATTTTAAGACTCTGAGGAACCTACTTGCTCTTGTGGCAATCAGCTCCTTATCCTAAGAATTAAAACTAGCATTATTGAACTATTTGTTCTGTTTTATATCCTTTGCTCTGTGTTACCAGAGTAAATGTTCTGATGCCAAGGGATAATAAGGATCTTTCAGACGCAATTTGCTCATGCTGTAATGCAATAAGCATGCTTTACTTTTCTCTTATCCTTTGCCTTCCTCTGTTACAAAATACTTCGCTAAAGACACAATAGAGTGGTCTTCAAGATGGTCACATAGAAAAGCCCTGAACTTATCTCCTCCCACAAACATGACAAATCCATAGCTACATAGAGAACAATCCCCTCTGAAAAAAGACCTACAAACTAGCTGAACAGCTCTGCCACAAAAAAAAAAAAGGATAGAGATGAGTAGGAGAGGCACACATGTGGCAAAAAAAGAAAGAAAAAGAAGAAAAAGAAAAGAAATGAAAAAGAAAATAGAAAGAAAAGTCCCCAGTATAGAAAACCACAGTAGGGAGGGATCTCACAAATACAGAACTTCCTCTTGAGTAGTAGAAGGTTTATGGCCCATATCAGGCCCCCAGCCCTTGTGGACCTGCACTGGAGAAAGAAAATATCTGATTTTGAAAACCAACAGTGATATATGTCCAGGAAAGCCACAGGACTGTACAGAATGGAGACTCCACACTTAAATGGTTCATGCATAGACTCAGTCACTGCAGAACCCAGTTCAAAAACAGTAGTAGTTTGAAAAGTACCAAACCATAAGTGAAGGAGATTCATTTGCTTTTCTTAAAGCATCTGCTAGACAGACAGAGATTGTTGGGACTTCTGCAGGGATGGAGACCCTGGGGTGCATTCTCTACCCTCCTAACAATGGCACTGCCAGGCATAATTTTGGAAATCTCCTTCTAACCTGACAGCATTGGTGGGTGTACCTGCCCATAAACATCACTCTGCTATAGCTCTGCCTAAGCTGGTCAACACACAAAACCTACACAGTAGAGGTCTCTTGAGCACCTAGCTCTGATTGCCAACCAGGATTGTGTTTCTGAGCTCTAAAGGTCTGAAATAATTGGAGTAATGGTTCTTGGTAAGCTAATGCCTCCAGGACACAGAACAGATAGCAACTGAAACACACACCCAGTATTCCTGTGGGAAAAAAAAACAAAAGCAAGAAACATCTATCTACTTGACCTAAGCTTTAGCCTGAAAAATATGCTTGAGAATTGCCACAAATCTAGAGACTAAGAAAGTATAAGCAAGCGGATACCATCTGAACTCTCAGTTGGCTTCATCATATTTCAACAGTACCCCTAATTTTGTGACTGTAGCTAAGGAGACACTTGAAGATCACCTGGTCTGAAAGCCAGAGGAGTTTAAAGTTGCAGCTCCACAGGATTTATATAATGCATACCTTAAACACTGGGGTCTAAGAGGCTAGCTTCCAATGAGCCTGAAACCAGATCCCTCTCCGTGGAACACTCACCACTCTTGACACACCAATAACAACTAAGACTTACCAAGAAAACAAACAAACAAACAAACAAACAACAACAACAACACAGGCTACGTACACAATGAGAATAGTCTGAGGGACAACTAAGAGCAAGGGCAAGGTTAAATGATGAGGTTAATCTTTAACACACAGCCAAACTTGCCAGACTATGAGAAATAGCCATTTTACCTAATACATAGACACAAACACAGAGATTCAAGCAAAATGAGGAGACAAAGAAATATGTTACAAACAAAAGAACAAGATAACACCTAAGAGAAAAACTTTAATGAAACAGAGATAGGTAATTCACAAGATATAGAGTGCAAAGTAATTATCAAAAATATGCTCATCAATCTCAGTAGATGAACACAGTGATAACCTCAAAAAAAATAGAAAATATAAGAAAGTATGAGACAGAAGTCACAGGACCGAAGAGTATAATAACAAAACTGAAAATTACACTAGAGGGGCTCAACAGCAGACTAGATGTAGCAGAAAATAGAATCAGTGAACTAGAGGACAGGACATTGGAACACACCCAAACAGAGCAGCGCTTTACTGAGCCTTCTGTATCCACACTGACAAATAGTAATGTTCTTTGTATTACAGGGGAAAGAGTACTTAATATAGAAAATTATTCTGGTTCTCTAATCTAAACAGGCTCCCTGGACATGAGTGTTAACTTTTCACTCAAATTAACACAAATTAAGTATTCACCAACTATATCAAAAGAGTATTAATTTTTTTAAAAAGCCTATGCAAGTGAATACTATTTCCACTTCTGTAACCATCTCCACTCCAATAAAACAGAGATGATGAGCAGTGCTTACATGAGCAATTTATCTATATTGAAGTTTTGGAAAGTATGCATCAACTATTTTTTCTAAATATATTTTTAAATATTTTATTTATTTATTCATGAGAGACACAGTGAGAGAGACAGAGACACAGGCAGAGGGAGAAGCAGGCTCCATGCAGGGAGCCGGATGTGGGACTCGATCCCAGGACTCCAGGATCATGCCCTGAGCTGAAGGCAGATACTCAACCACTGAGCCACCCAGGTGTCTCTTTTTTCTAAATATTGAATTGAAATTTTCAAGCTGGTTCACCCTTAAATCCTTAATTTCTACATTCAATGCCATGCAATTACCAAATATAAAGTCCAAAGTTTATTATTTTGTCTTCAAAATTAAGGCAGAAAAAAGTTATAGTGTAAACACATGCATCCAATGATATATAATTCTTAGTAATCAAAAAAAGCAAAAGTGAACTGTGAATTACTTGACTAAATTTTGCCTAAATCCTGAAGCATGGATTGTCTGGCAAAATTGGGAAAACTGATTCTATCACGAGAAGTTGCACTTTAACAATTTCTTGGAGGGGTCATCAGTGGACAAACACTAGAACACAGATGGAAAGAATGTATTGTTCTCTCAGACACAATGGGATTAAAGAAGCTAACACCAAAGCAATGTTTATGCTATTCCTAATTCCACAGTGTTTGTGAAATGATATCGTATTCTGAAACAAATGAGAAAAGTTTCCACATATGTGCCAGTTCCTGGTAAGACTTTTACAATCTTGACATAAAATATGATTAGAAAGTGAACATTAACAATCAAAGTTGTATGGAAATTTTTTATCAAATTAATGTACATAACGTATTTCACAATAGTATAAAGCTTGTTAAGGCCTGTCTAGTTTCTGAAAGAAGTACTGTCACTAGGTTTTGCTTCTTCAAGTTGTTACCTATGCAGCATTATCTGTTATTAAGATGTTATAATAGAAAACACAGGTATTAAAAAAAAAGAAAACACAGGTATTGAATACTCACATTTATTTCTGCTCATTTCTGAATTCCCACTAAAGTAAAAGCAAAGGAACAAAGACTCAAAAATCCACCAGTTTCTAGAGTTTCTAGAGAAACTGAGAACAATGAGAGAAGTGAACACAAGATAGAAGATGGAAACTGAATGTAAAAGTGAGAGCTGTACTAATGACAAAAGCCAAATCCTGTTTCTAGAAAGAGATTTCAGTAGCAGGCAACCATTTGTATCTTAGAAACCCAGAAAGTTTCACTAAATGGAATAATCTCTGAATGTAAGAGCAGAAATGAGTATAAAATCAGGAGGGATGATTTAAATCTGAATAAAGAGGCTTAAGCCCTAATACCTCCTTCCTACTAAATCACTCAGTCAGACCCACTATACTAGCTCGAATTGGGGAATTCACTCTTTACAGATAGGAAACCAAACACTAGGGCATGTGTAAAAAGAGCGTAGGTAAAAGATAAGCAACTGGGTATCAGCTGGTGATTGGTGATTTCCCTAGTCACTTTCCCATGCTTAGCTACCAACTAAGCTTCAATTCCCCAGGAAGGGAGTTAAAAGATTCAGCTCTGGAGACACAGATCATACAAAAAAAAAAAAAAAAAAAAAAAAGGTTTCTCATCGTTGCATTTTGGAGAAATCAATTGAAGTGTTTGGCTCACAGCAAACCAGCCTATAGTGAAACCTACCAGTAGACAAGATTTACTCATGCACAAGAGAGCTTCCATGCAGCCTTTTATGACCTTTTAAAAAAAGCAGTCTGTCATGGTTAATTTTATGTGTCAACTTGTTTGGGCTAAAGGATGTCCAGATAGGGTAAAACATTATTCACATTACTTCTGCATTTGTCTATAAGGGTGTCTCCTGAAGAGATTAGCATTTGAATTCGTGGACAGGGTAAAGAAAAAAAATTGCCTTCACTAATGTGGGAGAGTATCATCCAATCCACTGAGGTCCCACATGAAACAGAGGTAGAGAGAGGGCAAATTTGCTCTCTCTGCTTGAGCTTAGGTACCCATCTTCTCTTGTCTTTGAATATCATCACTCTTGGTTCTTGGGCCTTTGGATGGAGACCAGGATTTACGCCATTGCACCCCTGCCCTCATTTCTTGATTATTTGGACTCAGACCTACACTATCATCTTTCCTAGTTTTCCAGCTTGCTGATGCAGATCATGGGGTGTTTTAGTCTCCATAATCATACGAGCCAGTCTCTCATTCTATCTATATCTGTGTCTGTATCTATCTATATCTATTCTATCTATATCTAGATTTATATAGTTATAACCTATTGATCTATTTCTCCAGAGAACCCTAATACATATTCCTAGGACTATTTGCCCTCAAATTTGTTCCTCACCATTTCCCACTGTGCTGGGAAATTCTCATCTCCCCATATTCTCATCCTCATAGACTGCATTTGCTAGGTCCCCATGCTGGTAATTCAGCTGCATTCCATTTAAGTGGTGTATTGTCCTACAAATGCATCATAAGATATTCTACTATATGTATAACTGATCCCCTGAACTAATTCCATCTGCTTAAAGTTTGTTGATGTTTCTGGTTGGAATCTGACTAAAACTATATAGAATAGGGATCACCAGAAACAGAAAACCCACTAGCAAAAATAAATAAATAAACAAACAAATAAATAAATAAGAAAATTAAAAAAAAAAAACAGAAAATTCACTAGCATGAAAGCAAAAACAAAAATAAACTTCAGAGGGAAACAGGGACAATGAACAAAAGAAAATTTCATATAAAGTATAATTCATATTCATTAGATAGATAAAAGATACTGCATTTATGAAATAATACTCCAGGGTTCTATACAAAGGAGTTTTCAAAAAAAACCAAGAAATTGTCTTTGTCAATTAAATATATGAATTTAAGAGAAATTAATGTGGAACTTGTAAGATTAAAGTTGAAGAAATCATAAAACAAAAAACAGAAAAAAAGACAAAGGAAAAACGAGAGAAAAGAGGGAAATATTATATAATCAAATTAGGGAATGAACCATTTGATTAGTAGGAATTTACAGAAAGAAAAGAAAAACTCAGGTAAAAATCATTTTTAGAAATTAGACAAGAAAGTATTCAAGAATATTAGTGTGGAAGTTCAGTTTAAAAGAATCCAAAAAAATAAAAAATAAAAAATAAAAAAATAAAAGAATCCACATAGGGACCCCTGGGTGGCTCAGCAGTTGAGCAAATGCCTTTGGCTCAGGGCATGATCTCGAATTCCTGGATCGAGTCCCACATCGGCTCCCTGAAAGGAGCCTGCTCCCCCTTCTGCCTGTGTCTCTGCCTCTCTCTCTGTGTCTCTCATGAATAAATTTTTAAAAATCTTAATAAATAAACCAATCAATAAATGAAAGAATCCACATATTGCCCAATAAAAAAAGTGAAAAAAAAATCCATACCATTCAAAGGAATTATTCTGAAGATTTAGATAAAAAGTTCTAAAAATTTCTAAAGGGAACAAACAGGTTCTACACATCTAATTAAAGTCGGACTGTCACTTGACTTTGCAATAGCAACTGTGGAAGCTAAAAGGCAAATAATATAGGGAAATCTTCACATTTCAGAGGGAATATGGATTTCAACTATATCTGGCAATTCCAATTCTATATACATCAAAATAATTTATGAAATGTGGAGATGAAAAAAAAAACTTTGTGAGGTGTACAAGGTCTCAAAATGTTGTTTCCTCTGAACCCGCAGAAAACTGCTCTATATTCTTCTCCAAAATAAAGAAGTAAATGTAGAAAGTGGGGAGGGGGGGGTCAAGTGAACCAGAACAGAAGAGTAGTGAGGAAAATCTATGAGGGGACATTCCAGGCTGATGCTATGAGGGAGGGAGAGGTGCTGAAAGACCTTGAGCCAGGCACAGCAGACAGTCAGTGTCTCAGGCTAACTTACAGCATGAGGACAATGAAGCATATGTTTTATGAAGGTCAGCAAAAGGAAAAAGAAAGCACTACTGGACTACAAACATGTTTAAACTTATTAAGTTGTATTTACAGCTATGTTGAGAGTTCAGGGGAAATATTAAGTAGGGGTGCACAGAAATCTCAAGAAATGCTAAATTCTAAAAAAAGAAAAAAGAAGATCAATTCTTTGGGTTTTATAATAATATATAATAAGCTGGACAAGAGACATAGAAAAAAATTACCTAATGACACTATACCTTATATACTGCTCTTTTACTGCCATAGTAATTATTTTACATATATATTTACATGTCTGGTATGCATAACATACTATACCATATATGTATATAAAATACTGTATATTATTATTATATAATAGGGGATCTCTGGGTGGCTCAGTGGTTTGGTGCCTGCCTTTGGCCCAGGGCATGATCCTGGAGTCCCCAGATCCAGTCCTGCATCAGGCAACCTGCAGGGAGCCTGCTTCTCCCTCTGTGTCTCCTCCTCTCTCTCTCTCGCTCTCTGTGTCTCTCATGAATAAATAAAATCTTAAAAAGAAAATAATACTAATACTTTGGCACAGCAAATATCTTATTTGTTTTTACAACATTGAGATTTGGGGCATATTTTTTCCACTAGATATGGTATAGGTGGGATTAAATGCTTCACGCAAACAAATAATTTCTTTTTTAAAAAAAAATATTTTAAAGAGAGAGAGAGCACACAGTGGGGAGGGCTAGCAAGAAAGAGAAAGAGAGATACACAGACTCCGTGCTAAGTGCAGAACCTGATGTGGGGCTTGATCTCACGATCCTGAGATTATGACCTTAGCCAAAACCAAGTGTTGACCACTTAACTGACCGCACCACTGAGGTGTCCCCAAAAAGATAATTTCTAATGCCATTTCCAACTTTTAAATTCTAGGACACCATGAAAAATTCAAAATACAAACATTATAAAATATAACTATTACAGATAAAAAGTTAATTTTAAAATATAACTGTTACAGATAAAAAGTTAATTTTATTTTAAAGCTATTTTGCTCCAACTGTGTTTTGCCCATAACTCAGAATTAGAAAAAATATTCCCAGTCATGCATAAAATTCATTTCATGGGGGAAAATATTTTCAATAATATGCTAAAATGCATAGCTTATGATAACAAACATTTATGCATATTCAGATGCAATAATTAGATTTATGCTTATAGTTTCTAAAAAATGAGTGTAGCAAATTATCATCAACAAGTGAAGTGAATTCAGAAGGCTTCTACTGATGGAATAGTGTCCTTTAGCCATAAACTGTTAATGATAGCTATTTGGGAAATTCCAGTACTTTCATTCTAGGAGAAAAACAAATGTGACCATTTCATTTCTTTACTATATTAGATATGCTCTTATTCTTATTTATATCTTTTTGTTATTATCATTTTTCCTGCAATTATCATCATACACTCATAAGCAAAAATTTAGTGTATATAAAAAGGCTACCCCAAAACTTTAATATGAATATAGATTAATATTTATGTATTTTCAATGCTAACTTCTCTAAGGTAGAAAGCACAACATAGACTCATAGTCTGGTGTCATCATAGTCTTATGATATTCCTCATAATACAAATGCGACGTTTTTGCATATAATTTGATCACTTTCAAAATACTCTTTATTACACAGAGGAAGACTCAAAATATAGTATTTCCAGAGAATATATACCATATTAAATGACCCTGTAAGTCACTATTCTTAATATCCATTGTAGGAGAACGTTTTATCAAAACTAAGTATGATTACAAGTACTCACACTATAGTTTTATTTTTTTGTTTGTATGAGATAAAGTTTAAGGAACAATACTATTTATAATATTATCTGATTATCTGATTTATAATAATTTCAACATTAAGCTCAAGAGATGGAATGCTTTTCAAATTTATTGTTATTTGTCAAGACACATTTTTTATTTATGAACAATTTTGCATGTCCAAATATCTACATAATTAATGCCTTTGTTTCTTCTTTACCCAGCTAATATAGAAAAAAATACATATATTAAGATCATGATACCCAGATCCTTTGGGTTTACTATAGTCGCTGTCAACAAATCTACAGATTAGCAATGGTGAAGTTTGTTTAGCATATTTGTTGTTTGGCATGGGGCAAAAAGAATTCAGGTCAAGATCTGTTAATAACATTAAAATTTCAGACATTAGGTCTTCAACAATAAATAAAATACCATATGGTGAGTCAGGTCTCTGCAAATTAACTGGATCTTTGAGAGTGATCAGCTTCATATTAAATAAATATGAATAGTTACAGTATTGTGATGGGAAAGCAATGGATTTGGTGGGAGAGGACTTGAGAATCATGGGGAATTCTCTATGCAAAGCTGTCTGCATCAGGTATAAACTGATACATTTTGTGATTCTTGAGGCATATTGGGGATCACATAATAACATAAAATGTCACTGCCAGATTCTATCAGATGATTCTATTCCCACCTGGCCCTAGAGATCATTAAAGTGAGAGTGATCAATCCTGCTATATATAAAAAAACTGAAATATTTAATATATAAGGCAGTTCCTATATTCATTAAAAAACAGATTGAAGCCCTAAAATAATGTGTTCCAGTAAGGCTCTGTGGCTAACATCATTCAATAAAGATAATCCTATGATACCTGTTTTAATATGACACTTTACAGATAAAATGTAATGGCAATTTCCTATTAGGGAAATGCTCCACTTTCTCTTGTTAACAATGTGAGACAGATATTTGCACTAAAAACAAAAAAATCCAGGGGCACCTGGGTGACTCAGTAGTTGAGCATCTGCCTTTGGATCCTGGGATCAAGTCTTGTATCAGGCTACCTGCTGGGAGCCTGCTTCTCCTTCTGCCTATGTCTCTCCTCTCTTTCTGTATCTCTCATTAATAAATAAAAAAAATATTTTTCAAAATGCAAAGAAAGCACTAACACTATGTGTAAATCCTTCAGGGAGTAGAATGGAAAAAGCTAAAACATATATACATATGGGGCAGCCCCGGAGGCGCAGCGGTTTGGCGCCGCCTGCGGCCTGGGGTGTGATCCTGGAGACCCTGGATCGAGTCCCACATCGGGCTCCCTGCATGGAGCCTGCTTCTCCTTCTGCCTCTGTCTCTGCCCCTCTCTCTCTGTGTCTATGAATAAATAAATAAAATCTTAAAAAAACATATATACATATGGATATATAACAAATTTACTAACATTATTAACATATATAACAATTTTACTAATATTACTGACATATGGAGCATCAGATGAGATAAAGAATGAGGAACAGTACTGTGGCTGGTTTTTTGGAGAGTTTATTTATCTTCTAAATGGCTATTAATTGAACATGTGGGGATATTTGCATAATGCAAAAGCATAGATTATAGAAGTATTATTTGAAGAAAAAAAAAAGAAGGAACAATTGCCGTGAAAATGTTCCAGTTCTTTTATATTTCACATTTAATTAGATAATTTTAATTATTATCATAAAATTTGATCTTAAGCTCAAACAAAAGTATTGTGGGAGGACTAATCACTTACTGTAGCATTCATTTGAATTCTCATGCATTCCATTGGGAAAGATCAGTGATATTGACTGAGGAATTTTGAACTTATTTAAGGTGTAATTTGAATCAAGAGAAAAAGAAAAAGAGGTAGATAAGTGCTATGATACTTTGTCACAGAAAATATACTTTCTTAAACCATTAGGGACACACATATGCATTATCAAGATAAGGGCTTAAATGTATTTACTAAAAGAAAAGCAATAGTCAATATAAATACCAAATATTTAAACATTGGAGGGCACCTGGCTAGCCCAGTCCGTAGAATAAGTGACTCTTGATCTCACGGTAGTGAGTTCAAGCCCCATCTTGGGTGGAGAACCTACTTTAAAACAAAACAAAACAAAACAGAGACGCCTGGGTGGTTCAGTGGTTAAGCACCTGCCTTCAGCCCAGGGCATGATCTTGGAGACCCAGGATCGAGTCCCACATCAGGCTCCCTGCAGGGAGCCTGCTTCTCCCTCTGCCTGTGTCTCTGCGTCCCCCCACCCCCTCTGTGTCTCTCATGAATAAATGAATAAAATCTTAAAAAATAAAATAAATAAAAATAAATAAAAATTGTTCACACAGTACTACATAGACATTCTAGAATTGTGAGGTTAAAGTAACCATAATGCCTACACTCAGTAAAAAGTGCATTTTAAGGGGAAGGGCAGGCAGACAACAGAAGGGTCTGATTAAGTTCATGTTCAAAAGCTGTATATTATTTTAGGACATTGCTTACAAATAAAATATTTTTAAAAATTTAAAAAAGGACAGCTCATCTAAGATTCATGGCCAACTAAAAGCTAGCAAAGGAAGTATAAGATTTACAATTTTAGACACTCCTCATCTCTTAGGTGCTCACTGATATAGAAGAGGGAAATAAAAACAATGGCATGCCAACCAATAAGGCAGAAGTGTGAGGTCAAATCTGAAAAGAACGAAAATGGAAAACAGAACTCTAAGGAGCTGAAGCAGCTGAAATGAAAGAGGTGGACCTGAGCAATTTATAGAAGTGTCAGCACTAAAACAAATAAATGATAAATAGATAAATAAATAAAAGATTGATAAGAGCAAAAAGATGAGTATAGTGAGGAAGAGAAAAACAAAATTCAGAACATACAAACCTAAAATATCAAATTAAAAAATATGAGTCCTGATGAAATTAATTGTAAGTTTAGGAGGTAAATTTTTGTGTGTGTGTGTATGTTCATATATACATATATAATCATAAAAGCTTAAAGACAGAGTGGTTATATATATGTATACATCTATATATTTATATGTATGTACTTATATATACATATACACATACGCATACACACATATATACACGTGTTCATAAAAGTTTAGGTGATCGAACAATATGTATATATGAGCATATGTGTATATGTGTATATACACGTACCCTTCAAAATAAAACTGACCTTATATAATTGTTTTCCTTCATTCTGTATCAAAGTTCTCTTACGCAGCTCTATCACTTTTCAGTTCACTGTATAATTTACATATATAGTTTTCTTTTTTAAAAAAAGGTTTTATTTATTTTTATTTATTTATTCATGAAAGACACAGAGAGAGAGAGAGAGAGAGAGAGAGGCAGAGACACAGGCAGAGGGAAAAGCAGGCTCCATGCAGGGAGCCTGATGTGGGACTCGATCCTGGGTCTCCAGGATCACGCCCTGGGCTGAAGGCAGGCGCTAAACTGCTGAGTCACCCTGGGATCCCCTATATATAGTTTTCTTTTTTGTTGTCCACTAGCCTGGGACTTCCATCCATTTGACTAATTTTTAGTGTTTTAAAATTTGTATATCCCAAGAAGCTTGAATGTATCAGGTACTCAATATTATTTGCTTTTATGAATGAATTACTTAAAAACTGAAAAACAATTGCCAAGGTTATTTAGCAGAAATGAAATGCAAGCCTCCTGTAGGTAGTTAGACTAGATTAATAGTCCAAAATGTCCAGACTGTCAGCTGGGGTTGTAAGATTACCCCCAACGAAGGGGAAATGAAAAAGACACAAGAAATGTATAGAATCCTCCATAACCTTGTGCTTATACAGTTTAAGACCCTATTTTATCATAACATCATAGTCTTTTCAAGCTTTGTAGTAATAAAATGCTTGTTGTTTTGGGAAATGTTAGTTGTCATGAGGAAATAATGCAACAATAAAATGTTTGACAATCGTGTATCTGTCTGCAATTTTAATTTTACAGATTTGAGACAAAGATGTTGCTGGGAAGGTGAGATCTAAAAGTAATCTCCATAGTTTCAATAGGCAATGCTCGCTCAAGGAAAGGGCATAGGATGCCATTTAGCAAAGAGATATCTGAAGAGCTTTGCTGGTGTCTTCAAGGGAGGTTCTTCTTTACTTTCCTGAATCCACACAGACCAATCTACATACAGCTGGGGTCTTGTGGCACAAGGGACCTGAAAACAACTTCTGACCAAACACCGAATTACTCTGACTTAGAGGCGACTTTAAAGAAGCCAGACTTAAAAATCATATTGTCACTTCTGGTTGTCTGGGAGACTGTGCAAGCTTGAACTTATATCCTCTTGGGAGTAATCAAAGACAGAAACTTTAAGGTACTTAAAAAAAAAAAAAAGTAGTTTGGGGAAAAAAAAAAAATCAAATTCCCTATGACCGAAAACTACAAGCACACACATATCCAATGTTAAGGTAAAAGTCTAACAGTCTAAAGGGGCTTATGCACAATCTTTGGTCAATAAGTGGATTATGATGATACAGAGATGACCAGAAGATGGCCAGACTAAGAAGTAAACACAAAGGTAAGAGGAATTGAAGGAAGAACACCAGAAACTGCATACTACAGGGGAAATATACTTCATAAGGATTCCTGATCCAAGTCACAAAATAATCAACAAGAATTAGAAAGTTTGAACTAAAAAAAAATGAAAATACCACTTATCAAAATTGGTCAGATGTAGCCAAGCAATGCTCAAAAGGAAATATCTGTCAATGATTGAGTGCATATATTAGAAAAGAAGGAAGACAAATAGTCTTATCTTCCATCTGAGATATAGAAGAAAAAGAGCAAATTAAATCCAAAGTGAACAGAACAAAAGAAATAATAAAAATTAGAACAGATCAGTGAAATTGAAAACAGGAAATCAATAGACAAATTCAACAAAACCAAAAGATTGTCCTTTGAAAAGATGGATAAAATCAATAAGCCGGGTTAATAAGAGAACAAGAGAAAAGACACAAATTACTAATATTAGAAATGAAAGAGGGACTATTACTACAGATTCCATGGATATTAAAAGTATAATAAGAAAATATTGGGAAGAACTCTATGCTCACAAATTTGATAATCTAAACGAAATAGATCAATTCCTTAAAAGACACAATCTACCAAAACTCATATAGAAAGACAGAGTATCTAAATAGCCCTATATATATTTTTTAAGATTTTATTTATTTATTCATGAAAGACACCGAGAGAGAGGCAGGGACACAGGCAGAGGAAGAAGCAGGTTCCATGCAGGGAGCCTGATGTGGGACTCGATTCCGGGTCTCCAGGATCACACCCAGACACTAACCCGCTGAGCCACCTGGTGTCCCTGAATAGCTCTCTATCTATTAAAGAAATTGAATCAATAATGAACTACCCACAAAATAGAAAGCACCTAGTACAAATGGGTTAATCAGTGAATTCTACCAAATACTTAACGAAAGAAATTATACGGGCACCGGGGTGGTGCAGTTAGTTAAGAGTCTGACTCTTGGTTTTAGTTTAGGTAATGAGATCTAAAAGTTCAGGGTAGAGTGTCAGGTTCATCAATCATTAGACTTCCAGATCTCTAACAATAATTCCTCTCCCAGAGTCCAGCTGTACGCTCTCTACTGCAGAAATTCAGATTCACTATGAGAATAAAATAGAGCAGATTTTAATGTAAGCACATAGAAAAGTGGCTAGCACTTGCAGGGTTATTTTTATATCAATTTTAATTAGAAAATCCAAATAGGCATACTTTACCAAGTTTTGTGTTCCTCAATGGAAACTTATTTGCTATGTCTTTCAAAGTTTTATGTGATAAAATTTTGTATTACAAGTCAACCAAGAAAACAGAGTGATTGTGTACTGTTTCTGTTTTTAATTTTGTATATTTAGTATCCATTCTTTTCAATTCATAAAATTCCTTGATATAAAGTTGTAGGACAAGTTCTTATTCAATATTCACTAAGAATCCGGTTTGTCAGAAAAAGAGAGTAACTTCCATGTGAAGATTGAATACAGTGATTCTCATTATAAAACATTCATAAATTTTGCATTGGTAATTGTAGTGTTGGATAATGTCTTAACTAGATCAGGGACAGCAGTATTTACAGAAAGGAACATATCCAAACTTAACTAAGGCAGTAGGTAGTTATTTGCTTGACAAAAACAGAGTGACAGATTAATACTTAGTATCTGTTTAATATTTTTCTGACTGGATGAAACAGATGTCAAAATAGGGGACAGTGAAATCCACATGTTTCTAAGAAAATTTTGCAAGAATGAAGAAATAAACAGACAAATTCAAATTATAAAAATATATGATATCCCGATTCCAACAGCTTAATGGACCATTTACTCCAACTCTTTTCCTTATTCAATGTTATATGATATCTTGGCCCACGTCATTTTCTAGCCTCTAGCCTTTCTGCAATATTTTATAATATTGCAAGGTAACAGAGTCAAGAGGATAGCTCATTACTTAGTCTTGGAGCCAACTCTAAAACTTGAACTTAAAAACAGAATTTTTAGAAGATGTCCAGCAGCTAAAATCACATATCTGAGATAATTGAAATAAATTTTGGAAGGAACAGAATGGGCTAACTTTCTTAGGAAAAAGTAGCATGTCTCAGTGGCAGATAGCAGAAAACATTAAGAGTGAAGGTAACAGGAAGTTAAAATCAATTGACAAATCCAAAGAAACTTCTTGGTTAAGTGTTAATATTTGAAGTTATTTAATATAATTGAAATTGTTTAGAGCAAGAAGTCTCTTGCAACATCTTTGACCTTAATTTTAAAAATGAGAATGCTGAAATTCTATTATATTGGGTGGCTAAATAGCAGCATATATATATAATACAGACAGAGTTAGCTTTAGAATCAAGGGGCCAATTTCCAGGTATGAGAACTTTCAAGCATCCCCTCATTATGCTTTCTATTAGAGAAGTTTGTTATAGATATTATTTTAAAATATTGGTTAGCTAAAGGAGTATACCTCATTTTCTTAATGTGGAGAGTTCCCAAGTATACTGAGACCTTCCTCATCTAGTAATTAGAATATCTTCACATATACAAAAATGTTTTGAAAATCTCTACTATTTTGCATTAAAAATACTCTCAGTTGTATTCTATTCAAATGAGGAGAGGGTTAAAATTACATAAATGTTGATGGAGAGCTTTCAACATACTCAGTACTATGTTATGTGCATCTAGTTATTCATTATCATACCAGGCAATAGAAAATGCTTGAGCATATTGCTTTTCATGTTATATACAAATACATCTCAGTCTTAGGATATCTCTCATATATTAAACTTCAAGTATTAGCAGTTTTTTTTATTGGTTTTGTTTTTAGAGAAGGAGAGAGAAAAAGAGGGGAGGGGCGGAGGGAAAGAGAGAATCTCAAGGGGGCTCCATGGCCCAGGGCTCTATCGCACAACTCTGAGATTATGACCTGAGCCAAAATCAAGTCAGACACTTAATAACCAAGTGAGCCACCCTGGTGCCCTATCAGTTATTTTTTTAGAGGAAAAAATTGAGGCATCTTTTAAGAAGAAGAATGAAGAAGAAGAAGAAAGAAGAAGAAGAAGAAGAAGAAGAAGAAGAAGAAGAAGAAGAAGAAGAAGAGAGAAGAAAAGAGTAAAGAAGAAAGAAAAAAAGGAAAGAAAGAAAAACACGAAAGAAGAGATAGGAAATTGAAAATTCCCAGTGATTCGTATAAATTATAATAAAAGTGATACATGACCAAATACCTTTGTCAAATGTTGGGCAGTCAGAAAACAAAAAGAAAAATAATGCAAACAAAACGCCGAGAAGCAAGCACATATGAAATATTATACACAGCTACAAAAATCATGTAGGACTTTAGGCTTCTACCTATAGGTAACAGAACACAGTGACAACTACTGATAAACATTTTAGGTTTCAATTTTTTAATTCCAAGATATTTTTATGTACAAATACAATTTTGTTTAACTGTGTAATCAAAATAAATAAAATATACAGGAGTTTAAAAAACAAAACAGTTTACTTGCTCTTCTATAAAAAAATAAGAAAAAACTCTACCTTGACCATAGTTGTGAAAACTGGACTATTTCAAAAACTGAATAAAATAAGTCAAGAGATAAAAAGTACACCATTGGGAATATATTCAATATTGTGATAATGTTGTATGGTAACAGATGGTGACAACGCTTAATGTGGTGAGCACTGAGTAACATCTAGAACTTTTGAATCACTATATTGTACTCCTGAAACTAATATAACTGTATACTAACTGGAAATAAATAAAAGCTTAAAAAAAGAAACAACAGGTCAGATGTATATTAATAATTCAACATGCAATTATTAAACTCTTTTTCTTATGGTAAAAAAATCTAAAAAAAATATAATTTTTGGAAAATGTGATTTGCAAAATAAAAATAACGTAAGAAAAGGTTTACTATGGGTATCTTATGCTATTTAAATTAAAAATATATTTTATGATAATTTGTGATCATTATATAGTATCAAGAAATATTTCTTTATTGTAACTTCATTAAAATACTCATTTAAAATAATTTTTTAAGAAAAACTATATAATTTAAATGAGGTGAGCAGAGGAATTGTCTTTATATGGTGATATATTTTACACAGTCATCATATAAAAAGTACTAGAAGTAAGTTCGAGTTATGGTATCTCTTCAAAGTAGAATTATAAATCAAGGTTGTTTTCTTTTTTGCACTTTTTATATTTTCAAATTTCTTTAACAAGAATTTTGCTTACAATAAAACACCCAGTAAATGTAATTGTAAAAGAAACAGGAACAATGAAAGCTGAGCTGGAATTAGGCTCTTGAATAGCTTAAATAAAGGATTGAGAACTGTGCATTTTATTTGATATTATGCAGAGAGTAATTCTACGTTTACTTGAAAAGGAGTATTACTTGATGAAAGATGTAATTTCAGAAGAAAAACCTGGGTGCAGCATAAGAAATATAGTTTTGAATCATGGGAAATATTTAAGACAATGTGAACAATCCAGGTAACATGTATTGGAGGCTTGGAGTGTGGCAGTGGTGATAGAAATAAGTTGAAGTAGAAGGAGGATAAAGAAGTAGAATCGTCAGCAATTGGCACTTGATTATATAAAGGTTAGAAGGTGAGTGAGAGGTTAAACCTGACTTGAAGATTTTTATTCCGGTGACAGAAAGGATGGCAATGTTATTAACAAGGATCAGGAATAGGAGAGACAAAGGCATGAAGATGAAAGAAGATATAAAATACTTAAAATGTAACAATATAATCTGTCACTAGGTCTATCTCACTATTGAATAAAACGAAATCTGAAGCCTGTTAATACAGAGTAAATGAATTTTTAAAAAATTGTTTTGACAGTTTTGGGGGAAGTAGAAATAATTAGTAGGTCTGTGACAAGTTCTAGAAATCTGAAATTCTACAAGTATGTTTCATAACCAAGTGAACCATCTATTGTGTTTCCAACTGTCTCATATTAAAAAAAAAAACAAAAACAAAAAACGAATTCTGCATTTTTTTTTTCTCTCTCAAGGAGCAGACATTAGAACCAACAGTGTGGCCTGTGCTCACAGGTGGACTTGTTATGAAAATGCCGCTTTCACTAGAGAATAAACAGTTTAGGAATTCGTGTCAGCTGTGTTATTACATGTCTTAGTTATAAACTCATCATTTTAAAACTTAAAAAAATCCTTATCATTCATATAAAATACCTCATAATATAAATTATGAAATGGTTACATTTTATGTATATTTAGGCACACAAATGCATCATCATTAATCATTCATCACCATCAAAAAGTTTTCAGTAAGTACGCACATCCATTTCATTGCCCCAAGTATTTAGCAAAAAAGTTGACCTGGGCCTCTATGATTTCTACCTGTATAGCCTAACACAAATAATATTTGCAAATCTTACTCTTTTCAAAAAAATATGGTGATTCAAATATATGGGTATTTGGTGAGTGTTAAGGGTAAGTTTGGAATGAAACCTTAAAAACTAACTGAAGAAAAATGGACAGACTCAGTAGGGAAAGATGAATCAGTTAAATTCTATAATAAACCTGGGAATGAGTCTAGCAAGAGGAAGGATTTTTGAGACAGTCATGTTATCTAATGTTTAGCAGCATTGCTAGGAGTTGACCTCCAATTAATATTTAGAATGAGAGTTAACACACAAGCTATTTTTGCTCACTAACTTAAAAGCCCATGCAGAAAGTAAAAGGGTATTGAAATACTGCATTTTAATATGTAGGTGAACTTGAAAATTCAGAAAAATCAATTAAAAATTTTAACAAGAGTTTTATTGGTGATACATCATGAAATTATAGCATAAATAAAAATGTAGTGTCTTACTTTAAGGAGTAAGAAAAGTCCAAATCTCTTCACAGGATTAGAACACATTGGGATGAGCACTGGGTGTTGTATGGCTGTGAGAAATCACTAAATTCTACTCCTGAAACCAGTATTATACTATCTGTTAACTAAGTAAAATGTGAAGAAAAAATTGATACCAAAAGATAGAACACATTCACCTACTCTTTTTCTCTATATATAGCTAAAGCGAAATACAAAGGCAATTGAAGGTCATAAAAATAACCAGAGCATCTAAATGAATTGAAGAGATGAGTAATTCATATTCTGTTTAATCTTGTATTTTAGTGCATATCATTTGTTCTGAAACTTTGGAAAAATGATTATTTTAATGTTTCATATGTAAATGCATTATTTGAATTCTGAATTCCTTCAGCATTAGAGGTAGACTGCTGAATAAAAATTTTATTCTTAGTAACCCTCTTCTCTTAACAAAATGTTAAACATATAAAATTTGGCCAATCAGTTAAACTCTCTTTTTTTTACCAGTAAGAGAAGTGAAGTTAGATTTATATATCTAAAGTTGCAATTATTTCCTCACTGTTAAACTATGGTCAATGGGAAAGATTCTATAATGTTTTGTTCTTAAAATTCCAGTAACTAGTACAAAGTCCATAGTGGGCCCTCATAAGGGTTTATACCGAATAAATACATGCTATAAAATATTTCATTTATAGTTTTATATTTATCATCTTGAGAAAATTTACTACACAAAAGTCACCGTATTCACTCCCCTCTCTAGTTTTTTAAAAGGGACACAATTTTTTTAAAAGATTGTATTTATTTATTATTTATTTATTTATTTATTTGAGACACAGAGAGAGGCAGAGACATAGGCAGAGGGAGAAGCAGGGTCTCTAGAGGGAGCCTGATTCAGGACTCGATCCCAGGACCCCAGGATCATCTCCTGAGATGAGGGCAGACGCTCAACCACTGAGCCACCCAGATGCCCCAAAAGGGACACAATTTTAAGCAAGGGTCATTACTTCATTAGTAGCTGTCTTCCAGCATCCCTTCTTTATCCCTACTCTGGGAAGAATAATGCTACCTATTTAAATTAATGCATCCCATGACATTTATTTCAAAATTCTGGTACAGTTCTGCTCACAGTGACACACACACACATTTCACAAACTCATCAATTTTTCCAATGTTTCATAGATGTTGAAAATTGGGTCATCATCATCACTTTCTAAAAAGTCTCTGAAACTAAAATTTTTCATGGAACTGCTTGAGAAGTTGAGGAAGAAAAACAACCTTATGACCAAAACCAAATGAAACAAACAAAAAAATAAATAAGAAGAAACACACACTTAAAGCAAAGAGAAATGGCGCAAACAGCAAGACTGACATGATGGTTTACATGTGAAGAATGTGGGGGTGGGGCGGTATTTAGCAACTCCACAACAGGAGCACTCACAGGATGTGGGCAGCAGGCCCTCTGTAGGCCTGGCTGGCCTCCCAGCACATCTGGAAAGCTAGGATGCTCAGGTCTCAGACTTCTGCTACAGAGAAGTGAGATGGCACAGAAACTGCAAAACCAAGGTCTAACCTTAAAGCCGCTTGTGGTAACCTGTGTGAACCTGAGAGACCTCCCCTTGCGGTACCCAAGATAGTGACTTCATGATCTAGGAATTGAAATAAAACCCCATCGGCAACTGGGAGCAAAGTTTACACTATTTATACTTATTTTGAGTCAGGTGTAACTTTGTTTTTGGCAATACTGGGTAGCATTGCTTGCGTGTACAAGAATGTGAAGTCACAATTATCCTTGCTGTTTAAGGATTAGAATGGTACTATGGTCAAATGTCCTTCTATGAACAATGAGCATCATGAATAAACTGACATTTTAATTGCAAAGAATCCCTCAAGTCACTTTAGCCAATAATAACCCAACTGACTTTACTAGAATCAGCCATGCATTTCGAAATTGCCACACACCAGATTGTTCAGTAAACAGTTTTTGTTTTTGTTCCCGTGAGACTTGGGCAGTAAACAAAGCCCAGCCTGTCTCAAGAAGTGAAGGGCTGCATGCATAAACCTGAACGGGCTCTGCAAACCCTGGAGAACCTTTAGTGCCCTCTCTGAGCCAGGACTTGCTAAGCAATGCTGGTCCCCTTAGCAGCTGCAGCTCTTGTTAGTATCTCCTACAATGTGGGGTCTTCATTATTTATAGCGACTCTAGTGGCCTGATGTGTTTGATTGAGAAGAAAAATTAAAAGAGGAGGAGAAAAAAGAAAGCATCACTAACAGCTATACCATGAATTCTTTTACTCCTGCAAAATAATAAAATAAATAGACATTGTGTACATGAAGTCTACTTAAATGCCATTTGATTTCCCTCTTCCATGATAGCATTAAATATGTAGAAAGACTCATTTAGTCTTTGCCCCCACTACCCCCACTCTCCTCTCCACCTGCAGTACAGGGAGGTAAAGGTTCTAAAACAAGCCATGGAAGGTAACATTTTGATTTGTGTAGACAGTTCAGATACCTACGCGATAATGATTCCTTATGAAATCAAGAATTCTGGTGAAGAGAGATGCTGTCATTCCCTTTATTTCAGAGCTCAAATTCCAGAGTTTCTTCAGGAACCAGTTTTGAGAAGGGCGCCAAGATTTAGTCTGTGACCTTCCCGGGGGATCCCCAAACCAAAGAGCTTTATTGGTTCATTGATGCCAGAGGAAAGGGAGCCTGCAGTATGTACTGATTCACCTCCAAATCTTTATCCAAAAGGCTAACACTTTTTTAAAAAATTTAGGGAAAAAATGCATATTACTCTGGAAAAGTTGTTTTGTCACTGAAATTTACTTTGCACTGCCCCCAATCTTCAAAAAAAGGGCTCTATTTTCCCAAGAAACATTTACATATTAAGGCAGGTATTTAATTCCATATTCATTTTAAATTTGAATTTTAAATTACTGGTAGGCTAGCAATTATATTTCATCTTTTTAAAAACTTTTGGAGTGCTATAGGTAGGCTTTAATTTTTTATACAGTCATTTCTTCTCAAACACATACTGAGTATTGCTCTGTGTTCTAGGCAATTTTGAGGCAGCAAAGATAAATTGAATGATCCCCAAATTTCACATAGCCTAGTTGAAAGAAAAAGGAGAAATTTGAGACAAAAAATATTTTTAATTACCTAAATACTAATAAGTTAACAGGGCTTGAACTAAGTTTTAAATATTTTGCAATTATTAGATTTTATGTTCTATATGAGAGATAAATGTTTAAAATATTAATTTATTATTCACAAACCATGTGAAGAACGTATTATAACAGATTAAAAATGGAGATTCATAGAAATTAACTAAATATTACACATGGTCATAAAAATAGTAAATGGCATAAAAATGTGAATTATATGAGTGAGATTCTCTGAAAGCTGAAGGGAGGGAAAATGTAGGACAGCTGGCTGCTCTGGAAGGTCACTGAAGACCTCAATGTAAACGTATCTTTAGGTCTTGAAAAAGATTTGAGAGATCTGAATCCAATAAACCCTGGCTCAGCCATTTACATACCTGTGTTGCTAGCCCCTGACAATTTACACTCGAAGTTTTTGGTTTCTATAAAGTTGAGATATGAATATTAACTATTTCATAGAGTTTTTTGGTGAAGATCAAACAAAGCAATGTAAAATCCTTAGCATGGGACACCACCTTAGCATGGGACGCTCAGCGGTTGAGCCTCTGCCATGGGCCTAGGGAGTGATCCTGGAGTCCCAGGATCGAATGCCATGCAGGGCTCCCTGCATGGAGCCTGCCTCTCTCTCTCTGCCTATGTCTCTACCTCTCTCTCTCTCTGTGTCTCTCATGAATAAATAAAATCTTAAAAAAAAATAAAATAAAATCCTTAGCATGGTTCCAGGCCCAATAAATTTAAAAATAATTTCCATAAATGATGAGAAAGAGGCAGTAAGAGAAAGAAGTGAAATGGAAAAGATAGTGATTATCTACAGAAAGATTTTGATTATCTTCAGGGAGTGAGTTGAAAAGGGTAGAAAGAGGAAAAGAATGGGAATAAATAGTAGGGATGAGGAGGTATGACATTTCAGTGAATATATCCTTTATATATCTCTGATCTCAACCCAGAATTAAAAGCTACCAGCATGTGGTGAGAAACTCAAAACAGAGTACAAGAGTAAAAAGTTAACCTAATTGAACTACAAATCAATAACATAATTGTACTGAAGGGAATGGAGAAAACAACATATAACCAAAGAAACTTTTTAAAAGTAAAGAACCTATAAATAAATACTATAATGTATATAATAAAATTATTAACATAGACACCCAGGGAATGAATAAAAAGAGCTGATTACCTAAATGGTTAAGAAAGAAGAAAAGGAGAAAGCTCAATGATGGAATTAGAAGTATCAGTATAAACATAGGGCAAAAGTTTAGATAGATGGTTAATTGACAGATTAAATATAGACACAGATATTAGGGGCACGCAGGTGGCTCAGTCAGTTAAGTGGCCAACTCTTGATTTCAGCTCAGATGATGATCTCAGGGTCCTGGGATTAAGCCTCACACAGGGCTCGGTGTTTGTTGGGGAGTCAGCTTGAGGTTTCTCTGTCCCTTGCCCTCTCCCTCTGCCCCTCCTCCTGCTCTCAAATAAATAAATAAATAAATAAATAAATAAATAAATAAATATTTTAAAATAAGTAAATAAATAGGGATCCCTGGGTGGCGCAGCGGTTTGGCGCCTGCCTTTGGCCCAGGGCGCAATCCTGGAGACCCGGGATCGAATCCCACGTCGGGCTCCCGGTGCATGGAGCCTGCTTCTCCCTCTGTCTGTGTCTCTGCCTCTCTTTCTCTCTGTGACTATCATAAATAAATAAAAATTAAAAAAAAATTTAAAAAATAAGTAAATAAATATAGATACAGATGTTTAACTTGGTGTATGCATGGATTAGTATTCATATATATTATTTCCTAGCTCTGTCTACTAAAAAGACCTGGTATTAGTAACACCCCAGAAGCAATGAGCTCAACTAGTGCTAAAATCATTTTTTCCTTCTAAATGTCGTTCTTCAATTAAAAGACCAAAAAGGAAAAGAAAAGAAAAAGAAAAGAAAACCCAAAACCAAAAAACTGAAGCTAAGATTTCATGTTGAAATAAATGGTTGTGTCCAGGGCTGGGGCAAGTGATGCGCAAGATTGGCCTAAAACATCTTCGTGTGCCAAAAAGTAAGAAAACTCTCACAAAAGGATGGAATCCTAACAAAAGGATTCCAGGAATCCACCTAAAGTAGAATCTATTGGAAAAAAAATGATTTGAACAATAAAATAATGATCATGTTGAATTATAATCCGTATATTGCAGTATGCATGACTTCATATTGATATAAATAAATAATTAATAAATAAATGGGAGAAAAGGAAGAATATTTTCTCCTAGAAAAATTCCATTTTAAAAATTTAACAGGTAAGAGGTAAAGAGGAAGCCAAACATTAAGCAAACACCACCACAACAACTGTTGCAGATAAGAGGTGCGAAGTGTTGTTAAAATTAATAAGTGGAAGTTTGAGGAGAAACAGAATATTTACTCTCAAAGTATCTACCCTAAGATTTGTATTAATTACAAAGAGAAATAAATTAATGTTTAAAAAGGATAAACCTGGAAGATACCAAAATAAGCAAGTGATCAAGGTTAACATCACCAGTCTTAAAATATTTTCACATCACGAAGTTTCTGACCTAAGCCACTAAAGAAAAAGCATAATAGAATTTTTGTAGTATTCTTTTCCAAAATGCACAAGCTCATTTTAAAAATGGGAAAAACATCAATAAAAATCAAATTAGGAAAAGTTCTCCAAATAACTGACCAGTGCTTTTCAAAAGTGTCAAGGTCATGAAAGAAAAGTCAACTCTAAAAATACTGAAATTAAATAAAACCAAGGAGAAATAATAACTAAATGCAACATCGGATTTCCTAATAGAAAAAAAAAAAAAAAAACATTAGTGGAAAAGGCAATAAATCCGAATAAAACTTTAGCTTAGTGAGTAGTATTGTGACAATGTTAATCCCTGGTATTGATGACTTTAGTATGGTTATATAAAATGTTAACACTAGGGAAAGTTTGGTGAAAGGACTATGGGAAATCTCTATATTTCTTGAAACTTTTCGGTAAGTCTAAAAATATATAAAAATAACAAATTACATAAAAACCCACTCAGGAGATTTTGTTATGAGCAGTGCTTAGATTTCTTTGCTCTATGTGTCAGAATGTAACAGTGTAAGATTGAAGGAGTAGGCAAGAATCTAATCACGAGAACTCCTATAAGTTATGCCAAGCCATATAAAGTAGATTTCAGGTGAAGGAAATGACAGTATCATTTTTACGTTTGAGAAAGAGTTTTCTCACAAACTGTGTGCAGAGGAGCCTGCCAGATTCCAAGAGTTGAAGAGATGGAGCTGAAAGTTCCAGGAGACGTAAGCCATTAAAGTTCTTAGCACAAGAACTGCAGGGAAGAAAGCTGCCCACAGAGAAAACCCCAGAGAGCTAAGAAAGCCCTTCAAATGGCCAGCAGAATACTGATCAGTGTACACACATGAGAGAATTACCTGGGGATAGGTAAGGAGCTGTGCACAAGGATTAGAGAGAGTCTGGTGCTCGTGAGGGCCAGGAATAGTGTGTGTTCCTACCAGGAATATGGAAAATTCGTAATTCATGAGGCAATACGTGGAAAACTCAAGAAGGTCATATTTCATTGATGGGAAATAATTAGCTGCCTGGGAATGGCCCTGCAACTAACTAACCAATCATAAAATCAAGACCTGAAAGGAACAAGCTATGTCTAAGTAATGTAACTGAATTCCAGAACAAAGATCCAGAACATTTATAGAAATATAAAAATATCCAACATATGATGCTGTGGAATTTACAGTGTTTGGCACAAAATTAAAAAAAAAAGGCATTCAAATAAATAAGGGGATATGGTCCATAGTAAGGAAAAAAATCAATTTAGTAAAAGCAATCCAGAAATGACACCATGATCAGAATTAAAGGAAAAATACCTTAAAACAGGTATTGTGATTTTCCATCTTATGTTCTAAAAGTAGAGAATAAAAATATGTAAAAAGTCCTCAAATTAAACTTCCCTAATAAAAATATCAAAATAATACACAAAAATAAATGGAGCGATAATACTGAGTTAACAGGTAAGAAGACTCAGTATATTTAAGATGCCAATCCTTCCCACATTGATCTGTAGATTTAATACAATTCCAGTGAGGATTCTACTATTCTTTTTTGTAGAAATTGACAAGCTGATTCTAAAATTCATATGAAAATTTAAAAAGCTGAGGCTATTCAAAAAAACCTTGAAAATTAGAACAGAGTTGCAGGATTAATGTTTTAAAAGCATATTCTAAAGCTATTGTAATCAAGACCATGTGGTATTTCCATAAAGATAGACAAACGGATCAATGGGATAGAGTATAGAGTCAAGAAATAGACTGGCACATATAAGGACTACTCATTTGTATTTATTTTTATTAAATTTTTATGTATTTTTTTCAGTTTGTTTGATTTTTATTGATGCTGATGTCAGGCCTTGACGTCATACTCGCTGCTGCTTCTTGGTCTTCAGGTTATCCTCGTGCTTGTTAAGCTGGCAGCCCACGGCACATGTCTTCTTGGGCTGCAGACCCGGGGCCTGTACTCCTTACCTTTCTAGAATTTCCTAATGCTTTCTTTCTGAGTCTGGTTAATGATGGCGAGAACACAGGCATAGATTTGCCAACAACTTGGATCTTGGAAAGCATGGAAGCCTCACTATCTGTTACTTCAGAGACAAGCAGCTAGGACAGCTCCACCCTCATGTCTTCCAACTGGTTGCACAGCAACTCCTTCTTACTAAGAAGGTCTGGACCGTAATCTTGGCCATGTCTGCACAATCCACAGCTGCTGAAGGAAAGAGGTGGAGAGAAAGGGCCAACTCATTTTTCACAAAGGTTTAAAGACATGATATTGGAGAAATAATAGTCTTTTCAACAAATTTTCCTAGAACAATTAGATATCTACATGCCAAAAAAAATTTGATACATGCCTCAGATGGTAGACAAATGTTGACTCAAAAGGATCATAACCCTGTGCAAAACATCTAGGAAAATATAGACTAAAATCTTGTTACCTTGGACTTAGCAACAAAAATTTTTAGATACATGACCAAAGCCGTGTTCTATTAAAAAATTTTGATGGGGACATCTGAGTGGCTCAGTGGTTGGTTGAGCAACTGCCTTCGACTCAGGTCATGATCCTGGAATCCCGGAATCAAGTCCCACATTGGGCTCCCCACAGGGAGACAGCTTCTCCCTCTGCCTATGTCTCTGCCTCTCTCTCTGTGTCTCTCATGAATAAATAAAATCTTTAACAAAAATATTTGATGAATTGAATATCTGCAAAATTTTAAAAAATTTCCAGCTCTTGAAAAACCACAGCTTTGAGAAAGAAAAGACAAGTCACTGGCTGGAATACAATATTTGCAAATCTTGTATCAGATAAACTGCATCCAGAATGTCTAAGGGACTCTCAAATTAGATAATAAGAAATGAAACAACTGACATAAAAAACAGGGGAAAAATTTGGATGGAAACCTCATTAGCGAAGATGCGCAGAAGAAAAACCCATGTTAATATGTTCCACATCACTAATAATTAGGGAAGTGAAAATTAAAAACAGAGTATGATTTTTAGTGAGGACATGAAAAAACTGAAGCTCATGCACTGTCGACTGCAACGTGAAGTAGTACAACCACTTTGGAAGGCAGTTTCTTAAGTTTTTACTCAAAACAAATGACATCATGTGCCCATGCAAAGACATTTACATGAATACTCATAAAAGATTTATTTTTAATAGACAAAAGTAGAAACAGCCTGATGTCAATGTCAATCAACAGGTGAGTAGATAAACATATGGTTGTATGTCTATACCATGTAATACTACTCAACAAAAAATTTACTATTGAGCTATTCAACAAAATGGATGTATATCAAAATATGCAGAAAGAAGCTAGACATACCCCATATGATTTTATTTATATTAGCATCTATAATATGAAAATGAATATGTCACTATAGACAGATTTTAAACAGAACAGAAAAGAAATTCTATGAGGAATGATATTCTGGCTCTTAGGGATTTAATCCAAAAAGTGGCACATTTCACTTCTGCTCCCATTTCATTACCAAAGTAACTTACATGGCCACATCTAACATTAAGGGACAAGAGAATGTAACCATGTGCTCAGAAGTGAAGAGAAAAAAAAAATACTTGTCAATATTTTCAACTTTAACACTCTATTAACTCAGAGGGATATTTTACACTGAACAGCAAAGAAATTTTAACACTTAGGTAAACTAATATGCACAGGATAAGAGACATCGTTGTGGTATAGAAAAAAAGGACGATGCCCTCATGCATATTGTCCTTTAGAAACCTTTCACCAAATTTAGTTTACTGAAACATACTTGATTTTTTTTCAACTTTCTCTCTAATTCCAGGATAGGATAAGAGTGTGTGTTTGTTTTTAACAGTAGGCACACATGAACTTAGATCTGATTTTAACCACGTTATAACATTTATAAGTTGGTGCCAATAGGGAAGTTGAACAAGAAAGTTCATGTTGGGGAATATTGGTTTAAATATCTATTTAGGAGCTGTCTTGAGATAATATTTGGATGGCTATGCAAACTAAGTTAAGAGTTTCAACGGCAGTATCTTAACAGTCAGAGATGACTAAATTTAGTCCTGCCAGGAGCTGCCTTAGCACAAACTTAAGCAACTTCCATCATGTCATTGTCAGTATGCTGAAATCCACATGTGTATATTTTCTGATTTTAGGCAGAAGCGAATATTACATTCAGAGAGAAGACCTTTTTACTGCTTTATTATTGCATAATGTCCTGGATATATTTGATAATGCTTACAGCTCCAATACACCTGTCACTGCGCCTCACTGCTAAGTCAATGACAGCTCACTAGTCACACGTTACCAGCCAATATAATGCAATGTTTTTTTTTTTTCCTAGTCATTCTGAGTTAGTCAGTATTAAAAGCCAAACTCAGAGTTTTTCCAGATTAGCTATCTTCAGAGATGCACACCAACTAACAAGTTTGATTTTAAGAAGTTGTAATGAGTATTGCACTGACTGAAGTACTTCTATGTTTGGCTTTTTTTTTTTTTTTTTTTTGAGATCATTTAACCTAGGGGTTCTTGAATACTGTCCAGCCTCCAACAGAAGACTTTAATTCTCCCCAGAGGATGTGATTTTATAATGCCCACTCTTGCTTACCTTAGTGCTAAAATTATAAATTAAAATATTAATTATTAGAGCTGGAAATTACCTTAAAAGAAAAAAAACATATAAATTAAGCCTTGTATTTATGCGCTTTTACAATCCAGTTGAGTAGGTCTAATAATCCTCTTTCTATACTTGGAAGAACTGGGTTTAGTAAGAAGCAGAAGTGGGATTAGATTTCGGGGTTTCAGCTTTCTGGGTTTTGTATAACCTCATTTTAGAAAGATATTCTATTATAGAGTAAATGCAATCATGCACTTAAGTCTTCCTGTTAAATATGAGAAAGTCAGGGCAGAGACATTAAGTAATTTTATAAAGCTTGCATAAAATGATAACAACAAAACAAAGCTGTTTCTTTGTATTCCAGGTAAGTATGTCCCAGAATCAAATCAATATCCCAGCTAAGTGTATTCTTTTAAAAGTATTCCTTCAATTAATTCAATATTTGACCCACACCTAACATTAATTAAGCCCCTACCACCTGTGAGGCTCTTATTTTTATTGAAATACTTGACATACAACATTGTGTAAATTCAAGGTGTACAACATGTTAATTTGATACATTTATATGTTGTAATATGATTGCCATTGTAGCAATAATTAGCATGTCTATCATGTCACGTAATTGTCATCTATTTTTAGTGGTTGGAATAATTATGATCTAGTCTCTTAACAGCTTGATGATTAAAATTCAGTATTGTTGTCTATAGTCACCAAACTGTGCATTAGATGTCTAGGACTCATTTACTACTCACTAAAATAAATTTGTTGACATTACATCTTTTAAAAAGACAGTCTCTGTGTACCTTGAGCTTACAATTTAATTGAGGGAAGTAGTGAATGAAAACAAATATCGTTTCAGGTTGTTGTAAGTGGTATGAAGAGAAACGAATGGAGTAAATGAATTGACATACTATTTTAAATAGAGAAGGACTCTCTGGATGGGGGAACATTTGAATAGACATAAAAACTAAAGAAAATAGTAACATTATGAGGAAACGCAAAGAGAATTTCAGAGATGGAAGAAAAAAAATGCACCCCCAGCCTACAGGCATTATAAAAATCTGTCTTTGGACACAATGTATTTTATAAATAAGTGGCCTTTGAATCAACCCTTCTTCCTTTCTCTTTTACACACACACACACACACGCACACACACATGGTAATACCATGTTTTTATTTGTGAGGCGGTTATATTTGTCTGTTTGCTTTAATATATATAGAAGTAGTTTCATTGAAATATTTAAATTACAACTCAAAATTTTATTTTATTTAAAGATTTTATTTATTTATTCCTGAGAGACACACAGAAAGCAGAGACATAGACAGAGGGAGAAGCAGGCTACTTACAGGGATCCCCATGTGGGGCTTGATCCCCAGACCTGGGATCACACCCTGAGCTTAAGGCAGATACTCAACCACTGAGCCACTGAGGCATCCCTCTAAATTTTATTTTTGTAATGGGGTTTAAAGTGGGATGTTTTCTTACTAGAATTCAAAACATCAACAGTGAGATCAAGTCATCAATAATTCACTTAATATTTTAAATTTTGAAATCTGAGATTAATCTTGCAAAATTTCTAGAAGGATTCAATGTTGGATAATTTTAAATTATATTATAGAAAGAAATTATAACATTTCCTGGGTTAAAAAGTTAGGCTTGAATTTGGAAAATAGATAAAATTGTTTGGTGAGGTATTGTTTGCAGAGAAGTAGGAATTGTCGACTAAATTAGGAAGTTATTATCAATCCATTTTTACCATGAATTTATGAAATGCGTGATTGCACAAAATAGATATAATATCACCAAATATGATATACTCTAGGAAAAATGTCATATTGATATTTGAGATCATTGTATATTAGAAACATTAGCTGTGCTGCAATATTTCATTTCCAGATTTCCTCATATGACTTAAGGGGAAATAACCACATAATTTCCACACTCAAGAAATCCTGTAGAATATAGTAGATACTACAACTTGTATGTGAAAAAAAATTATCTTATAAAATTCTGGTACATTTTGTCCAGATAGGAAATTTTCTATTTGGGAATTTTCATTTCTCAGTAACAAAAAAGCTCTTGGAAGTTCTAATGTTGTACTAAGCTAAAACTAATACATATTAGATTTACATGTTAGCTTCTCTGAATATGAAGACATCTTTTTTTCCTAGCAAATAATGTGTATGATATCTAATATTTATCTTTATATAGCTCCATTATGATATTTTCCAGTTCTATTGTGTTTTAAAATTTTTTGCAATATTTTTTATAATCTAACAAAAGTATCTAATCTCTAGGTAGTCAAAGAGGGCACAGAATGTATTTAACAAATAGGAAAATCAACAATAATTTTAACTATACCTAAATCTGATTATTGTTTTCATTTTTGAGCATTTATAATGTGCTAAGCACTTTTTTAATAACATGTGTAAATGTTTTCTTTCACAATAATGAAAGAGATCTTCCCCACTTATGACAGGATTGTGTCTTGAGAAACCCATCATAAATTGAAAATATAGCAAGTTAAAAATACATTTAATACACTTAATCTGTGGAACATCGATAGCTTAGCCTAGATCACCTTAAACTTGCTCAGAACACTTGCACTAATCTACAAATTAGGCAAAATCATCTAACACAAAGCCTATTTTACAGTAAAGTGTTGAATATCTCATGTAATTTATTGACCACTCTACTGACAGTGAAAAACAGAATAGCCACGTGGGTTTTTTCCTTTCCTTTGGGTATTTGCACTACGTGGGAAGCAGGTTTTTCTATGCGGGAGCCACTTTTTTGTACAGGGGTAAGTTGGGATTTTCAGGGAGTCCTGTTTGGTGCCTCCTTCCTATTTTCTTTCCTCAATCTATGCAAGCGGCTCTGGCCACCATCATCTCCTCGGATGCCAGAGGGCTGTCACCCTAGCTCTTGAGCCCAGGGTGGTGGAGCCTCCTCCGAGGGGACTCCAGTTCTCTAGCATGGCCTGAGGTACACAGGTGTGTGTGCTCCACACGGTGGAGGGCAGGGGGTGTGAGGGGGGAGGTGGGGAGGACCGTTGTTGCCCTTTGGAGCTTGGTAGGAGGGTGGACCCCAGGGCTTGGCAAGTGCCACTTCTGGCAGGTTGGAAATTTACAAATAAATCATTGTTTATTGGTGAAAAAAAAAAAAGCCTTTTGTTTTTTGTTTTTGTTTTTGTTTTTGTTTTTTTAATTTAAAGGGGATAGGGTGGACATGTGGCAAAGCCAGCTAGGAGAAAGATGGGAGTTTGAAGCTGATTCCCTGTGGGAAAATTTTTCCAAATCTATTCACCCATCTAACGGCTGCTGCTTATTTTATTTTTCGTCCAAGGGAAGTGGTGTTGGACCGAGGTAGGGAAGACAGTGGTGTACCAGAAATGACCTAAAGGGATGTCCTTTCTGCAGAAAGCTCTTAGACTCTATCATGCCTTTTGTTTGGATGCTATGGCTGCACCCACACTTTGGGGACTTCTCTTGCTATCCTTATAATTACTAAAACAGACCAATTGCTGGAGGTTAACATTTGGTTATTAAGATGTGTGATCTGGGATCCCTGGGTGGCGCAGCGGTTTGGTGCCTGCCTTTGGCCCGGGGCGCGATCCTGGAGACCCGGGATCGAATCCCACATCGGGTTCCCGGTGCATGGAGCCTGCTTCTCCCTCTGCCTGTGTCTCTGCCTCTCTCTCTCTCTCTGTGACTATCATAAATAAAAAGATGTGTGATCTGACAGTACAGAGAGTTACTTCCCACAAGTCTTTAAAACAAGGTTTGTTAGGAGCTCAATTTGTCCGCATGTCATCTTTAAAAACAAAACAAAACAAAACAAAAAAACAGAGTAGAATGTCAGCAATACTCTCCTGGTCATTAAAGACTAGGTTGCACATGTATTAATTTTTTGCCCTCATGATCTCTCCCATTGACCAGCATCATGAAAGAGGATCATACTTCATAATACTAGCCCAGGAAAAGATCAAAATTCCAAATTCCAGCTATAATTTTACAGTTAAAACCACTAAATTAAATTTTCAGAAATCCAAGTACATGACTTTCAGCCTCCTTCCACAAGACAGAATTACCTGCACAGAAAAACCATTTCTCACTTCATCCTCAACACTAAGACTAAGCCCCAATATACCCCCAGGCAGGAGGTCAACAATAAAGCCAAATTATGGTTGATTGGGATGATCGTTTCATTCTTATGTATAGTGTGTGTGTGTGTGTGTGTATGTGTGTGTGATACATAATAAAAAAAGGCAAAATTATTTTTTGTTTGTTTTGTGAGGCCACATTTATAGCTGCATCACTAAACAGTGTGGACAGGATTCATTCCAATGCTCTGGGAACTGCAAGAGAAGAAAACAAAAAGTTCCAGAGATAGTGTTTATTTTTTTTTATTTATTTAAGACATGTTTATTTTCCCTCTCCAAAAATATACTATTTGGGTTTTTTTTTAAGATTTTAATTCTTTATTTGTTCATGAGAGACACACACAGAGAGAGGCAGAGATATAGGAAGAGGGAGAAGCAAGCTCCCTGCAGGGAGCCGGATGCAGAACTCGATCCCAGGACCCTGGGATCACAACCTGAGCCAAAGTCATATGCTCAACCACTGAGCCACCCAGGTGCCCCTAAAGTAAGCTATTTGAATAGAATAGAAAAGAAGTCCACCTGAAGTTAATAGAAGTCTTCTAATATAGTTTATACTCATTAAGCCCTATTAAAGATTTGTGCCTAAGTTTAGAAAACTGCATTTATAATTGACTGTTGAAATGAAGAAGAGCTCAGATTACTAGGAGAGAGCTATCAAATATAGGGACAGTTTCTTCTTATTTACCCTAAACAGTGAGGAATAAAATAATGACAATATAATGTTCTAAGTTTTCTTTCTTAATTATTAAAATAATTGTGCAAAATGCCTAAATTGTAAGCACAAGATACTACATATCACAAATGGTGACAAATTTCATTATTCCTTTTTTTGTTTGATCGGTTGTGTTTAACACTGTGTCCTAACTCTCAGCAGCGATGATTTCTTACTATATAGAAGGAAAGATAACTCAAGAATGACAAAACACTGGAGTAAGTTATTAGGATAGGTTTTTCAAATATTCAAGGAGAACAATACCAAAAACCTTAGCTTGCATAATTTACACATCCATCTGTCTTGAGGCAAGAGGTTTGAACAGAAGACTTCTCAAAACCCATTTGAGCTATTTGATTCCATTCACCAAGTAATGGTATGAAACAACACCATCTCCTTTCACTTCTGTAATACAATTTAATGGATTTAATGCTCGGTACCATCTTCAAGCCAAGCTTTCCAAATACCTTTCTTGTTTTTTTTTTTTTTTTTAAATCTTTTTTCTGGATACTTTTACCGTGTCTCTAAATGTACGGGTGTTTTTTCTGATTTCACTCTGTTTTTAGCTTATTATGTCTACATTAGACTCCAGGTAAAGTTATCTGCTAACAGGCAAACACTGAACTAAATTTTCTTAATCTTTGGGTTGTTCTCACAATCTGTCCTTCTCTAAATATCTGACTGAATATTAGATCACATATATGCTAACGACTGACATCATTAAATATGGTGGTAATGGGTCTGCTTCTCTTACCTTCTTTCCAATAGAGCACACTGCTTTTTTAAAACTGAAATAGAGAAGTTCTGAGTAATTTTTAACTCATTTCAATCTTTTTCACAACATGTCTAAGTGGCTGCTAAATATTAGAATTTCTGCTTAATTTAAATTCCCTTGCCTTCCCTTCCTCTCAAGAGCTAGCACATAGGCTAGATATAAAAGTCATCTTACGTAGCTAAAATCACATATTCATTGAGCAAAGGATTCTTTGATCCTACTACATGGTATCATTCTGCAATTTAGATGGGTGTGTGTGTATGTGTGTGTGTGTTCTCTTGCTAAGATCATACTTGTTCTCCTTAACATGGTCTGGTTGGTAATGTAGAATATACTGTCCACATTATATCCCAATATCTCAATATCTTACTCTCTTGTCCTAAGTTTTTCTAACAGTGAACAATGTTTTATTTCCATTATTCATCATTCTATTCAGTTCCATAGTCATCATATATAATTTTTCATCTTTTTTTAAACAAAGTTTTAAAAAAGATTTTATTTATTTATTTTAGAGAGAGAGTGCACATGTGTAAGTGAGCAAGGGGGAGGGGCAGAGGGTGAGGGAGGGAGAATCTTAAGCAGACTCAGAACTGAGCGCTAAGTGTAGAGCCTTAAGGCGGGGGGGTGTTCGATCTCACCACCTGGAGGTCATGACCTGAACCAAACCAAGTGTTCGATGCTGTCAGACTGAGACACCCTGGAACCCTTGTACTTATTCGTTGTAAGTAATGATAATCAGAGATAAAAAGTCCTTTCCAAAATTGTCTTAAACTTTTTATACAGTATAATTATATCATTACACAATACTATCTTTGGTTTGTAAAATAACATAAGGCTCAATTAATTTTGCAGAGAAAAAAACCTAATTTGTCTCTCTCGTTTCTTCTTTCCCTCCCTTTTTCCCTCCCTTCCTTTCCCCATTTGAATGTAAAAGAGAATCCTAGAAAGCCCATATTGGAATTCCATGATTTAGGGGAAATCATCATAGAGTTTCCACAAGGATTTGTGTACAATACCGAAAGTTATTTTAATGTGATTGGAGAAATATCACAAGACCCTTGATGAAGCTGATATTTGTGTAGGTCTATGTAGATGTGTGTGTGTGTGTGTGTGTGTGTGTGTGTGTGTGCATATAGAACCATTTTGAAGTTATTTTCCTTTACAATCAATAGCTTGGACTTAGGCTACATACATATATGTCATTTTCATAAGAATAATCATTTCCTCTTTTGTATGAGATTCTTCCTCTATAGTACACAGTACTCTTCCCACCCCATCAATTTACCCTTATCGCTTTCACTTTATTAATTTATTTTACCACTTTAATTATATGCTACTTAAACTTAACAGAAAAGACAAGATGACTAACAATTGAATTTTAAGTCAAAATAGTCTATACTTTCAAATAATTATGTTTTTTGAATATACTTATTTTTTACCTAATTATGTAGACATATTTACCTAATTATGTAGACATAGCCACTTATGTATAGGACAGACATTTATATAGAAACTGTATCCTATGTATTGAAAAGCCATTGCCAGGCTTTGCTCTATTGAAATTTAACACACTTTAGTAAATCTCATCTTAAAAATGCTCAGTAGTTGCTTCCAGATACACAATAAGAAAAAGCATTTTTTTTTAAATTTTCACTTTAAAATGTTCTTAATTATTTATTTCTCCCCTTTAGTCACATCTATTGTCAACAAGTTTAAAAGTAAATAAGTATCATTCAATTGAAATAATATGATAAACACTCATTAGAATACTTATTGATAGACTCCTTATGCAATGCCAGAATTGTATTTTTTTCATCTTTGACAATTCCTCCTATTTATTAAACTAAGAGTTTTTGATACACAAGTTCACAATATTTTACAAAATCCACGTAACTTAAAGTTTGCTGGAAGGCTGGAAATAACAATGGGAACCATGAGTTCACATGAAATAGCTTTATTAAACAACATTTGATGGATCCCTGGATGGCTCAGCGGTTTAGTGCCTGCCTCCAGGGTGTGATCCTGGAGTCTCGGAATTGAGTCCCACATCAGGCTCCCTGCATGGAGCCTGCTTCTCCCTCTGCCTGTGTCTCTGCCTCTCTCTGTCTCTCTGTGTCTCTCATGAATTAATAAATAAAATCTTAAAAAAAAACATTTGATACATGTCAATTCAACATATTTCATATTCAAGAAGATTAAAATGTGTTTTTTTGGGGATCCCTGGGTGGCGCAGCGGTTTGGCGCCTGCCTTTGGCCCAGGGCGCGATCCTGGAGACCCGGGATCGAATCCCACATCGGGCTCCCGGTGCATGGAGCCTGCTTCTCCTTCTGCCTATGTCTCTGCCTCTCTCTCTCTCTCTGTGTGACTATCATAAATAAATAAAAATTAAAAAAAAAATAAAAAAATAAAATAAAATAAAATGTGTTTTTTTTAGGTTGTTGAAACTTCAAATAAATATTAAAAAGCATGGAAACTTAAAAAAATTATTTTCTATATTGATTTTCTAGGACAAAGATACAGTTTTCTCATTCTGGTTTAACTATTGCAGTAGACTCCAAACCCCACAATCCAGCTCGAGCCAGCCTTATCAACTTATCTGTTGTCACTATTCCATATTCTACTTTATGTTTCATCCACACTAAACCCAAGGTCATTTAAAATATGCTTTATTTATGTCTCTTTCTTACGCCAGATATCCTTAGTTTCTAAAACTTTTATTCTCTTCTTTTCTTTACCACCTGTCCATTTTCTACTTTTATAAGTCCTGGGTCAAGTGTTCTTTCTATATGCACTTTATACATCCTGACAGAGTAATGATTTCATTTGTTACTCTGGTAATTTGTACACACACCCCTACCATACTCCTTCTCACAAATTTAGACTTTGCTGTATGTAAAACTACTACTCCCAAGTAGATTGTAAACTTCATAAGGGCAATGACTATAATTGAAGCATATTTATAACATTATCACCTTGACAAAATGTGAGACAGATCATTTTCTGTCCTTTGCTACCAGTATAATTCAGCCCAGGTGACCCAAAACTATACATTATAAGACCTCTGCAACTCTAAGACTCATTTATTAAGATAGAAGCCTCTAGAACAGATAAAACTTCAGGTGGTTTTCTTTAGGATCTTCATTCTCCCCTCTTAGTGAACATTATTTATAACTGGGAAACTCTGAAAAAAAAATGTATTAATGCTTAGGGTTTACCCAGACCAATAAAATACTAAATGTAGAGTCTAGGCCTGGTGAAAATTAGCACCTTGAGCAGGGCTCGTAGACACCAAACTGCTACAGCACATGAAACCGTGCATATGTGGACATGTTTGCCTCTGGAAGCTGATCTACACTAGGTTGGTTATAAAAGGACTGTCAAGGAAGGAAAATTTTTCCCCTATCATCTTAGCTTCAATGTTGGGGGGTTGTGAATTAAAGTTATGAAGGTCAAATTAACAGGAGAAAAAAAAAAGAGTCTTTGTATGCATATGAAAGCTAACAATAGAAGTAGCTAGCTCACTAAATGGTTAAAATTGGAGACTTATAAACCTAAATTAGTAGGAGAAAAGGAAAAGATAGAAAGGCTTCTATGAGAAAAACAAATGGGTCTCTTTAGAAAAGACAAAAGGATTTTCAGAAGAACAAATAGGAGATAAGAGTTTTTGATATCCATTTATGAAAGTAAGAGTGTTTTTTCCTTCTTCATGGCCAAGAAAGTCCCCTGAGAGAGGATATATGGTTGATTTACTTTCAGTCTTCTTCCTGGGAGAAGACTTCTCCAAAGAGACAATTTATGACAGCCTCATTTCCAATAATTTACTGTTTTTAATAAGAGAAGGGAAGACCCAAGAAGGTTTCTTTCTTAAGTCTGTTGAATCTCATATGTCTTCAGCTTAGTAATTTTCATATCAACCATGGGACGACAAGCAAATCCCCCAAAAGATGAAATCTCATGCTAAAGTGAAATAAGATGGGACTACACACTGTTTACCACAAATTCCCAGGCCAAAAAAGAGGAGACAGAGATAAAATATTGCAGCAAGTATTGTGTTCAAAGTCTACGCGTGCCTAACAAAAATATACATAAGACAAGACTATCAAGGCTTCTGAAATCATGTTACAGAGATTATATCACCTAATCCAGTATACCTCTCATCTGTTGACTTAATTTTTGTCACAATGCTACTTTTCCCAAGTCATTTATCCTCAAGAAATTATTCTCCCAAAATGCTCTGCATATCCTGGGACCACAACACAAGTCATTCTGACTCTCAAATCCTTTCAATGCATTGATCCTGAAAGAATTTATTTATGCCTCAATCTGCAATTGGATTGACTTTTGATAGATCTGCAAACTTCATAAGAGCAGATAATTTGTCTGGCATATCTATTATTTTATTTATTTATTTTTATTTTTTAAGTAGGCTCCATGCCATGTGGAGCCCAACTTGTGGCCTGAATTTACGACTCTGACATCAAGACCCAAGATAAGATGAAGAGTTGGATGCTCAAATGATTGAGCCATCCACGTACCCCATTTACTATCTTAAATCAGGTCATGTAAAGGCATTCTTTGCTCTTAGTAAGCAAGTTTTGAATGAATGAAGCCATGTTAAATAAATTGTTTTAAATGTGTAAATGCTCAATAAACGTTGAAAAGGAAAATGACCCTTTTAGCATCTTTGTCAAAGTTTCATTAGCAACTTTCTGCCTTTCATCATGAAATTGTATACACTATACTGAGATAATCTATTTAAGACTCAATATCTCAAAAACAAATAATCTAGTTAAGAAATGGGCAGAAGACATGAATAGACATTTTTCCAAAGAAGACATCCAGATGGCCAACAGACACACAAAAAGATGCTCAATATCACTCATCAGGGAAACACAAATCAAAATCATAATGAGATACCCCCACACACATATCTGTCAGAATGGTTAAAATGAACAACTCAGGAAATAACAGGTATTAGCAAGGATGCAGAGAAAGGAGAACTCTCTTGCACTGTTGGTGGGAAGGCAAACTGGTACAGCCACTCTGGAAACAGTATGGAGGTTCCTCAAAAAGTTAAAATAGAACTACCCTCAATCCAGCAATTGTACTTCCAGATACTCACCCAAAGGATACACAGATATAGATCTGAAGGGGCACATGCACCCTGATATTTATAACAGCATTATCAACAGTAGTAAACTATGGAAAGAGCCCAAATGTCCTTCAATCAATGAATAGATAAAGATGCGGCTAATATATATTTTTCTATTATATATAGAATATTACTCAGCCATAAAAAGAATGAAATCTTGCAGAGCACCCCAGTGGCTCAGTAGTTAAGCATTGGCCTTTGGCTCAGGTCATGACCCTGGGGTCCTGGGATTGAGTCCTGCATCAGGCTCCCTGCAAGGAGCCTGCTTCTCCCTCTGCCTTTATCTCTGCCTCTCTCTATGTCTCTCATGAATAATAAATAAAATCCTTTTTTTTTTTTTTAAGAAGAATGAAATCTTGCCATTTGCAATGGCACGGAGGGTGCCAGAGTATATTATGCTAAGCCAAATAAGTCGGGCAGAGAAAGACAAAAACCACATGAATTCACTTATATGTGGAATTTAACAAACAAAACAGATGAACATAGGGGGTAATAAGGGAGGCAAACTGTAAAACAGACTCTTTACCTACAGAGAACAAACGAAGGTAGCTGGAGGGAAGGTGGGTAGAGTTATGGGCTAAATGGAAAATGAATATCAAGGAGGGCACTTGTGATGAGCACTGTGTGTTATATTGTAAGGTACGTATCTCTAAATTCTACTTCTGAAACTAATATTACACTACATGTTAACAAATGGAATTTAAATAAAAATTTGAAACAATAAAAAGACTTTAAAACTATGATAGTAAAATATTTTCCATACTTAAAATTAAGCTATTATATATACTTTAATTCAAAATTATATGATAATATAATAATTAAAATATCAGGCCAGCCAGGGGGCACCTGGGTGACTCAATTGGTTAGGCACCTGACTCTTGATTTTGGCTCAGGTCATGGTCTTCGGGTCCTCAGGTTAAGCTCCAAATCAGGCACTGTGCTGAGCATGGAGCCTGCTTGAGATTCTCTCTCCCCCTCTCCCTCTTCCCCTCTCGCACTCACTTTCTCTCTTAAAGAAAAGAAAAGAAAAGAAAGAAAGAAAGAAAGAAAGAAAGAAAGAAAGAAAGAAAAAGAAAGAAAGAAAGAAAAGAAAGAAAAAGAAATCAGGCCCAGAAGAAGCTTCTACTTAAGCCTAGGGCACTATTCTGGTTTGAAAGTCTCAGTGAAATTAGTAAATAAATGCTCAGAAATTCTCTGACCCCTTACTTTAATCCATTTCCCAAAATGTAAACAGCAGAAGGAAATGCGATTTAGAAAATCAGAAATAATTTACAAAAAATATAAAAGTCGGGTTCTAGGCTATTTTTCACAAGATTCTGGAATAAAAATATCTATTCATATTATCAGAAAATATGCCAAGCTTTCTGACTTAAAAACCGATAAACACTACTACATAAATAATGGTTTCAGATTTTCCAAAATGTAATCCACTATAGCACATACTCTTAGAGAATACAAAGAATATTCCCTAGCTGGAAAACCATTGGTTTACATGTCCTGAATCAAAATCCTATCCTGCCTCTCCACCCACATTGTCATTTTAGTCTTTGATCCTTGATGATAATAGGTTAGTAGAATACGGAAATAGTTTGTCTTTCTTCAAAAGGACTTTGTAGCTCTTATTGTATGTATATACTGCAGGTGGTAATTTAAAATAAGATGGAGTAATCTATTATTAAGAGTCATTAAGCAAAACAATAATTGCACATAGGATCTTCCAAATTTACACTATAATAAGAAATTGTAGGACTTCCTTGCATTTCATTTACACAATTCTTAACTAGGGAGAGATTAAATTCCTTTCTATAGGCAAACTACTTCCCAAGAACAATTACAGAGCTGAAATTGTCACTGAATTCTGCTTTCCTCAGCAATTCAAAAAAAAAGGTTCATAAAGCACTTGGTCCCTCTCAACCTATTATTTAGTATGAGATTTAAAGCTGTCACTGATGTTACAGTATTAGGGTAGACGGCTTGATGTCATGTTGACACTAAACTCCATCTAAAAGCTTCCGAAAATGTTCGGGGTGTCTTGTTCTGACATTTACAACCTTTGATATAGTCATCGGAAGTGGTCTTTTAACAAGCAGAAACCAGTGATTTTAGTGCACTCCATAATGTGAGAGAATCGGGGCAGGGACATTTGTATTCTGGCGTTTGTATCAGAAAATGCACGAGGTAATAGTTGTGAGATGAGTGGGGCATGTGGCAATGCTCTGAGTGAGAGTCTGGATAGAAATTGGAAAAAAAAAAAAAAAGGCAGAGAAAGAAAAATACATAGTTCAAAAGTGGATTGGACCAAGAGATCTTTCTGTGGTTGAGTGAGAAGGAGAAATAGAGGGCAATTGCAAAACTTCTTGTTTGTAGGCTGGGTAAATGGACGTGGTTTTAATCTTCATATACTGATGGGCTAGGATTTTTAAAAGAAAAGCCTAGAATTACTGCATCAATTCAAGAAGGTCTAGGGCAGTTGTCTCGATGTGGCTTTACCCTATAGATTATATGCAAATGTGGTTTCTCTCAACCTCAATTTGCTTTGCCTTCTTTTCCACTGGCTCTGGGGCATATATTTGAACCAGCTTTTTCTCTAATCAGAACGGTGAGACCAGAAATTTTATTTACACATTTAGCTCAAGGGTCTCAAGTCCAGGAAAAAGTGCAATCTGACCTAGCTTACTGTTAAACTTCATTGTAGTTTTGACATGCAGGCCTCTATTGTGAAGTAAAAGCAAAACAAAACAAAATGAATAAAAACGTCCAATGTCATTATTTGAGAGTCAGTGGAATTGGAGATGAATAAGAACAGCTTCAAATTATTTATGGTGAAGAACCAGATATTTATTTTGAATAAATCTCTAACCGGGTGCAAACTCCTATTTATACAAAAATATAATTAAAATGTGAATTACTAAATAAATGAAAAAAAAAAGAAGCATATAAAATGCAAACCACCCAATTTTATATCACTATAACTTCTATTTGATATAACATTAATCTGCCAAAGGTTTTTAAATATTTTGACTGCTTCCCCTGTGTTACAACGCATGGAGGCAAATAATTCATAGACATTTTCTGGCCTGCCAGACACAGTTTGGGTAGCACTGGATTGCAGAACCTGAATCCAAAAGAAACATGTAGAAAAGCAGTACTGAGGACAGAAAGAGATATGACTGGGAAAGTACATGAAATGTTGTAATAGCCCCGAATCACAGCTGGGATAAGGAAATAAAACTGTAATGTCATTATTTTTAAAAATTTTTACTAGCTAGTTCTCACAAACTGGGGGCGGGGGGCGGAAAGTTGATACAGCTGGAGTTGAGATTTTGTCTATTTTTGACTATGTGGAGAAAAAAAAAGGTATTTTGGAGAATAGAGATAGGATAAGTTGAAAGACAGGAGTAGGACTTCTGAATCTAAGATTAGAAGTTTGAATTTCCTGTCATACTTTTAGATCTTCATTACAGAAAATTTTTGGAATGATGCTATTCAGTTTCCTAAAATACCGGCTTGCATTCTTACATAAATGATCACCTGCTCCTCTTTCAGCTTACATTTTCTCTTTCTATTGCTGCTAGAAAGTTGTCCAACAGCACATACATTCCTGGTACTCCACTCAAAGAGTAGACCCTTTCTCAGATGCAAATATTTACAAAAGTAATTACACAGTGTAGCAGAATATTTGTATTTCTAAATGCACCTCATGGAGGAAAGATGACCTGATATAAGATTATTGACTGACACTCATTAAACTAGTATTAGAAATGTTAGAGCTGAGAAGTTTTTGACGTTTCCACCTCCATTTGGGGAAAACTGTCTTCAGTATTTTTTTTTAAATGACAAGTAAAATTTAATATTGAATTGCAAAGAATTTGAATTCTTGACAGATTTAATAATTTTGACAGCACCTAATTCAAATGGAGTTTCACAGATCTCTAAGGACTACAAAATAAAGAATCTTAAATTATTCAAATGGAAGAAGATCTGAAAATAGAATAGGTGACATTTACCTGACTTGCCAACCTTTGAGGCCTATTTATGATCACTGAAGGACCTCTTCATAGAAGTTTCTCTCTTCAAACCATTGCGACACAAAGGTGTCCCCTGCAAGAAAGTACCATCTATCAAAGTGACAGATGAAAGGGCAGCACATATCATAGAGATATTTTACATTAATGATTCCAAGAATTTCACAGGGAACTGTAGAGCAATTGATCGATTCAGCTCAGTGTTTAAAAGAAATTGACAACAAATTTAACCTTAAAGTTTTGGTGTGGGCTTATTCTATGTATATGGTTATATATATGGTTCTAGATTTAGATAAAAAATAAAGTACTAGTGCTAAGTGTTTAACTCGAAGAGGGTAATTACTCCAGAAATTTATGTAAGCCAAGCTAAAAACAGTAATAGCACTAATAGTTGCAGTAACAATAACAAATGCTCCTGGCACATTTCCCAAGTGAAAGGCACAGTACTGAAAGCTCTACATGTATTGTAAGGTAGGTATTATTATCCTGTCAAGTGCCCTCCTCAGTGCCCATCACCCCATCCCCCCACCCACCTCCCCTTCCACTACCCTTTGTTCGTTTCCCAGAGTTAGGAGTCTCTCATTTGATACACATAAATTGCCGTATGATTATCACATTCTCATTAGCTAATGCCTCCAACACATTGCATAATTAGCATTTATTTTGGAAGTGAGAATATTTAAGATACAGTCTCTTAGCAACTTATAAAGTATGTAATCCAATATTAACTATAATCCCAATGCTATACATTAGATCACCAGAATTTATTCATCTTCTAACTGGAAGTTTGCACATTTTGACCAAAATCTGCCTTTTTTCCCCACCTCCAGCCTCTCCTGCACTATTGTTGGGAATGCAAACTGTGCAGCCTCAGTGGTACAGCCACTGAGGAAAACAGTATGAAATTTCCTCAACAAGTTAAAAATAAAACTATCATAGGTTCCAGTAATTATGCCACTAAGTATTTACCCCCAAAATTCAAAAAACATTGATTCAAAGGGATTCATGTAAACCAATGTTTATAGAAGCATTATTGTAGCCAAGTCATGGAAACAGCCCAAGTGTCCATTGATAGATGAATGGATAAAGAAGCAGCATATCTACAGTCGAGTATTAGCCAAAAAAAAGAATGAAATCTTGCCATTAGCAAGGACATGGTTGGAGCTACAGAATATAATGTTAAGTGAAATAAGTCAGAGAAAGACAAATACCATATTATTTTACTCATGTGGAATTTAAGAAACAAAACAAATGAGCAACTAGAGAGAGAGAGAAGCCAAGAAACAGATTTTTAATCTTTGAGAACAAACTGATGGTTACCAGAGGGGAGGTGAATGATGGGATAAAGAAAATAGGTGACGAGCATTAAGGAGTGTACTTATTATGATGAGCACTGGGAAACATATGGAACTGTTGAATCTCTATACTGTACACCTGAAACTAATATAACACTGTATGTTAATGACACTAGAATTAAAATAAAAAAAACTCTCAAAAAGGAGCTTTGATAACATTTTCACAAATATCATGTATTCTAAATGGTTTATCTGAATGTGAGAATTATTAAGCCTTTCCTTGAGACCACTGAGAATTTCAATAATTTCATGACTTTCTGAATAATTGGTTCTTAAGACCCCAGTCTGCAAGTCAAGTATGAGTGTTTATGTTTTGTAAGTAAAGAAAATTTAAAATAAATACTATCCATTATGCCATACACACACAAAAAAAAACATTCTAAATTTTTTGGAAAATTTGAGGGTGAAGGGAAAAGAAGGAATGGGTATTATTTTAACAAATATTGTGGGAGATGGGTAAGTATGCATCAGTGGAATTCCATTAAGATGTTGTCCCTAAGTTACATTATATGAGTTGTAGATGATTCCAAGTCAAATGGAGACCACCATAAGCTTGTGAATTATGTATTTTGTTAAGTAAAGGTTCTAAAAAGCAAACACACAATTACACATACACACACACTCATATACACATATTTTTCTGTGTCACTAACTGAAGCATATTTTCAAGACCAAGTATACAGAAAGAATATAATTTCAAAGCAAAGCATGTATCACTCAGTATACAAATCTGTTTGACTCCTAAGTTAGGACAGTGACATCAGATTGCTGGAGAGAGGGATTCCTTAAAATAATTCCATAACAATTTATTGATATGACCTCATCTCCAGAGATTGGATCGAGAGTGTCTGAGTAGCGAAGGACATCTGGCATTTGGCTTTATGAAAAAGCTTCTGCAGTGACCTTGTTCTTTTCATTTTGACAAGAGTTAGGTTAAGCATTATTACTATCAGCAAGCAGTTTCTGGTTGCTGAAATAGATTACAAAACAAGTATGGTTTATGAATTGTTGACTTAAATAAGTCAGTAGACCCTAAAAGGCAGATTTATAATAATATAAAATAAAATATAACTTTAGAAATAAAAGGACTATGAATATATCACAATCAATTCATTTTTTTTGTAATTTAAGAGTTCTGCTTCCATGTTCAGTTATTTTTAAAATATACTAGATAGTCTTCTTTTAGGCCCATTACAATTATTCCTGCACTGTAAAATACATCAGTCTTGGGAAAATTTTACTTCCTTTAATGATAGGAGGTTTTCCTTCCCTTGAAATATAATTGTTACAAAATGCTGCACAATACCATACAAATAAAGAGCTGTCTTTGTGTGGTCTCTATGTTACCCACAATTTGTCCTGTCACATTAAGGAGAAGACCTTCATAATATTAATAAATCACACTGCAATGGTGATGAATTAATGGAATGAGAATTAAAATTGCATCTAAACAATGTCTGAAATAAAAAGGAGAATCAACATGAGTTAATCCTTTTTCTCAACAATAAGTGTCCACTTCTCAATCTTTCATTTTTCTGTAATGTTAGAAAATAAGAATTTAGGATTTAATCATTTGCTGGATACTATCAATAACATTCCTTGTATAATGTCCTGATGGGAAAATACTTTGAATAAGGAACAACAAATAGAAAGGAAAAGAATTTGTGATGGAAATTTGGAAAGAGGAAACTAAGATATTTACTACACTTTCAAACAGAAGAAAAAAAATAAATGAAAGTTTAATTTTTTATTTGGTATTATTTTAATTTTTACCTTTTTAATTTTCATTTTAACATCTTAAGAAAATGCCAACCATTTATCACAAATTGTTGCACTTCTTTAACTTGCCATCTACATTTCTTCATATATCCTTCAGAAATATTGTGATCAATGTTAGATATCAACACCCACATTATTTGTTTGATTATACCTAGGGCACAATCAAGAGCTGAAAAGGAAAGCCAAGGAACATGAGATAAAGATTCAATCCAGGTGCTTCTTATGTAAGTTTTTTACTAAAGACTGCAATTTAATTCTCAAAGATAATGAATTCTGCACTCTTGAAAATCATATGATTTTATAGGTTAATGTAGATGTCTCATTAAATGAAAAATGTTGCCCTTTACTTTAACTCATTCCTCCTATACCTCTGATCAGATTCAGTTTCCCCCCTAGAATCCTAATGAAGATACTGCATCCATTCGCTTTCTTAATTCCTTCCTCACAAAACTTTCTTGAGGGCGGATAAAATGGAGAGTTCACCTTTTGACAATATACTAAAATGAGAGCATTGTATGTATGATGGACAGGAAACTTGAATTAATTTACAATATTAGTTAATTAAGTCTTCAATTTCTCTCGCCTGGCACAACCTAAAATTAATTATTGATACCAAATGTAAGAAACTGTTCCATTTTCCAAATAAGTTTTTCTTTCAGAACACTGTGGAACCGTTCATAAAAGTATCAAGTACTCTACCTCATTTTATTTTTTGCTAGTTTCCACAAAAACTCAATGACTTGGTTTGACTCTTTGTTGTTTTTCATAAATATTTATGTATAATATCATTTTCCTTGTAAACAGGATGTTTCCTGCCCAAAGGGAGGAAAAACAATTTGTGTGTTAATTTTATCTCACTGGTTTTGTTCAGCTTCAGTAGTTGTGTATATAAAAGAAGAGATTAGATAAAGGGGAATACAAGCAACCCCTGTTGCTCACGTAAAGAATTTTAATTAGCATGATGATAATTTTGCAGCAATTCAGGTATATTCCACCCCTTTGCTCATAGTACAAACCAGCTGCTAAACAGTTCCTGTCAGTAGTCCTTCAATATTTATTTGGTTTAGATTCTGCTGCCCCCTACAGAATAACCAAAAGCATTCGTGAGTTTGGAGTGTACCTTGAACTTCAGGATGAAAGCCTTTCCCCTCTTCTTGAGATTCTGATATTAAATAAATTTTACATGGTAATTATCACTACCATTGACATATTTTGTCATACTTGAGACAATCTTTAATTTTAAGAAGAACTTAAAATCAAAATAAAAAAAATTAAAAAGTATTCCTTTCAATAATTTCTCCTGTATTTCCCACATTTAAAAAAAAGTGAAATCTTTGAAGAGAAAGATGAGTGACATTTGCAATTTATAAATAGTAACTTCAGTATATAATTATGAAGCATTTTGTCTTTGTTTTCCTATTTGATGACAGACGTCTTATTCTCCTTAGTGTCTAAGAGGCACAAATAGGCCATGAGACTTCAAAAATTCTAATCTATATTAAGAAACATTAAAGCTTTACTACTAATAAATATAAATGCTCCTTCCATTGAAAATCATATTACTGATTTATCACTTTTTTTTGGGGGGGGGGGTCTTCAAACAAATAAACTGTTTACCCAAAGTAGAAAAATTTAGGTTAACCACTAATTGATAATTCAACATCTTCTATTTCCCCAAATAATTGTTACCTAAAAATAATGTAACATACATGGTAAAAACTAGTTTATTCTATGTATTTTCATTGGCTTCTTCTCCTTGCTGGAATAACACTCAGTTATGAAGACATAAAGGAAATTATCAAAGGTGTTATTAAGTATTCAAAAATGAAATAATCAGCACCACCAAATAGTAACTATTAATGGTGAAACACTAGGCTAACAGTCCTTCACTGCAAGAATATTCTCAGCATCATTATCTCACATCATCTTCAACTAAAACAAGTCCCTCAAGAGCTACAGAAAAAAATCTTTGTTATGTTAAAAAAAAATGGAATGTTTTATTAATGGTAAACATTTAACATTTTCCTTTTTATAAAATTAAGATTTTGAAACAAAACTGCAAAGTGTTCATGAGATATTTAAGATAATTACTATTTACTAAAAATAGAAGATTGCATGTCCTCTATTTAAATGTAAAGCCAGAGTCTAATATGTGAAAGTGTTTTGTTTTGTTTTGTTTTGTTTTTTTACAAAAAAAAAAAAAAGTATAGATATAAAAAGGATCTGGAGCCCAATGTGAATAATTTCACTCTACTTTTTTTTCACCTCCCACCTAAGAAATAGATTTGTTTTTTCAAGGATAAACACATTAAATGTTCACCTAAATGGCCTTTTTTATCTCCAATGTACATCAAAGACTTTGCATGTTTACTGCCTTACAAAACATCCTTTTAGCTCCTAATATAGGGTTATCACTGCTAAAAGCCTGTGAAGCAAATTACCACTCTCTGTCTTAATTTTAAATGACATTTCTTTTTTAAAAAGAGAGAAAAAGAACATAGGAACTAAAGACTATACAAACCACATTAAAAAGGAGTAGATGATTTTTAAACCGAAATACTTTCGTTCTTTGTCCTTTGCATTTCTAAGTAAATTTTATTTTATTTTTTTTAAGATTTTTATTTATTTATTCACGAGACAGAGAGACAGAGAGGCAGAGACACAGGCAGAGGGAGAAGCGGGCTCCATGCACCGGGAGCCTGACGTGGGCTTCGATCCCGGGTCTCCAGGATCACGCCCTGGGCCGAAGGCACTGCTAAACCTCTGAGTCACCCGGGCTGCCCTCTGAATAAATTTTATCAACTTCTATAACAAAAACAAAAATATAAGGAAAATGTCTTAGTTGGTAAAATTTTACATGATTATCACTAAATGTTTCTGTACTTCATAAAAGTAGGAGTAGTATTTTCTTTATAAACATATATTTCCTTCCAAGAATAATGTAACAAAACTATAAATCAAATTTTTGAAAAACACTACCCACAAAGGTATCTTTTTAATGGAATTAAAAAGATAAACTTCTAATCTCAGGAGAGAAAATAAAATGAAATTAATTTTAATTCTTTAAAAATCAAATACAAATCCTATATCCACCTGAAAACAGGCATATCTGAAATTATATATATTATTTTAACCACATAATTACAGCCAGGAACAATACAATTTTAACAGGTAGTTTTTGTTTTGTTTTGTTTTAAAGATTTTTATTTATTCATGCGAAGCACAGAGAGTCAGAAACATAGGCAGAAGGCAAAGCAGGCTCCATGCAGGGAGCCTGATGTAGGACTCGATCCCAGAACCCTGGAATCACACCCCGAGCCTACGGCAGATGCTCAACCACTGAGCCACCAGACGTCCCAATAGGTAGCTTTTGTCTTGGGAATTCCCATAATTCATAAAATAGTAGGCTTTTATTCAGGACTTTGGTAAACTCTTTCAAAAACAGAAATATTTTCTATAGGCTTTGACACTGCCCATATCTTTATCACTAAGTACCAGTCTGTGTTCCAACTCTTTATTAGCAACCTAAATTTGTTTGTTAAAGGACATATTCTTAGAAAACAAATGCTATAGGGGTGCCTGGGTGGCTCCGTTGATTGATTATGAGACTCTGGGTTTCAGCTTAGGTCATGAACTCAGGTTCATGAGATCCAGCCACATGTCAGGCTCCCCTCTCAGTGGGGAGTTTGCTTGAGATTCCCTCTCTCTCTACACCCCCTGTCCTGCTCATGCTCTCTCTCCCTCTCTATAAAGTAAATAAATCTTAAAAAAAAAAAAAGAAAGGAAGAAAACAAATGCTATGTGTGGTCTTTTCAGATATATAATTACAAAATAACTAGAAAATACATAATTTCAGGCATAGTTTTTATTTAATCTTCAGTCCAATTTTAAATCACAAGATGACATACTTTCCTAACACCTTTTAAAAGTAACTGAAGTAAAATTTACACACATCGAAATGCAGACTTAAAATGCGTAGTTCAAGAAGTTTTTACAAATGTATATATGTACATTTAACACTTCTATCAAAGTATAGTACATTTCCACTTGCCAAACTTTACCCTGTGCCTCTCTTATGGTTATTTTAATCTTTCATGGGTGACAACTCTTCCTTATTTTCTTTCTTTTTTTTTTCTTAGGTTTTATTTATTTATTCATGAAAGACACACAGAGAGAGGCAGAGGGAGAAGCAGGCTCCCCTGGAGGAGCCTGATGAGGGACTTGATCCTAGAACTCTGAGATCATGACTTGAGCCAAAGGCAGATGCTCAACCACTGAGCCACCCGGGCATCCCAACACTTCTCTGTTTTCATCTCTGTGTATTAATTTTGATTATTTCTGAGAGTCATATAAGTAGTATCGTGTATTACATACTCTTTTACACTGGGTTCTTTTTTCAATATAGTGTTTTTGATATTTAAAAATGTACCTATCTGTTGTTTATTCTCCAATTTTTACAGATGAATCACCATCTGTTCTATGAATATGTCATAATATGTTTATCCATTCTTCTTTTAATGGACATTTCAGGTGTTTCCAGTAATTTTAATCATAAATAACTATAAAAATTAGTAAAACCTTAATAGATATTAGTAAGAGTAATGAATCATTAGCTAGTTTCACTTTTAAATTTTTAAGAAAATTTCAGTTTTCTGAAGTGGCTGTAACATGTTACACCACAAAGAGCAATGCGTGAGAATTTTAGTTGCTCCATATTCCCCTAGAAATTTAATCTTTTGAATTCCATCTAAAGCTGTATCTAAAGTGGTATCTTTAATTTGTTTTTCCCTTGAGGAGCACCTTGTATCTTTCACTAGTATTTCTCAATAAGCACTTTTCATAAGTTTACTGATGTTTTATGTATCTTGTTTTACTGTCTTGAAACCTTTATTTAAAATATTGTCTTATTATTTAATTGTATATGTTCTTTATGCATTCTTCTCACACATTTTTGTCAGATACCTTTATTATGAATATTTTCTCCCATGTATAGTTTAAATTTTCATTTTCCTAATATTGACTTTTGATGAACAAAGTCTTCTTGATGAAGTGAAGTTGATAAAATTTGGCTTTAAATATTTAAGCTATTTTTGAAAACTTAAATTGTTGTGTCCCCACAAGACTTGAAGATATTCTTCTAGAAGCTCCATAGTCTCAGTTTTTATGTTAGGAATGTGATTGATATCAAATGAATGTTTTGGTATGGTGTGAGATGGGAAATGTTATTTTTTTACATGTCTATTCAGCTCTCCCAGTATTCTTCGTTGAAAATAACTTTTCTTTTTCCTTTGAGTTGTTACTGTGCTTTTGTTTAATATCAACTGGCAATATATATGTGTGTGTATGTGTGGAGGTCTATATCTTGACATTTTCTTCTTCCACTGAACTTTTGTCAGTCCTCATGCCAATACCACCATGCCCTGATTACTTATAAGTTTGTCAAATAAGATAGTGTGAGTTCGTTATTTACATTCTCTTTTTTAAGATTGTTTGGATAGTCTAGGTCTTTGCATTTTCAAAAAAATTTATGATCAGCTTATCAATTTCTACAACAAAAGCTTATCTGTATCATGAATAGGATGTTTTAAAACATATATCAACATGTAGGGAATTAATTTAAAACAATAAACATGGATTATTTATATTTTAATTTCTTTAAAAAATGCTTTGAATCTTTATAGTTCAATAAACACCTTTTATTTATTTTGTTTAATTTATTATTGATATTTAAAATGTAATTATAAAATTTACTTTCCAATTGTTTACAGTTAGCAAAGATATATCAAATTAATTTTTTGAATAATGACTTTGTAGCCTCTCTGAAATCACTCATTAGTTATCAGTTTTTCTTTACCTACTCTTTTAGTTTGTTGGTATATAATAATGTATTTTGTTGACAAAGAGAATTTTATTTCATTTCAAAACCATATGCCTTTTATTTCCTTTGCTTGCTTGGTGGTTGCAGACTTCATGTTGTTGCTAATTATAGAGGAGAAGTGCTTGGTATTTTAACATTAAGTAGGTTTTTAATAGATCTGCTTAATGGACTACAGTTATTTTCTTATTTTGCTGAGAATTTCATCATGAATAGGTGTTGGATTATGTGTCAAGTGTTTTTCTTGTGATTATCACAGATATTCTTTTTAATTTTTATTTTGTAAATGTGGTTATTACTTTGATTTTCAAATGTTAAACTTACCTCCCAGCAATAAAACACACCTTGTCATGATTTTTTTTTTTTTGTCATTACTGGATATTTTGACATTATCTGATTAGAGTTTTGCATACTATACTTTGTGCGTGTGTGTGTGTGTGTCCTATACTAAGGAATTTGTGGTTCAATTTTTTTACATCTGTCAAATTTTTATATAGTGATTATGCTAAACTCCTAAAACTAGTTAGGAAGTATCCCTTCTTCTACTTCTATTTTCTTAAAAAGTCTGTATATTATTAGTATTGCACATTTTTTATTTTTTATTTTTTAATCTTTTTATTTAAATTAATTAATTAATGTATTTTTTTGAGAGAGAGAGAGAGAGAGAGAAAGTGAGAGCAGGGCTGGAGAGGGGTAGAATGATATGGAGAGAATCTTAAGCAGACTCTGCTAACTACAAAGCCTTACAGGGGCTCAGTCTCACAACCCTGAGCTCAACTTACTGAGCCACATGGACACCTACCTCACCCTTTCTTTAATCATTATTCTTATTTATTCATGAGTAACACAGAGAGGCAGAGACATAGGCAGAGGGAGAAGCAAGCTCCCTGTTGGAAATCCAATGAGGGACTTCAACCCAGGATCCCAGGATTACAACCTGAGCCAAAGGCAGATGCTCAACCATTGAGCCACCGAGGTCCCCTCCTTCCTTTAATTTTTCATAAAATTTTCCATCAAGCCATCTGAGTAACAAGGTTTATTTTGAGTAAGATTATTATTAATTCAAAAATTAATAGAAAAGAACTCTTCACAACTTTATTTCTCCTTGTGTACATTTTATTATATTGTGATTTTCAAAGAATTTTTGCATTCCATGTATGTTGTCAAATATGCTACCATGAAATGTCTTCATAATATTTCCTTAGGGGCACCTGGGTGGCTCAGTTGGTTAAGCATCTGCCTTGGGGTCAAGTTATGATCCCAGAGTCCTGGGATCAAGTCCTATGTTGGGCTCTCTCCTCAGTGGGGAGCCTGCTTCTCCCTCTCTTCTCTACTCATGCTCTATTTTGTTATCTCTGACTCTCTCTCTCAAATAAATAAATAAAATCTTTCTTAAAAATTACCTTATTATTCTTTTAATATATACAGCATTTGTAGTGATTTTGCTTCTTTCATTTTCTGGTAGTGATTATTTGACTTTATTAATTTCTTTATTGTGTCCTTTTTAACTATTACATGAATGTATGTTTTCGTCATTATTATTCTTCCTTTTTTTGAGGGGTTAATTTGTTCTTTATTCTATCTTCTTAAAAAAGGCAGCTCAGGTCATTGATTTTATAATTTTATTCTTTCTAATATACACATTTCAAACTATAAATTTCCCTTTAAGCACCTCATTAGCTATATTCTATAAATTTTATCAAGATACAAATTGTTATACTGAATTTGAAATATTTTCTTTTCATGTCTAATAATTTAAAAAATATATATGTTCAAGACTGTGTGGCAGTTTGCTATTGTCAGACTTAGTTTCGTTATTTGGTAGGGCAGATCCCTTTTGATTTTTAACTTTATCTAGTGTGACCCTCAGTCTAGTAAGGCCACTCTATGGCCTTCTGTGGGCTGCCATGAATGCTCAAGATCTTGAGGTCTTGTCACTTGTTTGGTCTAGCACTCTGACTTCCAGCTTTGCTCTACCTCTGGTATCTCCCTTCAGTTCTTATCTCTGTAGCAGGGGATTTCTGCTGAGCCTCACCAAGTCTCCCCATAGACTTGTATAGCCCAAACTCCACCAAGGACTCTCGGGGAATCCCTAGGCAAGTACCTGGTATGCACTTTTGGCACAGCTCCCTGCTCTCAGTACTCAAATCCCAGTTCTGCTACTTAGAGCTCCTCTTGAGTTCAGACAGACTGATGCTCTTCTTGGCCAGCACTTTTCCTCTCTTCTGCAGGAATATGTGGCATGTGTAGAAAGCCAAGGAGAAAGCTGGGGCATGTATAGGCCTCATCTTTTATCTTTTCCTTCTCCCAAGATCATAGCAGTAAGTGGTCTTGTAGTCAATGCATAGAAATACTCACCTCTGGGATCCCTGGGTGGCTCTGTGGTTGAGCACCTGTCTTCAGCCCAGAACATGATCCTGAAGTCCTGGGATCAAGTCCCACATTGGGCTCCCTGCATAGAGCCTGCTTCTCCCTCTGCTTGTGTCTCTGCCTCTCTCTCTCTGTCTCTCATGAATAAATAAATAACATCTTAAAAAAAATAAATACTCACTTCCTATATTTTGTTCCATTATATACTTGTTTATGGCAGCCTGCCAAGTATAGCACCAGTTCCTCTGTCATGACCCAAAGAAGAAATCTTGCCTTTTTATTATAAGCAGCAAAATTATAACATATAATACTTATTACCATGTCAAAAATATTAGTTGGTAAATGTGAATTGGTAATGAAAAATGGATTTATGACAATAGCTTATTCAATAAATCTTTCCTGATCTCTAATGGCTCTGGTTTAGAATCCTGCTTTGCCTCTTATAAACAGAATGGCCTCAGGAATGTTACTTAGCTTCAATTTCCTCATCAGGAGAATGATAATGAGAGAGTGGGCATTTATAACATAGGACTATGATGAGAATTACAATAGTACAAATAAGAATTACAAAATAGGGCCTAAAATTTAACTCTCCATAAAATTTAGTCATATTTATCTCACGAAATACCAATGTCTCTTTTTCTTTGAAGCCTTTTGTTTTCACATCTGTAATGTAAAGTGAATGAATTAAATTTTTTCTAGTTTATTTCTTCTTAAAAATAATTCTGTGATATTCAGAGCCTAGAGTTATCAAACCACATATTTTAACTATGTAGCTCTTGAAAGTTGGAAAATGTCCCCTTGAACACACACGGTTTGTATAAAGCTGCTACTGGTAATATTTTTTTCCAAAGAAAAAAATGATTTTTAATGAGGAGAAAATGAAAAGTAATGAGAAAAAAAAAGTGAAAACTATAGTGATAACAAAAATGCACATGGCACTAGTTCAGTCCAAGTAATGGCTTAAGTTCAGCCCTAAAGAGTGATGTTGAACCAAAATAGACACAAAGATCATTGTTCATTCCATAATGAAGACAAACAAGCTTCAGTTCGGTTACTTTTTAAATTAGATTCCATATACATCTCTTAAAAATCTATTACAGATTATTTGTCATGGGCATTTTCTTCCATCAAGGGCAGCCTAGACTCATAGGCAGAAAGAAATAATTATTCATTTATTTCAGTCACTCAGTGAACAATTACTGAGTGACTACTATATGTTATACACATATGTTATACACATATACTATATGTTATACACAGCTAAGTAGACAAAAGGAACAAAAAAAATAAACAAAAATCAAACAAACAAACAAAAAAAAAACAGAGAAAGTCCCTGGCTCTCTGAAACCTGCATTGTAGGGAGGATACACAGAAAACAAAAGATAATATACAATATAACACCAGATAGTGATAACTACTCTGAAGTATCATAAGGGCAAATAAGATATCAAATGTTACTTTTTTGTTGATAATTTCCAAATAATATTTACAGTATTGATATTTTCCCCTATTTCCAGACATATATTGGCCACTTGACTTTAAGAGATAAGGGTAAATCCAGCATCTCTAAAACAGAACTTTGACTCCTCCACCTCCAAATCCACTGTGGCTCCCTTCATGTCCATTGCAGTAAATCAGTCTGCCAGCCATCAGGATCTTTTCAGATCTAACTACAAAGTATATTCCAAATTGTTACTTGGCTCCATTTCCTCAGTGGTGTCCCAGCCCAAGAAGATGGCATTTCTGACCTGAGCTTCTGCAGTGGTCTCCTTGCCTCCACACAAAACCCCTCTCAGTTGTTCTCCTTGGAGCAGCACAGTGATTTCCTTAAATCAGATCAGCTCACATCACTTCTTTACTTAAACTCTCCAATTCATTCTCATTGCAGTTAGCATGAAAATTCAAACTATAACTGCAGCCTATAAATTCCTGTACGATCAGGATTCTAACATTCAGAACTCATTTGGCAACACACTATTCCCAGGTCACTAACTTTCATTCGTACTGGCCTCCATTCAGGCCCTTCCATTTATAAAATGTGTTCATGTGTCAAAGCTGTTGTTGCTGTTCTCTTTGCCTATGAAGCTCTGGTCCTACATTATTGGCTCACTGATTTTTTTTTTTTCATTCAGCTTCATTCAGTCATGACCATGCTGTCTTAAGCACAATTCTTACCCCACACTCTGTCACATTTCCCTCCTTATTTTTAAGTGAAGATCTCATATTTATGTTTTATTTACTTGTTTATCTTTTGTACCCTCTCTATTGCCCACTAGAATATAAGTTATTTGAAAGAAGAACCCCAGTTTATCTTACTCTCCAATGTTCTAAATAATGGGTGCTAAATAAATGCTTGTTTACTAACATAAACTGGACCATATATGTCACCATAAGTTGTAGAGAATTAGCATGCCTTTTAAACTGGGGGATTCTATGAAAAAATCAGTTTTTAGAGAGACAAATATGGCATAATATTAAAAATCCACCCTAGAGATGTAAAACAGATTATAAGGCTTCTATAATAGTATATCTTAAAAGTAATGAACATTTGAACTACATCGGTAGTGTTGGGAATAGAGAGGGAAGATGTGTCAAGAATTATTTCCTAAAATGAAAAATGAAAGGAGCCTCATGAGGGATATATTTTAAAATACTATAGAGTCAGAGATAGAACAACAGAAAGAGTGCATTAATTGCACAGCAAATCTCAGCTGCTTCCTTTCTTTCCCCCTCCACATTTCCTCAATTCCTTTATTGAAACCACATAGTAATGTTTGGGTGAAACTTCATGATAAAATTGTTGAGATTGTCTACAATAAAAGGAAAAGGAAATCCAGTACAAATTTCTTGATATGACAGGAATACTGGCCAGATTAACCACTAGGACATACTCAGTTGAGAGATTACTTCAGGAATTCAGATCAGATTGCAAAGTATGCAAGTGAAGCAGGTTGTGGAATCCACTTCCTCAATTAGTATTTTCAAGAGTTATTTGGCCTAGGCCTATTCTATTGGATCCTGTCATGGTGACTTTCCTAACTGTTAGGAGATATCCTTGTTAAAATATTTTAGTAACACTTTCCACTTCAAGCTGTTAAGGAGATCAGGAGGGGAGCAAAACAGGTATGAGGTCTTCTGTGTCAGGGTTATTATCTATGAAGGCAGGAGTGAAACATGCCTACAGAGCAATAAAACAGTCCTTCTTCAAGGGGCTTCTGTAATAATAAGGCAGGTGAGAAGTATGAGAACTGGAACTAAAAAAATAGAGTAGTCATATAGAGGAAAGAAAAAGAATGAGAAATGGTTCCAAGGCAGAAGAAAAACAGAACTGGGACATATTTTATCAGAGAGAGTGGGTAGTATAAAAGGAACAAATCTACATTACAAACACAAATTTGTACAAAATGAAAAACAGACACTCATTCCAAAACTCATGTTTATAACATTTTACAATACACATTACAGACTGACTCCCAACCCAATGAAAACCTCAGAGTAGAACTATGGCATTAAAATAAATACTCTAGGGGCACGTGGATAGCTCACTCAGTTAGGCATCTGACTTTTGATATCAGCTTAGGTCTTGATCTCAGGGTCTTGAGTTTAAGACCTGTGGTGGGTTCCACATTGGGCATGGAGACTACTTAAAACAAAAACAAACAACAACAACAAAAAACCCCACAAAACTCTAAAATATGATACCCATATACCTTCAGTTATCCCTGGCAACTACACTCCCCCTACACACAATACTCAGATAAATGCATTTGCCAGTGTGTTATGTCTCTTATCATGGACATACAACAATTACAGAGAGCTACACTATAGGTGAAGAAATATAATTGACATATTATTGACATATAATTCCTATTACACCTTTAGCTTCCAGTAAAACAACTACAATATCAATAATAAAATAAATATACCTTCCTGACATTTTGAGGAAAATCTTAGGAGTAACCGAAAATGATCCTATAATTTGAGAAGTGATACTATAGCTTCTTCTGACATCGATCTTGAATGTTCGATCCTGTCACTGTTCATCTTCTGAGAATTTTCCCAAATATAAATCATTAAAATTGTTATTTTTTACATAGAATTTTAGAATAATAACTTAATTAAAATGAAACAAAAAAAATATAAGTAGAAAGCTAAATTGTATTGGTAAATGAGATACAACAAATGGTAACATAAATAAGTTGCTTAGTGATATAAGGCTGAGTAGGATGAGAATGAGAAGCATTGAATAGCCAGGAGATTTAAAAGAACAGATGAGAGATGAAAAGGGAATGATAATTGAGATTTATTTATCCAGATTTTTTTAAAAGATTAGATGGAGAAGTATGACCTTAAAGTGATTGTTGTCATGGAAAAAAAAATACAGTTGAGTAATAGGTTTATTTCTCTATTATTATAGCATTAATCTTGGTGCTTAATTTCAACATTTAAAAATACATTATGTATTTAAAAGGGTAAATGAACTATCATGCAGAATAGACTTAATTTGTCCATTTGTTCTATAGCTCAATGCCATTCTGAAACATTTTTAATTAAGAACATGAAATGAGTCATTAACATTCTGCTCTAAAAATAAGTGACTAATTACAGTATGTTGACAAAAGCAAGTACTTTATGCATTGCCACCAAATCCCTTCAAAAGAAGCAAAAAAAAAAAATGGATTCAAGAAATTTTGCTTCAAAAACTTGAGGCAATAGAATGTTCATATTTTTAAAAGCTGGAACTCAAAACGATGCCATACCCAGGGGTTTCACCTACACACAAGTGTTAGAAGTACATATTGCTCCCATTCCAAGAGTACACATTGGTTAATAGTTATAAAGAGCCTACTTTTCAATTCTGGGGTAGAAAGTCTAGTTTTTATGTAGGCAATATTTGCAAACTTTCCAATCACCTTTATTTATTCATATAAGAAATCATGAGTCAAGTTATTCTGTTCTAATTTTACAATCAAAATTACTGTTATAAAAAGGCTAATAGGCTCTCTCAAAATTACAAAGGAAGTTGACAATAGGTCTAGAAATATAATTGAAAATGCTATGTATTCATTTATGGCTTATCTGCATAAGAATTAAATTTATGGCTTCTCGAAAACTTTTGGTGTCTTAGAATCAACAGAAAATTGTACTACATTTGCAAAACAATTTGTGAACATTTTCATTGCCTCTGTTTCATTATTTCCCTCTTCAAATAGCGTACCTCTATCTAAATTCCCCTTCAAACCCTCACTATAAATTCATCTACTAGACTTTGTGAAACATCCAGTATCCCGGAAAACTCATGACAACCAATGAAAAACTTAAAATAAGAGGATATGAGACAAAAACATGCAAGACACTACCATAAAATAGTCCCTCTAAGTATGGATGTACATAAAGGCAACAAAATCTAAGTTATTTGGTCAGGCTGATTTTCTATAACTCATAAAGATAGTCTTGCAGGGATGGTACTCTTGGTTTCACATCATTCTTGGAAGCAGAGAACACTTTTTGATTCACCAAGTCTTTCTAAAAATATTCTTAGAAACTCAATATGGACATGACTAACAAATTTCTCTATTAACCAATTAAGCAAGATTAGTCTATACGTGTGTGTGTTTGTGTGCATGTGCATGTGTCTATTACTTACATTATCAGTTAAAAAGAAATAAAAAAAACAATAATTGGTCACATTAATGATCTATCATATAGGCAAACTTTAGAAATATTACTCCAATCTGTCTGTATGGTTCAAGATGATCACTTTCATTCTCTTCTGGTGGAAATATTGCTATAGCATTTGGCAATAAATTAAGCAACTATATAAACCTATATGAAGATAATTATATCAAATGATATCCTTCTAGAAAACTATTCTAAACATGAAGTAGTGTTGACTGGACTTCCACAGTGGCAGAGTGAGGATCACCATGAATCTACTTTTCCAGAAAAATAATGAGAACACTGGCAAAAATTGTCAAAATCAATATTTTTAGGATTCTAAAAAATTAAACAAAGGCTTTCAACAATCAGAGCACTTCAGAAAAGTGCTGCACTTGGAGCAGCAGGGTTTGTGGCACTGCAATTAGGCCTACTCCTATCTCCATATGTGTACTTCTCAGCACCCTGTAAAACCAGCAGCCTTACATTGCATGCCTTGGAAGGGGTGACTGGTATTGAAATCCTTCAAGAAATCCAACCCGAGAGAATTAACACTACTTCAGTCTGTCTCATCCCTCTGGAAAAGCCCATTCTCCAGATGTTTTCATTATTTGATTTGTCTGAAATTTCACTGGAAAATCCTTATATTCAGAGTATTTGTCAAAAATAATCAGTGGCCGGTGCCTGGCTGTGTCAGTCGGTGGAGCATGCAACTCTTGATCTCAGGGTTATGAGTTTGAGCCCCACATTGGGTGTAGACATTACTTAAATATAAAATCTTAAAACAAAATCAGTGGCAAGGGTTTTCCATCATGAAGTTGTGATACCAGTTGGTTAAAACAAGATCCTGGGCAAAAATATCTGGAGAATTAAATGTGTATAGGGGATTTTGAAAATCTTCAACAAAGGAGAATGTAGAAGGCTGAACAAGTGGAACATATATGCAGAGCTGTGCATGTGGTCAAGAGAGACCTGAGAGTGTACCAAGGTCCCACTCCTGGCTGACCTGAAGTCCTGCAAAAGCAGGATGTGAAGGCTTTAAGGCAAATTTGTGATTCCCCAAGCACTTCAAGAATGCCCCAACACACACACACACACACACACACACACACACACAGTGCACTCAGCGATGGGCGGGAGACAGTTAGTTTCAGGCAGTTAAGGAAAATTGTGACCAGTCATCTGACCAGTAAGCTAACTGAACACAGACTTCGGCAGCCGTCCACTTGAAGAAATGCAGTAACTCTAAGAAAGTTAATAAACAACAAAAAACAAAAAAACAGTAGCAGCAGCACTACCACCAAACTCTAAGTAGGGGAAAGATCCTTACCAGAGCTGCCACATTATGTTATCTAAGATGCACAGTTTGGGCACAAAGTTATGAGGCATACAAAGAGCAATACACATATATGCAGAGAAAAACAAAATTAATAGAAAAAACTATCCCTGAGGGGGTGCAGATGTTGGACTTGCTAGACAAAGACATTAATACAATGATTTTAAATATGCTCAAAGAAATAAAAAAAAAAAAACTGTGCCGCAATAACTAAAGGGATGCATGACAATGACATCTCACCAGATACAGAATCTCAAAAGAAGAGAAATTATGGGAAAAGCATAATCAAATAGAGTGAAGCAGTGTTATGCTCAAAAATTAAATAGAAAAATGTGTGTGACAACACTGCTCATAATTAAGGGAAAATAATGGAGATGACATTAAAAAAAAACCAAGCAGTTTACTTTCCTTGCCTGGGTGATAAGAATGGAGTCAGATATTTTGAAGAAGTGTAATTATTCAGTGAATTTATGTTTTTTTTTTGTGTGTGTGTGTGAATTTATGTTTTGACATTCTGAGCTGAGCTAAGAGCTGTGTGCACACATCTCTGTGCAGAGTTAAACAATGTGGATGTGAATTTTAAAAGCATATAATCTGTTGATCAAGGGTTTAGGGCCATTCACACACATTACCTGAATTTCATTAGTCACCTCTACATAGCTTTCTTTGTTAAGGATAAGAAAACAATAACTACAGTTATTACAAAATTATTTAAATACCCTCAAGTCAGAGGAAAGATAAAAGGACATGTGAAATGTTATGTCCTCTCTACTCTGAAAACTCCTCATTTCCTTCTTAATCTCCTCTCTCCTCACATTCTTAATCAGAGGGAACTAAAAGAAACTATTTGCCACTTTCCACAATCTTCCTGGAAATCTAATTAGACAGGTCCAGAAATTTATTAAAATCCTGATGTCCATATTATTCTAGAGGATAATATCATTAATATACCTCCAGTACATAACTTGGTCCTCTTTTCTCCAGCCTCTCATAGCAATTTCATCACTGCTTTCCTGCCTTCACCAACAGTCTCCTCTTGTGCCCTCTGTTGCTAAATGCTTGATCCTAAAGTCAAGGCCCCTTGTTTGTTGCAATGGCAGCCCATTTTTGTTAGCAATTTCTATTTCATTAATGATTCCTCTGTAACAAACTAGCATCAAAATTACTGGCTGAATGGAACAACGACCTTACTTCTCAGAAATCATTAATCTATGTGAGGCTCAGTAGGTGGTTCTTTTGCATGTCTTGCTGGTGGTTATGAGAGCAGCTATGTTTAGCTGGCAAGTCTTCTGCAACCATCCTTCATCTGGGACAGTGAGACAGCTGGATTTCCCCCTTATCCCAAGTAGTTTTGCAGCATCTCTTTCTCAATATGGTCTCTCCACATGGTATTTCTATTTGGAAGCTCCAGCAGAATAGCTAACTTTGTACTAGAGGATCAAAGAAGCTGCTTAGCCTTCATAAGGCTTCAGCCAGAACTGCCACATTGTACAATCTAGCACATTCAGTTGGCTAAAGCAAGTCCCTGGCCCATCGCAGATTCTAGGGAAAAGGCTGTATAGGGGTATGAACGCAGAATATCTGTGGTTCATTGATAACACACCTATAATCAGTATAGCCAAAGGTGTATCATAAGCCTAGAAAAAAATTGCTACAACACTCAAAAAATACTCAAGAATATTTCCTGTGTTTTTAAATTTGGTTATGATAGGATTGGGGAGACAATTAGGACAAGAATGGGATGAAAAATTATCACAATTAATTTCCCATTGAAATGTTATTGCTTTATAATACAAAAATCTTTATAATACTAAATAACAGACATTTTCAATAATAGGAATAATAATAAGTAATAGAAATATCTAAATTAGTCTCTATACATCACATTTAACTGGCTGTTAACTCCCATAACACAGTACTTTTAGTTAATGATAATTTAAATGATTTTTGTTTCTTTTGTTTTACTGGTCTGATGGGAACAGTTGTTAACTAAAATAAAGAGAAGAAAATGAATTAAATTGTTATTTGGCAAGTAGGAATGAAACCTTTACTGTATAAGTCAGCAATGGATTAATCAAGTCATGTATTTGACCTCTAAAATGTCACTTGAAACAAATGGAATCAAAACAAACTGTGACTCCTATAAATAAATACATTAATGGCTTGCTTCTGAGTCAACAGGAATATTAAAGATGAATGGCAACACCTGATTATGCATTTTTGAAATAGAAAGAGCCATCTTATGTCCTGTTGGGTAAAACAGTGCATTACTCCAATTTTCACAAATGTTTTCTTCTGAGGATTCATACTGTGTTTACAATGATTTCATAATTTTCTAGCTCAATTGCATGCTGCGACTTAAATATAAGTGTGGGCTAATGGAAAAAAAAAAAACTGAGGAGAAAAAAAAAATCCCACCACATTAAACTAAGATTCAGAAATATATAGATGAAAAATTCTACACTAACTTCCCAGTTATTATTTTTGTTTTATGTAACAAAATATTTATTCTGAGTCTAAATGGATGGTTAGAGCTACATATATTGAAGACACCTACTTAACACTGTTTCAGAAAATAATAATTCCCAAGAATATGGCCATATAATGAAAACAAGTTTATTATGTAACTATGAAATATGTCCTGGAATGTATTTTATCTACAGGAATATTTCATAAAGCAATTAATTAATATTCATTTCAGTGTAACAGGTGGGTTTGTCTGAGAACACAATCAAAACACTAAATACTGAAGTCTAAATGTTTTGTGAAAGGAAAAAAGAAATACATTTTATAAATCTATGTATTTGTATAGTAAAGGAAAGATTTCACAATACACACCACCTTTAAGAGAAAATACCAAGAGCACTAAGTAATAAAATACACGTGTCTTTCCTTGGGGAGGGATCAGGAAGTTCCAATTGATAAAAATGTAAGGTTGCTTACAATGATGAATGTTAATAACATAATATGGAAAAGATTGAAGTAAAAAAGAAGTGTTGGTTTAAAGAGCTTCACTATTGGTGATAGTATAACCTGGCATCTTACAGGTCTTCTGAATAGTGGCCATGAAATTTATAAGCTTTCTTCTAAAATACAATCAAACATATTTAATCTTTCCTGGTGGCAGACACTACATTCCCAGTGTGATTCCTATTGTTCTGACTTGATACATGTATAAGTTATAGCTCAGACCACACCAATACCACAATCCCAATAATTGGAAGGACTTAATGTTTAAGATAAAAGATCTTCTCTCATAGCTTATTCTCCAATTTTCTAGTTAGTGTTGAGAATGAATGGCTTTAGATCCCATTAGTAGTGATCTAATAGTAGACACCTATTCCATACAACCATTCTTCTTCATGTTGTCCTCTGGGAAATAAATGTCCAGAATATGAAGTGATGTAAATTAACACATCTTTTGTTCTGACTTTGGCCTTAGAATTTTATACATTCACCTGGGACAAACTAAGTTCCAGAATAATTAAATTTACCAGCTATGCTCAGAATAAGAATCAAACCAAAGAGAAAGTATCTATCTGTGACTTAAAGAAGTCTCTTCCTTAACAATCAGCCTATGACTTTCTAGGGATTGCTTTGGGTGAGAAGAAGTCTGAGGGATGAAGGAAAGAAAGAGAATAATGGAGAAACGGGCACTGGGGGTTATTCTGTATGTTAGTAAATTGAACACCAATAAAAAATAAATTAAAAAAAAAAAAAAGGAAACACAGGAAGTAGTCATAGCTCAATCATAATCAACTCAATTTTCAATGTAATCAAGCCAGTTCAGAGATAACGTTTAGTAAGAAATCCACTCATTAGCACAGTGGGCCAATATAATATCCAGGGAGGATCCCTGAAACTGAGATATGCTTAGAGGACATGTCAGCCCACCACATACAAACATCCTTAACTAAAATAATTTAATTTCATTAAATACCTCTTCTGAGTATCCACATAGTTAAATGAGGAAATTCATTCATTTGAAAAAAATATTTATCAATATTCTGATTTTCAAAGTAATATTGACCATTTACTTTATGCAAATTATTAGGATAAATCCTCTGATCTACAAGATAGGGTCTTTTTTAAAACAGGACCATTAAGATTTGACTGATATAAAATAAATTGCACATAATTAAAGTGCACACTAAATATAAGTTCTGATGTATATAGACACCCAGGTAACCATAACAAGTTTGATAATGAACATATCCATCACCTCCAGAAATTTCTTCTTTCCCCTCCCTGCCAGCCTTCTGCCCTCATCCTCCAGCAACCACTGCTCTGCTTTCTGTCACTATCAATTAGTTTCCATCTTGTAAAATTGTATATAAATAGAATCATATAATATTACTCTTTTATTACATAATATTTTGTGGACATATCTGTAGCACCTACAATCTTTATTATATATGTTACAATTATAATACTAATGATAATATTACCTAATTTGTTGTGTGATTACTATGTCCATGCATTAAGCTACCTAATTTTATATGTTTTATTTCATTTAATCTTCACAGCAACTCTAAGATATTAGTGCCATTATTATTTTTTAAAGATTTTATTTATTTATTCATGAGAGACACAGAGAGAAAGGCAGAGACATAGGCAGAGAGAGAAGCAGGCTCCCAGAAGGGAGCCTGTTGCAGGACTTGATCCTAGGACCCCGAGATCATGACCTAAGCCAAAGAAACTCAACCACTGAGCCACCCAGTGACATTATTTTTAAAATTTTTCCAGAGAGGCAACTGAGGTTTATAGGTAAGTAATATATACAAATCACATAAGTGATTAAAACTGAATCTCTGTGGTATCAGATATCCAGATCATATCTATTACATAAGCTAATTCCCTATGCTTCAGGGGGAAAAAAGTAAGTTTAAAAAAAATTCTCTTGAATAATCTAACTCAAACAAATAAAAATATTTCAGGGACTATTAACATTTATTTATGATAGGTAAAGTGCACATTTCTGTATTTAGTGGCCAGCAGGAGGGCAGGAGGACTTAAGTGACCCATCCTAGGTCACAGTCATGTCCACTAAAGAATGAGAGCAGAAAGGAGAGCTGAGAGTAAATGCACAGGCAATCTGGGCCATATGTGGGAACCAGGCAGCAAGTGTCTGCTATTGGTGAAGACACAGGACAGTTGAACGAGAAGCCTTGTTAGTTAGACTCAGATGCAGTGGCAGCTAAGGAGGATTACTAAAGGGAAACTCAAAGGTACTAAGATCTTGCAGCAAGTATCTGGCATCAAACCTTTCTACCACTGCAGAAGTAAAGGATACCTGAGAGTGACATCTTTGAGGTCTGTTGATGGCTAATGGTGGGAAAGAAATGCTTCAAATTTTCTGATCATTCGGATCTCACTCGCTGCTAAAGAAAAAGTGTTACCCAGCCTCAAATAATTTGAATATTGTTGCAAACTACATGTAAATGAAGCACAATAATATCGAGAACCAGTCCACTACAGACTTGTTTTTTTTTTTAAGATTTATTTATTTATTCATGATAGACAGAGAGAGAGAGAGAGAGAGAGAGAGGCAGAGACACAGGCAGAGGGAGAAGCAGACTCCATGCAGGGAGCCTGACGTGGGACTCGATCCCGGGACTTCAGGATCGCACTCTGGGCCAAAGGCAGGCGCCAAACTGCTGAGCCACCCAGGGATCCCCTACAGACTTGTTTGACTCAAATATCCCAACTGAACACCTGGCAAAAGAAGCATCCCCTTTACCATACTTAAATATTACTTACAGTAGAATTTTGTACATAGTGGCTAATATTCAATAAAAATTTACTAGACAAGTTAAAGAGACAAGAATGTATGATTTATTATCAAGAGAGGAAATAATCAATAGAATTGGACAAAGAGAGTACTCTAATGCTATACTTTTCAGAAAGGGATTATAAAATGGGATAAATCTGTCATTTATTTTTAGTTGAAATAAACATGTTAAAGGACTAAGAGTAAAAAGTGAACAGGAATATGGACAATCTGGGAATTTATGCAAAGGTATGAAGCCAAATATAAATTCTAAAAATGAAATGTATGATATTGGAGACAAAGAATTCAACTTAACAGACCGTATACAGCACGGGAAAATTCATTTACCTTGAAACTAGACCAAGAAAAACTATAAGAACAGAAACCAAAAAGGATAGTGTGAAGAAGAAAATGGAACAGAGCATTCTGAAGTTGGTAGGATAATATCAAATGGTGTAACATATGTGAGATGGGAGTTTAAGAAGGAGAAGACAGATGTAACAGTGCAGAAATAACATTTGAAGAGAGAATGGCCAAGTTTTTCCATATGAATGAAAAACATAAACCCACAAATCCAAGCAACTCAGCATATTCCAAAAAGAGTAAATACAAAGAAAAATTTAGGGATATCAAAGTAAAACTACCAAACAACAAAAAATAAAAACATCTTGAGAGCATTCAGATAAAGATGTATAATATTCAGATAACAATAATGCAATAGATGGTTGACTTCCCATAAGAAACAATGAAGACCAGAAGGCAAAGAAGTCACACTTTTAATGCACTGAAAGAAGAAAATTATCAACTTAGAAATCTACTCAAGAAAAAAAAAAAAAAAACCTTTCAAAAATGAAAGTGTAATAAAGAGTGTTTTACAAAGATAAATAGTGTAAAAATTTAGTCCCAGGAGTTCACGATCAAAAATGTTATTTATTTATTTGTTTATTTATTATTTATTTATTTTTAAGATTTTTTATTTATTTATTCATAGAGACACAGAGAGAGAGAGAGAGAGGCAGAGACACAGGCAGAGGGAGAGCAGGCTCCATGCAGAGAGCCTGACGTGGGACTCGATCCAGGGTCTCCAGGATCACGCCCTAGGCTGCAAGCGGCACTAAACCACTGCACCACCAGGGCTGCCCAAAAATGTTATTTAGTTTTCAGGAAAACTGATGCCAGGCAGAAGATGGGTTTGCTGAAAGGAATAGAAAACTCCCGTAAAAGTGGACACTATCTAAAATCAATTTTCTGACTATTTATAATTAAAACCAGTTCAAGACTATACATTGCTTAAACCCAAAATGATAAAAATGAAATACTGGTTACAGTTTATGTAGGAGTCTATATATCTGACAAATATCTGATAAAAATAGTACAAAGGTGGAAGTGTTGAAACTTGAATTGGAAATGCAGCTCTGTAAGGCTCCTATTGGTGTAACAATTACATTGTTCATGAAGCTGTACACACACATACACACATACACATTATGAGACATATAAAAGATTCTCAAAAGTGAACAAAAGAAGAAAAATAAAACATTGCAAGTAAATAGATGACAAATAAAAAAAATACTAAAGAAAAAAGAAGCAATTTAGGCAAAAAATAAAGGCATGAAAGGATCAAGAATCACAATGAGAAGCCAAACATAAAAATGGAAATCTTAAATCTAAACATATAAATAATTGCATTAATCCTAAAATTAAATACAAATGGAGAAACATGTCACTAAATGTGAGATTGTCAGACTGAATTAAAAATATAAACAATTAACTGTGTTTAAAATGACCCCAATTTAAGAATAAAGATACAGGCTTCTATTTCTGACCCATATGAAGTAATAGGGACTAGATGTATGTCCCTTGCCAAAGGCAACAGCACTAACAACAAAACAGGCAAAAATACAAAACAATGGCTACCAAGATACTGAATATCAATCAACAAAGGACAGTGCTTCCTGAAAAAAAGGAAACATATGTGATGAACCCTACATGCCTGAAGCTATTGCCTTGAAATAGTTCCCAGGCCAAAATAAGGGGACCCAGGGAAGCCTGGCATACTTTCTGCATTGATGAGATGGAGATTTGAGTTCAGGCAGACCAAGTTAGCTACAGCATGTAGGCCAGAGTAACAGAGGAGAGAAAGTGCACAAGAATAGAATTCTGGAGGTCTGCAGAGGATCCTTATCTACTACTCAGCAGCAGCAGCAATTGGTACATGTATGACAGGAAATTATCCACAACTAGGGGAAATAATTATCCAAATAAATCGAGACAAAAATGTTCAGCACTCAGAGACTCTAATCACCTCATAATTCAGGGGGCATTAGAAGGAGTATTCAAGAAGGTCTTACCTTTAAAGTTGAGGATATTTAAACCTAGACAAAAATGGTTCTGGCCATTTTTAACAATCTCAAAAGAAAAACCTAAAAGGACCAAACTGACTCCACCTAATTTAGCATCATCCCAGAGAAGTTAGGGAAAAGTTCAAGAATATTTATAGGAATACAAAAAATATAGATCCTTCAACAGGGTACAATTCATAGTGTATGGCTTCCAATGAAAAGAAGTAGAATATAACCGACCACGAGAAAAATCACTTGTATTGACACAGAACTGAAAAACATGCTAGGATTATCAGACACATTAAAATAGCTATTGGCCTGGATTCCAGGTGTTTGAAAAGTTCAGTAGAGTCATAGATATTATTAAAATATTAAGATTAAACTTTTAGAAATGGAAACTAAAATGTCTGAGGTGAAAATTCAGTGGATAAGACTGATGGCAGATCAAACATTATAGAAGAAAAGATGAGTGAATTTGAAGATGTGGCAATAGAATTTATTCAAAACAGGGACACCTGGGGGGCTCAGTGGTTGAGCATCTGCCTCTGGCTCAGGGCATGATCCCGGGGTCCTGGACTGAGTTCCACATTGGGCTTCCCACGGGGACCCTGCTTTTCCCTCTGTCTGTGTCTCTGCCTCTCTCTGTGTGTCTCTCATGAATGAATAAATAAAATCTTTTAAAAAATGGTAGGTACATGAGTAAACACAGGAGATGTTATCATTAGAGTAAAGATAACTGAATTTTTTAATTCATTTATTTTTAAAAAGATTTAATTTATTTGAGATTGAGTGAGAGAGGAAAGCATGAGCAGGGGACAGAGGGTGAGAAAGAGGGAGAAACAGGCTTCCCGCTGAGCAGGGAGTCTGATGTGGGGCTGGATCCCAGGACCCTGGGATCATGACCTGAGCCAAAGGCAGATGCTTGACTGACTGAGCCACCCAGGCACCCTGAGATAATTGAATTTTTAAATAAAACTATGTGATATGGAGTTTATAAAAAATTTATAAATAAAATAGAAGTACCCAAAAAGACCAGGTGGAAAAAAAATGACAGTACACACTACATTAGATTCTAATGCTATACGTGAAGTGGTATAAAATCAAGTGATGATAGACACCGGTGTATTACAGTTATATAATAGGAAACCTAACGCAGCACTAAAATAATTAAACAATATTAGTGAATCAGTCAACAAAAGATATAAACTTAAATGACAAAAATAGATATAAAAAAGGAAGAAAAAAATAGGGAACAATGAATTAAATGGAACAAATTGGAAACATTAAATGTAAATGAACTAAACACCCAGATTAAAATGCAGATATTGTAAGGTAAGAGAGAAAATAACAATAAATATATGCTTGCTCACACAAAATGCACTTGAAATTTTAGAACAGAATTTATGATCACAAAGTAGTCTCACTTATCCAATATACACTACTGTGCACTAGGGCTTCATCCAGGTAAGACCTTGGTCTGCTGTCCAAATTACTACAGGTAACAATTTAGCTTAATTCTTTGTTGCACTATTACAGACTGCATTAAAAGGCCATGATCTTTCCAAATTCTAACGACTATTGTTTCATTGGCTATTACCTCACTACTAAGGCCATGACAAATATTTAAAGTTTTCATTTAAGAAATACTCCACTTTTTTTTTTTTTTAATTTTTATTTGTTTATCATAGTCACAGAGAGAGAGAGAGAGAGAGAGAGAGAGGCAGAGACATAGGCAGAGGGAGAAGCAGGCTCCATGCACCGGGAGCCCAACGTGGGATTCGATCCCGGGTCTCCAGGATCGCGCCCTGGGCCAAAGGCAGGCACCAAACTGCTGCGCCACCCAGGGATCCCTACTCCACTTTTTTTTGTTGCAGGTAGCATTATGCTTTATTTTTAAAAATATTTTATTTATTTATTCATTCAAAGACACAGAGAGAGAGAGAGAGAGACAGAGACATAGGCAGAGGGAGAAGCAGGCTCCATGCAGGGAGCCATGTGTGGGACTCGATTCTGGGACTCCAAGATCACACCCTGAGCCGAAAGCAGATGCTCAACTGCTGAGCCACCCAGGCGTCCCAAAGGTAGGATTATGCTTTTACAAATAAATTCTGATTCCGTGGACATTTTTAGTCTATGCAATTGGAAGGGTGAATTTTGATGAATAGTTAGCCTTTTCTGCACAAAGCCTCAGATAATTTCAGTGGAAACTTCTTAAGATGAAAATCAGAAATTTCATTAAATTAAAAATTTGGTATATTTTTCACTACCTGGTGGAATCATCACCTATAATTACTGTAATAAACCACATAATTTGTATAGTCAAGACAGAATGTTATGACTAACCTTCATAATGGGAAATGGATCAGCTCACATTGAATAACTTCTTATGTGTAATAGCCATTGTGCTATGTTTGCTATCTACCCTACTTTATTTATCCCAATGATCTTATAAAGTAAGTACTATTTTGTATCTATCCCCTACTTAATTTATTTATTCCAATGATCTTATAAAGTAAGTACTGTTTTGTATCTATCCTAGAAGAAAAATTATTAAAATTTAGTTAATCCTAGTGTTCCTCTGACAATACTTATTTTCACCACTGTAGTGTTACATTATAACTCTTTATACTTCAGAAATAGTAGCCAACTGACCTCTGCATTTGAATTTCATTTCTTAGAAGAAAATGGAAGATTATTACAAAAAAGTGGAAGATAATACTAAGGAAATTTACTCATTGAAGAATCGTTTGGGAGAACATGATAGGAACAATAAAGAGCAAAAGCATTTCAAATAGTTTGTAAAAGGTGTGTGTGTGTGTGTGTGTGTGTGTATAACAGAAAGGGAAGAGAGAGGGATAGAGAACCTCATATGTGTTAGTTGAAGGAGTTTCGGTGGAGCTCTTGAGAAACTGGTGGTTATAATCTCCTTGGATATATTCACATACAATAAACAGTGGTTCTTGCATAGTGGAAACTCTTAAGAGAAGAGACTCATTGGCACTTGACTCCTAATTTTCTTCTCACTTCAAATTCTTGAAATACCTAACAATAAACTCCATGTTGTTCCACGCTATGTTGTAATTCCATTTCATTAATATCAATTAAAATTTACCGATTTCCTACCATAACAGTACAAGTCCAATAAAAACCTGGGGCACCTGGGTGGTTCAGTAGGTTAAGCATCTGCTTTCTGCTCAGGTCCTGAATTCCAGGTCCTAGGATCAAGCTCTGCATCAGCTCAGTGGGGAGCCTGCTTCTCCCTCTTCTTTTGCCCCCACCCCATGTTCCTGCACTTTCAATCTTTCTCTCTCAAATAAACAAAATCTTTATTAAAATGTCAGAAACTACCTCAGTTTATTTTAGCAGAGGGAATTTAATACACAGAATTACTGACTAAAAAAGGCAAAAAGAGAACACTAAGGTATGGCAATGGCAGCACCTGAAAGAAGCAGATTTCTATTGTAGGTATAGGGGAACAAAAGGCTGAGGGGTCCCCTGGGACAGAAACTCATAATTCTGCAAAACTGCTAGTGTCTCAGATGTTTGTGATGCTTTTTTCCTGAGCAGGAAAAAGGAGTCCCACAGACGAGAACCAAGGCAAGTGAAGAACTAGTGATGGCTGTTCTAGTGTTGATTTTTTTTGAGGGGTACAATAAGGCTCGTTCCGAAAGGACCAGAAAAATGCAAACAAGTCAGCTGTTGTTACTATAGAACTAACTGCTGCTGCTAGAGTGAAGCAGCATTGCTGGCAAGATTATGACAAAAATAGGGGCACCTGGGTGGCTCAGTGGTTGAGCATGTGCCTTTGGCTCAAGGTGTGGTCCCGGGGTCCTGGGATCGAATCTGGCATCAGGCTCCCCACAGGGAGACTGCTTCTCCCTCTGCCTATGTCTCTGCCTCTCTCTGTGTGTGTCTCTCATGAATAAATAAATAAAAACTTAAAAAAAAAGATTATGACAAGAATAGTTTCTTATTTTCCATTGTCAATGTAACGCATAATTACAAAGTTCCTGGCTTTGAACATCACAAGTCAATTACCTTGCGGTTCTAGAAGTCAGAAATCTAAAATGGGTCTTACTGTTGAAAATCAAGGTGTTAGCACAGTTGCACTCCTTCTGGAAGATCTATGTGAAAATCCACTTCCTTTCCATGACCGGTTTCTATAGGCCACCTGCATTCCTTGGACTGTCTCTCCTTTCTCCATCACCAAAGCCTATCAACCTCTCCTGCCGTCGCATCTCCACTCTCCCTTGGCTTCCATCGTGGCATCTTCTCCGATTCTGACTCTTTCTCTAATTTGAGGATGCTTGTGATGGTATTTGAGCTCATCAGGATAAACCAGGAAATTTTCCCACCTCAAAACCCTAAATGTAAACACATGTGCAAAATCTCTCTTGCCACATAAGGAAACATGTTCACAGAATTCAGTAATTAGAATATGGGCTTCCTTTGGGAGAGCAGGTCTGTCCACCACACATACAAAACGGACAAAACAACTAGCTAATAAACAAGAACAGGAATCCCAACAACAGGAAACAAACAAAACCCAGGAAGTCATTTCCTTCTCCAGCCTGACAACCCTGCTGCACAACCCCTACTGTTAGCAGCTGAAACAGGAACTCCTTGACAAAGAAGTGTTGTTTATAGATTCCCAGGCCTAGAATCATTGTTAAGCCGACAAAATAAGGGTGGATTTAAAGCTGAGAAACAACAGCTTAGTAAGTACTGTCACTTGGCATTGCTAGACAAAAGGGTATCAAACGCAGAAACGCACACACATACACGTGCATACACAATGCCTTCAAGAGACTTCAATTGTATCAAAGAAGTTAGGAAAGTACAAAAACAAATGCAGAAAAAACAGAAATTAGATAAATGATTCAATAGAGCATGTGAAAAAAATGTAAGGAGAGCAGAGAGAAGAGAAAAACTGATACAAAACAGTGGAAAAAATGTGTACTATAGAACAGGCAATATTGTCTTTTCTCTGGTCTTTGACCAAGAATAGGTATGCTATGTGAAATAAGTCAGGAGAATAGGAATATTTTGTAATTATTATTGTTTTTTAAATCCTTGTTAAATGCAAGTTAAGTATTTATCCCAATATTTTATGTTTTGATTTCTATTGACAATACTAGATACATGCTTTCCAAATACTTTTTGGAACATTTGGAAATGTACAATAAGTTGGATGCTTAATATAAATTTATGTGATGAATTTGAATCTTTAAACCTGGCATTATTTTTTTTAATTTTTAAAAAAGATTTTATTTATTTATTTGAGAGACAACATGAGCAGGAAGGTAGGCAGAGGTAGAGGGAGAGGGAGAAAGAGACTCCCCGCTGAGCAGGGAGCCTAATGTGGAACTCCATCCCAGGACCCTGAGGTCATGACCCAAGCCACTTAACCAACCAAGTCACCCAGGTGGTTGGTATTAGTATTTTAAAGACAAAATTTGGGAAGTAGATTCCTAAGGGCACATAAATGTGACAGATATTTTTTTTAGACTAGATGGGGTAACTGGGTGAGGGACATGAAGGAGGGCACCTGATGTTATGAGCACTGGGTGTTATATATACAACAAATGAATCCCTAAACTCTGCCTCTGAAACTAATAATACCTTATATGTTAATTGATTTTAAATAAAAAGAAAAAATAAAAATAAACTGCTACATTATCATTAAAAACAAGCATAAGAAATATCAGTAGTTGATGAAAAGAATGACAGGAAATTCCATGTTCAAAAGCTTACAGACATTATTTTCACTTTTTATATGGCTTATGTGTTTACTATACATGCATTTCCAAAATTTCTACATCTCACTAATGCACAATTGTAAGTAAAAGAAAGTAAAATATTCTTTTTTAAGATTTTATTTATTTATTCATGAGAGACACAGAGAGAGAGGGTGGCAGAGACACAGGCAAAGGGAGAAGCAGGCTCCATGCAGGAGCCTGACATGGGACTCGATCCCGGGTCTCCAGCATCAGGCCCTGGGCCAAAGGTGGCACTAAACCGCTGGGCCACTCAGGCTGCCCAAAATAAAGTGAAATTTTCTAAGATAATTTTTTTTTACAAATCTACATAACTTGAGGATAAAAATAATAGTTCTTTACCTTGAGCCTATTTTTATATGTATCACATAAATGATATATTCATACATGTTTATTATACATTTGTCAACTAATATAAACAACATATTTCAAAGTAGTGTTTATCTTTATTTGTTTAAAACTAAATACCTGCAAATAATACTCAAAATAATTATTTGGCATATTAAATTATAATCATTTATGTTTGATTATATATTTAATTTTTTAAAATTAGAAACATAACATAGAAACACAAAAACAGGGGCAGCCCAGCGGCTTAGGACCTGCCTTCGGCCTGGGGCCTGATCCTGGAGACCCGGGATCGAGTCCCACGTCGGGCTCCCTGCATGGAGCCTGCTTCTCCCTCTGCCTGTGTCTCTGCCTCTCTCTCTCTCTCTCAGTCTCACTCTCTCTGTGTCTCTCATGAATAAATAAATAAAATCTTAAAAAAAAAAAAAAAGAAACACAAAAACAGACATGTAAATCTCCATTTTCCCATGAATTTCCATTCTCCCATACCTTTCAATTGTAAATTCCCTTCCACAGTGCCAAAATTAACATTGATTTTTTTTTTTTTTTTTGGATATTAGTTTGATGCAAATTTTTGTTGTGCAAGCACGGATTCCCTCACCTTGGGTTTAGTTTTACCTGTGTGTTTTTTTTTGTTTGTTTTTTTGTTTTTTTAATGTTAGATTTATACAAAGAGAATCCTACATAGTATATACTTTCTAAGGCTAGGTTCTTTCACTGAGCAGTTTTTTCTAAGAGTTATCCTTGTTGTGTGTGGCCAGAGTCCACTAATTTCCCTTGATGGAATGTGTTTTGTTACATGATTAAAAATGAAATATTTTATAAACATGCAATTTTCTGCATGAAGAAAAGTACTCTTATAACAAAAAATCTTTCAAATGCCATGGCCCATATATACATACAAGTATTTTTTTTTCTAGGTTCATATATGATATGACTCTTCAAATGTATTAGATAATGCCAATTTTATTCAAGGTCTCAGTACAAAGTTCCACTCCTACAAGCATGGATAAGAGTTTTCCTTGTTTCACCTTATCAGTATTCTAACTTAGAAGAAAAAGAATATTTGAGTGCTGTGGCATATCACTATTGTTTTCTTTTATGTACCACTTGTCACTAATAAAGTTGACTGCTGGTTCATATTTTTAATGTGTTGCTGTGTAGGGTTTTGTGACATTTTATTTTATCCATATTCTGTTGCTCTGTTGCTGGTCTGTTTAGTCTTTTTTTTTTTTTTTTTTTTAAGATTTTTTACTCATTTACTCATGAGAGACCCACAGAGAGGCGGAGACACAGGCAGAGGGAGAAGCAGGCTCCATGCAGGGAGCCGGATGGGGGACTCGATCCCGGACTCCAGGACCACGCCCTGGGCAGAAGGCAGGTGCTAACCTGTTGAGTCACCCAGGGGTTCCCTGTTTAGTCTTTGAATGTTGTCTTTTTAAAAGTAGAATTTCTAAGGTAATTATCTGGGTAATTCAGTTGGTTAAATGTCTGACTCTTGTTTCAACTCAAGTTATGATTTCAGGGTCATGATGTATAGGCAATCTGTTATATGAAAAAAAATATAATTATACAAAAGAGACTCTTCAAAATACCTTAATTATTGGCTTTTTTCTTAGTTTTCATACATTTACTTCATAAACTTGATATAAAATAAATGGGTTAAAATAAAATAAAAATAGGGTTCAGGCTCATAAAATCGGACTGTGTCCAATGATTCTATCAAGTTACTCAAGGGAAAAATAAAATCTGATAAAAATTGGTATCCAATAATTTAATGTAGCATTCTAAACACTTTATTGGGACTTGATATTGTTAGTGTGCAAGCTGTTGTGCTGACATTTGATTATATTTTTATATTACTGTGAAACTAAACATGACAGGATTTACTTTCCAGTTTGTTTTTCACTTCCAAGGTCATTTAAGCCTTCGTGGTATACCAGAAAGAATGTTCTGTGTCATGTATTACTAAATAAAATCTTACAGCATAACTAATTATTTGTCTCATTACGTGTCCTGTCACTTATTTTTTTTTGATATTGTATTAGATAATAAAAATAGACTAATGCTAGCCTGTGTATTTTAAGATTAATATATCCAAATATAAAACATTTGTAGCTTGATATTTAAAGATATTGGAAATATATATGCATACATATGTACAGATATGAGATTATAAATATTTCTCTATGCACACATATATATATGTATTCATTTAAAATGGTAACTCTATCTCATAATATTTAACTTTACAAATAGGACAGCATTATATTTTCCTAAAGATATAAAGCAACTATTAATGCAAATTCTAACCTTGTACTTTTTATTTCTATTATTAACATTTTGCTTTGCATTCAAATGGCTGTGTATTTTCAATAATCTAAACCAAGGAGTAACATTTCCCCACAAAAATTGTGATAACAGGGATCCCTGGGTGGCGCAGCAGTTTGGCACCTGCCTTTGGCCCAGGGCGCGATCCTGGAGACCCGGGACCGAATCTCTCGTCGGGCTCCCGGTGCATGGAGCCTGCTTCTCCCTCTGCCTGTGTCTATGACTCTCTCTCTCTCTCTCTCTCTCTGTGTGACTATCATAAATAAATAAAATTTTTAAAAAAAGTGTGATAACAGAAAAGGCTAAATCAAATTCTTAAAAATATCAGTCGTAAAAAATCTATGTACCTTACTTGAGATAAATGTTAGTTTACCCTAAAATTTCCAATCATAAAACTATCCAGATAGTTTGATATATGAAATTTTATTTTTAATTTTTGGCACTTACATTTACTAGAAGGACTTACATTGTTATTGTTATTTTTTTTAAAGGTTTATTTATTCTAGAGAAAGAGGGATAGAGAGAATGCACCAGTTGGGTGAGGGGCAGAAGGATAGAATCTGGAGCAGACTCCCTGTGAAGCATGAAGCCTGGATGATGTAGGACTCGATCTCATGATCCATGAGATCATGACCTGAGCAAAATCATGAGTGGGACACTTAACCAACTGAGCCACCCAGGCATCTCTGCTATTATTTTTCATATTCTATCATCATAATGTGGTATTCTAAATTAAAATTATACATTTGGGAGGAAAATTAAGTATCTGTGTCTGACTTTCCAATCTTCAAGATCTATTTCTGCGTTTGATTGTTTTGGTTTATGTAATAAACTATCAAGCACATCAACTGACCCAGAGAAGCTTGGAAAACCTCTGTCAGCAGAGCAAAGTGGGCTTGCAAAAATTACCGCAGCAAGGGAGATCGCAATCTTGGCAATCTTAGTAGTTTCTCAAATGAAGTAAGTTAAGAAAGGCTGTTTATTGGAGTTTGAGCTCTGAGCAAGACTGGTTAAGAAAAACCTTTCCAGGAGAGGTTTAAGATTAGAGAAAGTTCATATTATTACTGGGAATGATAAGATGAGGGTTTCATTGTGAACCTTGAGTAATCTGTTATGATAAGAGAACTGTTTGTTCAGATGTGAAAAAATTTGCCAGGATTAACCACTTTGCACAAATTTGTAGAAGTAAATAGTGAAGTTCTTTATTGGTTTGGTGTCTCATGTTCTGAGCAAGAATTTCCTGGAGCCAACAGTTAAATTATGTTGATCCAAGTGGTCTCATTTTCAGTTCCAATAATTGATTTGAAGCAGGCATTCTCAATTGCCTGCCTCTCCAACTTGAGGGAGCACAGATTTGCCTGGTGACCTCACACCTCTTGTAGATCTAAGAAGAGTTGATTTTTTGGTTTGTACGTGTTCAACTCTTACTTGATGATTAGCATGGAGAACCAACTTCCAAGTTTCTTACATGAGAGACTGGAAACCAGAAATTTAGATAAGGTTTATGTCAAAATCTGGGGTGTTGGAATTTTCTAACTAACATGACACACCCACACTTATTTCCTAATTGAAATGATGTCAGATCTTACTTAAGTGAAGTTATACATGCTCTTACACCAAATTCTGGGAAAGGATGGCTTAGGTAATTTGCTATCTCACAGATCTTCCAAGCTTTGTATAGATGAATAATAGTGAATCTACTCCAAACGGAATAGTAGTTATGAAACCAGCCTAATGGACAAAGAAGACAACTGAAAAAGTTCATTATTTTGCATTTCTTTTTTTAAGATTTTATTTTTTTCATGACAGACACAGAGAGAGAGGCAAAGACATAGGCAGAGGGAGAAGCAGGCTCCATGCAGGAAGCCTGATGCAGTAGTTAGTCCCAGGATCCCAGGATCATGACTGAGACAAAGGTGGATGCTCAACCACTGAGCCACCCAGGTGTTCCTTCTTTATTTTTTTAAGAGAGAGAAAGAGAGTGCATGCATGAGCGAGGTGGGGAAAGGAGCAGAGGGCGAGGTAGAGAATCCAAGCAGGTTCCACAAACCAGAAGGAGCCTGATGCAGGGCTCCATTCCAGGATGCTGAGAACATGACCCCAGCCAAAATCAAGAGTTCGACACTTAACAGACAGAGCCAACCAGTCACCTCTGTCTTGCATTTCTTAATTAACCTGTATGTAAGTAAGAAAGGAGGGAAAATATGTTCAAAAAATAAGATTCAAGCAAATCTTATGATTGAGCTGGCATCCAAATCACTTGAATAATTTATTTGTATTTATTTTGAACTTTATGGGATTTCCCTTCAAGTTTATGCTCTTAACATGAGCTTTTATTTTTATTTTATTTTATTTTTTGTAATGAAGAACATTTGGTAACATTTGAATAAGTTGCTTTTTGTCTTAGTCCATTCAGGCTGCTATAACAAAATGCCATAAAATGGGTGACTTAAAAACAGCAGAAATTAATTTCTCACATTTCAGAAGTCTGGAAGTCCCATTCTGGAAGTCTGAGTCTATATGATCAGGTGAGAACCCTTTTCTAGGTTTCAAATTTCCAGTTGTATCTTCACATGGGGAAAGGGCTGGGGAGCTCTTCAGATTCTTTTTTATAAGAGCACTAATCCCCTCATGAGAACTCCATCCTCATGACCCCATTAACTCCCAGAGACCTTACCTATTCACACTACTTTTTTTTAAAGATTTTATTTATTTATTCATGAGAGACACTCAGAGAGAGAGAGAGAGAGGCAGAGACACAGGCAGAGGGAGAAGCAGGTTCCATGCAGGGAGCCTGATGTGGGACTCGATCCTGGGACTCCAGGATCATGTCCTGGGCCAAAGGCAGGTGCTAAACCACTGAGCCACCTGGGCTGCCCACACTACTAACTTCTGAGAGTTAGTTTCGACATATGAATTTTGGGGAGATACAGTCATTTAAGTCATAGCACCTCACCTCCTTTGCTCTACTTCTGCTGTCGATATTCGGCTATAATCCTCTGGCTTGCTTAAATTTCTTAATACATCATTTTTATTAACAGATTTATTTCCCATACCACATTTATTTCCTAATCACGTCTAAAAAAGGTGATTGTTAGAACTTAAAATATGCTGAAGATACTCCACAGCAACTGATGAAAATACTTATGTAAAGCTTAGCCGCCCCTTCCTTTCCTGTTCTGAATGACATCAATAGTTAGGTAGGGTAAAGCAGGCTTCCTGGTAAGTTTGGTTTTGTCACACTCTGACCATAGACCACCAGGAACCACAATCACAAGGCTGTACACGCTACTGTGAGTTTCTAAACTCAAGTACCCTCAGGCACCATGCTTCTGCAAGGAAGAGAGTTTACCTAGATTTTGTCACAACATCACTTCATTGTTCTGTCCTCTCTCATGACCTCACTGCTATAAATTAGGCTGTAAATATAATTGAAAATGCTGAAGACGCCCAGTTTTTTTTTTTTTTATTCTCTGAGCTCATTCCCTGAACTGCAGCCCTGAAATATATATCCCAAGCTCTTTACTTGGTAGCTAATAGGATTTTCTAGGTTAAAACATCCTGAACCTATGTTTTACACACAATTTTTGATGAAATCGGTTTCTCTCAGTTTTCCCTACCAGTTAAATATTTTTTACCAGTTTTCACTAAGATGTATGGCCCTTATAGTCTGAGAACAGTAAATAAATGACAATGGATTATAATTATTCATATCATAATCATATTTCCTGTTAGTTTTTTAAGTCTTTAGTTGTAAACATATTTACAACACTAGGAAATTCTTACTATATCATGTAAACAATAGTCTTCCATTAATGGGATTTCATAAAGAAAATAATGGGAATTCAAATCTTAAGGGCTTGTCTTAGAGGTCAGTGTTAAACTGCACATACAGCTAATTTAACTATTTGATTAAATTATCTGACCAATCCACTAATGACACCAATTAGGTTGTTGGATGATAATCTTTCATGAAAAAGATGCAATTATGACATGTGAAAAAATATTACAGTTTTTGGAAACTTCGTGCCTGAAACATTATCTATCTTCTATCTTGGAAGAACAGGTGAAATATAATTATTTTTTTAATCTAAAATAAAGCTAGAGGTGCCAACACGCATAAGAAATGTAGATTAAGGCAAATGCTACTTGAGAGAACTTTCAAATACCCTAACAGTTCATGCGCACACATTATACAACTTTATTCACACAAGAGATCTTTAAGCAAAAAAGTATGTGGAACATCCCCAAATAGATATAAGGAGAATAAGATCAGAACAGTTGTTCAACTAGCTTTCTTCATTGAGTAATTGGTTTAGCATGTAATTTAGCCTAGGCCTCTGACTCTCAAAGTACTGCTCCTCCTTCTCTACTGCAACTGTTAAGCCAGTCTTCCACAAGAGAAATGTCCCTGTTGATACATACAACTTGGATGGATTTCAGAGACGTTGTGCTGAATCAAAGAAGCCAGTGTCAAGAACGATTCCATTTATCTGACACTCTCAAAACACCAACACTCTAGGGACAGAGAAGAGATCAGTGGTTACCAGGGTTTGGGAATAAGGGCAGCAGAGGGGGACTGTTTCTGGCAATGGAACCATTCTGGATCGTGATTGTGGCAGTGGTAAATGCAATTTTCATGCCAGAATCCAAGAAACTATACACAGAAAGTCCATTTTAGTCTATGCTAATTAAAAAAAAGATTTTCTTAGGCAAGGAAATAAAGGAACAGGCAACTGAGGAGGATTACATGTCTGACCCCTTGTAGGAACGTGGCCATGGTCTTGTCGTCACCTGCATATTTGCCACTCTGCAGGACTTGCTCTTCTTGGCTGAATCTCAGAGGCAGCCTCCTCTTACCTCTGTACTCAGCGCACCGGTTTCTCCACCCCAACAACTATAACGGATTGTCCAGTTTATATCTGAGCAAATGTGTATGCCTTCTATGGAACTTCTTCCCTGCAGCTTCCAAAATTAGAGGAATCTGATTTTGCTCTCTGATAATAAAATAAAGCCACCACCCCCCCCAAAAGGAAATGTCCCAGTGAGGTCTTTTCTAAAGAAAGCACTTAAGGAATTTCACTGTATTAAATCTACTGAGAAAGACATGAGCTCAGAACAAAAATCTCTAGAAGCCAAAATAATAATAATAATAAGTATAAACTACTTCAAAGGAGATGTTTAACCTCACACTGTGAAAATATAAAGCAGCTATTCAGAAAGGAAAATACTCAAAGGAAAATGCAGAAACTTACCAAAAATTAGGAGTCACTATAGAACGTATTAGCATTTAAAGAAGTGTGGAATCTATTGTAACAGATGGAATTATATAATATGAAGCAATTCTGTGTGGCTCTGATACATCGAAAGAATGCAAATCTGGAAAATCTGACTGTAAAACATATACAAATATAAGTATAAATCAAGTACTAAATGACTACTGTGTGTAATATGCTATTAGATTCAAATTTATTTTTAAACTTTTGCCAGTTTTACTTACTGTATTTGAACTTACATATATGTCAGACTAAACTATTCAAGAATGACGCTATCCAATAGGACTTTCTGCAATGACAAAAATGTTCCTTTTCCAAATGATAGCCACTTGCCACGTATGACTATCGAGCACTTGAAATGTCACTATTGTTACTGAGATCAGAATTTAAATTATTTAATTTAAATTAGTTTAAATTTAAATAGTCACATGTAGTTAGTGGCCATCATATTGAAAGGGAGGTTCTTGTACAACATGAAACAAAAATTGAGGGCTCCACATTAAGCTATTAGTTTATATTTTTTCTCCTTATTTTAACAAAATCACAAGTAAATTACTTTTTAGAAAATGGAAAAATTGATTGATTTAGTCCATTTAGAAAGCCACATGTTTTTGGTTTAAGCCAGGCTATATTTGCTAACAAACAAATATGTATACAATGGGAATAGTTTTGTTTTTGTGCTTTTTAATCATTGAAAAGAACTGGTGAACTTCACTGGCATGTAACATTTCCAAATGTATTTCCATACATTCATTTCCACCTGTATATGAATTGTAATTTTAAGAACTGGTTGTTAATTATGTTTTTTTTATTTACTTGGTTAGGTTTACTTGGCTATTTTTATTTAAAAAAGACAATTAAACGGAAAAGTTAATGCAATAGCAACTACGTATATAGAGGCTAGTTCAACTAAGATAAAAAGTTTTTAATTCTTCACAAACCATATTTTTAATTCCCCACAGCATCCTGAAAAGAGGTTATGCCCTACATAAATTCCAATAACATGTTAAATGCCTAGCAGAAACCAGCACATTTTTGATGCTCAATATATGTTTCCCTACCCTCTATTCCTTTTTTCTCAATATCAAGAAAAATTCAAAACAGTAGTTGATAGATGTTGTAAGATTATAAAGAAAATACTGACTTCAATAACATGAAATGAATTAAAGAATATAACAAATGTCTAAGCAGGAATGGGACCAAAATAGAAATTTGTCTTTGTTTTTCTTTTTGTAAAAGTGAATCCAGAATAAGCCTGTTAGTTAGCCTAATAATATAAATTTTATGATTATTATGAAAATATAGGGTCTGTTTTATTGTAACCATAATCTTTACTGTGGTAGGATTTCATCCCAGAAATATTGGGGGAATACAAGAACATCCCACTGCTAAATATTCCTAATAAAATTTGAGTAATAATAAATACAAGCTCCAGAGAGGTTTTCTTTTCTATTAACAGTGATTAGATAAAGCAGATTATCTAAAGAATTTTAATGAATAAATTGGAATCAAATCAAAAAAGAAAAGAATATACATATGCTTTTTAATATTTTCATTAGTTTTGCCTTTTCTTTTAAAATAAAGTTTTTAAATGTAAGACAACTTAAAGTCAAATTTTTTAGAGCTTGTGACTCTTTAATGATGACTAATTTAGGTAGTTATCGAAACTCACTTAAGACAGCCCTAGTTTTAGATATGAGGGCGACTTGAAATGGCAATTTTCTTTTTCATCTATCAATGCCATATATTGTAAGCATTCTTAAATGACATTTAAACCTGGCTCAGTCATCTAAACAATAAAAGCCATGCATGCTCTGCTTGGTTAATAACTCTTACTTTTATAGAAATAATATCAAAAGGCAACTCCATAGTGTATTAAGGTTTTAAAAATAACCAGTATTTACTCATCGGTATTTATCTTCTTAATGGAATGGCATTTCATTCGCATCATCCCAAAAGTCTCATGTTTAAAGGTATTTATGGAGAATGCAAGGAAGATTATTGTCTGATGCTAACACCAATTTTCAGATATTAGATTTTTTTAATTATGAAAGAGAAAATAATTTTACCTCCTCCCTTAGATGTATTTTTGTACTAAAACCAAGCAGTAGAAAATTGGTTGATGAGAATTAATGTGTTTTTTAAGGCAAACTAATTTTAGGTTTTATAAATGATTGATGAGTAATTTTTCAAATAACTGGCAGTTGAAGTTCACCCATTAGTAAACCTTTCGGGATAATGTAAGGAGACTGACTTCCAGAGCACTGTGTGGAGGACCACCTTTTCTCCTGCACAGCTCTGAGTAATAGAGGGAGAAAGATGGAAATCTCATCTCTCTTTCTAGGTATTAGAGTTTCAAATTTTCTTTCTTTTTTTTTTTTAAGATTTTACTTATTTATTCATGTGAGACACACAGAGAGAGGCAGAGACTTAGGAAGAGGGAGAAGCAGGCTCCCCGGGGGAGCCCAAAGTAGGACTCAATCCCAGGATCCCAGGGATCATGACCTGAGCCAAAGGCAGCCGCTCAACCACTGAGCCACCCAGGTGCCCCCAGCTTCAAACTTCCACTTTTTAAATCTTTTCACATATCTATTTAAGAGAGAAAGTTTAACCTTCAGTGGCTTTTATTTTAATTGTGTTTCTTTTCATTTCACGCATGCATAAGAGTGTTTTGGAGACACAAATAAGAGCTAAATTTCAATATTTAGTCTATGTAAACAGAATAAATTATCTAATAATTAAAATACACAAAACAAGTGAAAAATATATCATTATATATGCTCTTTTGTCCTAAAGTTAAATATATATTTTATATTAAATAACCTGAGACTAATAATAGATATAAAATACTACATTTCAGGTGATTAATGAAGATGCTCAAAGATTAAGATAAGGATGCATCTACTATTCCTCCACTACACACACGTAATTTATTGTTATTTACTATAGACAGTGAATATTTATTGTTATTTACTATAGACAGTGAAATAAAGTCCTAGGTATTTTACTTTTTCAGATGGAAAATGGCAGAAATTGGAGGCACATTGTTTTAGGTAAGGAAAGAAAGAACTGCTATCCAGAAACCTTTGATATACCAAGATTGGTTCCAATAATTGAACATAAGTGAACAGAGAAAAATGTGAAATATTTTCACTGTCTCACAATGGTTAAGCATTAGCATAATATGAAGTTTTATTATTATTTTAATTATGAGAGTAATCAATAAATAGTTTAAAGATTCCACTAAAGAAAATTCTATAAAACACAGAACAACTTGTCCTCTCACCACAGAATATCTGTGTGTCCATGAATAGATAGAGTTTAGATATATCAATATAAGCTTAGATATGTCAATATATATCAATATATCAATATCAATATAGACATATCAATACAAAATACAATTGGTGTATGCACAGTATAAGATGTATATTGATATATATAGATATATAAAACTTTAAATATTGTGAGATAGATAATTATGGAACTTCATGGCACATAATTTACATTCAATCTATTTCATAGGAAAAGGGAACAAAATAGTTCCTAGTGTTTCAAATTCTGATGATCTTCCTTTCATTACTATAACTTAAAGATATTTCATATAATCACACAGAATTCTACTTCATAATTTGTAATGCTTTTGAAGTAATGGAAAGAATCCTTTCATTAAATGAGACTCACGAGAATCGTATTTTATACAATATAAAGCTTATAAACAATTTCAAGGATAAAATTCATGTCACAGTGCAGGTGAAGCAGGGAATTCATTCAGGATTGCTAACACCACCACACCAGGTGCTCTCTCACTGCAGTAGGATTCACTCTGGCCCAAATTTAACATATGATTTCATGAAGTGATACCTGCAATTATATCACTCATACAGATGAGAGCTGTTTTAATGCTGAAAAAGTTCTATTACAGTAAATTTTCCAGGAAACTATGCCCCACAAATCCATAAATATTTTTTAGATTTCAATTATTATTATTATTATTATTATTATCATTAGTAATCCTTTTTTTATTATCATTAGTAATCCTAAACAAATCAAGTACATCTGGTGAAAATTATTCCGTGGTTAAGGATTCTCTTACCAGAAATACCATCAATATGTTTGTCAGAAAGTCTGTCATTAGCATGTACATAAAGATATCTGAACAAGTCATCTTTCTTATTAATTGTTCAGGGTTGTACAGATTAGAGAAACAAAAAAAGTTCAAAATATTCAGGATATAAGTAACTAATATTTATCTAATTTTCTTGTATGGCATAGGACAAAAGAGGATGGGATTTTAGAAATTTCCATAGACAAATATACACAAAGCAATTGGAAGTTGGTTCTAGGAGTGCCACTAAAAGGCCAAAATTTGAATAAACAGAGCCAGGCATCATATACATTACTCAGATAATGCTAAGGTGATTTTTCAGTAACATCAATAAAGAAGAATCATACTCCTTCCCTCTACTCATACTCCCCAACCCCCTTATTTGTTGAATCCAATGGGGAGTCAGCTGGCAAGTAGAAATGCAAAATATAGTTTGCAGAGTCTCAGCCACCTTATCTCTGAGCACGATATAGAATAATACATTTGAGAATGCATCTCACATGTGTACAAAACACTCAAAGAAGCTATGATGAAGGCAAAAAGTCCAAACTGTTACTGGAACTGCTGCCCCCCAAAAAGAGTTTGCTGTTAAATTACAGTTAGGATAACTGCCTATAAAACAGAAGCAACACTTCTCAGAAGAAAACAAGAATAGAGCCTAAAATCTCCACAATTCAACATTCATAATATCTAGGGAATAATCCCAAATTAACCAACACACAAAGAACCAAGAAAACAAAACACATTCTCAAGAGAAATAAAAACTCAACCAAGTGTGATTCTGCTATGAACCTACCGTTGAATTCAAGGGGACAGTATTTTAAAGAGGTTCTTATGTTTACTTTCAATTATGTAAAGCGAAGTATGAAAATAGTGAAAATATATTATACATATATAAGCATATATTTTATACATATGTGTGTGTATATTCTCAAGAAAAAATAAAATTCACATAAAAACAGAAATTCAAGAAATCTAAATGAAAATAATTGAAACAAGATAACCACCGGATAAACTTAATAGCTGAATCAAGATGAAATAGTATGTGAATTTAAAGATAGATTAATAAAAATAATTCAATCTTAAGAATAGAGAGGGAAAAAAAAGAGTGTAAAAGATAAGTAGACCCCAGAGATCTATTAAATAATACAAACTATTGAAAGCCAAAGATAAAGCAAAAAATCTTAATAGTTGGATTAGAAAAAAACAACCATTGCATACAAGAGTGCAATGATGAGACTAATAATTGGAGTCTCATGAGAAACCATGAAAGTCACAACAAAGTTGAATAACATTTTTAAAGTGCTTGAAGGAAAAAAAAAAAAAAAAACAGAATAAACCAACAAAAAGTCCCCCAAAATCCTGGTCATACCAGCCAAAGGACAAAGGAAAGGGGCAGCCATGAAGACAGAAAATTTTCACATAATCACTTTTTAATGTCAATTGAATACCACAGTTTTTTCTGTGATGTTTCCCACTGGAAATCATGCATCATACTAAAACCAGAAACCTCTCAAACTAAATAGAAACAGATAATAGATAATAAATATAATAATTGCAGTGAAGTTGAATAAATGAAGAAACTAAATTAAGGCTTTTCGGAAAAGGAGTGTTACATCCTGACTAGAAATTCCAATGGCAGAACAGAAGCAGCTCCATTTCACTCAAAGAATTTACCATGAACAAGACTGAACAAACATGAATGAGAAAGAGTATGAAAGACTAATGAGGCTTGTTTTGTTTATTTTTCTTTTTTTTTTAACCTAGCTAGAGGACATTTTTAGAGATGAGGTATATGTGATGAAAAGTAAGTTGGTAAAATGGACTGGAACCAACTGAGATTCTATATGGAAGGTCATCCTTAGGAAAACCATAGGGAAGCAGTGAACCATCTAACTGTTGGAAGCAGGAAAGGAGTTCATTATTCAAATGGGTGTTTTAGAAAGATGACTCTGGCAAGAATGGAGAATATAGATTGGACGGCAACATGCTAAGTTCAACAAAGGGGGTTATCCTCTGCTAATATAGTGAGAACTGATAAAGGGAAAAGCCATGGTAATGTGTGTTAGGGATGGAAAAGAGGGAACATTCTCACCCGTATTTTATTTAAGCTGTTGGTGCCTAGTGCCTACAATCTTGATGAAGCAGAGTCTTTTGGGGAAATAAGTGTTTTGACACAGACATGATATACTTCCAAATAAGATGTGTTTTCTCCATGGACTTTTCAGTAGTTATCAGGACATTGTTCCATTCCTGGCTGTCTCTTCAAAAACTCACCCCTGGGCACCTGAGTGGCATAGTTGGTTAAGCATTCGACTCCTGATTGTGGCTCAGGTCAGGATTTCAGGGTCATGGGTTCGAGCCCCAAGTTGGCCTCTGCCCTCAGCACAGGGTTGGCTTGGGATTCTCTCTCCTTCTTCCTCTACCCCTCCCACCTGTGCTCTGTCTGTCATAAATAAAATAAAATAAAATAAAATAAAATAAAATAAAATAAAATTAAATTAAATTAAATTAAATTAAATTAAATTAAATAATTAAATTAAAAAAAAAAGACTCACCCCTTGGTTTGGGGTTGTAGGCTCCACTGTGAAAAGATGATTCCTAGGGAAGGCTAGGTGGCTTAGGAGTTGGGCATTTGCCTTCAGCTCAGGGTGTAATCCTGGGATCTGGGATCGAGTTCTGTATCGGGCTCCTTGTGAGGAGCCTACTTCTCTCTCTGCCTATGTTTCTGTCTATCTCTCTCTCTGTGTGTGTCTCTCATGATTAAATAAATAAATCTTAAAAAAAAAAAAAAAGTTCCTAGATCTAGGGAATCAGTTGCCTTTCACCAGACAAAAAAGCAAGTGAAATCTCCATCTCATTTCAGGCAGTTTGACCTGGACTGAGTCTTCTTGACACCTTTTGCCTCCCATGAAAATTCTTTTGATTTACTGGAAATATGCTTTACGTTATCTTCTTACCACTACTCCACTTCTCATATGTTCTCAAGTGTTTGAAAACAAATGGCGAAGAGTGCCCTACCTGTAAGGCTTCACCACTGGGAAAACCTTTGCTTGAGAAACCAGGGGCAGCAGCTTTTGAAGTTCACAGCTCAGGACTTAACATAAAGTGGACTTGGCAGGATTTTGCATGGGAGTGGAAGAATCAAACTTACTGGCCCATGTGAAATTTGATTAACTGAAATCTCATCAGTCCTCTTGCTGACCACATCCCCAGAAACAGGCAGCTGGGCTCCTGGGCAGCTAGGTGACCAAGCAGAACTGAGCCAGCTGTCAGCTTGTTTGTGAAGGGGAACCTCCAGAGTGGAGCAGAGATAGCTCTCTAAACAAATGCAGCCGTGCCTCAGACTGCACATCCAGCCTTAACCATTCCATGAGCTGGTATCTCTTTGACCTCCTATTCAATATTTTAACATCTAATAGGTGCATTTTGATCTGGAAAAGGAGATTGACATTGTTAACTTAATTTTCAGAGAATTTGGAATGATAACTTCTACAGCATTTAGAAATGGAACACATATAACACAGAGAGCTTTAATAATAACCTCTCGTCCCATTCAGAATGGCCTCAGAAAGATCATTCTGAGCCTACACTTCATTTTGACAGCCAAATCACAGGTGCAAATAATTAGAATGGGGATGTGGATACGTGGCACCTAGCAATATTTATCAAAGGGCTTTAAAAGGATGACTGTTTCAAACCAGAGCCTGTTTGAATAGTTAGTCAACAATGAAAGGATCATTTTAAAGATGGTTAAACTTAACCCCTAAAGTCACATTTTCAATTACCGTGGCTTATTTGGAGGAAAAGAAATTATTCAGTGTGAGTCATTATCTTTATTTCAATAAGACTTCTTTCTTCCCCTGAATCTAATCAAGTCTCTTAAAAATTACAGCATAAAACACATAAAATTAGAAGAGGATTAAACTTCATGGAGTTTTCAGTACTGGTTTTTATGATAAGTAGTTTCCATATTATATTTAAATTGGTTTGCATTTCTTTAAGGGATCATTAACATGCTGAGAGCCAAATCATGGGGTCATAAACAGTCACTGCGACTTTTACTAGTTGCTAATGATGCAACCATTATAACATTTTTCTAATCAACACTTGGAGGAAAAGTCATTATCATAAACTCAAAGCCAACTGATTTAGTAGCTATTTTCACATGAAATACAGCAAAAATATAATTTCATATAGCACACTTTATATTGTGGCATAGTATATGGCCTCTTATTCAAAGATAATTGAAACAAAATGGGCTTGATCTATTCACTTCAGGATTCACAAATATAATTTATAAAAACCAGGAAGCAAGAGTATAGCTAAAAGATAAGGTTCCAAATCCAATATTAAAAATTCTGTTACATTATTTTTACTAATTTTGCAATGGATTGGTTGTCTCATATAGATTTGCAAATGTGAGATAGTAAGAAGAGTTGGTTTTGTTTGGCTTCTTATTTAGGGCAAATTTAAATGATCATTTCACATATTCAAAATATTCCTATTTTGGGATATCAACTGTATATGTTTTATACAACAATTCGGCGGGAACTTATATGCTGCCAAATTACATGGTTTCCTAATCGTTTCATATGTCATTTAACCAACAACATTAAGAGCTAACACCTATTTAATACTTCTCATATCAAGCACTATTCAACATTTTGAGTGTGTGCAATTGTGTGTGTGTATGTATGTATGTTTGTGTGTGTGTTTTAATCACATTTAATCCACACAAAAACCTAATGAGGTAGGTCATGATCTTGCTATTATTCTAATTTTATAGAATTAAAAACTGAAATACAGAAATGTTGGTAACTTGCCAGCCACTTCTCAGATAGTAAATGGTAGAGCAAAACTCCAAACCAGTCAGTCTGACTATAGCCAAAGAATCTTCTTATTCAGCTAATTAAGAGTGGAAATTCTCTTCCTCCTTACTAGCAATTTGTTGATCAGTGAATATATACGGGAGAGTCTAATTTAGGCTCAGATCAGCAGTCCTTGTCTTTTGCTCTTGCTCTCTTGGGAGCAAACTTCTTAGCATTACTTTGAACTTCCAGGAATGGACATTTTCTAGATATTTAAACAATATTAAAGTTTTCAATAAAATTTTAGAAACCATCTCTATTATTTGTAAAATGAATGCATTAAAAATAGTAAATAATAAATAGGAAGGGACTTTCAAAGAAGAAAATAAAGTAATATGGAAGACCTAACTATTTTACAATGGTTAGAAGTGGACCACAAACTTGGCTAAAAAGACAGAATCAAATATAAACAGATATAAGATTCTTACTCAGGGTGATGGACAAGAACAAGGAGTGCTGGACATCAATACAATAATGGTAGAATAGTTCAATAACCCAGTTCAACAACGAAAAGAAAATCCATAGGAAAAAAAATCTATAAAGGGACAGCAGACTTGAACAACACTATAGATCAAATGGAACTGACAGACACATACATACACACAGATATAGACACACATAAACATACATATATAATTCTAGAAAATACAAAGTAATCTATGGTGACAGAAAGTAGAACTTTGGATGACTGAATGCCTGAGATAAAGAAAATGTTAGATTACTAGGAGACCTGAGGAAATATTTTTGAGTGAAGTAATTTTGTTATTTTAATTCTGGTGCTGATCCAAAGTTGTACACTGTGTCAAAACTGAGCCAATTTAGTATTTAATTTGCTATTTATTGTGGTTAAATTGTTAACTCAACAAAATGAAAAAATAAGAAAATGTGTAATTGCCCGCAAAATATGTTTTATTTGCAGGTGATAGTAACTATACAGGAAGTCCATGAAAATAAAAACATGGGAATATATGAAAAGTAATTATTGTAGGTTTATACACTATTTATATTTTTATTGCAATCATTTGTCAGTATACTTGTGTTACCTCTGTAATTGTCTGACATACTAAAAATATGTAGCATAAAATTACTCCAACTAGAGAAAGGGAAGGTAAAAAGAAGTTGGTTAAAATAATTTTTAGCATCTTGTAATTCCATGCTTTTAATTAAAAAAGAGGAAATAATAACTTTAAGTGGCAAAAGAAAATAAGGCTGTTAGGGGTATAAAATTTAGCTAATTTTATGTGAAGATGTGATAGGATCAAGAATCAAATTTTTAGTAACACATTCCTCTAAGACACATTATGTAAAAGTAGTAATACAGAATTACAAATTTCATAAATTGGACTAACAGTTTAAGCTTCCCAGGGGTGATGTAGTTGTAAGGAATAGAAGTAATTCTAAAGAATATAGAGAGAGCTCACAAAAGAGAAAGTGTAATCATATTCCTAATTGGCCAACAGTATTTTTGTCTGGCAGGAAGTAGCAACTGGAATTAGGGATATTCAAAAAGAGAACACTTAGAATCCAGGTAAAGAAGTGGTTATCGAATGTAATGGGTGGTAGCAGAAATGAAAAAAGAATACATCTTTATCCAAAAAACATCATGAAAAATAAAATATGTTTGGTCAACACATGGACAAATATCTCCTAGAGTATTTAAAATATGACTTCATCCAGAACACCTTAAAAATATACAGGCCAAGAATAAGACTATAACCATCTTTAAAGTTTATTTCTTTGCAGGCTTAAAGAATTTCTCAGAAATTTTATTTTCTTATCAGGGTAATAGGGAGAATAAAGAGAAGAAAGATGAGTTCTTATAACACAATCCTAAAACATTTGCTAATTTGTAACGAAACTTTTCAAGTCCTCAAAAAAAATATAAAGATTGTAGCAGATTTTTTTTAAATCAAGGAAAAGTATTAATGTTGAATTTATGAAAACTGATAGAACCTGAAATACTAGGGGCCTCTGGTACTCTTGTGTGATACAAATTTAAAATAAACTTCAATCAACTTATGCTGGCTATATAATGCTTATTTTTAACCAGTGTCATTATAGTATATCAGAATTTTGATTCTTTCAAATTAATTATTATTTTATATTAATATTTACATAGTTTAGATGCAGTGTTTTCATGTTATTTTATTTTCTAGGAAGGGACTTGATTATATAAATGTCTTTTAATCTAGATTAATAAGGTCATTTGTGTTTGATTTGAAAAGTAATTATATGTTACACTAAATCTAAATAAAATGTCATTTATAGCCTCCCTTGTCATACACCCCACATAAAAATACCTGATTTTGTAGGTAATGGTCAAAATAATCATAAAAGTTTGCTCCTGCTATAGGTAATATTTCCAGAAAAATGCACGTTCTATATAATATTCAGTTTTAGCTGAAAATTTCCATTCAGTTAAACAGTCCTTAATACAGCAGTAACTGAACTTCCAAAAATAATCCCAGCTAGAGCAACGACAAGAAAAAGACTTGAAAAACCATCTTTTTATTTTTAGATTTATTATCATTGTCATCTTTATTCCGAGTTGACTTCAAAGGTATCTCTGCATATTCACATGTCACCTTGTTCATGATGTCTATTGTTATTACTGGCTCATGGCCCTATCTAATTACTTTTGAAACAAACTGTACTATAAGGTAGTAAATGAAATGCAAAAATAGCCAAATCCCTAGATGACCCCATAAAGCAATCTACTTTGTAAATACAGTATTGATTCAGCTCTCTACTTGTTTCTTCAGGAGGAAGTAACCAGTTTTGAGAAGGGTGTTTCAAATGTTCAGAGAAGCATGAGAATTAGACAAGGAAAGAAGTAAATAGAACTGCCACTATGAAAGGAAGCTCTAGTGAATTACAGATATGTACGTATGTTTTTAAATGGCTTGCTCAATTATATTTTTGTTTTAATAATATTTTTCTCTTCTCTATATGTCTAGCATGTAGGCCTAAAGCAGGGCTTATTTTGAAGGCTCTTGGAGAACAAAGGCCAGAATTTATATCATTATTTTTCTATTTGTTCTAGTGCAATATTTAAGGCAACCAAAGCTTTTAATAGCTGTTTTATAATCATGATTACTTCTTAAAAAATTCAGAGAAACTTTTAGCTGTAAAGTTCCAGTTACTTTAAGATATATCAGCATAATTTTCTAGCAATTTCACTTAAGAAGCAATGGCAGTCTGCATTCTTAGAATTTAAATTATGTTTCATCTAGAACAAAAAGACTCTAAATCTGAGTCTCTTCAATTAGTACTAATGTGATATAATGACAAAATTAGTCCAGAGGATGTTCAAAATTTTAGAAATGATCATGCCACAAGGAGTTTCACACTTAAGAATACCAATTGATCATTTGCATCTACGTTTGAAGTAAATACAAGCAAAATCACTGAGTAAAATCATGCTCTCAGTAACTGAATACTTTCTCAGGTCAACGATTGTTTCATAACATGAAAAAAAGTTAGTAATGTGGCTAGTGAGATTATTTTTCTTCATGTTTAATCAGCCAATTCCAAAATGTTAATAATCAAGTGGAGCATATGGTGAAAAGACTTCCCTTAAAAAAATAACTGTGATAATTACATGCAATCGAAATTGAGGGAAACAGAAAAAAAAAGTTAGCTAAAACTTTGGTCATTAGGAATAATTAATTCAATTTAATGATATGCACCTTCGCCTCATGAGTTACCCAACAGGTATTCAATAAGTGTATATTATGTGCTCTTTCATTTTCTTACTCAATACATTTTATGTAAAACTTCACCAAATTTCTAGTCTCCAAATCACAACAATCTGTTCATATTTATTATTTCTATTTTGACCTAATTTTCTTCATTACTGAGCCATAATTACATGAGAAATAATTTACTTACTTTCTTTCCCATACCTGAGGTGTCTTTCTTATTTTTTTTTTTAGCACACATGCTCTGCAATACCACCACAACCACAAATAATCTAACCTCTATAGTTTTGCACATTTCATAGTTGGAAATAAAATCTTAAATTTTCATTTAAATTCCCACTAGTTAAGTTAGAGTATAACATTAGTCTTAGGTATACAATACAGTGACAACACTTCCATATATCACCCAGTGCTCATCACTACAAGTACAGTCCTTAATCCCCATCACCTATGTCACCCATCTTCCCATCCACTTCTCCTCTGGTAACCATCAATGTGTTCTCTATTAAGAGTTTGCTTCTTGGTTTGGCTCTCTCTAACGGTATGGAGATTCCTCCAGATTTTAAAAATAGAACTAGGGGCAGCCCCGGTGGCTCAGCGGTTTAGCGCCGCCTGCAGCCCAGGGCGTGATCCTGGAGATCCAAGATCGAGTCCCACGTCAGGCTCCCTGCATGGAGCCTGCTTCTCCCTCTGCCTGTGTCTCTGCCTCTCTCTCTCTCTCTCTCTCTCTCTCTCTCTCTCTCTCTCTGTGTCTCTCATGAATAAATAAATAAAAATCTTTAAAAAAATAAAAAAATAAAAATAGAACTACTCTATGATCTATCAATTGCACTACTAGGTATTTACCCAAATACAAAAATACTAATCCAAAGGGATACGTTTGTATAATACCAAAGGGATACCTGATGTTTACAGCAGCATTGTCTACAATAGGCAGAACAGCCCAAATATCCATCAACTGATGAATGGTAAGGAAGAGGTGGAATGTATAGACAATGGAATATTACTCACCCATAAAAAAGAATGAAATCTTGCTATTTGTAATAATGGAAATAACTTTATTACGTTTGTAGGTTACTTCAATTTATGGGAACATGAGTGGCTAGGTTATTTGAATCCATCCTTCCACAAAGAAAAAAGTGAAAACACTGAGCAAAATATTTTATTTTTATTATCTTTTAAAGATTTTATTTATTTATTCATGAGAGACAGAGAGAGACAGAGAGAGACAGAGAGAGAGAGAGAAGCAGAGACAGGCAGAGGGAGAAGCAGGCTCCATACAGGGAGCCTGATGTGGGACTTGATCCCGGGTCTCTAGGATCACACCTTGGGCTGAAGGCAGTGCTAAACCACTGAACCACCCGGGCTGCCCTATTTTTATTTTTAAATCTGCAAGTGTATCAAATAACTAGAAAAATAAGAGACCCTATGAAGTCATAGTAAGAAAAATCAGGAGCCTGAAGTAGTAAGGCAAAAAATTATTGCAGCTTCTTTTCTCCTGAAAACCTTTATTGATACAGGTAAATTTGAGTTTTAGTTTGCATCAGGTAAAAAATAGTCTGCAGTGAAGGTCCAATATCCTGTGTATGGATCAAGTAGCATTCCTCCCTACAAAGCTGGAGATGCAAAGGAATGTCCTCAGAATAATGATAAACAAGAATTGCACTATCCCCATCCTTCTCAACTGCCAAAAGAATGCAAATGAATTTGCCTCAACTCTGAGCCAAACGACAGAAAAAACTTTCTGAGAAGTTTGAAACCACATGCAACTCTCTTAAGTTATAGTGCTTTTTGTCTTCATCAAAAACTTTAACCTACAAATTTGATTATTTTTATAATGTAATTCTCACAAAATTACACTTTATCACTTACATAAACACTATTTATATATTAAATTAGTTATTCTAAAATCCATTTGTTTTTGCATCTTATTGTTTTTATATTTCACCAGCATTCTGTGGCAATCTAGTGTTGGAGATAAGAAGTTAGATGCCACTGACTTCTCTGGTGATGATTTTTATTTTACCTTTTCTTTATGAAATAATGTGACTTTTGTTCTAACTTGTGGTTTCCCAAAACATCATTACATTGTGTCTATGTATAGATCTTTCTTCACATTCATTTTTGGACACTTGCAGGCCCAGTTACATATGAAGATGGGATTTTCTGATGTAATTCTCATCTGTTATTTCTTTGTTTATGTAGTTCTCAATTTCCACTTGTTTTGTTTTGCTTTCTAGAATTGTTATTTAATACAAAGGAATTCCTAGAATGTATTGTGAAAATTACCTTTTCAACATGTTTTCAACTGAATGATATTTGCTTTAGTTTTTATTGATATTTGCTTTCGATGCTACCGATTTGAGAAACTATATTTTTCATATTATTATTAACTAAAAGTCCATCTTTTTTCAGATTTCATTTTTTTAACCCAATGCCATTTTTCTTTTCCAGTATCACATCCAGGACACAACACTATTTTTTACTCATCATATTTCCTGAGGCTCCTCTTGGCTGTCAGTTTCTCAGATTTTCCTTGCTCATGAAGATCTTGGTAGTTTTGTGGAATACTTGTCTTTTTTTGCAGAATTTTGCAGAATATTCTTCTATTAGGATTTATATCTGTTTTCCTCATGCTAAACTGGGATTGTATGTTTCAGGTATGAAGGCTACTAAGATAAAGTGCCTTTCATTACTTCATATCAAGGGTAAAAACTATCATCATGACTTATCAGTGTTGTTAACCTTGGTCATCTGGTGGAAGTAGTGTTTGTGAGGTTTCTCTACTGTATAATTATTTGATAGCCCCCATACTGCACCATCTGAAGGGAAAACACTTTTAACAGTCCACTCCTAAGGAGTGGGTAATTATGTCTCCTAGAAGATGGAATATATACCAAATTATTTGGGATTCTTCTGCATGGAAGATCTGCATCTTCTAATTCATTTATTTAGTCTATTGGGATCACTCTATAGCCATACAGTGTTGCTTCCATCTTTTAGTAATTTCAAAAAAAAAGCTGCTTGCTATCATAATATGTGTGCAGGTTGTTGCATGGATATAAATTTTCTTCTCATTTCAATAAATACCTAGAAAACTGAGGTAATGATGGGATGTCTAAGGAAAAATGGTACTTACTAGTCAGATATTTGGCACAGATTTCAAAAGTTGAATTATGTCTAAAAACATATTTTTCCTAGAGGCAGTACTCAAAAAATTTAAAGAACTTAACCAATCAGAAGGCTAATCGTTAGGCTAAATCAACTCAAAATGAAAAACTGAAAAAAATGGTGATGGGACCAGGAGAGAGACAAGAGTAGATGTGAGGAAATGCAATCTCATATAAAGTAAGGGATAGGAAAAAAATGCATTTGTGTTCTACTCTTACTAGTTAGTTCATTAGTTCATTCTCTTAGGAAAAAAATTAGAGGTTTGTTTTGACTTCCTCTTTATGCCAATAATTAAACTGAATTTCAGGGTTATTAAGGAATATGCTGCTCCTCCTACAACAAATGAGTGGGAAAAATAGATGTCATACTCCAAAGCCTTTGTTCTTTCCAGTAAAACTCACTCCCTTTCTGGTATATATAAAAGAGTTTCAAGGAGAATATATCAATGGTTCACTTTTAAAATGTCTTTATTTTTCTTCTAATTTTTCTTATATGCCAGCCATAAAACATATTAAAAACATTTTAAAGATCTACCAAAAACATACTAAGGACAAATAAATGTAGTGATTATTAGTAACACCAATTTTATGCTTAATTTATAAAGACTCTAGATTATACTGCTAGTTTTTATTTTATGACCAAAATTTTAAATATCAATAAAATTGAATATATGCCATTTTATAAGTTTCCAGTTTAAATACTTCCCCAGAAATCATAAACTGAGTAATAAGCAAAACTTTTATATGTTCCCAGCAGTGTTTAAGTATCTATCAATCATCTAACATGGAAATGCTGTTATGGAAACATTTCACTGATAAGCAAGCCACATGATTGTCAGGGAGCGCTGTCTGTAATTGCATAGTTTATTGTTTAGTAAAAGGTCTGTTAGCATTTCCATTCCAATTGTCATTGTTTAATAATTTAATTTATACTAGCCTGAAACTTGCTGTTCAAATTCTTCAGGCAAATATTTTCATACTTAACTTAGATTCAGATCGACCACATTCTAGACAAAGAATAGAAGGAAGTCATATAGTATACAATATCTTATTCATCATAAGTTATTTCAATGTCTAGCTCACAACATGAAGACAGTAAATCATTTAAAATAACTCAACTAGTTCCTTCACACAATATAGGAAAAAAGGCAGAATTATGTGGATGTTATGAGAGATGAAAAGGAATAAGATAATCAGAAAGGAAAAAGAAATAAGATAAAGCCTTAAAAAAAAGTGGCAAAAAGAAAGATCATTGCCTATGTAACCTTTAATAACAGTATGGGGTAAAATTGAGAATGATAGCTTTCTCATTTCCCTCCAGTATAATCTCCCTATTTAAAGTTCACTCTGCTTCATGTGAATAATGTATGTGGGCTGACATTCCAGGATAGGAAGAAATAACATGAGCCATAGTATAATAAGCTGTAAGTGAATAATACCATTTCTTAATATACTAGGGGATGGGAAGTAGACTTCATCAAACCAAGTCATAGTAATTATTTAGCTTTTTAAAGCAACAGCACTTAGATTACGTTGAGCCAATATTTTGCTATTTTATTTAAGTCTGAGAAAAGACAAAATAAAATCCTTAAGTGTTTTTCCTGTTTTACTTTCCAAGTGCTGTTATGTCTAGGTTTAGCACGTACAAGAAAAACTAGCTCGCTTACAGAAACTGTGCCCTAGGTAAAACTGACGCTTAGTTATTAAGCACAGAAAAAAAAATTACAGGACTGTTTCTAATATTAAAGACAATTAGGAAAGTAGCGCTGTAACATGTCATGTACCTAGCATTACAAAGCAGTAGGAATATTTAACAGAGATGAATTTTCAAAATAATTAAAGCTTTAAACTTAAATTACACTTTCAACACATATTCTTTTATGTCTTAAGAGTTCTGTTTTATATTAAGTTCTATTATGTTAGATTCTCGCACTATGTATTTTTTCTTCAAATTATTAGCTAGACTTGACAATTGAATTTTCATGTATATTTCATAGTCAGCTTTCTATTTCCATCAAAATCCTGCTGTTAATTTTATTGTGATAACATTTAGTCTATACATATGTTTGGAGGAAATTGACATTTTTACAGTATTGAGTCTTTCAATATATGAATGCATTTAAATGCATTTCTTTATTTATACAATTCATAACATATATATTTCCTTGTTCTCTGTATAAATGTCTTTCATTTGACATACAATAAAAAATCTGCTTTGTTTATCACCTTCCAAAACTTATCATTTAAAAAGGCTTTGTGGTGAGATCCCATGAAGCGTTCAAATATAGGTATTTCTCTATCCCAACAGAGGTACAAACTAAATATGGAAAATTAGAATTTATCAGAGTATCATCTCTCTCTTTTCATGATGCCAAAAAAGGCTATTCTAGTAGTAACATATCCAACAATCAAATGGGCTAGGGCCATCTTGACAAAGCCCAGATATTTAAAATAACTTATTTCGAGTTTTTGATTATTTCTTGCTGCTTTTACATATGATATCACTTAAAATTTCATTTCTGGGGCTCATTGAGTTAAGTCTCTGCCTTCAGCTCAGGTTATGATCCAGGGTCCTGGGATCCCACCCCAAGTCAGGTTTCATGCTCTTTGGGGAGCCTGCTACTCCCTCTCCCTCTGCCTCCCACTCCTCCTGCTTGTGTTCTCTCTCCCTCTCTGGTAAATAAATAAATAAAAACCGTTAAAATAAATAAATAAGAGAAAAAATTTCATATCTTCCATTTCATAACCTTTACTATTTTATGTTAAAACCCTGTATGTTGGGATGCCTGGGTGGCTCAGTGGTTGAACGTCTGCTTTTGGCTCAGGGCATGATCCTGGGGGTCCAGGATCGAGTCCCATATCGGGCTCCTGCAGGGAGCCTGCTTCTCTCTCTGCCTGTGTCTCTGCCTCTCTGTGTCTCTCATGAATAAACAAAATCTCTTTTAAAAAAAAAAAAAAACCTTGTATATTAAAACAAATGATATTTGTATGAGCCCCGGTACTTATGAAAGTTAAGAATCCATCTTACATTCTTTCATATTTCTATATTTTATGAATAAAAATTTCTGACCCTTTGTGAGCACCATGCATTGTTATCTCCAAACCTCACAGTGATTCTATCCATGTTCTACACTAGTTTCTTTACCTACGTTGGCTGATCCATGTTAAGCAGACTACTCAAGGCGGACTCTGCAGACTGCCACAGTTCTACTGTTCAGCTTTCTCCCTGCTGGTGCTCTGTCCTGTGAACTCCAACCACTTTGCTTTCCTTGGGCTCTAATCCTTGTCTCCTAGGCGCAGGGCTCATCTGGTTCTGCTTGATTTCCCACGCCCTGTGGCATGGCCTGGAAGCTTTGTCATAGCAGTAATTTTGGGCAAGTTTAGGGCTTGTACTATTTGTTTTCCACTTTTCAGAGTCAGCTGTCATTCATTTCGTGATGTCCAGTGCCTTGAAAACTATTGTTTTATGCACTTTGCCTATTTTGGTTTGTTTATTTCAAGTAGGAGAGTGATTTATTTATTCCTGTTTATTTCATCTTTTTTTTGAATCTGAACAATTAAGCTTTTTTTTTTTAATTAACTGAATAATACCTTCGTAAGGAGAAGTAGTAGAATAAAATGTCATCCATTAGAAGAAACTTACATTTTTTGAAAATTTTTGCAACAGAGATTTTATTAGAATACTGTCTTATGGGGCAGCCCGGGTAGATCAGCGGTTTAGCACCGCCTTCGGCCCAAGTCCCACTTCAGCCTCCCTGCATGTAACCTGCTTCTCTTTCTGCCTGTGTCTCTGCATTTCTCTCTTTCACTCTGTGTCTCTCACGAATAAATACATAAAATCTTAAAAAAAAAAAGAATACTGTATTATGATGGAAAACTTCAGCAAGTGAGACATAAATCATAATTCCATTGAGTCAATAAGGTCCTAATTAGAATATAAAAATGTCAAAATAATAAAGCTGTTTATAATATAAATGGTACCCTTATTCTTTACTGCTTATAAATAACATATGATGACACCCTAGAATAGCAGAAAAACAAATATATTTTAGACAAATAAAGTGAATAACACATTATATAGTTTTATCCTAATATTACTCTTTTACAAAAATATTTTAGTCTCTTACTTTGTCCTCTGACTGACCAAAACTGAGGTGACATATCTTCATTACATTTGATTGGCTTCACTAAATTGTGATTCAAAATATTTTTTTGGTATTGAATGTTTAGTAAATGTAAAGCTTATACCTTTAAACATTCACTTACCACATAAAAAAACAATTAATAAATATCAATAGATTAATGTATTTGTTATATTTGTATTGATTTTTCTCCAAGTGAGTGTCAATACCTTAGATTCTAAGGTTCTCATATCATATAAAAATATTGTGTTTGATTTAATCTGTAACATTCCATGTAAGGCTTTCATTATGCTTTTGGGTGTATTATTATAAAGTAGATCATTTTGTCATGGAAGCAATCTGTAAAGTTTATTATAAGAATCACAGTTTTAACAGAATGGAATCCTATAAGTCTCTTGGAATAACAGAATTTGATTTCCATGATTAAATATTTAAATCAAATTATATATTTATTATATATGTGATTTTGTGTGCTATATAGATGGAAGACAAGGCGAGTTACTATGATCTTTCAGAAAAAAATATTCCACTGGGTTTATCTAATTTATAATTTCAATCATATGTATTAACCTAAAGCTTTCTCCTTTGACATCACAGGTTAATCTGAGATAAGAAGTAAATATGAGTTAATCAATGAACACAACATGAAAATTATGACATTTTATTTCAAAAGAGCAAAAGAAAGATTCCAGTGACAATAATTCAAGTTTTTCAATTCACTGATAATTTTTTTCCTTAACCTATTACCTCATAAATATGTTTAATATTTGTAATTATTTTAGTGAGGATGGTGAGGGAATCAAAGCAAATTTGTTTATATTCTAAAACATATTTTAAAATACATACTAATAGCATGGAATAATATGATATTGTAAGATATATGTTAATAATTTTATAAACATTATATGACTCATTACTCACAAAAATAATATAGTGGTGATCTTACTAAAATCTTTAAAAATAAAATATAGGGATAATTCAGAGAAAGGATGGCATTGATTGATAGTGCTGATCTATAAGCCAATACTATAATTGTGTAAAGGTAGAGCTTTAATGAGCTTATGATGTCACACAATAGATAGAGAAAAATAGCAATAATACTAAAGTATGAATATTGTACTAGCTGTAGTGTTTAGTACTCAAAGGAAGTGATCAGAACACTTGTAATATATACTGTGAGTCTGTGCTGTGAATTAAACAAAGGACCTATTTCTGTCTTTTGAAATTCTTTAATCCTTTTTTAATTTAAACCCTGTTTTTAAGTAATTACAGATATTGGCCATAAACTTATTTTATCACAAGTTACTTAAACTTTCTCATATTCCTTTAAATTTAGTATCAGAAGAGTTTCATTCTTATGTTATCCCCAAACCATCACTGCTCTGGAAATACTGGAAGATTAATGAATTTGAAAATGTTGATAGGATCTGATTACTGTTCAAGGCACACAACAGAGAAGAAAAGACAAAGAACATAAAAAGAACAGAATAGAACTGGAAGAAAGGAAGTGAAAACTGGGCTGATGTTATCTATACAAAGAGAGAAAACATGTAGAATGAGGCAGAGGGTGGCAAGGGAGAATGACAGGTGGTGAGCAGGTAAGCCGTGGAAATGCGGAAATAACCAACAATGAACAGAGTGACTAAGGATATTAAGCAAATATAGGGGGAAAAAAAGTTGAGAAGTGAATATTCTAGCCAATATTAGGAAGTCAAAATGGAAAATGTTAAGTGATAAGTGTTAGGACAAAGTCGAAGGAAATGGGAACGATTTTAAAAAGCACTAAGAGCTAGACATTTTACAGGAACCTTCTCTCCCCTAGTTAAGTCCAACGAGAGTAAGATACCTATTGCACAGAAAAATCATTTAAACAACAACAGCTAAACTTCCTACCTTACAGAAATTTAAAGGGGAGTGGGCCATGCCTAAAATCTTTGTATTTACATTTATGGTAATTAAAGGCAAATGTGAATGAAATTTTTCAGTACACACATTTTGACTTCATTTTTCAGTTCCTTCATTTTACTCTAAATAAGTAAACATATTTAACACCCCCCTTTGGTTCACTAAACTGTGCATTAACTTGTAAAACTTGAGAGGAATTTAATGACCAACATAAACACTCTCTTATTTAAACATTGAATATATCAATCATAACACAGTATATACTTCCTTATGAAGATTAAATGGTACTAGAAATTCCTAATTAAGCCAACAAATTAATATTCTCACTCATTATGCAGTTACCAATGCAGTGTTCCTGTGCTTTTTAACTGCTTTATCTTGTGACCCCCACAGTAATTATTTACCTTTATAAAATTGTACCGCTTATGCGCAGTTAGCTTGATTGACAAAGAGATACTGTTTACTTCAAAATAAATTTAATAAAAAATATTGGAAAATTGGAAAAAATATCAAAATAAAGTGAACCTTATAATATTCTTCACAACATAAAAGCAAAGATAATGAGATGTATCAGTATATTTACAGTGTAATTTTAAATTTGGTGACCTAAATAATCTCTTTGAATTTCCCAATGATTTTGTACTCTGTAGGAAAAAGTCCTAGCTTTTGTGTGACTTATAATTCAAAAATGATTTATATTGCCATTATATGAAACTATAATATCTATAACAACACCCTTTCCTATCTATCTCTAGATTGTGATCCATAGGCTATCTGTAGGGAGTCTCCATATTCAAAACAAAGCTGTGATTCCAGTTAATTAAATGTGCCATTTATGATATCAATTTAGCTAATGTTTATTGATAATTTAAACGAAGGTGATTCAAAAATATATTACTTATATATTTTATATATTTTTTCAATTATACCAATAAGAAAAAACTAAGACCCACATAGATTTGAGATGTATTGCTAGAAATAGTTCAATTATAAAACACAAACTAATGAAATTTATTCTGGGGATCTAATGTGCAATGGGATGATTGTAGTTAACAATACTATATTGTACATTTAAAATTTGCTAAGGCAGTACATTTCTAACGTTTTCATATCACCCCCCCAAAAAAGATCCCGTGTGAGGTGATAGATGCATTAAATAACCTTATTGTGGTAATCATTTCACAACACGTGCATATATCAAGTCATCATATTACACCTTACCCTGTCACAATTTATTTCTCGTTATATCTCAAAAAACCTGGGGAAAAAAATAAATTGAAGTTTTCTGGTGAGGGGAGGAAAGGGCCAGGAGAATTTTATAGGTTTCTTTGCTCCAGTGACCTATTATTTCTAACATGATGAGCTAATACTTTAAAACCTCTTTTGCTTCTCAAACATGGTCAGTTCAAGAGTGTTTCTAAGGCCAGCACTGAGCTTCTAAAGAAGCAAAAGAGTTTCACTTTAACCTGGTATCACAGCATAGGGCTCCTGCTTCCTAGCTGCTTCCTCCATTGTAGCAGATACAGTTTTTGGGAGGTTTGTCACTTTTGTGACACCCTACTACTTCACATATTCTTTTTGCTTTGTCTATCCGAGTTCCTAATGAAGCAGGCAACATGGATCCTAGTCCCATTTGTAGCTTTTCCCACTCAAGAGTGGGTTCTTTCCTTCTTGGAGTGGGTATGTCCAGCAGATTTCTGTCATTACTAGACCTGCTCCACTTTCTCGGTCATTCTCTGTGGCTATAACTCGGAGGCTTCCCAGGCACATTCTCATATTGTCAATTGCTTTAGTCCATTTGTACTCTCTATTTTGTTGAGTTTTTTGTTGTGATGTTCTTCTCCTGGCTAATATTTATTATTTCAAACTTGAAAAGTGAGAAGATGTGGACCCGGGCTTCAAGAATGTTTTTTTTTTAGCATATTGTGATTTTCAAATGAATCATTTAATAACAATATAGGAACAGTGGAAAGTAAGAAGTGAACATGAATGATGAAGATTCAAGGGCAATAAATGTGTTGAATAGATGATTGATTATAAGCTTAAATGAAGTAAAATTAATATCACATAATTCAAGATAATTAGCACCATTTTATTTTATATCTGTTGATATGTTTAGTTTTCACTTTTTTTCAATACAAAGGACAGAGGTTTATATACTATGAAGTCAAATTTTTTTTTTAAGATTTTATTTATTTATTCATGAGAGACAGAGAGAGAGAGAGAGAGAGAGAGAGAGAGGCAGAGACATAGACAGATGGAGAAGCAGACTCCACACAGGGAGCCCAATGTGGGACTCAATCCCAGGACTCCAGGGTCACGTCCTGGGCCTAAGGCAGAGGCTCAACCACTGAACCACCCAGGTGTACCATGAAGTCAAATTATTATTGTGAGATTGTCTAATGTTGGTTGCCTTCATTAGAAAGTGGGTTCAAAAAAACAGATGCTTTCTTCTGTCCTCCCTTCCTTTTTTCTTTTTTTCTTCTTTCTTTTATTTTCATTAAATAACATTTCCCCAGTGGTAATGGGCGTTGCTTTAATGAATGAATACATAAATGAATGAAATTGTAAAATGCATTGTAACATTTAAAATTTGCAGGGTCCCAATCCATAGTCCTTGGATTATGTCTAATTATTCTTCACTTCAGTGTCTTGGAATGTGTGATTCCTTCGGCCTGGAAAGTTTTCCCTAACCCCGTACACAACAGACAGTAGTTTTTGAGTCTTCAGGTCTTAACTTCAATGACGCCTCTCCATGCAGCAATTTTCTGACTCTCCTTTTCAAATTCAAGTCTCGGGCTCCTGTCAGTCCATTCACCATGTTACCTCCAGAGCCGACATTCATACATTACCAATATGGTTAGCAATAATTCCCATTATTATTGTTGTTGGAAAACAAAGACTCAAAGTCACCAGGAGTGTAAAAGCGGGACAATAAAATTATGGATATATGGTATGGATTTATAGTTATTATTGAGTGGCATGTTGTTAATGATAATATATTGTCACTTTTGAAGTTTTTTATGTAAATTTAGTTAGTATCATTGACTGCTTTAATGTAAGTATTGTTTCTACTTTACCTTTTTGAATTCCTTTACTCTAGAAAGTACTTCATAATATACCTTCTGAGTTAAATTTTAGCAAAATGTAAATCACATGTAAGATTTATATATTTCATAAATTTAGTCTTTAATGTATTTTACATGTGATTTACTAAAGAAGCGCATGAGTCATGCCAGTAGTGTCATTAAATATGCAATATTTAATCAATGAAATATTTAAAATAAAAGATAAATGCAAATCTGATGTTACACTCCACAATTTATTTAGTAATTCATTCAGAATATGTATTTTTTATGGGAAATAACCCATAGAAAAGATATAAAAAGAAGCTGATTCAATGAGAAATATTTTCTTTATGCAATACTTCTTAAATTTTTCATTATTATTTGAAGTGACTTTAATATCAATTTAAAGAAAATACAACTTGGAAAATATATTGAAAGCTGTAATAATTGAAATAATAATTTATGGTACTGACAGATGAAATCCAATGTACTGTTATGGACTAAAACAGAAATATTACCAAATAGGTAATTTATTATTAAAATATATGCATTCAAACATCAAAGCAACCAAACTAGACTAATATTCAGAACAAATTTGTTTTAGTTTTTGTTCTTGTTTGGTTCTTTGATTTTTTTTCCTAAAGAACTACATTATTGAACATGTGGGGACAAAATCCGAATAATAAAAGAATGAATCCAAAGATTAAAATCCATACGCATTAGTTCAAATGAAAAGCAATTTGTTTACATGTCCACAAAACTTTAAATTCCATGACAAACTAAACAATGCGCTTTGGGAAAAGAGAAAATAAGAAAACCCTCAGGGTGTAAGCATCCAGACATCTGGTCATCTATGCACATACCTTACTATCACCACAATCACCTGGAAGGTGCTGGTCACAATTCTAAATTTCCCAAAAGAAAATCTTATTGGTCCAGATAACTGAAGTGTTCGAGAAGCAAATTCTCTAAAACAAAGATTATTTTTTGACATTTAGATCATTCCATTATTTCTTCTAGGATTTGTTTTATGTCAACGGTATGAAATGACTTGGCTTTATGTTTTTCTCTATTAAAAAATTATAATATTTTTGAATAGTTCACCTTTCACTCAGCAATTTACAGTGGGTAAACATTCTGTTTCTGGGGTGTATTTCATTGGTCTGTTTATATATACCTATGCCAATGTCATATTTTCTTACTTAAATGTAGATTATAATAAGGCTATTATTTATCTGACAGGGTAATCTTCTTTACAGTTATTTTTTCTCCTGAAAATTGTCTTTGTCATTACTAGAGCTTTTGCTTTTCCAAATAACTTTTTGAATAAAGTTGCAAAAATCCTTGAAAAATTAAGTCAGGATTTTTAGAGTATATTTGGTGAATTTGGAGAAATTTATAAAATGGCAACTTGTTAAATATCACCATATGTATTTCTATATGTATTTATTCATTTTCATTATACTTTAAAATCATTTTATAATTTTCTCCACAAATGTCCTATACGTCTTTCATTACTTATCCTTGATATACTATAGTATATTTTTCTTGTTGTTTTAAATGGTAATTTTTAAAATACATTTTTTATTATTTATTGCTAGTATATGAAGTGCAATTGATTTTCTTTTTTTTAAATGTTATTATCTATCAAATCTAAAGAACCTGCTAATTTATTTTGTGTCCCTTCATTTTTTATGTTTATATTAACATCTATTATGTTTATATTAACATCAACTGTGAATCCTGTTTTTTTTTTTCTTTTTTTAATTTTTCTCCCCTACTTGTTTCTTTTTCACTACTGAATACTTTGACTAGGATAATAATGGTGGGACCAACCTGCCATGTTGTTAGCTCAAATGTACAAGAAACTTATTTTTTTCTTTTTAAAGATTCTATTATTTATTTATTCATTTATTTAGTCATTTATTTGTTTATTTATTTATTTATTTATTTATTTATTTATTTATTTATTTAAGAGGGTGAGTGTGACAGAGACCAAGAGGCATGGGAGAGGCAGAGAGAGGAAGAATGGACTCCTTGCTGAGCAGGGAGCCAGATGCAGCTTGATCCTGGGGTTCTGGGATCATGACCTGAGCCGAAGGCAAATGCTTAGCTGACTAAGCCACCCAGAGGCCCCAAGAAGCTTGTTTAAATAAGTGTTTCCCCCATACTATTTGGTTGTCTACACACACAAGACATAGCTTTTACTCTTACACTTCAGAACGTGTTTGATCTCTCTCAAGGGGAAACTCGAGTTTACTGATCTTCAGAAGCCTAGAGGAGACCTTGCTTTTCTGAATGTTCTGCCAAAAATAATCAGATTGACTATTTTCCAGGGACTTTTCTTATGCATTGTATCAGCTGCTGATTCTGATCTTGGAACAGACAACTATACAGATGTCTAATATTTTGAACTCTGAATTTTTTTTTTCTGGTTTACTTCTCTAGAGATTCTGCTCAATTCCAACTACATCTTATTTATTTTTATAATTTCTTAGAATCTCTGCTCTATTAATGATACTTTTTCTTGTTTATAGTAGTTACTATTCACTTTACTATCATTTTAGAGCATCTCATGTGGGAGAAGATATAGTTTATAGCTTGTATTCTTCCATAGTGAGTCAGTTTTTTCAAAATGTGTTCTCAAAATCACAAAAGTATACTAATCAACCCATAAGATAAAACAGACTATGCTGACAGAGGGATAATTTCGAAGAAACCTGCAGTCTGAAATCCTCTAAGGATGGGGAATAAAAGTTGTCACCAGAAAAATATTTTAACAAATATGGACTTTGAGACTGAAAGATATTTTTATGTTTTCTTTGGCTACTAGTGGGTATCATAAACTATGAATTATTAATGATATTGAGAAATTAGTAGATGCTTATTAGCACTTTCCTAAGCATACTGAATGTATTATTTTATTTAGTTCTCACAAAAACATTAAGAGGCAGATACTATGATTGTTCCTGTTTTTCAGAGGACAAAAGTGAAGCAAAAGATGTGACATACATAATTTTCCCAGAGCACACCATTTAGCTTAGTGTTCTCACTTTCCTCAGTCAGTAGCGATATACCAGAAGAGCTAGTATTGTATCCATGGTCATGCTGGCAAAAAAGCTCTTCTGACTTCACAGTAGGCTTTACACAGCATCACCAAACCCTAAGACCCTACAATATAGTCGATGTCAAAATAAACCCCAGTTTCCCCATCCTTCTTCCTTTGTTGTGCTGAATCTCAATCTTGGCTTTCTCCATGAAACAAATAACACTGTATGTAGATAATGGTGGTATATTCACCATCCTTTCACAAATAGGAATTCTTTATGTATCATATCAATTTAAAGCATGAATAGCACATGCAGTAAGTAATATCACTGCCTAGCATTCTTTCTTTCCCATGAAATGAAGCAGACAGTTGGATTGTGACAAAGGGTTTCAAGTATTACAAAATAGAATCCTTTTGTTTTGAATTTCTTTGATAAGGGGAGTTTCACCTAGGATTTTCTGAGGTTTAGCTTTTGTTTCTCCTACTTAAGGTAAGCCTTCCTGTTACCTGCATGTGATCCCTCTGACACCCAGCAATAACTTCTCATTATCACCACCGTCACAAAACTGAATTATATCCATTTTTTATGCTTCCCTTTCCCAGTGAATTTATATTTTGAAAAAATATATTAAAACTCTGTTGAGGCACCTGGCTAGCTCAGTGGTTGAGCACCTGACTTTGGCTCAGGTGGTGATCCCAAAGTCCCTGGATCCAGTCCTGCATCAGCCTCCCTGCAGAAGCCTGCTTCTCCCTCTATGTCTCTGCCTCTCTCTCTCTCATGAATAAATAAATAAATAAATAAAATGAAATGAAAAACATTTTTAAAAACTCTGTAGCCTAGGACAACATTTAATATTTGGTAAATGTACAACTTTGTTGATAAATTAAGTGTACAAATTTATCTATTTTGGTAGATTCTTCATTTATTCAGTTGCTTATTTAACATTTACTAAGTAGGGGATCCCTGGGTGGCGCAGCGGTTTAGCGCCTGCCTTTGGCCCAGGGCGCGATCCTGGAGACCCGGGATCGAATCCCACGTCGGGCTCCCGGTGCATGGAGCCTGCTTCTCCCTCTGCCTGTGTCTCTGCCTCTCTCTCTCTCTTTCTCTCTCTCTATGTCTATCATAAATAAATAAATCTTAAAAAAAATTAAAAAAAAACAAAAAAACCCAAAAAACATTTACTAAGTAGCTAGTACCTTAGAAAGCAAACTGTGTGCTTGGAAATAAAGATGAATAGCTGGTTTAGGAAAGATGAATAAAACAGAAGAACTGTCCTCAACAAACAAACTATGGAAACTAACCAAATGCAGAGCACATAGTTATAAAAGTAATCGTTTAAATACATTTTTACATAAAACCTTCCATTTTTAAGGTGGCATTACATTTGTAGATATTTTAGGAAGTAGATGAATGTTTAAATACACTTGCCTTTACATAAAAAATTAAGTTCTCTGCATTCTTAGTTTTTCATAACAAATAAACTGTGTTTATATTTATATGAGCAAAGCATAAATAGCTTGGGGAATTGATTTTATACTTAAATTGTACTATATATTGATTTATAAGGGTAAGTGGTCTTCACTGGTCCATTAAGATTGATGACAGTCATCAGTGTGTTGCTGGAATGAATATAAATTTATATTTTTCTTAATAATGAAAAATTACTTAATTTCCAATAGACATAACAAAATATTATGAATTAGGACATGCATACATATACAGACACATAATTTTTATAACCTTCGTTGTTTATTCTTTTTCATGTCTCAGTGTATAAGTACTAACTTCATTCTTTCAGTAACACGATGGAATCTGGAATGTATAAAATTAAGGAAATCATATGTAAAGCCCAAATATTTTATAAAATAGACTTAATAAACCCAATATTATATTGTTAATTTAACTTAAGGTAATATCTATTTAATTCCTCCAATTTACTTATCTCAGTGATAGATCTGAGAAATATTTTTTTCTGTCAGAGGAAATGTTTTCTACTCTCTTCTCTCTAGTTGAATGACCTTGACAAATCACTCAAATTCTGAATTTTTTAGTTCCCTAAAATCAAAAGGAAATTGCAATTACTTTTTTATTTCCTCACCAATATACTTAAGATAAAGCAAGTACATTCAAATGTATTATGGACATTTCCCAATATATTAATTTTTATGTTAACTGTATTACTGTTGTGGATTATCATGCAATGCAAAGATTGAGGCCTATTGAAAAGAGAGTTTAGAAGAGAGTTTGACTTAAGTTTTTTTTTTTTTTTTTTTTTTTTTTTTTTTTTTTTTTTTACTGAAGTTTGATCAAGGAAAGTGTCGGTGTCAGAGGGTGTTCTACTTTGGGGAAAGAAACATTTTTTACAGAGGCTTAGCAGTAGAAGTCCAGCTGGTGTCATGAATTGTTGGACAAAAACAGTTCTCAGAAAAAGAGGGAATCTTTCTTGGTGTTTAGGAGCCATTGGTTGGGCTATCTGTGTTTAGCAAGAGGGCTGGAAAGGAACAGTTGGAGGTGCTAAGTTCATAGAAGGATCATAGTGGAAAATGTAGTTCAGAGCGTATCACGTAGAACTTCCGTTAATACAATAAATAATCAGATATTTTTCGTAAACTCTATTTATCAATTAAAATGATGATTAGTAAAAGATTAATTAATACATATGATAAATTCAAGAGGTTGATTCTTGAATATGGATGGAGGAATGAGTTCTAAGGGGACAGTGTTAAGTAAGAGAGAAACCATGAACAGCATTATGTATAGGGAAGATATGTACACACACACACAAGGGAATTCAGGATGAGTTATCCTTGTGGATGGACAAGTAGAAAAGTTGGGTAAAGTTGGATATTTGAAGAAAGAAAGGAGAGTCTGAGCATTCAAAATAAATATCATTTCATTTTTATAAATGTTAGTTTCAAAGTACATAATGCTATGCATTTACATTGTTCATGAAAGAGTTTTAAATATTTTAAAGTTTTAAATAGTTTTTTTATTATTTCAATTTGCCTATATTTATATACACTAACTTTTAAACTGTGCAACATTGTACAATTAGATATATATTAAAAATGAACCTGGTTTTAAAAATATTCAGTCTTCCCTCTGTGTGTCATAGGGGTACTTAGGTATACAGTACAGCAATTTTTGACAGATAGGAAAAAATCATCAAATTATATTTTTTCACTCATAAAGGTAAATGATTTAGATATCTGCCATTTAAAATCAATGTTCAGTACTCTAAAAAACAAAGGCTAAACTACTTTGCATTTAAATGGCAAGCCATAACTCTCTTACAGGACAATGATGCAGTGGTAAAGGTCATTTTAAATAGATCTGATATTAAAAGTAAATAAACTCAAATATAATACTTGACTAGAAAATAGATCTTTAAAATTAAAAGTGCCATAAAAATAGTCCAGCATGTATTATCCAACTAGAGTTTATAAAGCATCCAAAATTGTGCTCGCTTCGGCAGTACATGTACTATAAAGTGTCCAAAATTCAGGATACCAAACTTTTCAGGGGGAGAGGCAAGAGTTATATTTTGATAGTGTTTTATTTCAAAATTATCTAATATTTACAATCAACAATGGCTCAGAGAAGTGATTCCAAAAAATTATTTAAATATATTCTAAGTAGGAGATTCGGCTCCTCAATCAGAGCTCGGGGCAATCTGACTGCACGTAAAGTTTTCTATCAACTATAACAATTTACTATGTCCTTTAATTTTGAGTTTAGTCTTTTAAATATTTATATGTGAGCCCCCTATTGAGAAATGGTTAAATTAATTAAAGCCAATGAGAAATGATTGCAAGCATACAATTTGAATACACCATTATTTACCTTTTTGAAAGCTGTTTCATTTAAATAATAATGAACAAAGAAAAATATATTTATATGGCTAACTAAAGTACAAACTTAGTAGTTAACACAAGTGAATGCAAAAAGCATACTTGTTTGTTTCTCATGATTTAAGATTTTGAAATAAGGAACAAAAGGCAAATCGGTGTTACAGAAAACCACAGAGACAAGATGAAAAGACAGAAGTTGGATATGTTCCAGCACGACTGCCAATCCATGTCCACATATCCCTTTAGTTGGGTATCAACTGAATGAACTAGTGTATTTATGGTTCTTAACACTGCTCTTCTCATATTAGACTCTCAATAAATCTCCCTATAGACATGTTTTTCCCTTTGGCAGGATATAAAACAAAAGGTTATGCACACTTAAATAAATTAAATGTAATATGCAGTGGCAAATAAATGGGCTTGAAAAATAGCTTAAATAATTTATATTAATATACATACCCGCTATTTTCTAAGATGCATTTTTATACAGTAACTTTAGGTACTGCAGATAGAAGAGTAGAACATAGTTACAAGCACCTATTTAATAATTTCTGTTCCATCCCAGGCTACTCTAAAATAAATAGGGTTGAGGAAATAGGGAAATTCTGATAAAAAGTCCGTTAAAAAGGAAGCATACATTTTCAGTGCTTGAAAATCAAATTCCTTAAAATTCAAGGCTAGCATAGTTTTTAAATGATATCATGCATATATCCTTGTCAAAAGTTCTTCCAAAATATAAGATGTGTTCTATTACCTTCTTCACTTGCAAAATTTATCTCATAAATGAGTCTTCTTAGATCCATAGGCAAAGGATATTCATTTAAATGTGGCATTATATTGTATATTTTTCCAAAGATTTTATTATTTATCTGAGAGAGAGAGAGAAAGAGAGAGAGAGCAGGGGAAGGAGCAGAAGAAGAAAATATCCAGACTCCCGCTGAGAGCAGAACCCAGACGTGTATTTCAGTCCCTGGGCCCTGATATCCCGCCCTGAATGGAAACCAATAATCAGACGCTTAACGTACTGAGCTACCCAGGTGCATCTATTGTATATTTAACTTTAATATTAATTTTCTATATCTAAAAAAAACACTTGGATGGTTTATTTTCAGATTAAACAAAAATATATAACAATAGTACTAAAATGTATAATTAATTAAATGCTTAGTGAATGTATGCCAGCCACCCCAAGTTATTTATTTTTTTATTACTTAATTTCATGCATACCATACCAATCAGAAATATCATCATTAACATTTCACTAATGGGAAAACTAACATATATGCAAGTGCTCTAGGCCACACAGTGAGAGCTATCCAAATTAAAATTCAAGCAGGACTTTTTGAACTCATTGTTCTTACACTATCCACAGATGTTTTTCAGCTAACATGTCAGATATTAAATCACATATGCCAGGCATAAATTTTATATTTAGGCAAATTCACTAACCTGGGCTTCCAGGCATCATCTGGGACTCAGAGTTGTAATCCTCTTGATACATCATGCCAGTTCTCTATTGGGGAATGTCAGATGATAAAATGACAGGACACCTTTTACACTCTGGCCAGCCTGTCATTTATTCTTTTCACACATACCACACTAGGTTTTGTTTACTTTAAAGATTTCTTTATTGAAAACTTGGGATAATTTCAGAGGGGAGAGATAATTTTTTCACTGACTTGTACTTTTCCATGTGTCCCAGGGGGAGTAGGTACTTAAACACCTGACACTCAAGATATTTGTTTTGTTTCATTTTTTTATATGATTTCTATATTCTCAAAGTTTAAAAGACAAGGTTCTGAATGACTATATGTAACTATTTAATAATCCATTTCAGGCATGGTTATGAGAACTGGGCTTTCTACACCTAGAATTGTGAGTAAAAACAGGTATACTCTAAAATCTCCCAAGTGTCCTAGGGTAAGTACATATAAGAGAATGATGGGAACTTCTCAAAACTAGATGGTTTTTGTGACCCATTTCTGGAGAAATTTGAATACTGTACTTCAGCAGTAGAGAGTGGATTTGCTTTTTTGAAAGTTTTTCAGCAGCAGAGCACCCAGGACTCGAGTCATATAAGACTTTGAATAATGTAAACGGTTTTAATTAAAATGTGTTTAAATATATAAAACCACAGAATATGAATATATATCTTTATATGTTTATATAATGAAACATATTTATTAATGTAAAACAAGGAAAACCATAAAGTCAATGACATTGAAATTTGCAATATTGTCTTAAGGTAACAATTACCTTACTTATTTCCTTCCAAATGTCTGTTGGTACCCTCTATCACGTGTGATTAAATTCTTCCAACTTTTCTCTTTTTTGAATTACTATGAACTATTATGTTCCTCAGTGGCCATCAGTTAGCAAAGGTTTTCTTTTTGAGTCTACTTCTGTACTTTCTCATCAGTCTACACCCATTTACATATTTACATTGTGTTACTATAATGCTCTAAAAAATATGTAAATTTGGGCACTGAGGTAGCATGTATACACGTACAAGGTTTTCTTTTAGATAATCCCGAATGTATTTATGTATGTTTAAGTTAGAAAAATGAAAGCCTAAAATGAAATTATTATCATAGAAAACTTGTAAAATCCCAGTTTGGAGAAATGATAGAGAACACAGTCCCCCTGTTGTAATTCTTCAGCACAATACAGAATATAGCTTCTTAACTTTTTTAAACTTTGAACTGTAGAAAACAATATATATTTTCTGTAAATTTGATAATGCAAATAGTACTGTGGCAAACAAAACATTTTCAAACATCAGCTATTAATTAATCTTTCAGTAGAAAATAATTATTAATTTCAAAAACAATTCTCATATATATATCCTCCAAATATTTAGTGTTGACTCTATCATAATGCCTTTTACGCTTTGTTACTATCATATCTTGGCTTAGTCATATCTCTAACACCAAAATGTGTATTCTTCAAGGGCAAACACCATCAATGTGAAATAGTACCTAGCTTAATATCTGACACAGAGTTGACCTTAATTAAATATTTGTTGAAGAGTTAGTAGATAAACTTTTTGAAACAATACACATCAAAGCCTTGTAGAAGGGCTTACTATAAATTTTCTCTTTTTATTTTTATTTTTTTAAGATTTTATTTATTTATTCATGATAGATCCAGAGAGAGAGAGGCAGAGACAAAGGCAGAGGGAGAAGCAGGCTCCAAGCAGGGAGCGGGACATGGGACTTGAGCCCAGGAACCCAGGGTCAGGCCCTGGGCTGAAGGTGGCCCTAAACTGCTGAGCCACTTGGGCTGCCCTATTTTCTCTGCTTTTTAAATAAACATCTGATTTTTAATCTGTCTGTATTATAATCTCCTTTGCTCTGTAGTTGGTAAATTCCAACATAATAAATCCTTAGTTACCTATTCCATCTCTTAGTAGGTTAAAGAAATTAATACATAATGGTGGAAGGTTACTATTGCCATATATTTCCTTTTGAGCATTCTAGGCACTTCTTATTTTTCTCCATTAGCACCATACTGGGAAAGGCACCAATATGTATTGAGCACAACTATTTAAACCTATTTGAACAGAGCACAAGTAGGACCCTTCCAAATGCTGGCTTTTGAAATATATATTATTTATTTATTTATTTAAAGGGCAAGCGGGGGGAGGGACAGAGAGAGAGAGAGAGAGAGAGAGAGAGAGAATCTTAAGAAGACTTCATGCTAAGCACAAGATGGACACAGGGCTTGATTTTATGACCTTGAGAACATGACCTGAGCCAAAATCAAGAATTCGACACTTAACTGACTGAGCCACCCAGGCACCACCCCCCCATGTTATTTTTAATGTCAATGTATTTTCTGCCTTCAGACATTTTACCCTTTGAGTATTCCCTATAATGCTTATGAGGTATAAAATATTAACCTAATTATTTTTCTTAAATATTAAACTTGAGAAAGCATTGAAAACATCTAAATCTTGTTAGGTCCCTATACTGTCTTCTTAAGTACTCTTTAGATGAGCTATGTTATGCTAACTAACTTTTAAAAATGTCTCTGGGGTTTCCAGAGTTCTCAAATAGTTAACCCATTCTTCTTAATATAATTTAAAGGAGAGATTAGACAAGGGAGAGATGCTCTACATTAACATGGACTGCTTTAATATTACTTAATAAAGGCTTGCAGCTATCTTTATGTAGTTAAATATACATGCACATACACATATGTACACACACAAACCTTGCTATGAAACATAGCTTTAAAAAAAAAAAAACATAGCTTTAAATTATGTTTAAATTATGTTCAGGCCCATATTGGGTTCCATGCTGGGTATGGAGCCTACTTAAAAAAAAAAAATAGATATGTATCCAGAATATATAAAATGCTCTCAAAACTCAATGAAAAAAACAACCCAACAACACCATGAAAATTGGCAAAAGATTTACATAGACATTTTACCAAAGAAATACAAAATGATTTTCCAATAATGTTCATGGTATAATAGTTGAAAATTAGAAAAAAATAAAATGTCCATAAACAAATAGCTTATCTACACAGTGAATTACTATGCATCAATAAACATGAATGAACTATGGATACCCACAACAACATGGAAAAATATAAAAAATGTTTAGAGAAAGAAATCATGTAAAAATGATTATAAATTGTATGATTCCACCTACATAAAGCTCTAGAAAATGCAGACTTATCTAAAGTGACGTGAAGTACATAAACACTACTTTGAACTAGGCAGAGATAGCAGTGAGAAATTACAAAGAGGTGTAAGGAAACTGTTGGGGGATGAATATTCTCATTTTGATTCCAGTAATGATTTTACAAATTATAAATATATCAAAATTTATGAAAATTTACACTCTGAATATGTGGGACATTTTATATGCTATTCATGCTTCAATAAGTTGTATAAAAAAGAACAATATACCACAATAAATCTGTTTTAAAAAATTAAAGTGAAGTAGTAAGGTAAAGGTGGAGAAGCTCTTTACAAAAATTTAATAACAGAAAATGTCTCTGTGGATACAGAACACTTAGAACATTTATACATTTATAATTTTAAATGGTAGGATTATGGATAAGTATTTGACATTTCTTTGAAAATTATTCATTCTCCTACTGTATGATACAATATTTAAACTTTCAGGTATTTACTGAATAGAAGGAAAATTTGTATCCCTACAAATGGGTTGAAAAATAGTTTACAACAGCCTTATTCATAGTAGCCAACACTAAAATAATCCCAGTAACTAACTGCATAGAATGGAAATTGTGGTATAATATATAAATAATAGAATACTACTCAACAATTAAAAAAAAAGAAAATGCAGATAAATACAAAGACATAATAAATTTCAAAAACCATTATATACAGTAAAAGAGGCCAGGACATTATATAAAATTCAGTAAAAGCAAAACTAATCCATGGGTTGGAATAGGGTATGCATTTTACCAGGATTTATGCAATTTTGAAAATCCAATGAATGAACCATTTAAGGTCAAGATATTTTACTTTATGTAAATTATACCTCTATATAAAATAAATATAACCATATATACTATGTAAGTTAGCCATATAAATATAACTATATATATATATAACTATATGTTAATTTCTCTTAATTTGTATATGATCAGTTAGAAGATTTTTATCAGGAAATTGGGCATATATTTTTTTCTGGCCACAAATCAACAAATATATTTACCTATATCCACCTCTCTGGAACATGGATCATGAAGCTATTTCCTGTTTCCTCTTCGTATGAGTCAACTCTTCCCCCCAAAACATACAGACACAAATATATCTATGTTCTCTTTCATGATGGCTATCTTAGTCCATTTTGGTTTCTGTAAAAAATGCCATGGACTAGATGGATTACACACAGTGGATTTTTTTTTTTTCCCTTTCTCACAGTTCTAGAGGTTAGGTCCAAGTCAAAGTAGACCTGGCAAATTCAGTGTCTGGTGAGAGCTCACTCCATGGTCCAAAATGGTTCAGAGCTTTCAGTCCTTTTGCCCTGTCCTCACAAGACGGAAAGGGCAAGGGATCTTTCTGGACTGTCTTTCTTAAGAGCACTAATCCCTTCCATGAGGGGTTCACCCTCATGACCTAATGACCTTCCAAAAGTGCCACCTCCAAATATTACCATATTAGGCGTAAGGTTTTTAATATATGAATTTTGAAGGAACACAAACCTTCAGTCTTTAGTCATGGCTTTCCCTCATCCATAAAGGTATTACAATTTCTTATTGCTGTGACAGGAAGTTGGAGATTACTTCTTACTCATTATATTTTGCCTGAGACTTTTCAGTCTGTTAAAAGCACTTTGCATTCTAAGATTACAGATTGAATATCAAAATGTCAGCAAGGGACTCTGATTTAACTGTCTAATCCCTCCATAGAACTGAGCACTGAGGGACATCTAGGTGGTTCAGTGGTTGAGGATCTGCCTTTTGCTCAGGACGTGATCCCAGGATCTGGGATGGAGTCCCAAACCAGGCTCTCTGCTTCTCCCTCTGCCTGTCTCTCTCTCTCGCTCTCTTTGTGTCTCTCATGAATAAATAAATAAATCTTTAAAAAAAAAACTGAGCACTGAGTTCAAATGAGAAAAATGTTACAGGAAGAAATGCAAAATCTTATTTTTCTCCCATAGTCATATATTATTGTTTAGCCCAATCATTCCTGCAATCCAGAACTCATTCCTAAGACCCTACTCACTGCTAACCACATCTTCACATGAATTTCAATGTATTTTTGACTGATTATGATTTATTTCAAATTACTATGTCCAAAACTACCTTCATTCAAGCTCATAGAAAATCAGTAACCAATCATGCTTGGCATCTATCCATTTCTTCTTATCCTCACTGTCACCATTTGGGTTATATTTTTATTGATTTCACACCTACCAGACCTCTCTTGTTACCATCATCAAAGCATCATTCTCATATCACCACGGCTTGTAATCTGCCCTCTTCATATCCACAACTTTGTGGTTATGTAAAGATACCAATAGTCTTCATCTCTTTTGGTATTTTACACATTGTATTCTCTCTACCTAGAATGCTCTTTCCTTTTCTCATTGGTTAACCCCTACTTATTGAGTCTCAGATGTGAATTTCACTGTGCAGTTTTTCTGATACTCAAGAAGAAATGTACCTTTTCTGTGGTCTGTCTTATCTTTTTGAACTAATAACCACTATAACTCTTATCATATTGCACTTTAATTGAATATTTATTTACCTGTCTTTCCTACTAGGAACTTGAGGGTAGGTATTCCCATTTATTGCAGTATTTCTGATATATAAAAATAAACATAGTGTCTTATGAGTTTCAAGTGTTTCCTTTGTTGCAGGAATTAATGAGAAAAAAACTATTATAGAAATGAGGATAGAAATCAGAATTCCAAAAAAAAAGAAAGAAAGAAATCAGAATTCTAGATTATTTATATCATATAGACTTCAATAAATATAATACCAAATATTAAGGTAAAGCATAACAGTATACTTTTCCTGATTATATTGCAAGGTAAATTAAGTATTTGCTTAATATATGTGTACTTTTAACTTTAATCATGTAGTTGTTATTGTAGAGATTTTTGATAATTTAAGAAACAAAATTCCATATTTCAAGTTATAGATTATTCTCTACTAAGGACTGATTGTTATAAAAACAATTTTTGAGGTGTTCTCTGTGATAACAAGAGACCAGATGGACCACTTGTGATGGACCGATTTACGTTACCATTGTCCAGGATATAGCGTGCAGCCCCTACCATAACTAAAAGAAGCATACAATCTAGGAACTCTATCATTATAAATTATCCATAAAGCTGACCATTTTTACTTATAGATTTATTGGCTGAATTTTTTAATGTCAACTAAATTACTATCAAATGTAAAACAGGATTTGATATAGTTGTTTATGATTCATCATTCAGGTTTTAGTCAGATTACTTTATAAAGATAACAAGGTAATTTCAGTACAAATTTAGCCAAAAGGCTAAAGCATGGTTTGCTTGTTTGTTTGTTTCTTAACTGTTATGACAAAATTCTGCCTTTGGTTTTGTCACCTAAGGCAAACCTTTCATTTCACATACTCACCATAAGGTTGATGGATGAACAGATGGATTGAGTACACTACTGGGTGTCCTATCAGCTGTTTGTGATTCTCTGAATGGTGATGGATGATAAAGTAATAGGAGCAAACATGCTTCATAAAAACAGAGATGTTGGAGCTGTGTGCATCATTGTCAAACAATGCCTTATTCTATATCTTTAGGAGTTTACTTTATGAAGTCCTATTGCAAATTCTTAGACTTTAGTATATTTGTAACTATATCATTTGCTCTCTTTTTTTTTTCTAATCAGGTATAGAGCAAAGCATCTCAGAATAACCTAAATGTCATATGGATGTATGCCAGCTATTTATTTAAATAGTTTTAAATGTCTGCATAGAACGTTGACATTGAATGACTTAATTATCTTAATTATTGATTTCAATCTTTAAAATATCACAGCAATCAGCAATAAGAAACTGAGACTACTTATTGCTCTTAATCTATTCACCTGTTATTAAGATGTTGATTAGGCAAAATGAATCATCAAAGAACTTTTAACTTTTGTTATACCCAAAATTAATAGTCCCATATCTCCCTCCATCATTATTTATATATAATTAATGCCAAGGAATGTCTTTGCTTTTAGACATAAAATGGCTGATAAGCAAACTTACAAAACCATTTCCAGGGACAATAAATACTTTCATAGTGTAGAATACACAAAATAATACTATTATGTGTTATATAATTAGAGGTCTTAGTTCCAATATTAGGTATTTCTATACTTTCTTCCAATGTATATCAGTTTTTCTTATATATCATTCCGTCATTCATGTTGAATGCATATACTTAGGACAAGTATACTGTAAATACAACATTAGGAAAAGAAAATTGGTTTTTGAGTATCAAACTATAAAATCAGTATATGTTCTGTCAATAAACAGAAAAATTATCAAAAAGGAACAGAATTTGACTCTATTTAATTGAAGGGGTTAGCTCAATCAAAAGAAGAATGATATGGGGCACCTGAGTGCCACAGTGCATTGCATATCAGACTCTTGATTTTGGCTCAGGTCATGATTTCAAGGTTCTGGGAATGAGCCCCTCAGCTGGGCTCCCCATTCAATGGGAAGTCTGTTGAGGATTCTCTTCCTCTGCCCCTCCCCCTGGTCACATTCTTTCTTTCTCTCTCTCTCTCTTCCTCTGTCTCTCTTTCTAAAACAAGTAAATAAATCTTTAAAAAAATAAGAATGAGGCAAAGAGGGGATAGACAAATGAATCTCAGAAGGCAGGAACAACAGGGTCTATTACAGGAGTTTTCATGCAGAGGCTAAAATCTTCCTGGCCATGATTTTTGGATCTATTGACTAAAAATATCAGGAGTCTAGGTAGATATGAAAAATTCCCTTAAATATTTGGTCTGCCTCCAAGTTCATGCTTACCCAGAATTTGCTTCATGGTTGTAATCTGGCTTCCTTCCCACTCCATTGTCTTCATAGAATAAATGAACATGTTTTCCACACAGATACTGAGAAATATTGTTACTATTTTTATGAGTTTTATTTTTTTACTGTTAACTCAATATATTGTTGAAAACATACTTGCATTGTAGGAAATGGTAATTTTGACTGACTATATGCATATGGATATGATATAGATATAAATAGAGATAGAGAGATGCCAATATAATTTCTGTGGACTTGTATTCTACTACTCACTTGCTTTAATTTGGGATCAATGTGTTTGTAGCTCTGATTTTCCCAGGTGCATTATATAAATTTGCCTGGAACTCATAGGAGACCTACCTGTCCTAACAATACTCCCCATGCATATGTTGGACCAGAAGATTTAAGCACTCTCAATATCAGACTGTTAAAAAAATAATAAAATAATTGCTCAAACAAGTAAATAACTCTTGTTCTTTTCTATATATTTCCCATCACCAGCACCAAAGGTAGATACATTCATTTCTTGATCTTCCTAATTGGTTAATTTTGCAACGGCGATATGGTTAGTCTATTGCATACTAAGAAATAACCTGCTGTGTTCTGTCTCAATAGTCCTCTGAGGAACGTTTCATCAACAAAGTTCCTTCCTCCAAAACAAAGGGACTTGATTATTTGCATGATCCATGGAGCAGTCTTACATGCATATAGTTCTCTGCTTTTGTAATCTAGAAACAATTTTGTTGACGTGAAAAGAAGTTTACTTCCCTTATCATCATGGAAGGATACTGCCTTTGCTCTCTCCATTTTCTAATTTATTCTGGGAAGATCTCTTTGGTTAATCTCTGTTTTTGAAAGGCAGGACAACAGGTGATTGGGAGATGGGTAGGGTGGCAGCACCAGAAACACATATGAGCATCCAGAGGTCTCAACTCTGTGTGTGTGTGTGTGTGTGTGTGTGTGTGTGTGAGAGAGAGAGAGAGAGAGAGAGAGAGAGAGAGAGAGAGAGATTCTGAAAAAATCTGAACAAATCAATTAGAAAGTATCTCTGGGAAATGTGAAGGTGAGCTTGTACCAGTAAGCAGGCTAAGAATGATAGACTAAAGAGTTTGATTTTTATCATAAAATCAGAGAAAAGTCAGAGAAGCACTATAAGCAGTATAGCCCTGATAAGATTCACATCTTATGTTAACTGATATTAGCAAGGACAATTGATTGGAAAGGAGGATGGGGGGTGTGCAGGCTATGGGGTGATATTAAATAAAAAGTTTTTAGAGTAATACTTAGGTGACAGTAAGAACAATGAAAAAATGAAACTAAGCTATTTTTTCTCATTTCAAAATTTGATCTCATTCATTTTCAAATGAGAGGAAGGAGCGATATATATTGAACCCACTGAATATTCCCCAAGATGCAGCTTTCCTGTGTCTCAGTGTTTTTATCTCTGGGATATGCACTATTTGATAATTCCTTATGCTGCCTCTACACTGAATTAAACTATGCTTGCCCTTACTCTATACTTTATACTATACTTTGCAAAAAAAAAAAAAAATCCTTTATGGAATAGTTAGAATCTGTTTTTGGTTTTCAATTTTAGATGGATAAAGCTAACCTCTTGGTCATGTATTCTGACTGTGTCCCAAAAGGCTTACCCCAGCATCTTCATTTTGAGGCCATCTGTAATTAATTGTAGTTGGTGCCGGACTATAGTGACTTTTGCACACTCAGATTAACAATACTTAATTGTTACTCAGCAACAGCCCACACATTTCCTAATGATTCCTACTTCTTACAGACCCCTCCCAACACCATTTATTCTAAATTCCATCTCTTTCTCTATCTGATCATACCTTCCTCAGCTGAGCAGTTTGCTATACTCCATGACTCTATTGAGTGTATGTGTGCGTGTGTGTTTGTGTGTGAACCACTAGACACTGATGTGTAGATAACTGCTCACAAAGTTCAGAAGCTAAAAAAATATTTTTATAACAATAGAAAGATATTATTTTCTATATTCATTATTTCACGAGTATACAGTGGAGTCTTCCACAGACAATATGGCAATTACTTGTGTGAGGCTAGATTTTCTCTTCGAATTTCAAACAAAACATATAGCAGCAAAGACAAAAATGAAAATTCATCTTTCTTCTCTCAAGCCAGACACTAAAGGCAGTTCCCAAACTGTAAAGCAATGTGATTTTTCTCTTAAACTTTTTGAAAATATTGTTATTTCTCATAAAATATTTATGATAACTAATAGTGGGTTTTTGCAGTAATTTTAAATCACTTAGTATTTAAACTATTAACAAGCTTTACTATGTCAATAATTTCACAATATATACAAATATCTAATCATTATGCTATACACCTGAAACTAGCATTATATTAAATGTCAATTATGCCTAAATAAAAAATAAAGTCAACTAATTAGAAAAATATATAATTTATAATATAGTAAACATTACTAGATATAATATTATGTAGATATAATATGCATAATTAAACTCTGTCTAGGTTCCTCAATAATTTTTAAGAGGATCAAAGGGCTCTGCATCCAAAAAATTTGAGAACATTGGTCTGAAGATTAGTTAGAACCCTAAGAAAAAATTAATATCCTTGTCACAGACACTGGTATCTACATAATGGGATGTCCTAGGAATGAACTATTGTAAAATATGACAAAGTTTAAACTTTCTCCATCAAATGTTATTGTATTAACCATGAAACATATCTTCTCTGCAGGATATCAATACATTAATTATCTCAGAAAGCATCATAAGAATTGTTAGACAGAAAAGTGGGCCAATATGTGATTCTCATCATTCACATGGCATCTTCTAGATAAACATTTTAACTGAGAAATCCTTAAATGCTGCCTTGTAACACCAGTCAATGGCAACTAGGAATTTTATATTGAGTTGGTATAAACCCCAATTTTAACAGATATATTTGTTAAGAACATATAGCAAAGAAGCTTTCAAGATAAAGATATCAAGAAAATATAAAGGTCATAAATCAGAAGTAAATGGTCTTTGCATGAGAACAAATATCCAAACCAGGTACATTAAAAAATCTCTATCATGTACACTTACCACAATGAGCACTGGGAAATGTGTAAAATTGCTGAATCACTTCATTATGTGTCTAAAACTAATACAGCACTGTATGTTAATTATATTGAAATTTTTAAAAAATAGTAAAAGTCTGAAGCCTAACAGCAGACATAGTTTATCTAATATAGTCAAATTCATATAACTAAAAAAGTCCCTAACCACAGGACCCCCTTTTTTATACCTTGACTCCCATAATTACCTTTGATTCAAAATCTAATTTCAAAATCTGCATTAAAATATCAGTACAACACTCAGTGTTCCCTCAGTTCCTTGACCATCCCAGCATCAGACATCTTGTCATAGCACTTAAGAAAGTATCCTCATTGGCATGCCCTAGGTTCATGTTATTATCTTTTCCACATTACTTCCAAAACATAATTTCAACTGTCCTAATAAGTGAATGAATTTTACATTAGGAGACTAATTACAAGAGTAGCTGACTGATTATCCTAAGTCCCCTTGATATTTTCCACACCCTCTCAAACATATCAACATAATGTCTCCTAATGGCATGTTCAGTCTATCAGCCTTGTTTCTGTAGCAAATAATTTTTTCAAAAAGTTTTATCATCTGTTCATATTTTTGGTCCCTGAATCTTGTCTTGGGCTACTACTCAGCTAAATGTCACCCATTCTCAGTATTACTTTCTCTAAGAAATGTATCAATGATAGAGAACAAACTGATGGTTACCAGACAGGAGGTCAATGACGAGATGGTTAAAATAAGTGATGGGGATTAAACAGTAGTACACTTATCATGATGAGCGCTGTTGCTCAAGAATTGTTGAATCCCTATTTTATACATCCATCTCAACTTCTGAGCTCATCAACAGGTGCTGGAAGGTTTTTTACTCATCTTTTTTTTTTTTTTTTTTAAATTTTATTTATGATAGTCACAGAGAGAGAGAGAGAGAGGCAGAGACACAGGCAGAGGGAGAAGCAGGCTCCATGCACCGGGAGCCCGATGTGGGATTCGATCCTGGGTCTCCAGGATCGCGCCCTAGGCCAAAGGCAGGCGCCAAACCGCTGCGCCACCCAGGGATCCCCCGGTTTTTTACTCATCTTGGCGTATTTTTAAGCTCCCTTATTCACCATTTCCTTTTAGATTTCATTGGGCCATTTATCTCCTATTTCAGAAAGAAAGGGGCAATTACTTAGTAACAGTAATTGCAACTTTGTTTTACTGCATTTTAAAACATTTCCTACAACTGCTTTCCTTCCTCTCTTTTCTTTCTTTCCCAGAGTATGAGGAGTCCTTTCTCGTTTATCCTCGTGATTTATTATATGTATATTTTTTCTTTAAACCATCAAAACATGTTTATTTTTACAAGCTTGTAAAAACTAAGACACACGCCAATAAAATGAATAGGCATGGCTACCAACCTAGAAACAACTGTATTTACATTTTTATCTATTTCTTTTCAGGGCTTACTAAAATACATGTTTTAACATTAAATTTAATTATGTTATATATTTATAATGTTTTTAAAATTTAATTTTAAGTTTATTAAGTTTTTGCATCCTGTTATTATCATTTAAGATAACAATTTTAGATAACATTGCTCATTTATTATCATTTAAGATAACAATGCTCTAGAGACCATTCATTCTGGCCAGACTCGCTCCAATCATATATTCATTTATTTATTATGTTATTTAATCTTCACAAGAATGTTGTAGGGTAACTATTACAGTTGAGTGTCTTGTGGTTGAGAGAGGAAAGAGACTCAGCTAGTATTCAGATTTTTGTTCTCACTAATAATTTAGGGCTCTTCCACTGTACCATATATAACAAAAAACAAGGAGGGAAGTGAAAAACAAAACAAAACAAAACTAATGAGAGGACCATAAGCCAGGAGATCATATGGAAGTAAAGATTAGAGCTGAACTCAAGAAGCAATGTAGGACATCCATGATATGGAGTATGACATTGGAAAGAAAATGGAATATCAACAATTTAATATATCAAAGCTAATTCAGTGAAATAAATGTTATTTTTGTAGTACCTTATAGAATTGTGTGGTGTCTGTGTGTGTGTGTGTGTGTGTGTGTGTGTGTGTGTTCTATCATGTGGCAACAGCCAACTACCATTCTGAGTCAATAACCAGACATACTTGATGCTATATCAAGTGACTATATATGAACAAGTAGCTAATAATTCTGACATAGAAACAACTTCATTCATCAATCTCTTTATACAAATGTTCTTAGTAATCTCTCTCTCCTTCTCTCCTTCCGAATCCTTGTCCTGGAATGTAACACTTTCTTTGCTCTCTTTTTTTGCAGGTTTGCATGTTTTTGATATATTTATAACATTAACTGTATATGCATATACATACATATTCCCATTTATCATAAAACTTCATAAGTTAAGCATAAGCTTCAAGGTTTTAAAACTAGCTTTTGCAAAATTTAGTTTTGCTAAATACAAAGCATTCAGGCGGAAATTACAGCTTTTATTTTCTAAATCAAGAGTCCATGGTTTCAGGTACAAGATATCCACAGAACTTGAGCAGATGGTAGTTTGTAATTAATATGAATTTTAAAAGCTGAATGTTGATGTATAATAGCATTTGCTTTGCCTATTATTAGATATTGAATTTTACTCATGTACTGCTTTAAAAAAATTACTCTACACTCTGCCACTTTGACCTTACAGGAGATTAGGAAATGAGAAGTTATTGAGTGAGGAGATCCAACAAAATTACAATTACAGAAATCTTTGAATGCTGTATGTAATTGAATTTATCCACAAGCCAAAAATCAATGCAGTCATCCAGAAACACACCAAATGTGACATTTGCCTTTTTCTGCCTTATCAAGCCTAATTGATGTTGGAGGAAATAAATGAGAGAAATAGTCAGTCTTATAGTAGTAGTCTCTACGGATATATCAAATAGCCATTCATAAGAGCTAAGGGTAATTCATATTTCTGAATGTCCATTCATGGCAGCAGTTGAGACCAACTCCTTTTGTATCTTAGCCTCCAGCTCCTACAATTTCTCCCTGCCTTTTAAAAAGGAGACATCTATTTAGTGGTTAGATATTGACATATAATGGTTTTTGAGATGTCTGCTTTGGGATTAAAAGCCAAAATGTGATAGTTAATGAAATAAAATAAGAGTTTTTATATAATTTTAAACATTGACATCTGTGTTATAGTAAAATAATATTATTTTTTGGAAGTCTGAGAATATCAGAGCTCACAACATCTCATTTCTTTGTTTTCTTGAAATAATATTTTTGCTCTTTTTGTCCACCCAAATAAAGTATCACTATTTACACATATATCCACACATGTATACATATTCATGCATTTCCACATTGGTCAATACTAAAAGGTCCAGTTCCTTCACTGTACCAGATGGATGGGGATGTCTCCTATCCACTACTTTAGCAATTATTTATTCACAGGACTTAGTTTTTAACCGCATAACCAGGAATGGTGCTACTCAAGGTGTGTTCTGTAGCCTGGTGGTGGTCTGCAACCTGTTATCAGAGGGCAAAAAATTAAGTGAGAAATTGAAAGTAAATATTTAGAAAATTATGTGACACTTTGACCGATATTTTATGTCTGTGAACTACATAAAAAATTGGGACAGGCATTTTTCATGCACTTTTTAATCTTTAATTTTCTATTAATTTTTAAATGTATTAAAATTGTTCTACATAAAAATTATTCTATATAGATTTTTTTCAAAAAGGACCATCATAATGATGTCTTAAAACACTTGTGTAGAAGGTTAGAGGTCAATAATCTTACTTGTTTTTATTGTCTGATAGTCAAAAATTTTAGAGAGATCTCCTATTTTCAATAATAATTTTCTAAAAATCTTAGAATCAAGTTAGGGTAGTCTTCCTGCTTTCATTACATTCTGTAAGTATCCATTATTACAATATGTTATAGTATATGTGTAAAATGTATGTATTAAATTTTATGTTTTAAAAAATTTAGAGGATAAAAATACCGAGAATCCTATCAAGAAAGGCAGATTCTTGGGCAGCCTGGGTGGCTCAGTGGGGGCAGCCCGGGTGGCTCAGCAGTGTAACGCTGCCTTCCGCCCAGGGCCTGATCTTCGAGACCCTGGATAGAGTATCACATTCGGCTCCCTAGGGAGCCTGCTTCTCCCTCTGCCTGTGTCTCTGCCTCTCTCTCTGTGTATCTCTCATGAATAAATAAATAACATCTTTTTTAAAAAAGGCAGATTCTCAATGCCTAAACTTGAAAATTTTGTTTTCCTCTTAAAAAAAAAAAACAACTCTAAATGATTCTAATTCAGAGTATAATCTGACCTATATTGCTTCTTTATACTTATATGCTTGCCACCTTAGATTCCTCACATGGATATAAATTACTGAAACAAAATCAATTGTATCTCTTTTATTGTTGTATTATTATATCCTGAATAAAAATTTACTTAAATAGTTACTCATCAACCAAAAAAATATGGAAAAATTTCATTTTCATCACTGATTATTTAGGTCCAGAAGTAATGGCTCAACACCTGAAAGGTGAACTATTTTCTATTTCTATTATATAAAATTTGATGTATCTGTGATTTGAACTATAATAGAGTGAATGAAATTATCTTTATTGAGACTCTGTAATGGTATATTTAATAGTTTGCAATGTAAATAATTAAGAATGATGGGATCCCTGGGTGGCGCAGCGGTTTGGCGCCTGCCTTTGGCCCAGGGCGCGATCCTGGAGACCCCGGATCGAATCCCACGTCAGGCTCCCGGTGCATGGAGCCTGCTTCTCCCTCTGCCTATGTCTCTGACTCTCTCTCTCTCTGTCTGTGTGACTATCATAAATAAATAAAAGTTAAAAAAATTAAGAAATAATTAAGAATGCAAAATAATAAATATATAATTACAAGCTTGATATGTTTCCTTATTATTATAGGTACACGTTTTTGTAAACTGAACCTAGAAACTATACAAAACTTTAAAGTTGGCAGGCTACTTTTTAACATGGAAACTGAGTTTATTATCGATGTAGATAATTTCTTTTGGTTACAAAGTAATTTGAGTGAATAATTTATTCACACAAATTTAAAGCAAGTACCAACATATTATTCTTTTTTTTTTTTTAGATTTTTTTAAATTTTTTATTTATTTATGATAGTCACAGAGAGAGAGAGAGAGAGAGAGGCAGAGACACAGGCAGAGGGAGAAGCAGGCTCCATGCACCAGGAGCCCGATGTGGGATTCGATCCCGGGTCTCCAGGATCACGCCCTGGGCCAAAGGCAGGCGCCAAACCGCTGCGCCACCCAGGGATCCCCCAACATATTATTCTTGAAGAAAACTGTGAAGTCACTTAAGTCTGAAGAAAGATATTCAAAAAGATTATGCTTTTTGGTTTGGTAGGATAAATGGTGTGGCCATTTGAGTTGTAGACATCCCTCTAAAAGCTCTGGTGTTTCTCTGGTAGAAAAGTTCCACAAAAAAATCTCTGTGTTGCTATAATAAGTCATCTATATATGATGACTTCCACATCATTATCTCTAGCTCAGACAAATACTATCAATTCCAAACTCTTCTATCCTGCTTCCTAGTTGGTACCACCTATTGATTGTTTAATTTTAGGGCAAACCTAAAAATGGATGAAGTGGAACTAACTGGTTTTATTACAAACCTGTTCTATTCTGTCTTCCACATCTCTGTAAATAGAACTATAAGTCACCTAGATATAAGGACCAAAAACCTAAGGCAGATCTTTGATTTTCTTTTTTCTTTTTCTTTACTAACCTATATTAAATACTTTGCAAGACAATTCAATCTCCAAAACATAGCTATCTGAAATCCACCCAATTCATATCCATTACCACCACTCCAGACCAAAGCAGAATTACTTCTAACCTGAATTACAGCCATTGCCTTCCGGATTTCCTTCTTTCACTTTTGCTTCCTGGCAACCCATCCTCTACTAAACACAAAAACATTTTTTTCCCAAAATACAAACAGATATTCTAGGAGATTTAATTAAAATATATCAGTGGATACCACTTAAAAACAGCATTCATGTCTGAACTATTTTCCATAATCTATAAGTCATTGCACCTCTGAGTCTTGAATGTTCGCTGACTACTTTCTTTCATGTTTCCTACTTATTTACTATAGTTCAGCTGTATCGTCTCAGTATCATCCCTGCAAATCACTTTATCTCAATTGATGAAAACCAATTCTTGGATTATTAACATTAACATCATGGGTACCCTCATCATGACTCCCAGATATCTCCATTTCCTGGTATTCCAACCCTTGTTTAATCCAATCCTTGAATGTGGGCTAGACCTAATGGCTCATTTCCATGAACAGAATATAGCAAAAGTGACATGATAGCCCTTTCACTCAGATTACAAAGATACTATGGCTTCTAATTTACACACTCTCCCCTACTCTTTCAATTGCTCCTCTGAAGGAAACCGGCTGTCATGTTGCACACTTCTATGGACATACCCACAACTATCTTTTCCAGGAAATAACCAGCAATGAACTGGTGTCTCTCCATATAGCTACATCTCATGATTACAGAAATCCCTCTTTACTCGTGCCTTAAGGGCTAGTAGTAGTGATGATTCTTGTTACTGGTGGGTCCCAGGGACCCTTCTCTATTTCTTTTTAGGTCTTCTACCCGGTCATACCTTCACAAGGTCTTTTTTTTTTTTTTTTTTTTTTTTTTTACTTATGCATGAGAGACACAGAGAGAGAGAGAGAGGCAGAGACACAGCAGAGGGAGAAGCAGGCTCCATGCAGGGAGCCCGATGTGGGACTCGATCCCGGGCCTCCAGGATCAGGCCCTGGGCTGAAGGCGGCGCTAAACCGCTGAGCCACCAGGCTGCCCCCCTTCACAAGTTCTATGTTGAATGTTCTCAAATCATCCAGCATGAGTGTACTATGTGTTTTCTCTTGGGACTCAGATGCTCATAGGGAGGGATAAAAGCAGACCCCAACAATAAGTGATTGGCAATTTTGGTATATGGCCAATGCACACAGAGAAATATGACCAAAATAGAAAGACATGACACATCACAACTGATAATATAAAATTCAGTGATCAGTGTTCTTGATCACATATTTTAATTTCCACCTGAGGTGTATGCACAAACACACACACACACACACAGGCACAGAGTATCATGTAAGTTGGGAATGATTCCAGCTGCAATTAAAATATCTGTCAAATGGTAGCTTAAACCAAGAACATTTATCAATTTTACAAGTAAAGTGCAGAGGTAGGTAACCTTTGTTCATTTGTGTTTGTTTTTTAGCAACTCAATGATTTCAGTAAAACCCCAGGATGTTTCCAGCTTTATGAGCCACTATTCTTCAAATAGGGGTTTGTGTGTGTGTGTGTGTGTGTGTGTGTGTGTGTGTATTGATTGATTGATTGATTTATAATTTATTTTTGTTTTTTTATTATACCTGTTACTTAATAGTTATAAGTTATTTGCAGAAGTTCTGGGCATTACAAATATATTCAAAAACAAGAAGCAAGATAGGGCATTGAGGAATCAATGACAACAGGGGCCCTTAGAATTTGTATACTTCGCTCATATTTTATAAATACATATTTTTCAGGAAAATTAAGTCAAATGTTTCTCTTTCCCTTGCTAGAATCTTTCATAAGATCACCTTGAGTCACAAGGGAGAATATGAAGGCAAATAACCTGACAAAAGAGAGTGAAGTTAACATACTTATGATTCATCACTAGAACTAGGGAAAAGGTCCATCTGGGGTTCTCTGATCAAAGAACTTTCCCTACAATAACAACAAGTTCTAGAGGTTTTAAACAGGTAATAAAAAGAAAGAAGGCTATTGTTGGCCAACTAACATTTTCTGCAACAAGCGCTTGTCATAACATAGTATGATTACTTATTCATATTTCCTTAATTTTATTTGATAAATTATGTATTTCTAGTTCCAATGCTAGCAGTTTGCACATGGTTACTAAACAAACATTTATTGAGTTAAAGAACAAATAAACCCTGGCAGGCATGGTGACAAATGGAATTTATCTGAAATTTCTTGCTAATATCTAATTAGTAGGCCCGTTAATTGACTTTTAGGTGCTTAGAATCAAGAAGGACTGTAAGAAATCTAGTTCAACGTTCCATGCATTTAATCCAGAGAAGTGGTAATTCAGCTTCTATTTAAAAATTCATAATGGGAAGGATAATGCCCAATTCCATTTTGAAATAGTATTAATTATTAGAAAATTCCTATTGAACATTTGCTGGAACCAGCATTTGCTGGAACCGCAATGAATTCATATTTCTTCTTCAATCCCTGTTCAAAACTCAGTCTTGTCTTCAAATCATCTACATTTTTTCATTATATTGTTATTTCAGTTGCATTTCATCATCTAAAAGACTTCTTAAATTCTGGTGTTAAAAATTTTGAACAATATTTTAGATACAGGTGTTTCACCATTGACTATCATATTTTTCTTTTTGTCTGATAAAAAAGACTATCCTTATGCTATTTTTTGCAATTGAACTTTTACTTCATATCTATGCTATAATGCCTAAGGTATAACCATTTATTTATGGTGTTACAAGTACATGTTTGTTTTCCAATTGATATTACAAGATGTTTAAAGCCAGGAACCACTTCCTAATTTGTTTTATCTCCATGGCATCTCAAAGTTCTCTATGAAATAAAGAAGTGAAACATCTTAGTAGAAGGACAAGATTTGTTACCCCAAAATCAGTACATTCTTTGGCAAAATTTTCTCAATTTGTTTTAATTTTCCTTATCTTTAAAATGGAACTATTGAGGTGCCTAGGTGGCTCAGTTGGTTAAGTGTCCATCTCTTGATTTTGGCTCAGGTCATGATCCCAAGGTCATGAGATCCAGTCCCATGCTGGGCTCCATGCTCAGTGGAGTCTGCTGAAGATTGTCTCTTTCTGTCTCTGCCCTTCCCCCAACCCCTCACTCATTCTCTCTCTCTAAAAAATGGAACAATTAAGAATCTGATCTCAAAAGTTGTGTCAAAATAAGTTTTGATACCTTTTATACTTTTAAATTGATAATTATGCTTATCATAAAAATTAATAATATTGTATGCTATGGATGTTTGTAAAATATTTAATGATTTCACGTTAAGTTTCACATTATACATTAATATAGATATTTTTAACCTACACTACATATAGCTAAGTATTTGGGTTTAATTTTCAAAACTCCATGAACGTATTAAATTTACTGATACTAACCAAATTGGGAGGCAACTTGATCTTGTTGAAATTCATTCTTTCAATATCTTTTTTACTTTAGCTCTAACTCAACCAGCAGTTATTTTATTCTCATTTTGGTAATGCCTGATACAGCACAGGTACCAACAACATAACATGTTAATTCTTTTCAAAATTTTGAAATATATAATTTTGTGTCATAAAAGGTAAAGATCAAAATAAACATGCTGTAATCAGATTCTACATGTATCAAATAATTATATTGAAAAAATATATAGGGATCCCTGGGTGGCGCAGCGGTTTGGCGCCTGCCTTTGGCCCAGGGCGCGATCCTGGAGACCCGGGATCGAATCCCACATCGGGCTCCCGGTGCATGGAGCCTGCTTCTCCCTCTGCCTGTGTCTCTGCCTCTCTCTCTCTGTGACTATCATAAAAATATATATATATATATATATATATATATATATATATATATATAAAGGCAACAGTAAGTTTGCTGAGGCAAAAATTATAGTGGGAAACAATGTCTCATATACCTGTTTTTCATAAATACAGTTTGCTCCAAAGTAATTTTGTTTCTTACTTATTATATAAAATAATTTTTACTTGCTTTTATAATTTTATGAGTTAGAATATGCTAGAAGCTACAAGTTTCAAGCTCTCCTTGTATTTTATGTCAGAGAAATGGTTATTCAGATCCAGTTTTAAGCGAGAGTAGGGCACAGAACCTCCAGTTAATATTTAAAAATTAATTTATTGTACGTAACCTGACTTTTAAATATTACTGGTTCTAATTCTGCCCTATAGAAATACTCTAAAATTATGCTCCTCTTTCTTCATAGAGTGTACACAAACACGTGTGTACATAAGCATACACATAAATATACTCATTTTTGTAATCCATCTCTGATACTGACTTGTACATAAAAAGTGGGTTTCTTTTTCTCTCCTTATCTTCCACCTAGTAAGCATGAAGAATAACTTGCTCTGTGAGAAGTTCTACAGATGTCTAGCTTCTTTTCCTGAAACTAATTTATCACGGATACAAAGCAGTAGGAAGTCTATCTAGTCTCCGACGTAAGCTATATTTCATACCTTTAATTTTCCAGGAAATAAAGCAATTCAACCAGAAATATACATTAAAGATATAAGCTTATATTGTTTTCTTGTATTTACTTCTTATATCTTTATTCACTTTGTTCTTCATTAGCACATACTATTATTTCAAATCAATATGAACAGAAAATCTGCCAAATAAAATATCAGTGCCTAGCTTGAAAGAAAAACACAGTATTATGCATCATATGCATGCACGTGTGCACGTGAGTGCACAAACACACACACACAGTTTATTCTAAACTCATATTTTCTGTGCTTTTATTCCCCTGCTTTTAATTTTATCTTTTTTTGGAAGGGGTCAAGAACATTCTAAGAGAAAGCAGTATATCCTATAAAAAAATAAGAAAACTAGAGAAATAAAAGGAGAATGAAAAATCCCATTGAGGGTCATTATTTCAAGAAATAATGAAAACTAATTACCAAGAAATTCTCTAACCTAAGGGGGGAAAAAAAAGGCATCCAAAAGGCAACTGAGGGAAACACAATAAAAGTGGAAATTTCGAAGAGAAAAGATTTTCATGTGAAAGATTTTTAAATAGACAAAAAGGCTTTATAAAAGGAAACAACAAAACATGATGCTTGAAATAAGTGCTAGCAACTAGTAAATGATAATGACATTTCAAAATCCATCAGTGTGCAATTCATTTGAAGTGTGACACAATATAATAATATGTGAAGGGATTTTAGGGATTACTTTTATAGTCCATATTAAAGGAACAATTCCACTAAAAAAGATATCAGTTTAATTTTCTTATGAGGTGTTCTGGAGAACATTTTTCTTAGTCTCTAAGATCATATGTAAAAGATATAATCAGGTCTCCTTGCAAATGCTGCATTTTATATCAATTTTATCTGTTATTTCAAAAACTCCCAGAAATTTTAATAAAATGTAAGATCAGCCTTCTAGAAAGCATTCAACGGAAGTAGACTGAAAGACTTCTTGAGGCAAAAATCTGCCATATTACTATTTATAAATTTCATAATGCATTTGAACGAAATAACTGGAAAATTACTAACTTTAGAGATAAAATCCTATTCATACTGATTATATCTATTGCTGTCAAAACCCCAAATATTCTTACTTGAGAGAAATAATATGCTCATAAGTTCCTTATCTAAAATTTTGGAATATAAAGTTGTAATGTTGAGAAGTATAGTTTTAAGGAATCTGTAGCCGAAACTAGACAGGAAGATGGTGAACAAACTCAAATGATAACTTTCTAGAACCTGTGGGATTTCAAGTGGTTCCTAAAATCCACTCTTTCAGCTTTCTAAGATTAATAAGGCTGTAGGAGTATGAATCATCCTACACAGTTTTAGAATTTAGATACACCATTTTGGAAGATACAATTCAATCTACTACAACATGTAAATGGCATTTTGTAATGGTAAATTCTCATTACAAAGTAATGGATAACACTGGGCATGCCATTTACATGAACTCCATGTTTATTTAAAAGGAAAAGTTACATTGAACATTCAAATTACATTGAATAAGGTAAAGATTATCTTTATAAATATATGCGCTAAATTTGTGCTTATTTGTGAGTAAATGGTTTCATTGTTAAGATATGCTGGTTAAAAAAAATAAAGTACCCAGGGAATAATTCCATATTTGTTTATACCTTGAATTGTTTTTAAATAGACTTCACTTTTTAGAGCAGTTTTAGATTCACAGCAAATTGAGCAGAAAGTACAAAGAATTCCTGTATACCTACTTGCCCCTTGGTTCTCCATTTTGCTTCCCTAATTAATTTGTCTATTCTTTTACCAATATCAGAATATCTTACTTCAGTTTTAAAGCAAGTCTTAAAGTCAAGTAGTCTCAGTCCTCCAATTTGCATCTCCATCAATATTGTATTAGCTATTCTGGGTCTTTTGTCTCTCCATATACCTAGTATCAGTTTCTCATTTTTGCAAAATAACTGTTGGAATTTTTACTGAGATTGCATTGATTCTATAGATCATGTTGAAACAAATTAATATCTTGAGAATGTAGAGTCTTTCTTTGTACCACCATGGAATATTTGCTTATTTAGTTCTTTGATTTCATTCATCACAGTGTTATAGCTTTCTGCATATTGATCTTGTGCATTTATTTTATTAGGTTTATATCTAAGTATTTCATTTATTTGGGTGCTAATCTAAATAACATTGTGGCTTTCATTTCAAATTCCATTTATTCATTGTGGCACATAGGAAATTTGTAAGTGAATTTTATGTATTAACCTTGTATCCAACAGGTATATTCAAAACATCTGTCCAAAATGGGCAAAATAACAATTGCACTACTAGGTATTTACTCAAAGGATACAAAAATACAGATTTTGAGGGGTAAATGCACTCCAATGTTTATAGCAGCATTATTAACAATACACAAACTATGGAAAGGGCCCACTACTGAAATCAATATTACACTATATGTTAACTAACTAGAATCTAAATTTAAAAAAAAATTAAAAACCCAGTAGAATACATGTTCTTTTCAAGTGCACATGGAACATTTTCCAAAATATATCTCATGTTAGACCACAAAACAAGCCTTAATAAATTCAAAAAAGCAGAAGGTATACTATGCATCTTTTCCAATCTAAGCTTTGAAACTAGAAATCAATCATAAGAAAAGATGTGGAAAGAATACAAATACATGGAAGTTAAATAACAGACTACAAAACAATGACTGTGTCAACTAATTAAAGAGGAAATATAACACATAGACACAAATGAAAAGGAAGACACAATAATTGAACATCTTTGGGATGTAGTAACAATTGTTCTAAGAGGAAAGTGTATAGCAATACAGACCTACCTCAAGAAGAATAATCACAAATAAACAAATATACTATATACCGAAAGGAGCTAGAAAAGAAAAGAAAAAAAAAAAACACAAAACCCTAAACTGGTAAAATGAAGGAAATAATAAAGATTAGAGCAAACATAAGTGAAATAGATATTAAAATAAGCAGTAACAACAAAAACAACAAAACAATAGAACATATCAATGAAATCAGGAAATGGTTCTTTGAAAACGTCAACAAAATTGATAAACCTTTAGCCAGACTCATCACAACAACAACAAAAGAGATAGGACTCAAATAAACAACATCATAAATGATTCAGAAATAACAACTGACACCACACTAATGCAAAGAATGATAAAAGAATATTATAAAACATTATATGCCAATATATTGGACAACCTAGAAGAAATGGTTAAATCCCTAAAGCATATAACCTCTTAGAACTGTATCAGGAGGAAATGGAAAATTTAAACACACTGATTACCAGCAATGAAATTGAAGCAGAAAACAAAACAA